>NC_052159.1:23275647-23948040 GCF_902713615.1 Scyliorhinus canicula
TCAGGCAGAGATTCGAGATCTACCTGGTAGCGTCCGACCTAGATGGCGGGGCGGATGCAGAACAAATAAAGCTTCTCCTCACCATCGCGGGTCCAGAAGCAGCGGAAATCTTCCAGACCTTCAAATACTCAAAGGGGAAAAACAAGAGCGATTTCCAGGCAGTCCTGGACAAATTCCAAGAATTCTGCGAGGAGAATACAAGCCAAAATGGTAAAAGAAGCACTAAAACTCACCACGAGGTCGGCTTGCAGCAGAAATCTGCATTTTTGAATTGCAGCCATCTTGGTAAAGGTGCTGCACATGAGTAGTGGAGAAAAAGGCCCCAAGTAAAGGAATAGCGATCTGAGCATGCCCAATCGCTTCCTATGACCTACGTCACACGCATCATAACGTCAGAGGCCCCGGACCACGCCCACTTAAAGGGGAAATGTCCCAAAACACTAAAAAAAAATTTAAAGCCGTAAAACAAGATTCTTTCACCTGGAACGACAGCACAATGCCTGAAATTCAACCAGTAGCTGAATGTAACCTCTGCAGAACCCTGCATCAAGCAGTTAGCACCGCCCAAAGAGATGATACAGTCCTTGAATACTACGACACCGACCTTTATTTCTTCTCTGGACGTCACGAGCCCAATGCCAACTCCGACATAAAAAGTGATGATATGGTCCTAGAAGACTACGACTCAGATGAAGGTTTCATCATTCGAGATGGCGACCCCAGTACCGAATCCGACACAGACGCGGATGTGTTCTTCAGATTTGAGGATCTTCAGCCCAGCACACATGACATCCCGACTCATGAGTGCAGGATTATGCTGCGGCCTGACACCAAGAGACAGAGAGCGGTACAAGCCCACAGAGAGCGGCCTGCTGCCACACAGGGAGTGGTCCACGCACCGCTAAGGGTTCCTGACTCCACACAGAGAATGGTCCACGCACCACAAAGGGTCCCAGCCTCTACACAGGAAGTGATGAAAGACTCAACAGCGAGACAGCACGTTTCCACACAAGAAGTGACTCCGGTGGCGCAAGCCTCCACAGCGAGCTCATGGACAGACTCCACAATAGAAGAAACACAAGACTCCAAAGCGCAGTCCTTGCATGAACAGAACCATGAGGGTCTAGCAACCTCCTCTGAGCAACCAGCAGCAGACGATGCAAGTCTTCCACACTCCAGTGAACAACAGAAAGACTATGACAGTCTGCCATGCTCAAGTGCACAGCAAGAAGACTATGACAGTCTACCACGCTCCAGTGAACAGCAAGATGACTATGACAGTCTACCACGCTCCAGTGAACAACAAAGCGACTATGACAGTCCACCCACATTGTTTGAGCCACACGAAGAAGACTCTGACAGTCTACCCAGCTCAAGTGAACAACAAAGCGACTATGACAGTCCACCCACATTGTTTGAGCCACCATGAGAAGACTCTGACAGTCCACCCAGCCCAAGTGAACAACAAGAAGCTACAGAGGCTCTACCCACTGTATGTGAGACAAGTAACGACAGCATCCCACTTCCCATACAAGATGTGCAATGTGACAGACCTCAGCTAGTGTGTACAGAGGCACTCGACGATCACAGTGAGACCACTGGTGACTCCGGTAACACCACGTTACTTCAAACCTCATTTGCTCGAGCCTCTCCACAAGCAAATGCATTCCTGAATGTTTTGACTCCAGACGTGAAGCATCAAGAAATCTCAGCTGACTCAGGTGACACAGACCAGACTCCAGACGGGGAGCATCGACAAACCAACACTGACTCAGGTGAAACAGACCAGACTCCAGACGGGGAGCATCGACAAACCAACACTGACTCAGGTGAAACAGACCAGACTCCAGACGGGGAGCATCGACAAACCAACACTGACTCAGGTGAAACAGACCAGACTCCAGACGGGGAGCATCGACAAACCAACACTGACTCAGGTGAAACAGACCAGACTCCAGATGGGGAGCAACCAAAAGCCAAAGCTGATTCAAGTAAGCCGGACATGACTCCAGATGGGGAGTGCCGCAAACTCAGTGACGGCACGCTCAAGGAAACAGAAGATGCCACAAAGCACGCTGACATGAGTAACTGTGTGAAGGACTCATATTATCCACAGAGTGTGGTCCTTGAGCGCAGCAAACACGACAACAGAACCATCCAACACAACATCACAACCTATGAAAACCATTACAAAGAAAACGACACGACGTGTACCAAAGGCAACATCGTCGACAGCAAGCACGACAAAGGCTGCACCAATGGAACTACGACTGGTACGACATGGTACAACTCTGCCCATGAGGGACACTGTTACTGCTCAGCTCAGTACAATGACATGGCAGGACGATGCATCTTCCTAATTCACGTGTGCTGCACTACCAACAGGCAACCTGTCTTTCAGGACAGATGCCATCCAACATCGCTACCACAAGCATCGGAAGAAAAAAAGACTCTAAATCAGACAACAAAGTGATTTGACCACTTCTTGGTTCCTTATGCACAGGGACACTGATGGCGTTCACAAGGACATGCCACCATCAAAATCACCAACTCACCAACCCAACAAGAAAGACATTCGACCATGACTGAACCTTCCTTTGTCAGAGTGAACATCAAGGAAGCTGCTTATGCTACACCAAGAGCATAACAAGACAGAAAGCAGCCTGAGAACTGTTCAGGCCTTCTCCACAATCATTCAGACGAAGGTGGCTGCACGAACTACCCACCTCAACCTGAGTCGGTGTCGGCACGTCATGAAGCATGACTCCCGCGTCAAAAAATATAAATGGGCCAAGCCAATTGTTGATCCGCAATTGCTTTTCATGCTCCAAGAAATTTGCTCCCTGTTGTTGGCAGCAATGTCCAGCAGACTTCAATTCCTGGCAGTGTCCTGGACCTTCCTTGATGGCTGATGACCTTAGAGGGAAGGTGAAGCTCTTCACTGGCCTGTAAAATGGTTTCCTCTTTGTACCGTCAAACTAAATTGAGTGCAGTCTCTGACATCAGCAGCTGTGCACAGTTGGACACAAACAAACAATCAGTATAATTGTAAGTGACCTTTCAGCTTATTCACAATTATAATTAGGGTGCATTTGTTCTTTGAAATTATGGCAGAGGCAACATGAATTTGCATCATCAGTGCCCCACTGCATCGGCAAATAATATGTAATTTCTGTCAAACGCATACCGTATTTTACTCCAAGGATTGGAAACTCAATATCTTTTAAGTAATACATCATAAGCAGATTGAAATAGCATTTGCAACATTAAGAGCCATTTCTTTTTCGTTGATACGAAACAGATTAGTATAAACCTTCTCTTACCAGTCTCCAAGCACCAAACAAGCCTAATCTTATAATTATGTTTAATTCAAGCAAGTTGCTTTCAAGTCCATGCCCATTAGAATTTACTTATCAAATGAACGGGTAGTCAATGTCATTGCTAACTGAGGCTATGGGGAAATTCGTTAAGGCTAGTTTTTGGTTGCAGGAGTTCCAATTCACAAAACTGTTCGGATCCAGCTGATTGAGACTGGCAAAAGACAAACATTGTCACTTCCATGGTTTCTGTGTGTAGCCCAGTATGACCCACCACACTGTCTCGCATTAAACACAATGACATGTCGAACAGCATGCAAGGCTAGCACGTGCTCTAGCTAACCTCCAACTCTTAAAGACAGTCTGTCCATCTTCAGGGAAAGCTACACTGAGTCAAAGGAGGCTGCTGCTGACTGACTGGAGAGAATGGGAGTGGAAGACCAAGGCAGGACAGAGAATTCTGCAGCTCACAGATGTGGTGCTGGAGGCCTTAATCATCATGAAGGATGAAAGACAACGGGCGGGATCTAGGGCCCCGTTAGCCATAATGGCTGCTATAGCTTACAAGTGGCCAAATACAGGATTTGCATTGAAGAGATCTCAGTTTGAGATCTTCCCCGTCCCCTAACAGTGACATAATCAGGTGATAATCCCAGTGAGGCAGTAAACCTGATTTCCACAGATTTAAATTAAATGTTGTACTATTAATGAACTTGATGCGTCACATCATACCAGCGCACAACACTACAGGTTTTCAAAAGCAAAAACCAGCTGTGATGACCACATGAGGGGCACAGATGTGCCAGTAGGCCCCAGGGGTTGAAGGACAAGGTTGTCCATTTCCTCCTGTCTTCTTGGCAGTGCCAAGGGGGTTCCAGCGTGTGTGGGGGGGGGGCAGTTCCCTTTATGTACTTAGGGGGTAGAGGGGAATGATATCCCGGATGCCTGTGAGAAAGGGGGAAAGAGGGGAGATCTGTGATGCCTGTGATGTGAGGGGGCATGCCGTACCATTATGGTGGGGGTTAGCCTGATGCTGTGTGTGTGTGTGGGGGGGGGGGGGGGGGGGAGGGTGCAGCCTTAAATGTAACTTAAATGTAAAGCGGCCTTTAATAACGATGCTCCATTTTCAGAATCCCGACTTCACCGGTGTGTGTAGGCTCCGCCCCTCCAGCTGGCTGTGTGAACCATGCCAGCACTTTGAAATTGAACGGAGTGCTGTTAAATCAGGTGAGAAAAGATATTTGTGAAGCCAGCGAGTTTCATACAGCTTTTCTCGCCTGATCAAACATTGTGTGCAATTTTGGGAAAATCACATCCAACATATTTCCACAGGGCAGGGGTGGGGGTGGGATGGTGTTTAATGTTGAAGAGGCTTTGAATTGATGCGCTCCCAAAGGGAGCCAACACCTGGGACGGGATATCCATGCCATGATCGGGAACCCTACATCGGGACTAGTTCTTGCTCCTGACCCTGCACAACATGGTCCTGATACATCCATTTCAATTTTCAGTGAGTACTAATGGAAAACAGCAGGCTCATTGTACGATGAAGGACATTGGACAAGCTCCCGAGGTTGGTAAACCAGTGGGAGCTACACCAGCACCAACACATCAGCAGCCCTCCAACTGACGTGGGAGTGATTGATTTATGATAAGAGAGAAAGATGGCACCTCAAGATGGAGCTATCCTCTGAAGATTTAGAGTTCAAACAGCCACAGCTGCTGCCTGGCCACAATTCTGGAGCAGCATCCGCTCCACAAGATGTCCAGGGACTGCAGATGTGTGAGGGCCGCAGAGGTGATAAGGGTTGCTGCGTGAGATTAATCACAGCCCCTACAATATTCCACTGTGAAGCTGGCTTGTTGAACTGTTTCAGCCTGATGGTCAACAAAACTAGTAATCAAACATACAAATGAATTAGGAGTAGGCCACTCGGCCCTTTGAATCTGCGCTAATGTATGATCCCATGGTAACCCCACATTCCTGCGTCCCCCCAAAAACCTTTCACATTCTTGCTTATCAAGTATCCATTTAACTCTGTCTTCAAAAATATTCGAGGACTCTGCTTCCAGCATCTTATTAGAGGGAGTGTTCCAAAGATTCACGACCATCTGAGAGAAAAAAAATGTCTCTATCTATATCCTAAACGGGCAACCCTTTATTTTTAAATAGTGACCTCTCGTACTAGAGTCTTCAACAAGAGGAAACATCTTCTTCACATCCACCCTGTCAATACCCCGAAGGATCTTATATGTTGCACAGAATCATAGAATTCCAACAGTGCAGAAGGAGGCCATTCGGCCCATTGAGTCTGCACCGGCCCTTGGAAACAGCACCCCACTTAAGCTTCAGCCCATGCCTCCATCCTATACCTGCAACCCAGTGACCCCATCTAACCTTTTGGACACAAAGGGGCAATTTAGCCTGGCCAATCCACCTAGTTGCACAATTTTGGACTGTGGGAGGAAACTGGTGCACCCAGAGGAAACCCACGCAGACACGGGGAGAACGTGCAGACTCCGCACAGACAGCCATCCGAGTCCGGAATTGAACCCGGGTCCCTGAAGCTACAGTGCTAGCCGCTGTGCCCCCTAATCGATTCTCTTCTCACTCTTCTAAACTCTAACGGATACAAGCCCAGCCTGTCCAACCTTTCTTCACAAACCAACTCGCGAGTCCAGGTATTAGTCGAGTAAACTATTTCTGCACTGCTTCCAATGCATTTACCATTTTTGTAATTTTTCCAATTAAGAGGCAATTTAGTTAAAAGTCTAAAAGATGACCCTGAAACCATTGCCGATGGCGGCACGGTAGCACAGTAGTGCTACATACCACATCCCTTGGCCTTTGAGCTCAGTCTCAACGAATCAGCCGGCAGACCCTAATTTGCGTCATATAGCCCGTTTGGCCTTATAAAGCGGACCAATTATAGCAGTGACAGCCTCGCTGGTCTAAGTGTCGGGAAGTTTGCGGCAGTTCCTGCTCGCTACCAGACTTCAAAACGTTTTGGTTAAATCGCGCCCTTGGTGCCCAGGGATGTGCAGGTTTGGTATTGGGGATAGGGTGGGGGTGTGGGTTTGGGTAGAGTTCTCTTTCAGAGGATCAGTGCAGACTTGATTCTCTGAATGGCCCCCTTCTGTACTGTAGGAATTCCACGATACATCCTTCCTTAAATAAGGAGACCGATACGGTGCACTGTACTGTAGATGTGGTATCACCAATGCCCTGTATAACTAAAGCACAAACTCCTTACTTTTGGATTTAATTCCCCAGCAATAAATGATAACATCTTAATTCTTTATTGTACCTGCATACCAGCCTTTTGTGATTAAAGGGCTCGGCCGCCCAGATCCCTCTGCAACTCAGAGCTCTGCAATCTCGCACCATTTAGATAATAAAATTCTTTTTTATTCTTCCTGTTTTGTTTGTTTCACAATTTTACACTTATCCACATGATACTCCATTTTGCCAGGTCTTTGCCCACTCACTTAACTATCTATATCAATGTGTCACCTCCTTTGGTCCTCTTCACATCTTACTATGCTACCTATCTTGGTGTCATCATCAAATTTAACAACCATTTGGTCCCTTAATTCAAGTCATTCATGTGAATTGTAAAACGTTGAAGCCCCAGCACTGATCCCTGTGGCGCGCCACTCATTACATCTTACCAACAGGAAAACAAATGCCTACTCTCTGTTTCTTGTTAGCGAATCAATCCTCTATCTAATATGTTACCCCTGCAACATGAGCTCTTCTTTTCTACAATAACCTTTAATGTGTACCTTATCAAATTTCTTCTCGAAATCCAAATACAGTGCATCAATCTTTATGTGGAGGCTCTACATGCGGAGATGGTGGCTCACTGGTGTCATTATTGGACTAATAATCCAGAGACCCAGGGTGATTCTCCAGAGTCCCAGGTTCGAATCCCACCATGGCAGGTGGTGAAATTTGAACTCAATAAAAATCTGAAATGAAAGTCCAGCAATGATGCGGTCAATTGTTGTGAAAATCTATCTGGTTCACTAATGTCCTGGCCTGGTCTGGCCTGCATGTGACTTCAGGTCCATGTGGTTGATTCTTAAATGCCCTCTGAAATGGCCTTGCAAGCCACTCAATCCAAGGGCAATTGTGGATGGGCATTATGAACTGCTGGCCCACATCCTCTGAACGAATAAAATAAATCACAACATATGTTACTTCTTCAAAGAATTCCAATAAATTGTTTCAACGTGGTTTCCCTTGCACAAAACCACATTGATTCTGTCTGATTCCTGATTACTTCTCAGTGCCCTGCTATAAGATCTTTAATAGCAGTTTCCAACATTTTCCCAATGACTGATGTTAAGCTCACTGGCCTGTAGTTTTCTGATTTCAGTCTCTGACCCTTTTTGAAGAAACGAGTTACATTCGCTGTTTTCCAATCTTATGTAACCTTCCCCGAATCTAGCGAAGTTTGGAAAATTAAGGCCAAGTTATCAATTATCTCACTAGCTACTTTTTTCTTTGGACCCTTCAGGACCCTGGGACTTGTTAGCCCGCAGCTCCAATAATTCGTTAAGTACCCCTTCGCTGGTGATTGTATTTTTCCCGACTTCCTTCCTCCCTTCCATTTCCTGACTTACAGCTGCTTCTGGGGTGTTACTTGCCTCTAAATTGTAAGATGTCTTACAACACCAGGTTAAAGTCCAACATGTTTGTTGCAAACACGAGCTTTCGGAGCACTGAAGCAGCAGTGCTCCAAAAGCTGGTGTTTGAAACAAACCTGTTGGACTTTAACCTGGTGTTGTAAGACTTCTTACTGTGCTCACCCCTGTCCAATGCCAGCATCTCCATATCATCCTCTAAATTGAAGACTGATGCAAAATGGCAACTCAACTTATCTTGCCATCTCCTTATTTTCCATGAATTCCCCAGATTCACTTTTGATCGGATCAATGCTCACATTAACTCTTCTTTTTAAAATATCTATAAAAACTTTTACTATCTCTCTTTATATTTCTAGCTAGCATTCTCACATAGTCAATTTTTTCCTGTCTCATTAGTATTTTAGTCATTCTTTGCTTTTTTAAATATTCTGTCCAATCTTCTGTCCTGCCATCCATCTTTGTGCAATTATATGCTTTTTCTTTAAGTTTGAAAATACCTTTAACTTTTTTTTAGTTAACCAGGGCTAGTGGGTCCTTCACTTGGAATTTCCCTTTATCATTGGAATGTGTCTATTTTGTGTATTCTAAAATGTCACCTTAAATGTCTGCTACTGTATCCCTAATATCCTATCCCTTAACCTAATTTGCCAGTTCATTTTATCCAGCTGTGCTTTCATGCCCTCATAAATATTCCTATTTAAGTTTAAATACCAGTCTTGGACCCACTCTTCTCTCCCTCAAACTGAATGTAAAATTCAATCATATTATCATTGCTGCTTGCTCGGTGCTCCTTCACTGTGAGGTAATTAATTAATTCTATCTCATTACACAATATCAGGTCCAGTATAACTGGTTCTCTGGTTGATGCCAGAGGATACTGCTCTAAGAAACTATTCTATGAATTCCTCATCTCGGCTACATTTTCTCATCAGATTTTCCTATTCTAAATGCAGATTTAAATTCCCCATGACTACCGCTGCACCTTTCTGACAAGCTGGGATGGCACAGTTGTTAGCACTGCTGCCTCACAGCACCAGCGACCCGGGTTCGATTCCAACCTCGGATGACTGTCTGTGTGGAGTTTGCAACATTCTTCCCGTGTCTGCATGGGTTTCCTCCCACAGTCCAAAGATGTAAGGGTTAGGTGGACTGGCCATGCTAAATTGCTCCTTAAGTGTCCAAAGGTTAGGTGGGGTTATGGGGATAGGGCCGGGGAATTGGGCCTAGGTGGGCTACTCTTTCAAAGGGCCGGTGCCGACCCAATGAGCCTCTTTCTGCACTGTAGGGATTCTATGATGCTCCCATTATTTCTTCCCTTTTATCCCATCGTACCACATGGTTAGCACAGGGCTAAATCGCTGGCTTTCAAAGCAGACCAAGGCAGGCCAGCAGTGCGGGTTAAATTCCTGTACCAGCCTTCGCAAACAGGCGCTAGAATGTGGCGACTAGGGACTTTTCACAGTAACTTCATTGAAGCCTACTTGTGACAATAAGTGATTTTAATTTCATTTCATTTTTTCATTAGGAGGCCTGTACACCATTCCTACAAATAACCTCTTGGCTTTATTAGTTCTTATTATTACACGAACCATTTCTACATCCTGGTTCCTGAACTTAGGTCGTCTCTTTCTGTTGTGTTAGTACCATCATTAATTAACAGAGCCAACCTCCACCTTTCCCTGCTTCCTGACGTTCCTAAATATCATGACCCCTTCAATATTCAGCTCCCAATCTATGTCATCCTGCAGCCTGGTCTCTGTAATGGCTCTCATATTGTATTAATTTACGTCTGTTTCCGCTCTCATTGCATCCGTTTTGCTCCTAATGCGACCAACATTCAGGGTCAGATCAGATCCTTCAGTTTTGTCCATTAATTATTTTTGTGACCTCTCGCATTAACTGTTCATTTGCACTTAAATTTTTAAACCCTGAACTCTCTATCCCCTCCTGGTCTGGCCATGATAAATTGCCCTTAATGTACAAAAAAGGTTAGGCGGGGTGACTGGGTTACGGGGATAGGATGGAGGCATGGGCTTAAGTAGGGTGCTCTTTCCAAGGACCGGTGCAGACTCGATGGGCTGAATGGTCTCTTTCTGCACTGTAAATTCTATGATGATTCTGTGATGAGCACCATATGGAAGGAGCGCTGTGGCTAGCAAGGGCACAAAATGTTCTCGAGCTAGTGGGGTGCTCTTTCCAAGGGCTGGTGCAGACTCGATGGGCTGAATGGCCTCCTTCTGCACTGTAAATTCTATGATTGTAGGAAGGAATGCCAGAAGCAGAATAAGTCTGTTTTGAGGACCATCTACACCAAACTTGCAAAACCCAACATGCCCAGAAGAAAGCCTAGCAGTTCTACAACTGCAGAGGTTTCCCCCGACCACCAGCAATGATAATATGAACTGTGAGTTCTGTGGAGATACATCTTAATACTGCAATTGATTGTTCAGTCATGAGGTGAACCACAGAAGACGATGAAACTAGTTATGGTTTGGACATACACGATCAACAAGGAATCTGCCAAAATAAATGACTAGGAACATTCACAACACAAAAGTGTGAGCTAATGGTGGGTAGTACAGTGGTTAGCACTGTTGCTTCACAGCTCCAGGGTCCCAGGTTCGATTCTTGGCTTGGGTCACTGTCTGTGTGGAGTCTGCACGTTCTCCCCGTGTCTGCGTGGGTTTCCTCCGGTGGTCTGGTTTCCTCCCACAAGTCCCGAAAGACGTGCTTTGGACATTCTGAATTCACTCTCTGTGTACCCGAACAGGCGTCAGAATGTGGCGATGAGGGGCTTTTAACAGTAACTTCATTGCAGTGTTAATGCATGCCTACTAGTGAAAATAAAGATTATTATTATGATGACCTCCAGCGAGAGAGAATGTAACCACCTCCACTTGAGTTTCAATGACATTACAATCACTGAATCCCCTGCCGTAAACACCCTGCAGTTTATCATTGACCAGATACGAACCAATCACATAAATACAAGAGCAGGTCAGAAAAGCTGGGAACACTGCTGTGAGTAGCCCACCTCCTGACTCCCCAGTGCATCTACAAGGCACAAGTCAGGAGTGTGATGGAGTACTCTCCACTTGCCTGGATGAGTGCAGCTCCAACAACACGTCAGAAGTCGAAATGTTTTTGGACAAAACAACCTGCTTGATTGGCACCCCATCCAACATGTCATGGGAGTATCCCTTTAAGAAAGGTTTTGTCTTATCACATGGCTTCAGTGATGTCACTTTGTGGGTGGAGCTGAGCTGTGGCTGTGAGTGTTTTTTTTAAATTTGCTTTCAGTGTTGACTGCTGTGGACTACAGACAGAGAAAAGAAGTATTTTCTCTGTCTTCCTCTGTTTTTATTTTAAAAAGCTGTTCCATTAAAAATCACCTTGATGGTGACTTTGGAGATATAATTGCATTCCGGAAGGAATTTGAATCTGCTGGTTGAAAACTGGATCAAAATCACAGGGATCAAGACCAGTCTCAGTCAAATAAGAATACTGTGTGCTGGGATAGGCCTTTGAAAAAGGGTTTTTGATTTATTGGATTTTGTTTAGAATTGGAACAGTTCAGGGGGAATTCATTAAGTGTTATACTATAGCTGAGTGGAGTCTTTATGTTTGTTTTGTGAGGGCCACAAAGAATCCAGCACGAGTTGAAGGATAGAAAGAAATAATATTTATTTACAATAAACATATATATATATATATACACACAACAGCAGCATCAACTTCCATTGCTGCTCACTCTCCTCTCAGCCGGTTCAAAACTGGGAAGCTTTATTTATGCAGGGGATCTGCAAATGATTTCTCCGCAACCCCCCCTCATTGGGGAAGTTCATACTCCCAAAGGATTGTGGGATTGCCATTAGTCCCCAGCCAGTGGTAAGCAGGCAGGTTATAACAGTTTGTAATTGATAAAAATTCTTGCTGTGTGTTTAAAGCCCTCAATGTCTCAATTTCAACAAAAGTAAGGAGATTGTCATGAAAAAATGAAAATCGCTTATTGTCACAAGTAGGCTTCAAATGAAGTTACTGAGAAAAGCCCCAAGTCGCCACATTCCGGCGCCTGTTCGGGAGGCTGGTACGGGAATTGAACCGTGCTGCTGGCCTGCCTTGGTCTGCTTTAAAAGCCAGCGATTTAGCCCTGCGCTAAACCAGCTCCACTGTCATCGACTTCAGGAAGCGTAGTGGAGAACATGCCCCTGTCTACATCAATGGGAATGAAGTAGAAAGGGCCGAGAGCTTCAGGTCACTAACAACCTATCCTGGTCCCCCCATGCCGACACTATAGTTAAGAAAGCCCACCAACGACTACTTTCTCCGAAGACCAAGGAAATCTGGCATGTCAGCTACGGCTCTCACCAATTTTCACAAATGCACCATAGAAAGCATTCTTTCTGGTTGTATCACAGCTTGGTATGGATCCTGCTCTTCCCAAAACCGTAGAAAACCACAAAAGGTTTGTCCATGTAGCTCAATCCATCACGCAAACCAGTCTCCCATCCACTGGCTCTGTCTACAATTCCCGCTGCTTCAGAAAGGCAGCCAAGCACACCAGACATGCTCTCTTCCACTGCCTTCCATCAGGAAAAAGATACAAAAGTTTGAGGTCACGTACCAACCGACTCAAGAACAGCTTCTTCCCTGCTGCTGTCAGACATTTGAATGGACCTACCTGGTATTAAGTTGATCTTTTCTCTACACCTTGCTGTGACTGTAACATTATATTCTGCAGTCTATCCTTCCTTCCCTATGTACGGTATGCGTTGTCTGTATAGCATGCAAGAAACAATACTTTTCACTGCATACTAATACATGTGACAATAGTAAATCAAATCAAAATCAAATCCAACAGCCCAGTCCATCACACAAACCTGCCTCCCATCCATTGACTCTGTCTACACGTCCCGCTGCTTTGGGAAAGCAGGCAGCACAATCAAAGACCCCTACCACTCAGGTTATTTTCGCTTCCAACTTCTTCCATCGGGCAGGAGATACAAAAGTCTGAGAACACGCATGAACAAATTCAAAATCAGCTTCTTCTCCACTGTTACCAGACTCCTAAACAACCCTCTTATGGACTGACCTGATTAATACTACACTCCTGCATGCTTCACCTGATGCCAGTGGGGGGGCGATTCTTCGAGCCCCGCGCCAGGCCGGAGAATTGTCGCAACCGCGTCACAACGCCCCGACGCCGGCGCACGATTCTCCGAGGTGCGGAGAATCGGCGCCATCTACGCCAGCGCGTTTGACGTGGCACCGTCACGTGTTTGACGCGGGCCACTGAAATCGGCGGGGGCGCTAGAATCGGCGGGGCTGTCGATTCTCCGGCCTGAATGGGCCAAGCGGCACGCGGACACGACAGAGTCCCGCCGGCGCCGTTCACCCCTGGTTGCTGCCGGTGGGAACTCTGCACAAAGAGTCGGGGGGGGGGGGGGGGGGGGTGGGGGGCGGGGAAGAGCAATCCTTCACCGGGAGGGACGTCCGAAGGGGTCTGGCCCGCGATCGGGGCCCACTGGTCGGCAGGCTGGACTCTCCCGCCCCGCGCCTACATTGTTGCGCGGCCGGCCCCTGAACACCGAAGCCATGTTGAGTCGTGGCCGGCACGCTGAAGAAGTCCCCCGCGCAAGCATGGTTGGCACGGCGAAGGGAGGCTGGAGCGGCGTGAACCGCTCCAGCGCTGTGCTGGCCCCCTGTGGGGGACAGAATCAGTCGTACCCGGGCCCGTTTCGTGCCTATGTGTTTTCTTTTTATTTAATTTTATTTTCATACTAAATGATCTGTTTGAGCTGCTCGCAGAAAAATGCTTTTCATTGTACCTTGGTATACGTGACAAACAAATCCAATCCAATATGTATAAATATATATGTGTTAACTAAGTTCTCGGAATAAAGCTTGTTTTCATTAAAGTGTCTAGGAAGACTGACGAATCACACCTGAAGTGAAGGCTCTTGGACTCTTCCCAGCCAAATTCAACATAAAAGGTCGAGGTCAGGTCAGCTTCATAATACACTTTGGAGTTTCTAAGCCCTGGCCCATAACAAACACCTTAAACTTTTGCTGCCTCCACTATCAACACAAAGTGGCATCAGTGTGTAACTTCTCCAAAATGCATTCAAACAGTCTATCAGCAACAAGACCTGGACCGCTTTCGATCTTGGGTTGATAAATGGCAAGTTATATTTACCTTCACTAAATTCCCCACTGTCAACTTCATGACAGTTACCATTGACCAAAAACTGAACTGAACAAGACATAAATTCTATGCGTAGAATTCTAAGGAAGTCAAGAGCTCGGCTGTTGGAGGCCCATTGCCATTTAACGCTCAACGAATCATTGAATTGGAAGGAAGTCCCGTCCATAATAGCTGTCAGCCAATCTGATTGGCCAACACCTCTTCAACTCATCCAGACACAACGCTGCAGTGGGCAGAAGTGGTACCGCAGTGCTTTGCCTGCAATTCATTCCCCGGGACTGTTTTCAAGTTAAGTCCTGGGGCTGCCCTGTGAGTTTCGGAGGTGGGGGTCCCTGGGGAGTGAGGGCCGGAGTTCCAAGGTCCCAGAGGGGTGGCTGACCTAAATCTGAAGGAGCCTTCGCGTTGAGGCTCCCCTCTCCTCTCTTCTCGCCCGAGGTGGAGAAAATTAATTTTCTGTTTCCCGCCTCAGAATCCATTTTGGGGACAATGTAAAATCTGTCCTATGACTAAACGACTAGGCCAGAGGTTGGGAATTCTACAGCGCGTAACTCACTTCCTGACTCTCCAAAGCCGATCAGCAATCCATAAGCTGCAAGTCAGGAATGTGATGGGACACTCTTTCCTTGCCTAGATGAGTGCAGCTCCAACACCACTCATGAGCACAACACCATCCGGACAAAACAGCCCGCTTGACTGGCACCCCATCCATCATCCACAACAATCACTCCCTCCACCACCAATGCTCAGTGGCAGCAGTGTGTACCATCTACAAAATGCACTGCAGCAACTCACCAAGGCTCCTTCGACATCACCTTCCAAAACTACCTTTCGAAGGACAAGGGCAGCAAACACATGGGAATACCACTGTCTGCAAGTTTCCCTCCAAACCACTCACCATCCTGACTTAGAACTATATCACCATTACTTCACTGCCCAATGGGTTAAAATCATGGACCATCCTTCCTTACAGCACTGTGGCTGTACATACACAGGAATTCAGCAGTTCAAGAAGGCAGCTCAGGGGTAATTAGGTATGGGTAATACATGCTGGTCTCGCCATCGACACCCATATCATTAATTAAAATAATGTAACCCTTCAAGGTTTCTTTGACAGCACCTTTTCCCCCTAACACCTGAAACCTTTAGCATCTAGCAGCACAAGGACACCAGACACATGTAAATACCACTATCTGCACGTTGTCCTCCAAGTCACTCACCACCCGGACTTGGAAATGTATCGCCCTTCCTTCACTGTTGCTGGGTCAAAATCCTGGAACTCCCTCCCTAATAGCACTACAGTGTACCTCCACCACATGGAATGCAGTTCACCACCACCCCCTCCAGGACAACTGGAGATTGGCAATAAATGCTGGGATTGACATTGATGTTCCAATATTGATTATAAGGAACAGTTGTTTTCCAGAGAATTATGTTCCCTGGAATTAGCTCGATATCATTTAATTTTGTTTTTAATAAGATTTATAGCTGGCTCCTTTTCAAATGAGTTGATCAACATGGCATTCTTGAATTCAGATAGATATCTATTCCACATAGCTAATGTATCTCATTTATTTCTTGATGAAGATCGTTGGGCAGATAATCCTATTTTGTGCTAGGGTATAAATAATGACCTGGATCTGATGACTTGAAAAAAAACAACCAGGCAAAAATTGAAGGGCCAAGCACTGATAATTAGATGCCAAAATGGGGCAAGCTCTAATATTGATTTGTGATTCATCCTGCAAATGTTGAATGAACTTTGTCCCAGCAGGGGTTTTATATTCATTGAAGCATGTTCCTCAATAATTCCCAATATTCCTTAATTTTATTTTCACTCATGAGATGTGGGCATCGCTGGCTGGGCCAACATTTATGCCCCCTGAGGGCATTTGACAGTCAACTGCATTGCTGTCAATCTGGAGACACATATAGGCCAGACCAAGTAAGGAAAACAGATTTCTTTCCCTAAAGAACATTAGTGAACCAGATGAGTTTTTATAACAATCGACAATGGTTTCATGGTCATCATTAGAGATTTTTTTAATTCCAGATTTTTTATTGATTTCAAATTTCACCATGGTGGGATACGAACCCGGGTCCCCAGAGCATTACCTTAAATCTCTGGATTAGTAGTCCAACGACATAGAAACGTGGAAAACAGGAGCAGGAGGAGACCATTTGGCCTTTCGAGCCTGCTCCGGCATTCATTATGATCATGGCTGATCATCCAACTCAATAGTCTAATGCTACCTTCCCCCCATATCCTATGATCCCCTTCACCCGAAGTCCTATGCTTCTCAAAAACAGACAGCGGAATTTTCTGTCAGTGGGATCCTTCGGTCTGCCAGCAGCTCACCCATGCCTGCGGATATCCCAACAGTGTGGAGTGGCCACAATGGGAAACCCCATTGGCCCGCTGCAGGAACAGAGAATCCCACTGCCAGCAGGGGTGCGCCGGATAATGCGGCTGATGGACCGGAGAATCCCGCCCACAATGTTTTGGCCTTAAATACTTCATGTGGTAATGAATTCCACAGGCTCACCACTCTATGGGTGAAGAAATTCCTCCTCATTTCTGTCCTAGATGGTCTACCCCATATCCTCAGACTGTGACCCCTGGTTCTGGCCACCCCCATCATCGGGAACATCCTTCTTGCATCAACTCTGTCTAGTCCTGTTGGAATTTTATAGGTTTCTGTGATATCCCCCCTCATTCTTCTGTACTCCAGTGAATAGAATACTAACCGACTGAATTTCTCCTCATATGCCCATCCTTCCATTCCAGGAATTAGCCTGGTAAAACTTCGTGGCACTCCCTCTGGAGCAAGAACATCCTTTCTCAGATAAGGAGACTAAAACTGCACACAACAGTCCAGGTGTGGTAATAGCACAATTCCAATACCACAAAACCACTACACCATAGCCTCCCCTGAAATAATCTAAAATGTTTCTCAATATGGTGCATATTTCTATCATCTTTCTATACTTCAAAGGGCTGGCATTAGATGAGGTGGTGGCACAGTGGTGATGTCACTGCACTAGAAATCCCGAGATCCAGGCAAATGCTTTGGGGACATGAGTTCAACTTCCTACCAGGGCGACTGGCAAAATTTTAATTCAATTAATAAATTTGGATTTACAAAGTTGGTAGCCCATGCCACTTTTGTCGATTGTTGCAAAAATCCATTTTCCATCCTAATAATAATCTTTATTAGTGTCACAAGTAGGCTTACATTAACACTGTGATGAAGTTACTGTGAAAAGCCCCTAGTCGCCACACTCCGGTGCCTGTTTGGGTACACTGAGGGAAAATTCAGAATGTCTAATTCACCTAACTGCGCGTCTTTCAGGACCTGTGGGAGGAACCCAGAGCACCCGGAGGAAACCCACTCATCCACTGGTAGAACGTGCAGACTCCGAACAGAGAGTGACCCAAGCCGGGAATCGAACCCGGGTCCCTGGCGCTGTGAAGCAACAATGCTAACCAGTGCTACCTGACCTGACTTTGCTTACTTTTGACTCCACATCAACAGCAATGAGGTTGATTCTTAACTGCCCTCTGAAATGTCCTAGCAAGCCATTCATTTCAAGATCGGGGTGGGCAATAAATGCTGGCTTTGATCTCCATATCCTTTCGAAGAATTTTTTAACCCCCAAAAAGGTAAATCTGCCACATAATCGATAGGTTTATGAGGGATCAGGAGGCCTTGTGTCGCAGTGGGTAGCATCCCTGCCGCTGGGTCAAAAGCTCCGGGTTCGAGACTCACTTCAGGACTTGATGGTCAAGGAAGGTGCATTCATAACGCGGCCAAACAAGTTGAGTGTGTCAACCTGCAAATCCTTCCAAACTCACTATAATGGCTGGTGGTAAGAGCGGGATAGACTCCTGGTCAGCCACATGATGTGGAGTGGCGCCCCTTTAAACTGCAAGCCTCTGGTGACAGGAGAGTGACCTGTTCCAGGAATTACTCATTGTGGAAACAGACAAAAGTCTACTTTAGTGCACCACAGGATGTGGGAAGAGAACTGAAATTATGAGGGGTTCGAACAGAGTATAGAGGGGGAATGGCCACAGAATCAGAGGACACGGATTTAAGGTGATTGGCAAATGAGAATAAAAAGAAGGTAAAATCAAACACTTGTGTTTTGTGCTGAAACAGAGGAGATTACAATGGGATGAGAGAAGAGCTGGCTAAGGTAGACTGGGAGCAAAGACTTTATGGTGAAACAGTTGAGGAACAGTGGAGAACCTTCCAAGAAATTTTTCATAGTGCTCAGCAAAAGTTTATACCAACAAAAAGGAAGGACTGTAGAAAGAATGAAAATCGACCATGGATATCAAAGGAAATAAGGGAGACTATCAAATTGAAGGAAAAAGCATACAAAGTGGCAAAGATTAGTGAGAGACTAGAGGATTGGGAAATTTTTAGGGGACAACAGAAAGCTAATAAAAAAAACTATAAAGAAGAGTGAGAAAGATTATGAGAGTAAACTTGCTCAGAATATAAAAACAGAGAGTAAAAGTTTCTACAAATATATAAAACAAAAAAGAGTGGCTAAGGTAAATATTAGTCCTTTAGAAGATGAGAAAGGAGATTTAATAATGGGAGATGAGGAAATGACTGAGGAACTGAACAGGTTTTTGATATCGGTCTTCGCAGTGGAAGACACAAATAACATGCCAGTCACTGATAGAAATGAGGCTATAACAGGTGAGGACCTTGAGAGGATTGTTATCACTAAGGAGGTAGTGATAGGCAAGCTAATGGGGCTAAAGGTAGACAAGTCTCCTGGCCTTGATGGAATCAATCCCAGAGTGCTAAAAGAGATGGCTAGGGAAATTGCAAATGCATTCGTGATAATTTACCAACATTCACTTGACTCTGGGGTGGTCCCGGTGGATTGGAAAATAGCAAATGTGACATCACTATTTAAAAAAGGAGATAGGCAGAAAATAGGTAATTATAGGCCAGTTAGCTTAACTTCGGTAGAAGGGAAGATGCTGGAATCTATCATCAAGGAAGAGATAGCGAGGCATCTGGATGGAAATTGTCCCATTGGACAAAGGGAGCATAGATTCATAAAGGGCAGGTCATGCCTAACTAATTTAGTGGAATTTTTTTAGGACATTACCAGTGCGGTAGATAACGGGGAGCCAATGGATGTGGTATATCTGGATTTCCAGCAAGCTTTTGATAAGGTGCCACATAAGAGGTTGCTGCATAAGATAAAGATGCATGGCATTAAGGGTAAAGTAGTAACATGGATAGAGGATTGGTTAATTAATAGAAAGCAAAGAGTGGGGATTAATGGGTGTTTCTCTGGTTGGCAATCAGCAGCTAGTGGTGTCCCTCAGGGATCAGTGTTGGGCCCACAATTGTTCACAATTTATATAGATGATTTGGAGTTGGGGACCAAGGGCAATGTGTCCAAGTTTGCAGATGACACTAAGTTGAGTCGTAATGCACAAAGTGCAGAGGATACTGAAAGTCTGCAGAGGGATTTGGGTAGTTTAAGTGAATGGGCTAGGGTCTGGCAAATGGAATACAATGGTGACAAATGTAAGGTTATCCATTTTGGTAGGAATAAAAAAAGGGATTATTATCTAAATGATAAAATGTTAAAATATGCTGCTATGCAGAGGAATCTGGGTGTCCTTGTGCATGAGTTGCAAAAAGTTGGTTTACAGGTGCAACAGGTGATTAAGAAGGCAAATAGAATTTTGTCCTTCATTGCTAGAGGGACGGAGTTTAAGACTAGGGAGGTTATGCTGCAATTGTATAAGGTGTTAGTGCGGCCACACCTGGAGTATTGTGATCAGTTTTGGTCTCCTTGCCTGAGAAAGGACGTACCGGTACCGGCTGGAGTATGTGCAGAGGCGATTCACTCGGTTAATCCCAGAGTTGAGGGGGTTTGATTATGAGAGGTTGAGTAGACTGGGACTCTACCCGTTGGAATTTAGAAGGATGTGGGGGGATCTTCTAGAAACATGTAAAATTATGAAGGGAATAGATAGGATAGATGCGGGCGGTTGTTTCCACTGGCGGGTGACAGCAGAACTAGGGGACATAGCCTCAAAATAAGGAGAAGTAGATTTAGGACTGAGCTTGGGAGGAACTTCTTCACCTAAAGGGTTGTGAATCTATGGAATTCCCTGCCCAGTGAAAGTTGAGATTCCTTCATTGAATGTTTTCAAGATAAAGATAGATAGTATTTTTAAAATAAATTTAGAGTTGCCCAATTCATTTTTCCAATTAAGGGGCAATTTAGCATGGCCAGTCCACCTAGCCTCCACATCTTTGGATTGTGGGGGTGAAACCCATGCAAACACGGGGAGAATGTGCAAACTCCACACAGTGACCCAGAGCCGGGATCGAACCTGGGATCTCGGTGCCGTGAACAAAAGATTGTTTTTTGAAGAATAAAGGAATAAAAGGTTATGGTGTTCGGGTGGGAAAGTGGAGCTGAGTCCACAAAAGATCAGCCATGATCTCATTGAATGGCAGAGCAGGCTCGAAGGGCCAGATGGCCGACTCCTGCTCCTAGTTCTTATGTTCTTATGAAGCAGCAGTGACATGGAAATAAAAGTGCTTTAACATAAGGAGCTGCAAGGATCTCAAGTGCACTCCCCGAGTGTGTGGTGGCAGAAGATTCAATCAAGAACTTCAAAAAGAATCAGATTTGTTTTTGTTCTTTCATGGTTGTGGTCATCATTGGCAAGGCCAGCATTTGTTTTCCATCCTAATTGTCCTTGAACCGAGTGCCTTGCTGGGCAACTGCAGCAGGCAGTCAAGATTCAACCACTATGCTTTGGGTCTGGAGTCACATGTCAAGAGAAAAGATCTGCAGGGCTATTAATAAAACGCAAGCGAGTGAGATTGGGTGAATTGCTCTTTCCCGGAGCAGACATGGACACAACTAGCTTAATGGCTTCCTTTTGTGCTGTAGCCTTTCCATAATTCTATGATATGAAGTGGCTCTGTGAGTCAGGAATACACATTTCTTACATCCCTGTAATTCAACACGACTTGCTATCTCGTACAGACGCACCATAGAAAAGATCCTGTCTGGCTGCATCACAGCCTGATATGGCAACTGCTTGGCCCAACGGCATAAGAAAATATACACAATATTACTGTGCCACCATCTCCCCTTATCCAATCATTCAGTAACAATAGTTAGGGGAGCCATAGCGTACCATATTCTCATTGGACTAGTAATCCAGAGGCCCAGGGCAATACTCTGGGGAGGGAATCCCGCCAGACAGATACAAATCTGGAATTAAAAGTCTAATGATGAGAATGAAACCATTTTCAATTGCCATTAAATCCCATCTGGTTCACCACTGCCCTTTAGGGAAGGAAATCTGCCATCCTTACCTGGTGTTGCCTCTGAAATGGTGTAGCAATCGCTCAGTTCAAGGGTAGTTATGAATGGGCATTAAATGCTGGGCCAGCCAGCCACACCCCATAATTCTTTTTCAAAATTACTCCAAACCTGAATGATGCTCCAATATTCCTGAATATGGTGCATGACATTTCAATATTTTCAATTGGCTGACATTAATACTTATTCATTACTGTTTGTGGGATAATTACGTGCTCAAATTGGCTACCAAGTTTCCTTTATTTGTAACAGTGACTGCCCTTCAAAAAGTACTTCATTGGTTGGAAAGCACTTCAGGACATTGAAGTGAAGTCGCCATAGTCGCATCGGCTGCTTTCCCCTTTGAGGGGTAGAGTGATTTAACCTGAGGATCACCACACCTCACGCGAGGAGCAAGGTTGAGAAGACAGGACTTTCACGAATAACCTCAGCTGGTACAGGAATTGAACTGTTAGTCTTGTTCTGCATCATGAACCAGCTGCCCAGCCAACTGAGCTAAATCAGCCCCCAGACATTGAAAGGCAATCGATAAATACAGGGCTTTTTATTTCTTTCTCCTGACCACTCTTTCCCCTCTCCCTCAGATCGCCTACTGTACTCCCCAGTGAGAAATAAAATGTGAAGTTCAAGTGGACAGTTTGACATCACTTAACTAAATTTGGAAGGCTCAAACAATTGGGGCTATAATGTAATTCACAACACAAAACAAGATTGTGGAATAAATCCGACATCATATTTTAAAGCCAGAGTTCAGCTTCTGTGTCGCAGGGCATGAAACTAATGGTTACACATAATGAATTGCTGTGCAATGATGCTTTTAAAATAATTTTCACAGCCAATGCTAAAATCTCACCCATGTTCCATTTCATTCTGATGCAGTGCAAACCATATGGGTGAAACTTTTTACTTTCCTGTTCATCTAATAATAATAATAATCTTTAGTGTCACAAGTAGGCTGACATTAACACTGCAATGAAGTTACTGTGAAAATCCCCTAGTTGCCTCATTCCGGCACCTGTTCGGGTACACTGAGGGAGAATTCAGAATGTCCAATTCGCCTTTCGGGACTTGTGGGAGGAAACCAGAGCAACCGGAGGAAACCCACGCAGACACGGGGAGAACGTGCAGACTTCACACAGACAGTGACCCAAGGTGGGAGTCGAACCCGAGTCCCTGGTGAAGTGAAACAGCAGTGCTAATCACTGTGCTACCATGCTGCCCATCTATAGTATGCCTGCTAAATGTTTCCAATTCCAATATGCATATTTATTAACATTGAGTGCAATCTGTTTCCTGTTTGATTTATCTAATCATTTTGAACATCATAAATCTTTCTTATTTGTGTTAATTTTGTTTGACAAGGCTTCTGTGCAATGAGTTGGGGTATTTTACTACGTTAGAAGTGTTACGCAAATGCAAGTTAGTGTTATTGTACAAGTCGCGGACCAACGAGCTCAGATGTGCCCTTCGAATATATCACCTGAAAAGAAATAGGCCCAGTATTGGCTGAAGCTTCCCATTTTGGTGTTCTGTTCGTTGGATCATCCTGCAAGTGAACTGACTTCTTTACAGCACCTTCGTGATTGGCACCATCCTTTCTCTATAGCCTTTGCTCAACGTGAAAGTAAAATTGATCCTATGAGCCTGTCACAACGGGAAAGATCTCCTCCCTGCACTGGGATGTAACCAAACTGCAGCCAGATTTATAAAGAATCTAATTAAGAATTAGCCTACAGGAGGAACACATGGGGAAATCGTCACCCCAAATCGCTTGTATTCAAACCCTGCAATGAGTGAAGTCAGTAGTTCAGAACCATCCCCAGTGAATTCATGCGTTATCAAAGGTGAGATGTCCCACAAAACAACACATATCCCCAATATGATTTTGCATGTAAATTCTGCAGGTTTGGAATAACTTGTTTGCACTCATTATTAAATGCCCTTGAGATGTATTCAAGTACCTGATTAGCCTTGTCGAATGCGGCCTCACATTGACTTGATGCAGTGATGGATAATTGCATCCAAATTATTTTCCTCCTTCATCTTTCCTAATGGAAACGCATTGATTGCAAAACTTTCATCTTCCAGCAGCAGTGTGCACAACTTTCCTTTTCTCTGCAGGAAAACCCATCTGTTCGTCCACTCAGTTTGTTCAAAGTGCTCCGAATGCTAGCTATCTTCTTATCTTAATCCTCTTTTTAATTAATTCAAGGGATCAGGGCGTCTCTGGCTAGGCCAGCATTTATTGCCCCTCCTTTACCCTTGAGAAGGTGGTGGCAACCTTGCAGTCCATGCGGTGTAGTGCTGTTAGGGAGGGAGCTCCAGGATTTTCAACCAGCGACTGTGGAAGAATGGCGATATATTTCCAAGTCAGGATGGTGAGTGGCCTGGAGAGGAAATTCCACATGGTAGTTTGCCTTTTACCTGCTTCCCTCATCCTTCTCATTGGTAGTGATCGTGATTTTGCTGTCCAAGGAGCCTTAGTAAATTTCTGCTGGTACACGCGGCTGGCATTATTTGTCGGTGGTTGAAGAAGTGAATGTTGTGTGTGGGGTGCGAATCAAGTGGACTGCTTTGCCTTGAATGGTGCCAAGCTTCTTGAGTGTTGTTGGAGCTGCACTCATCCAGGCAAGGGCCGAGTACCCCATCACACTCCTGACTTGTGCCTTGTAGATGGTGGACAGGCTTTGGGGAGTCAGTAGGTGAGTTACTCTCTGCAGGATTCCTGGCCTCTGAACTACTCTTACAGCCACAGCATTAATATGGCGAGTCCAATTCAGTTTCTAATCAATGGTATCCCCCGGATGTACCTAGAGGGGGATTCAGTGATGGTAATGCCATCGAATGTCAAGGATTAGATCCTCTCTTGTAATGAGATGGTCATTGCCTGGCACTTGTGTGGTGTGAATATTACTTGCCACTTGTTAGCCCAAGCCTGAATATTGTCCAGGTCATGCTGCATTTGGACATGGACTGCTTCATTATCTGAGGAATCACGAATGGGGCTGAACATTGTGCAGCCATCAGTGAACACTCAAACTTCTGACCTTATGGTGGAATGAAGCTCATTGATGAAGCATCTGATGATGACTGGGCCAAAGACAGTACCATGGGGCATCACAGTGGTTAGCACTGCTGCCTCACAACGCCATGGACCTGGGTTCAATTCTGGCCTTGGGTGACTGTCTACGTGGAGTTTACACATTCTCCCCGTGTCTGCATGAGTTTCGTGCGGGTGCTCAGGTTACCTACCACAGTCAAAAGACGGGCAGTTTAGGTGGATTGGCCATGTTAAATTTCCCCCTTGTTTCCAAATATGTGCAGGTTAGATGGGGCTGCAGGTTTACAGGGACAGGATGGGGTATTGGGTCTAGGCAGGGTGCTCTTTCAGAGAGTCTGTGCAGAACAGATGGGCCGAATAGCCTCCTTCCGCACTGTAGGGATTCTATGGAATTCCTGTAGTGATATCCTGGAGCTGAGATGACTGACTTCTAACAACCACAACCCTATTCCATTTTGCTAGGAATGACTCCAACTAGTGGAGGGCTTTCCTCCAAAATCCCATTAACTCCAGTTAAGCTAGGGCTCCTTGGTGCCATACTCAGTAAAAGCTGTCCTGATGTCAAGCGCAGTAACTCTCACCTCACCTCTGGAGTTCAACTCTTTTGTCTATGTTTGAACCAAGACTGTAATGAGATCTGGAGCTGAGTGGCCCTGACGGACCCCAAACTGAGTGTCCATGAGCAGGTTATTGCTAAGCACGTACCGCTTGAGAGCACTGTTAATGACCCCTTCCATCAGTTTGCTGATGAATAACAGTAGACTGATAATGCGATGATTGGCTGGGTTGGATTTGTCCTGCTTTTTGTGTACAGTCTAGAACAGTTTGGTTTGGAGTGTAGCAAGTTCTAGAAGTCTTCAGTACCACTGCCGGAATATTGTCGGGGGCCCATAGCCTTTGCAGCATCAAGTACCTTCAGACGTTTCTTGATATAAGGTAGAGTGAACTGAGTTGGCTGAAGACTGGCATCTATGATGCTGAGGACCTCCGGAAGAGGCCGATATGGATCTTCCACTTGGCACTTCCGGCTGAAGAATGTAGCAAGGTATCTGCCCTGTCTTTTGCACTGATGGGCTGGGCTCCCTTTTCCTGGACGATCGGGATATTTGTGGAGCCTCCTCCTTCAGTGAGTTGTTTAATTGTCCACCACCATTCATGACTGGATGTGGCAGGCCACTCATCATTTATATTTGCTTTTTGTGCAACCAAATATTTGATGAAAAGAAAAACATTTCACTCTACCTCAAGTTACAAAACTGAGGGAAGCACGGTGGCGCAGTGGTTAGCATTGTTGCCTTACGGCACCGAGGTCCCAGGTTTGATCCCGGCCCCGGGTCACTGTCCGTGTGGAGATTGCACATTTTCCCTGTGTCTGTGTGGGTTTCGCACCCACAACCCAAAGATGTGCGGGTTTGGTGGATTGGTCACGCTAAATTGCCCCTTAATTGGAAGAAATGAATTGGGTACTCTAAATTTATTTTAAAAAAAATTTTAAGTTACAAAACTGAAGGAAGTCCATGTAAGTAGAGTTAACATATCCGAACATAAAATGTATATTGTCCTCTTGTAAGGGGACATTTTTAATTCTTCCAAACACAGAGCTTATATGCCAATTGTCAAGAGTCTAGATTCCAAGAACCCCACAAAGCCACACAACTTAGTTGCATTAATTGTTCGGAAGTTTCCGGTGCTTTTTTCAGCTCAGGCAATCCTGTCAAGGGTCTGGGATATCTGCAAATAACTGGGAAGAATCCCAAGTCCTCAGAGCCAGGTTGGCCACTTCAAGTTAAGTTAGGATCGGGAATGCACTGCCTAGTGTGGTGGCTTACGAAAGGGAAATGGACGAGCAGCTGAAGGGGAATTAAGTTGGCGATAGGGAAGGGGACGCGCAGATTGCAGACACGGACACCACGGAGAAATGGCCTCCTTCACTGGAACTATTCAATGATTCCATTAAATGTTATCAATGTTCAGTTGTCAAGGGTGTCCTTGAAGTACTTATATTTTCTCTTTGGACCAAATACTTTCTCAAGCACTTGATTTCCTATTAAGTGCATATTTATCCAAAACCATAATGCTATCATTATTGGGAGACACTTCAATCCCTTCTGTGACACTCGAGACACTACAGGAATAAAAAAAACTTGTCGTCAAACAAATGATCCCTCACTTTATTGTAGGTTCCAATCTCTTTTTCCCATATGAACATGGGAACTCATGAATTAGGAACAAGAGTAGGCAATGTGGGACCTTAAGCCTGCTCCACCATTTGATAAGATTAGTTGATCTGAATGGTCGTGCCAAGGTGCCCATGTGGCATGTTTCTCAAGGGGGGAGGGGTTCCCTTCCCTTATTAAGTAGGGTATGGGAAGGGGTGTGGGAAGGCTCGTGACCCCTCCCAGGTGAGTTTGGTAATTGGGTGGGTCTGGGGGTCACACTGTGGCGTCTCGAGATCGGGGCGCAATGGCGAGCGGAGCTCCTCAGAGCAGGAAATTAGACTAAGTGCGGCCATGGCGGGGTGTAACTCGCAGAGGCCCCGAAATAAAACAGAATCCTGTTAGATAGCGGTATCTTTCTTGGGGCTGCGAGCGTTCGACACGGGACTCCTTTTAATTTCTGTTAGACCGCGCCATATATCTTTTCTCAAATAAGGAGAGCAAAACAGTACTCAGTACTGCGGACGTGGCCTCACCAATATCTTATATAATTGTAGCAAAACGTCCCTATTTTTATATTCCATTCCCATTGCATTAAATGTCGACATTCTATTTGCTTTCCTAAGCACTTGCTATTGACCGTTTGTGATTCACGTACCAGGGTAACCAGATCCTTCTGTACCACAGAGTTTTGCAATGTTTCTCCATTTGAATAACATACTACTTTTCTATTCTTCCTGCCAAAGTGGAGTTCACATTTACCCACATTACGTGCCATCTTCCAATAGTTCTCCATTCACTTTATCTAGATTCCTTTGCAGACTCATTACATCCTCCTCATAATATCCTTCTGATCTTTGTGCTTTCAGCAAATTTAGTAACTGTACATTCAGTTCCTTCTTCCAAACCATTTACATAGATTACAAATATTTGAGGCTCCGGTACTGAACCCTGTGGAACTCCACTGGTTACAGGTTAGCAACAGGAAAATGGCCTATTTATCCTTACTCTCTGCTTCTTGTTAGCCAACTAATATTCCATCCATGATAACATGTTTCTCCCTACACAATGACCTCTTATTCTGTGTAGTAACCTTTGGTTAAACACCTTTTAGAAATCCAAGTACTCAGGTCCACAGGTTCCCCTTTATCCACGTACTTGTTATTATTGTTTATTCGTTCTTGGGATGTGAGTGTCGCTGGCTGGGTCAGCATTTGTTGCCCGTCCCTAACTGCCCTTGAACTGAGCGGCTTGCTCGGCCATTTCAGAGAGGATGTGGAGCTGCCAGCATTGGACTGGGGTGGGCACAGTAAGAAGTCTTACAACATCAGGTTAAAGTCGAACAGGTTTGTTTCGCTAGCTGTCGGAGCGCAGCTCCTTCCTCAGGTGAATGAAGAGGTGGGTTCCAGAAACACATATATGGACGAAGTCAATGATGCAAGATGACACTTTGAATGCGAGTCTTTGCAGGTAACCTTTAATAGGTGACCAGAACTATACACAAAATTCCAGCTATGGCCTAACCAGCGTTTTATACATTTTCAGCCCATCCCTGCTTTAGTATTCAATACCTCGCCCAATGACTTCCAAACAGCTCTAATAAATTAGTCAAACATGATTCACCTTTCAAAAAACCATGTTGACTCTACCTAATTGCATTAAGACTTCCAAATTTCCCTGCTATAACCTCCTCAATAATAGATTCTAGCATTTTCCTGGTGCCAGATGTAAGGCTAATTGGCCCATAGTTTCCTGCTTACTGTCTTCCTCCTTTCTTTTTTTAAAAATTTAGAGTACCCAATTATTTTATTTCCCAAGGGGCAATTTAGCATGACCAATCCACCTAACCTGCACATCTTTGGGTTGTGGAGATGAAACCCACGCAGACACGGGGAGAATGTGCAAACTCCACACGGACAGTGACCCAGGGCCGGCATTTGAACCCAGGTCCTCAGCGTCGCAGTCCCACTGTGCCATCATGCTGCCCTCGTCTCCCTCCTTTCTTTAATAGAGGAGTCACACGTTACTTTTCAATCAGATGGGACCTCTCCAGAAATAGGGGGTGGGTTTCTCCAGTCGCTGACACCAAAATCGCGTTCGGCGATCGGCCGGAGAATCAAAGTTTACGACCAAATCGGGAGCGGCGCCATTTTCGTGATGCTCCGCCCCCTCCAAAACGGCGTACTTGTGCGCGACCTATCGACGTTGACCGGCCGAGTGCCCGACGGCGTGGGTCTCTCATGGTCTCATCTGTCGGGAACTCGGCGTGGTGGCTGCGGAGTCAGTCCAGCGCTGCCACAGTCAGGGGAGGGCCGAACTGCGGGTAGGGGGAACTTTGCCAGGGGCTGGGGGCACTGTGGGGAGGTGGCCAAAGGTGGGGCACTATTTCGTAGGCCACGGACCCGGTAATTCTCCGGGCTGTATCGGCAGTTAGAGCCAGGTGTTCTACGCTGCCTCGATGCTAGTCTCCAGCCAAACGGAGGATCGGTGGCCATTTTACGCCATTTTTCTGTCCTAAAACGCCACTGCTCGGAGAATCCAGCCCAGGGAATTTTGGAAAATTACAACCAAAGCATCTACAAAGCATCTAATTGTATCGCCCACTCTTTCGCCTCTTGATTTGCAAGTATTTCTGAGATGGTGTTTGTGTAAAATGAAGACAGACACAAAAAACGAGATTCTCTTGGAAATTGGCACAGGCTGATGGCAGACAGGAAAAGTAGCTTTGAGCCCGTCAACATCAATGGTGGCATTTCCCGTCATAAAGTGCGGCAAAAACTTTCATCCATGGGCTCCACACAGTGTTTCTGGCAGGGTGCCCTCTGATTCACTCACCCCACTGTCATCTCAGTGTTACAATCATTGTCGCACCACATTTCAAAGCTGCACCCCAACACACAGCAGCCACAAACAGATTGTCAGGAAGTGACGGCTACCAGGAAATCTGCTTCGCAATTCTCCGACACCTCCCTAGAGACTAATGTAGAGGCCCACCATGATGTCATCTACCCACACTCAGGACGAAAACCCAACAGCAAGCTGAAAACACAACATGGGAGACGGTGGCTGTGGCGACTGCAGAAGAGGATGAATGATTTCCGCCATTCTGTCAGGGTAAGTCACTCTTCTCAACACTCTCAACTCACTCACCCATTACACATCCACAGGAATCTCGCTCAATGCCAGCTCAAGGTTTACTACCACTCTCTCACCCACTCACATCTTCATATCCCCTGTGGGCCATGTCCTCATCACTTCACTGCTCCCACTCACCAACCACACATGCCAGGCATCCTTATCATCTGCCTTGGCACGCGTCCTCCTCACACACTCTTCATCTGTTTTCATGCAGGGCAAGCTGGCACACAGGAGGGATAGGTCGCAGACAGGTGGTGGGATGCCAGCACTGAAGGTTCTCACAGCCTTCGAGGACAGAGCCATCCAGCTGGCCAGGGAGGTTGTCGATTGCTCCTATGCTGGTGGTGTGGTCAGTGGCGATAAACTAAGTGTGAATCCAGCAACATCCACCAAACGACAATGCTGTGAGTCACGTTTCCTGTTTCTCAGGCCCCTGCCATGCACTAATGACCTCTCCTTTCTTTTGCAGGCACATCTGGGAAGCAGCTCAGAGAGTCCACCAGCCATGTCCTCGACTCCAGCCACAAAAGCAGTGAGGAGGAATTCACAGACCCCGGAATTGAAGACACGCCACAGTCCTCACCTACGTCCTCCACCAGCGCGAGACGCAGACTTTGGTCGGACCTAGTTTTAGAATAGTCTTGGGGTCACAATCTGGCGAGTACATCGGATCCACAGTAGGTGGAGGCAGGCACATCCCAGACTGCCGGCACTCAGAGGATTGCTGGTGACCAGGAAACTGCTGGGTCCCAGTCAGACGATGAGCCTCTGGACTCGAAATGCCTCAGGTGCTGGAACTCCAAGGGCAAACTCGGGAAAATGTCAGATAAATGTGATGTGCTGGAAATCTTTGAAGTACTTTTTTCACAATTGATTTCATTCTCTTTTAACATTTTCAAACCTCCAGGCATGCTTAGAAGCCTAAAAGCTTTGAACTGCATTAGTTACATTAAATTTCACAGTCAATTACATTTTACAAGCCTGATTGACAGGTCCAGGATATTTCATAGGAGAATCTATCTTTGATTATTTTTATCGCACTTCACAGTCCATTAACTCGGAAGTGCTTCCTCTTTGAGCAGGTTCTGTTTCTAACCACAGTTTTATTCAAGAGGCTGTTTCTTTTTTCTGAAGACCTTTCCAGAAAAATGCCCTGTCTGAGTGCTTCACCCACACCATCATCTGACAGAACTTTGATACTGACATGCCAGGAGAGATATCAAAAATTTCCAACACATCAGAGGGAAAACTTTTATCTGCAATTTGACATGCTAAAAGAAAGTTGAATGATTTTCAAAGTTACAGAGGGAAGACTTGTCACACGACTCCCATACTGTAGGCGCCAGATTGGCAATGCCAAGGTGCAGGGTCTCAAGGGCGGTGGGCCTGAGGGGGCTCTGAAGGGTGCCAGCACCAGAAGGGGGGGACTAGGGGAGGCCTGAAAGGGGGGGGTGGCCATGAAGGGGGAGCATTTGGCATGCCCAAAACGGAGAGTCGCTCATTTGTGGGAGAGGGCATTGCGAGCGATTTTGGGGGACCATGAAGCAACTGGGGGGGGGGGGGGGGGGGGCATTGCAAGCGATTGGGGGGAATGTCAGCGATTCGGGAGGGGGGATACATGCCAGAGATTCGGGGGGCGCTGTCAGCATTTGGGGTGCGTCCTTGCCAGTGATTGGTGGGGGGCATGTCAGGTATTCAGGAGGCCATTCCAGTGATTGGGGAGGGGGGGGTCATGCCAGTGAATCTGGTGGGGCGGGCATGACAATGATTTGGGGGGAGGGTCTTGCCAACAATGGGTGGGCGGGGAATTTGTCGTATTCTTTAGAGATCTGGACCTTTAAAAATAGTGCTTTCATCTCTGAAGAACGGGACCTGTCAGCGAGATTAGTGCCTTGCCCCTCTCAAGGCCAGCTAAACCTGCCCCTCTCCAAAAATCTTTCAAAATGCATTTAAATTTCACCTCAGCAGGACTGTCAGCACCAGTGGGAAACACACCTGTTTTCCTTCTAGTGACAGCACTTAGAGTAGCTTCAGGAGAATTACAGCCATAGTGTTAGGTTCCTGTTCCATTGCAGAGGAAGCCAACAATTCATAGAATTGAGGTCCAGAAGATTAATGCTCACTTTAGTTATTGTTTTCCTCTTTAAATACTGGTAGAAACTCTTACTGATTTTGTATTTCCAGCTAGCTTTATTTCATACACTAATTTCTCCCTCCTTATTAATTGTCCAGTCATATTTTGTCGGTCTTTAATTTCTATCCAATCTTCTGACCTACCACTAGTTTTGCAGAATTGTATATTTTTTTCTTTTGATTTGATACTACCCATGACTTCCTTAGCTTTCCAAGGATGCTATATTCATCTCCTAGAGTCTTTCTTTCTCACCGGAATGTTTCTTTACTGAACGTTGTGAAATATCTCCTTAAATGTCCGCCACTGCGTATCTCCACTGACCTACATCTTAATCTATTTGCCCAGTTCACTTTAGCTACCTCCGTGTTTAGACCTTTGTATTTGCCTTTATTGTCGAAAGGGTTTGCCTGGTCTGACCTAAATGTGACTCGAGGCCCATAACAATACTGTTCACTCTTTACTGCCCTCTGAAATGGCCTAGCAAGCCACTCATTTCAAGGGCAATTAGGGATGGGCATCAAATGCTTGTTTTGTCAGCGACACCCACATTCCATGAAAAAAGAAAGGGAAAAAGGTTCATAACACTAGTCTTAGACCCACTCTTCTCTTCCTCAAACTGAATATACTGAGGTTCACAACTCAGGCTGGGATTTTCCAGTCCTGTCCACCGCAGGACTGGAAATTCCCACTCAAAGCCAATGAACCTTTGGCTGGTACGTCAAATTTTCCATCGGGACAAAAAAACAGCCACAGTCTTTGTCTTAACCATTCTTTCCCAAATCTTTCATGGAATGCCTTATATTCTCCAATGTTTCCTTCCCCTTATAGCATTCAAACCCAAGCTTGGCATCTCAAAATAATTGCTGCTGATTTGATTTGATTTATTATTGTCACATGTATTAGTATACAGTGAAAAGTATGTTTCCTTGCATGCTGTACAAACAATGCATACCGCACATTGGGAAGGAAAGAGAGACTGCAGAATATAATGTTACAGTTATAGCAAGGTGTAGAGAAAAGATCAACTTAATACGAGGTAGGTCCATTCAAAGGTCCGATGGCAGTAGGGAAGAAGCTGTTCTTGAGTCGGTTGTTACGCGACCTCAAAGTTTGGTATCTTTTTCCTGACGGAAGAAGATGGAAGAGAGAATGTCCAGGGTGCGTGGGGTCCTTAATTATGCTGGCTGCCTTCCCGAGGCAGCGGGAATTGTAGACAGAGTCAAGATGGGAGGCTGGTTTGCGTGATGGATTGGGCTACATTCACGACCTTTTTTAGTTTCCTGCGATCTTGGGCAGAGCAGGCTCCATACCAAGCTGTGATACAAACAGAAAGAATGCTTTCTATGGTGCATCTGTAGAAGTTGGTGAGAGTCGTAGGTGACATGCTGATTGACCTTAAATCTGTTTTACTCTTACCTAAGTTGGTAGCTTTCCGGTGATAGTTCAAAAAGATTAATCAAAGAGGAATTTAGATGGAGGTTCCCACTTTTGTGAACATGCACTGACACAGAGTTTAAAAATTGGCTGAATACACTAGGCATTGCCCTCAATGATATGTTTTGAGTCTACCTTTGCATGAGGAATTGAGAATCACTTTGGACTTACTGTTGTCAAAGTACTACGTGAAGTAGATTGACAGTTTTGATCCATTACTCCAAAATTCAGAACATTTAATTTTCATATTAACTGACATGACCCATGACCTTGTGATTTAGCAGCAGGTGTGCTAATCATTGATCCACAGCTGACAAGAGGTTACTAAAACTGCACTGTCCTCACTTTGCTTTTTTTTTGGCAAATATTTATACTGTTCAAAGTCAATTAGCAGTGGGAATATAAAACTTCCAATTTCTGTAGAGAAATATTTAAATTTATATGAACTACGGAACACACAAGGCTATTCAGCTCAACTGCCCATTTCTCTTTTCGTTTAGCGCAGCATATCCTTCTATTCCTTTCCGCCACACGTACTTAACTAGTTTTCCTTTCAATACATCGGTACGAGTAACATTCATGCCACACAAGTGCTCGGCAATGACCATCCCCAACAAGAGAGGATCTAACCTTGGGCAGCACGGTAGCATAGTGGTTAGCAATGTGGCTTCACAGCGCCAGGGTCCCAGGTTCGATTCCCTGTTGGCTCACTGTCTGTGAGGAGTCTGCACGTTCTCACCATGTCTGCGTGGGTTTCCTCCGGGTGCTCCAGTTTCCTCCCACAGTCCAAAGACGTGCAGGTTAGGTGGATATGCTAAATTGCCCTTCGTATCCAAAAAGGTTATGAGCGGTTATTGGGTTGGGGGAATAGGGTGGAAGTGAGGGCTGCACTGTATGTTTTATGTTCTATAACCATCGGGCCTTGACGTGCAATGACATTACCATAGCTGAATCCCCCACTATGAATATCTGGGAGCTATCATTGACCAGAAACTAAAGTGGACCGGCCATATAAATACTGTGGCTACCAGGGCAGGTCAAAGGCTTGGAATCCTGCAGGGAGTAACTCACCTCCTGACCACCAACCCCATAAAAGCATCCCCAGCATCGAAAAGACACAAGTAAGGAGTGTGATGGAATACTCTCCACTTGCCTGGATGGGTGCAGTTCCACCAAGCTTTCTTAGGTAGCACTCCCCAAACCCAAGACCACTAGAAGGACAAAAGTGGCAAATACATGGGAACACCACCTGGAGGTTCCCCTCCAAGTCATTCACCATTGTGATCAGGAAATATATCATCCGTTCCTTCACTGTTGTTGGGTCAAATTCCTGGAATTCTCTCACTAACAGCACTGTAGGTGTACCTGCACCTCAGGGACTGCAGCGGTTCAAGAAGGCAGCTCACCACCACCTTCTCAATGGCATGGGCAACAAATGCTGGTCTAACCAGCGACGGCCGTATCCCATGAATGAATTATTTAAAGTCTACTCCTTTCAGCAGAGAGTTCCACATTCTAAGTAATCCCTGGGTAAAGAAATTCCTTGTGACTTCCTTATTCAATTTAATGGTGACGACACTATCATTATGTCTCTTAGTTTTGACTGCTCCACAAATGGAAAATCCTCTCTCCATGTACCTTATCGAGATTCTTCGTAACATTAAAGCCATCAAGGGAAATCTGAAATTGTAATGAGCATCTGGCCTTCTCGTTTCTAAAAATAATGTTTTTAAAAGGATTTCACACAGTACAGTTGCTAACCGCAAGCCAGAAGTCTAAATTCAAGGCCTTTCACTGTAGGAATCACCTTGTCGCATCTTGATTTACCCTAGTTTTTGCTGATACCTGCAGCTGCCGCATTTTTCAATTGAACCAGGTACCAGCTGGATTAAGTGACATTGTCATCTGGTAGATTGCCTCTCAAGACAAATTTTCAGGTTAGCAAATGGAAGAGAGTACAATGACGCATTACCAATCTGATCTGCCACTAAAAATACTCTGTTTATAATGATGTACAAAGAGCAACGCAAATCCTGAACACAGCCGCACCTGGGTGTTCCAGTAAAGCGTTTTTTTGTTTGGTACATGCTTTGCCTGGTTTAGTTAATTACAATATCTGCCCAAAAGCCTTTGAGCAAAAAGATAGTGCCCTTGAGAGCGAAGATGTTCTGTTTATATGACAGTGGGTTGCATGTTAGCGCACAAAACAAAGTACATGTGGGTGTGAATGCGGTAGGAGATGATCGTGGCAGGGTTTGAAATGCTTAAAGTTATCCAAATGCTCTATGTGGGACTGAAGCAGGGACCACTTGAGGTTTACAAAGGAATAATCTCATTTGTAAGTGAATGGAGCTGTAACACAAAGCTGCTAAAAGTTAAAGCTAAACCGAAAGACCCAGCCTCCCCAGATAGATCTAAAATGCCAGCTCTTTCACACAGGAAAAAATAAAAGACTCTCTGGGCAGTTTGACTGTGTGATAATGCAAAGTGGGTGACAGCAAGCCGGCAGCCCATTTTCCCCCTCTGATTTCCATTTCCAGTTTCTCCAATCAGGGCAGCTGTATAACAGGCAGCTGCCTTGCTTTTGCCTGTCTTAAACTCGGAGTGAAGTGAAAATGACCTCCTGGGAGATTAGTTTCGCCAAAGCTACTGGTGATAAGGGTAGGGACGGAGTTGAGACTATTAGTTTGAGATTTTAGTTTAGACGGGCAGCAGGGTCGGTGCAGGCTTGGAGGGCCGAAGGGCCTGTTCCTGTGCTGTACTTTTCTTTGTTCTTTGTTCTTATTTATCTGCTGTGTCCTTATTGAGGTTTGCAAAATTTTCCCTCCCTTACTGGCAAAATTGGCATTTTGATGGACACTCTTAAACGATATGGAGAAAAAGTTTCAATGCATTTCAGCTGCACAATATTGAGCCTGTCACAGCAAATGAAGGTTTTGTAGAATGAATATGATGTCTTGCTAGATTATACGCCATACACAGTCAAGGACATTGATCAGTTTACTAGCTGACTGTGTGATAGTGCAAAGTGGGTGAGTGATGGCAAGTTGGCAGCCCATTTTACACCTCTGCTGATTTCCATTTCCAACGGGCAATCTGTGGGCACAATGCAGGTGCCTGCCCAGCACAAAAACAATAGTGTTGGCACCATGCCACTCCAATGAGAGGCTCTGAGAGACATCAATCGGCACAAAAAATGAATAAGTAATTTTTACCCTTTAGTCTGGAGTGAAAAACGAATGACTGACACTTAAGAATTCGGGTCTTTACTGAGTCCACAATGAAACTCACAAAAACTCGGGACTCAACTATAGTTGGCAGGATTTCCAGGGTAGCCAAGAAGCTTCCAAGACAAACCTGGGATATCAGAGAGAGGCAGGCTGAGGACTTAATTTCCTCCCCGAACTGGAATTAGAATGGAACAGACACAGGGCAGAAACTTAGGTTTTGGCTCACGTCCTTGTACTTCCTGCGTGAAGCGCCCACCACCTCTCCCAGCCCAGGAGCTTTGGCAACTGCACCGATATGTTATTCCTGAATTGACATTGATCTGGGTGTTTAGGTTTACCCTGTAGAAATACTGGTGTTAAGGCACTGGAGTAAAATCCTGTGCAGTGTGTAGAACCTGTTAATGTGGCATAACTGAACTATTCACACTGGACATTTTTCTTAAACAGTACTGAATTTTTAAAATGAGGATCTCAGTGATGATTAATTACAGCATGAGCCATTGTGCTGACAATATCTGCATCTGCATGACATAGATTAATGGAATAAGCTGAGAAAATTTCAAAATAAATCCTCCATTTCGGAACTTTGTGCATCAGATGGGGCAGACCAAGTGATGTGATATGACGGGTGCCTGAGTTTAGTGTCGAGTCTATACGATGGCGAGGGGCCAGGTTCCCATAGAGCAAGAGAACCATAGAAATGATACAGCACAGAAGGGAGGCCATTCAGCCCACCTTGTCCATGCCGACCCAAAGTCAGGTGTCCTTCCTAATCCCATCTTCCTGCACACGGCCCACAGTCCTGCGGTTTACAGCACTTAGGCTGCAGATCCAATACTTTTTAGAAGGGTTTAGGGTCTCCGCCTCCACCATCAACTTGGCCAGTGAATGCCAGACACCCACCACCCTCTGCGTAAAATAGTTTTTCCTCGTGTCCCCTCTAATCCTTCTGCTCCCAGAGAGAGAAGCCCAATGCGTAAAATAGTTTTTCCTCGTGTCCCCTCTAATCCTTCTGCTCCCAGAGAGAGAAGCCCAATGCTATCCAAATGCACCGCACAGAAAACATTTTGTGTACCAATCGCGAGAACAGGAGTGGCCGACACTCAAGTTAATGAGTGTGTTCCAGTGAGAAGATGCTGTTGTGTACGGCCAGATTTCTGAAGATCAATATCCTAGGATGCTAATGAAATTGGTCCCAGCTGTGAAAAGTTCACAAGTAATAATAAAGCTTGGCTGGCCCCTGAAACCTGAACAAATAGGAGCCAAACAGCTGCGGGAGTTGGCAGAGAGGCAACACAGCTGGCAAGGCCTTGTGTTGTCTGTGTGGTCGGCCGAGTTATAATTTAATTTAAATTAGTCATCCTATTCGCAGATTTCCCCACCTGCTCCAAATTCACCCGAACTGCTTCAGATTATGTTGATAGCCAGAGACAGCAGATTCTAGTCTGACAAGACCTGAGGCACATTATATGTCTGTGAATCAGACGCTTCGAGCCTTGAGGTCCCGCAGCTCATTGAGAACAATCATCCTCTCATAACCCAATTTTGAGCCAGGTGGGACACTGGACTGGTGGCTCAGCTTCGGAAGCTATCTCCTCAGACATAACTCACACTGTCCTGTGCCAGGGCCCGACTTGTCACATAAATTGCAGACGATGTTCAAAATGGCTTTGGAAATTCGGAGGGGAGGGGGGGCAAATTGCAAAACTACTTCAGGGGAACATTTTCTCCACTTGTTACTTGGATTGAAACCGTGAATTTTTTTTGTTGCACATTGTACCATTCCCTTCCAACTAGAAGCCAGTGAAAGCCCTGAAAATAGGTTAGTTGGATGTGGCTTCCCCCCTTGAATCAATACTGACTGCTGTTTCTGAAATTGTACAATGCAGACCTGAGATCAATGGCTTTCCAGATTGTGCAACTTGGCTGCGTATTAGGTCATCAGGTGTGTTTATTGAGAGAATAATGTTTGAAGGTGAAAGGGAGAACTGAGTAGGTACCAGTGATGTATGAATGAAGCCACTGCCTTCTCATTAAATTTTCCCCACTTTGGGTTGCATGAGCACACTGAATATGGAGAATTGAGCACGTGGGATTGCCAGCCTGGAAAAGAGTCCATCTAATTTTCCTCCTTTTCATAGAATCATAGGACCCCTACAGTGCCGAAGAAGGCCATCCGGCCCATTGAGTCTGCACTAACCCTCTGTCAGAGCACCCTGCCCTCGGCCCAGACTCCCACATTATCCCTGTAGCCCAAAAACCCCCACCACGGTAGCATGGTGGTTAGCAAAAATGCTTCACAGCTCCAGGGTCCCAGGTTCGATTCCCGGCTGGGTCACTGTCTGTGCGGAGTCTGCACGTCCTCCCCGTGTGTGCTTGGGTTTCCTCCGGGTGCTCCGTTTCCTCCCACAGTCCAAAGATGTGCGGGTTAGGTGGATTGGCCATGCTAAATTGCCCTTAGTGTCCTAAAAAATAAGGTTAAATGGGGGGGGGGTTGTTGGGTTACTGGTATAGGGTGGATACGTTGGCTTGAGTAGGGTGATCATTGCTCGGCACAACATCGAGGGCCGAAGGGCCTGTTCTGTGCTGTACTGTTCTGTTCTAAACCTTTGGACATAAAGGGACAATTTAGCATGGTCAATACACCTAACCTGCACATCTTTGGACTGTGGGAGGAAACGGGAGCACTCGGAGGAAATTCATACAGACTCGGGGCAAAAGTGCAAACTCCACACAGTCACCCAAGGTTGGAATTGATTCCGCGTCCCTGGTGCTGTGAGGCAGCATTGCTAACCACTGTGCCATCATTCCACTGTCAATTTAAATGGGTGCAGGAAAATCTCCACCATAGAATTGACATCATGCAAGGAGGTCCTTCAGTCCATTTCACCACTGCCAACGTCAGCTGTTCAACTGGAGCTGCTTTATTCCATTCATCTGTCCTTTTATATCATTCCTATATAGGTGCTTAATCCAGTTCTTTTTTAATATAACGTCTACAATAATACAGTGTAATAAAGTTTCAGAGTTCTGAAAATACTCTGTGTAAGGAATTACCACCTCCCCCCCACTCTTATTCTTCTGAGAATAGATTCTTCCCATAATTTCAGTGGCGGATCAATAAAATCCCAGGCGAGATGGTGCAAATCATAGAGATTATCCCCTCTTATGTTTTCATTTCTCAGATATGTTTTGAGAGGTTGAGCTCCAATTTGATTTCCATTTAAGATGGATATTGTTTTTTTTAAATAAATTTAGAGTACCCAATTCATTTTTTTCCAATTAAGTGGCCAATCTACCCACCCCGCACATCTTTTGGGTTGTGGGGGCGAAACCCACGCAAACACGGGGAGAATGTGTAAACGCCACACGGACAGTGACCCAAAGCCGGGATCGAACCTGGCACCTCGATGTCGTGAGACAGCAATGTTAACCACTGTGCCACCGTGCTGCCCTTTTAAGATGGATATTAGACATAATGCTCCTGGAATAATTAAGTTGCTGTGGGTCTGCCGTGATCTGAGAGTATCCTGCCAATGCTTTGGGTGGCAGGAAGAGGAACCCGACCTGCTATACCTGCTGCTATACCTGCATGTTGAGGCGCAGAAACTCCATCAATTACTCCCCAGCTTTACTGACTACATTGGCGATATCTCCCCCCTGCCTGGTGCGCGGTTTAGTGTCTCCTTCGTGCACAACGGTGCATCCACATTAATACTCTGCCCCTGACTGTTCTCTCACTCACGACCTGTTATCTGCCTCATGATAAACAGGGATTAGCAGTTCTCATTAAATAAAACCTAATTAGAATGCGTACATATGAGAGTTGATTCCACGAGTGCCTGATGCTGGCGGGAAGCCTCAGCCACCAGCAGGACAGACTTGTAAAATGATCCATGTGGTGATTGTCTGTAACATATTGTACAATACAACACTCTGTGTTGGCAGCAGTGACTCACAAACTTGTCCCTTGTATTGCCTTTCTGTGCACATTTTGAGATAGTGAAAACAGCATCAATTAAATGGCAGTTTTTCTTTCACGAAGTGTCCTATTCATTAAATTATGTCATCCATGATAATGCATTGATACTTTAAAAATATCTTGGCTACCATCTCGCACATTGCTGAAATGAACCCCCTTCTGAGTCCCAAGAGAGTGAATTGAAGTCCCAATCCAGGACTAGACGCAACAATCCCCGCTGACTTGTTGATCTGTCAGAACTATACGCAGAACAATACTTTCCACTCGGTACACGTGACAATAAATCAAATGCTGGTAGATGTCAACAGGCGATTTGACAGTGAAGCATGTTGAGCATTAATCATAATCATGTAATGTCCAGGGACGTAGACTTTCCACCAAGGGAAACGAAGGACAGAAACTGTGGCTCATTTTCCCATTGTGACGCGCCCGTTTTGAAGCCAACTGAAATGCCCCTCCACTGCATTCACTGAGATAAACTGACAGCATAAGGAAACGCTGTAATCTGGGACTTCCGTAGCCTGCCAACTTCTGCAGCACACCACACAAGAGCCCTTATCCATTGGAACCATTGGACAAATTATAATGTGACCCATTGAGGCAGCACGGTAGCATGGTGGTTAGCATAAATGCTTCACAGCTCCAGGGTCCCAGGTTCGATTCCCGGCTGGGTCACTGTCTGTGTGGAGTCTGCACATCCTCCCCGTGTGTGCGTGGGTTTCCTCCGGGTGCTCCGGTTTCCTCCCACAGTCCAAAGATGTGCGGGTTAGGTGGATTGGCCATGCTAAATTGCCCGTAGTGTCCTAAAAAAAAAGTAAGGTTAAGAGGGGGGGGGGGTTGTTGGGTTATGGGTATAGGGTGGATACGTGGGTTTGAGTAGGGTGATCATTGCTTGGCACAACATCGAGGGCCGAAGGGCCTGTTCTGTGCTGTACTGTTCTATGTTCTATGTAAATCCCAAGGAATCACCCCAAGTCTCCCCACCTTAACTTCAACAAAAGGGTGATGAGTCACTTGGGGAGAAATGAAATGAAAGGCAAAAATATTAGACTGTGGCTGTTACCTCGGTTGTCACCTGGTCATTGCAGCAATGTGGCAGGCCAAATTAATATCAACAGAGTTCCGGGGCTGGTCTGCTTTCTCATTGGCTTGCAGTTGGCTTATTTTCTCTTTTTGGGATAGCTGATTATTTCACTTTCCCCTTCAGTCTTCTTATACAATTACTTGTGTTGTGATCTGTTATTTCTATCTGACGTGAGGAAATAGAAAACAAAATGCTTTGCAAATTCTGAGGGAATGATTTGGACAATTTGATTGATAGGTTTTAAGATAGATGAAAGATCGGTTAACAGAAGCAGTTGAATGATTCCGATTGGGTGGCTTTTTTATTTGTTGCTTGATGCCAAATTGTCATTTTTTGTTTTTTTTTGTTTATTGACATCAGTTCAATATTCCTGCAATTTGCAGTGGAGATCAGAACCTGGGTACATATTGTGGGGAATTATGGGCACAGGCTTGTGGTGAGATGTTTGTGAATAGTATTGCACATAGTAAGCAATGCGTCCTCCAAGGGCAGCACGGTGACGCAGTGGTTAGTTCATTGGGAGGGCACCACAGAAATCATAAAATTCACAGTACAGAAGGATGCCCTTCGGCCCATCGAGTCTGCACTGGCTCTTGGAAAGAGCACCCCACTTAAGCCCTCACCTACATCCTATCCCTGTAACAGTAACCCAACCTAATCTTTTTGACACTATGGCCCAATTTAGCGTGGCCAATCCACCTAACCTGCACATCTTTGGACCGTGGGAGGAAACCGGAGTATCCGGAGGAAACCCACGCAGAGGGATCAAATTATTGTAGGCTATAGCAATGCGGATGGAATTTTACCATTCGAGATCAGAATGCTTGTACTCTAATGGGGAAGGAGGCAGTCACCGAAATAGGGAAGGAGGAAGTCTTGGTGCAGGAACTGAAGTGGGGTAAGTAGGTAATGTAAGGGTAGAGGAACATCCAGGAAACAGCAATCAGAACATGATTAGCTTTGATGTGAAATTTCAAAAAGATGTGCAGGTTAGGTGGATTGGCCATGAGTGTCCAGAATTGCCCTTAGTGTTAGGTGGGGTTACTGGGTTATGGGGATCAGGTGGAGGTGTTGACCTTGGGTAGGGTGCTCTTTCCAAGAGCCGGTGCAGACTCGATGGGCTGAATGGCCTCCTTCTGCACTGTAAATTCTATGAAAAGAAGCGGGGACAGTCAAAGTTAAATAATTGCATATAATTGACTGGAAAGAAAGTACATTTCAACATATGAAATGAAAATGAAAATCGCTTATTGTCACGAGTAGGCTTCAATGAAGTTACTGTGAAAAGCCCCTAGTCGCCACATTCCGGCGCCTGTTCGGGAAGCTGGTACGGGAATCGAACCGTGCTGCTGGCCTGCTTGGTCTGCTTTAAAAGCCAGTGATTTAGCCCAGTGAGCTAAACCAGCCCCTAGTCCCTATATTAAACCAGTCCCTATATTAAAAGGGAAAACAGCGAATATGTCTTTATGTGGTTGGGTACCACATTTGATAGTGCTCCTGTGAAGAACCTTCAAGATGTTTTACTATGGGAGAGATCTACTGGTCATGTAACGCCCGAAAAACAGCGTGGCATGGCCAGTAGATGCTGGGAGATTCTTGTTCCAGGATCTACCCACCCCGCCACGCCTCACGATATCTAACGCGATCTTGCGAGACATCGCAAAATGAATGGTGGCATGGTAGCAGAGTGGTTAGCACTGTTGCTTCACAGCACCAGGGTCCCAAACTCGATTCCCAGCTTGGGTCACTGTCTGTGTGGAGTCTGCTCGTTCTCCCCGTGTCTGCGTGGGTTTCCTCCGGGTGCTCCGGTTTCCTCCCACAAGACCTGAAAGACGTGCTGTTTGGTAATTTGGACATTCTGAATTCACCCTCTGTGTACCCAAAATCTTGTCTTCTTTTAATAACCCTAATAACGGCTTATGGTCCGTCACTATGGTGAATTTCCGCCCGTACAGATACTGGTGAAATTTTTTTACTGCGAATATCACCGCCAGCCCTTCCTTCTCGATTTGGGCGTACTTCCTCTCAGCCATCGCCAAGGTCCTCGAAGCATAGGCTATTGGCTGTTCTTCCCCATTCCTTCCTCTATGGGCTAAGACGGCTTCTATCCCGTAGGGGGATGCATCACAAGTGACCACCAACTCCTTCCTTGGGTCATAATGCTCTAGGACATTTTCGGATGACAGCTGTTCCTTAATGTCCCTAAATGCTCAGTTTTGGCGGGTGGACCATTTCCATTCTTGCCCCTTTTTTAGTAGCTGGTGGAGGGGTTCTAGGATGGACGCCCTATTTTCAATAAATTTTCCATAATAGGTTACCAACCCTAGAAATGATCGTAACTCCTGGACCGTGGTGGGAGCTAGGGCCTCTTTTATTGCCCTTACTCTGTCTTCTAATGGGTGTAAGCCTGACTCATCTACTTTATCAGTGTGGCGACTAGGGGATTTTCACAGTAGCTTCATTGCAGTATTAATATAAGCCTACTTGTGACAACAATAAAGATTATTATTATTCCGCCCATTGTGGGCGGGATCACTTTCTGGCAAATCTGCATATCAAAGTGAGACAGCTAGTCTCACTCTAATTGGGACACTAATAAAGATTATTATTAAATACATTCCCAAGATCTAACTAAGGCATGCGATCTAACCCCCTCGCCTTGGTGACCTTGGGTGTGAGCCGCTGAGTGCTGATTTTCACAAACAGGGACCATACGGAACTGCACTTGTGGGAGTCTCCCAGGTGCTTGCCGTCTGGGCAGGGTGCCACCCTGGCACTGAAGGTGGCACCCTGGCACTGCCAGCCTGGTACAGTGGCACCCTGGTCAAAGTGCCCAGTTGGTGCTGGCAGGGGCACTGCCAGGGTGACAGACTGGCATTGCCAAGGTGCCTAGATGGCACTGCCAGCTGACAGGGGGCACTTCCAGGGTGTCAGACTGGCATTTTTCATGTGACGGGATAGGGCATGGAGGTGCCCTGCGTGGGTACGGCGGGGGAGGGGGGGGGTTGCCAAGGACCCCCTGTAGGTGAGTTAGGGCTTGGGGTTTGGGGGTCGCATCAGGGGGTACAGAGATTCTGATCTCTCCCTGCACTGATGAGTTCAGACGAGCAGAGCTCACTGCGGAGACTGGGACTAAGTGCATTCCCCACTGAGGCTCCGATCTACCTGAATGGCTATTTGATAGTGTGGTGTTTTTCGGCACTCTGAATGATTGGGCATGCACGCTATGGGACTCTGTTCCCATTCGGGTAGATCATGCCCTGTGTTTCAGGCACTATATAAATGCAGGTTATTGTTGGAAAGAGCCAATTTCAATCTGATAAAAACAGAACTATTGGAAACAAATTAAGTAAGCAAATAGAAAATAGAGAAGCAATGGAAATTTTTCAAACAAGAGATTATGATAGACCAGGCATACTCCCACTTGTCGCAAATGATGACAAACACGAAGTGTTGAAAGCAAATCAAAAATTCAAGCAGGGGCTGATGATATCATTTGATCGTGAAGAATGGCCAAGCGTAGGGGTCATTAGAGTGTACTCTTCATCTGTGGTAAAGGTCCTTAGCCACATTTCAGAGCCTTCAGGATAAAATGGTATAAACTATTGAGAAATAGTTCCATCCTGATCACTTGCACGTCAAAAAACAAACAGCAAGGTACTTTGGAAGTCTATGATGGTATTAACCAATTAGGCACGGCTCTACTTCAGTAATTACAACGGACCATTGCTACTTCAAAATCAATGGCCAATATTTTTATCACTTTCCATGAGGGAATGCTTTACTACAGAACGGTGCCCTGTAAATATCGTGATTGATTATCTCAGTTCTTTCTCTTAGCATTCTCCGTCACCCTCTTTCCCAGTGACTGAGTGTATTTTGATTGCAGTGGTAATTAAGGGTGGCAGGACTAATCAAAATCAATTAGCCTCTATGTTAATTCCCCCAATAATCCATTTCTGGGCTCCACAGGACAGAGAAAAAAATCAATACTTTGCTTTTATGTGGTTGTTTTATAGTCTGACAATCGCACTTGGGGAAATCTTTACAAATGAAGGCAAGGTGAGAATGTGATTTAGTGAAGAAAAAGGATGAAACAAGCACTACATTCAGTGGAAATGACATCGCTTTTGTTCTGTTCCAAGCACAGATGTAAGAACTTTTCAGAAAAGGGATATGGGGGCTCCAAACAAGAAATCCCTTACTTTCTCAGAGATTAATCCATCGCCTTAAATCTTTTCACCTCAACCTGGGACATGCAATTAGTTTCCGGGCAGCACGGTAGCACAGTGGCTAGCACTGTGGCTTCACAGCGCCAGGATCCCAGGTTCATCCCCGCTGGGTCAATGTCTGTGCGGAGTCTGCACGTTCTCCCCGTGTCTGCGTGGGTTTCCTCCGGATGTTGCGGTTTCCTCCCACAGCCCAAAGACGTGCAGGTTAGGTCGATTGGCCATGATGAATTGCCCTTAGTGTCCAAAAAGGTTTGGAGGGGTTATTGGGTTACAGGGATAGGGTGGAAGTGAGGGGTTAAGTGGGCCGGTGGAGACTCGATGGGCCGAACGGCCTCCTGCACCGTATGTACGATGTTCTCGTGTCATCTCATCGTAACAGTAATCCTTTGTGCAGCCTTCAAACTGTTCACTACCTTCTCTCTCTAGGAATGCATCCAAACGTTTCCTAAGCCCATTTTCACTTTTTCAATTGAATTCACAGGATGTCAGCACCTCCGGCAAGGCCAGCATTTTATTGCCTGTTCCCAATTGTATTTGGGAAAAATGTAATTGAGCCACCAGATTGAGGCATTGCCTGCCGTGTGATTCATTGACTAATTCAAGGACCTCCCTGATGAACTCTTTCTCAAATCTATTGGTCTCCACATGCAAGGGATCAGCCCCCCCTTGCCCCCGGTCAGTTCCCCGCACCCCGCCCCTCCCCATCTTCCTACGTTTAAACTCGTTTATGTCCTGAGATTCGAAACCTTCTGCACAGTTGCTGATCACTTGGCACCTGATGAGGCCAAGTCCCTTTAACGCTCTGAAGGCTTGTTGCCTTGCAGCGACTTCCAGCATCTGCTATCTATGCATGAAAACATTTCAGCAAAGTTCCCTTTCTTTAATAATGAACAGAAGGAGTAAATATGTGGCGAATATTTTCCTGTCCAGTGCGGTATGTAAACCTTGGGACTGCTGAGGTAAATTGAGATACCTGAAAGATGCCAGTCAAATTGAAGCTGTTATTAATAGGTTTTACAAGTACAACATTCAATTTGGAACAATTAGCCAAGAGGCTTTGGTTGATTGATTGAGGTTGATGCTGTTGCGGAAGGAGCAGAGAGGAAAGGGAGATGTTGTCCGTGCTGCACTGGGGCCTATTTGAGGGCCAGCATACAGAGGCCTAAAGCTGACAGGTCCTGTTGCAGCATCCAACCTGCATATGCAAAAGGGCTGTGATCTACTTGCTCTCTCAGCATCTCATCTCTCACGGCTTCTACTTGAAGCAATTTCAAAAGAACACCAGGGAATTAAATTGGGTGGCAGGGCAGTGAATAAGATGGCAGAAGCGCCTCAGAATCAGCTATTCAATCCGAAAGACAGACCCCCTGAATACAATCATAGAAGTTACAATGCAGAAGGAGGCCATTCGGCCCATCGAGTCTGCATGGCTCTTGGAAAGAGCACCCACCTTAAGCCCATGCTTCCACCTTATCCCCATAACTCAGTACCCCCACCTGACCTTTTTGTACACCAGGGGAATTTATCATGGCCTAACCTGCACATCTTTGGACTGTGGGAGGAAACCAGAGCACCGGGAGGAAACCCACTCAGACACTAGGAGAACGTGCAGACTCCGCACAGACAGTGACCCAAGCCGGGAATCGAACCCGAGACCCTGGTGCTGTGAAGCAGCTGTGCTAATCACTGTGCTACCATGCTGCCCATTACCAGTGTGGCCGTAACTCTGAAGGGGTGGCACAGTGGCTAGCACTACTACCTCACAGCATCAGGGACCCAGATTTGATTCCGACCTTGGGTGACTGTGTGGAGTTTGCACATTCTCCCGAGGTTAGGTTAGAAGGTTGCGGGGTTAGGGAGGGGGAGTGGGCCGAGATAGAGTCTTTTTCGAGGGTTAATTAAAGACTTGATGGGCCCAATGGCCTCCTTCTGCACTGTAGGGATTTTATGAACAGATAGAGCAAACTTTTATTCCCTTTCCAACCATCCCATTTCTTGTTCCAGAGTGTACCCTTGAAACTTGGAATCCAGCTATCTCCATGACTTTCTTTAGAAATCTGCTCATATCTCCACTTCAAGCCACCAAATCTAATATAAAAAATACCCATTCTCTACTGGTGGGAGCAGAACCTTACACAAGTTGCACTTCGTTTGGGTAGACACAAGAGTTCTGGCGATGGGATGGGTGAGGAATGAGACTGCCCAAAACCTGAGTAACTAACATCAATGCTCACAGATAGCTAACTCTCACTTCGCCCTGCCAATCAATGGTTACAAAGCCCAAGCTGCAGATTTTGAACCATAAAATAACTCCACAAATGAAAATGAGCAATGCAGAAAGTCCAGACATTCCAGATACACTTTAACTCCTGCCGCCTAACAGGAAAAGCGAATCCAGAAATCGACTCCTCATCCAAGCGTCAGCATGCGCACGGTTTCTCCAGACGCTTACTGTAGTAATCCACGGGAGGCAGGAGTTCCGGCACCACACCAATATTTATTTACAATAACGGTATTACAGGAGCAGCTACAAACAGTGCTGCTAGTAGTCCAGTCAACTTAAGACTGGCTCACAAAGCCTACACAGGTGATTATATGGGCGCCCTCAATGAGACATCATTGAGGGAGCTCATACTCCAATTGGCCAACCAATAAAGCCAATTGGAGTTCATTACACCCTCCCCCCCCCCCCCCCCCCCCCCCCCCCAGGTCCGAGGAATTCCTGCCAGATGGCATTCCTCTGAGCTTCTTCCTGCTCCTCATGTCTGGGTCTGTTACCTCTGTGTCGTCCGCCGGGTCTTTCTCCGAAGTGGGCGGGGTGTACCTTATAGGTGGCCGTCTTTTCCTTGACGACCTCCTTGGAAGTTGTTCTTCCTCCTCCTTGGGGAGAGGTGTCGTGGCGGCCTCGTCGAGCGTGTCCATCTCCGACTCTGACGACTGGATGACGGGGTCTGGAGAAATTGCTCGGGGCTGGGGTGTGGGTATCCTTTCCGTCTGAATATCCCAGCTCGAGGCATTCCTGCTTCGCCTGCCTCCAGGTGTGGTTCCGCTGCCCTTATTTGGTCTAGGTGTTTCTTCAGCACCTTACCTCCTATTGAAACCTCATAGGATATGGGCCCTGTTTGGGATTCTACCGTGCCTTTGACCCACGTTGGTCCATTCCCATAATTCTTGACCCAAACCGGTGCCCCCACCTGGAAATGTCTCTGCTGCCAACTATCATCATGCCCCCTGCGTTGGACCTCCTGTTGTTTCTCCACTTTCCCCGCTAAATTTGGGAACAGGAGACTCAGCCTCGTTCACATCCGCCTTCCCATTAAGAGTTCAGCTGGCGGTATGCCCTTTGTGGAATGCGGTGTGGTCCTGTAATCAAACAGCCAGCGGGAGAGCTTTGTGTCCATTGACGCTGCCGGCTGCTTCTTAAGTCCCGCTTTAAGTGTCTGGACCACTCTCTCTGCCAGGCCGTTGGTCGCTGGATGGTAAGGGGCTGTTTTGATGTGACAGACTCCGTTTTCCTTCAGGAATTTTCAAAATTCCCCACTTGTGGATGCCATTCCATTGTCCGACACCAATACCTCCGGAAGTCCATGTGTTGCAAACGAGGCCCTGAGCTTTTCAATTGTCGATGCTGTGCTTGCCGTGTTTACCCGGTGGACGTCCAACCATTTGGAGTGGGCGTCCACTATCACCAAAAACATTGAGCCCATGGAAGGGCCGGCATGGCCAATATGCAGGCGGGTCCACGGTCTGCTTGGCCATTCCCACGGGTGCAATGGTGCCGCTGGTGGCACTCTTTGCCCCTGTTGGCACTCCTGGCACCGACGTACCAAGGCTGCTATGTCTGTGTCCAAACCTGGCCACCAAACGTAGCTTCGAGCTAGCATCTTCATTTTAGACACCCCTGGGTGTCCGTGATGTAACTCGGTTAAGATTGCCTGACGGCCCTGATCTGGGACGATTACCCGGGCTCCCCATAATAGGATACCGTCTTCTATGGTTATTTGGTCCCTTCTGCTCCAGTATGGGTGCATCTGGGACTCCACTGGTCTTTCTAGTTCCCCTGTTAGCAATAAATGCTTCATCTTGGCTAAAACTGGATCTTTTTGCGTCCACAACCGAATATGTTGTGCGTCTACTGGTAGGGTGTCCAAAAAATTTTGAGTCATTACTGTCTCCTCTACTTTTGGTATTTGCGGCGGAGTATCCGGGAGGGGAAGTCTGCTCAAAGCATCTGCATTTGCTACTCGCGTTCCCGGTCTGTGCTCCAGAACGTATCTATGCGCCGCCAGTAGCAACGCCCAGCGTTGGAATCTAGCTGATGCAATCGGGGGTATTGACTTGTCTTCTTTTAATAACCCTAATAACGGCTTATGGTCCGTCACTATGATGAATTTCCGCCCGTACAGATACTGGTGAAATGTTTTTACTGCGAATATCTCCGCCAGTCCTTCCTTCTCGATTTAGGCATACTTCCTCTCAGCCATCGCCAAGGTCCTCGAAGCATAGGCTATTGGCCGTTCTTCCCCATTCCTTCCTCTATGGGCTAAGACGGCTCCTACCCCGTAGGGGGATGCATCACAAGTGCCATTTTCGGATGACAGCTGTTCCTTAATGTCCCTAAATGCTCGGTTTTGGCGGGTGGACCATTTCCATTCTTGCCCATTTTTAGTAGCTGGTGGAGGGGTTCTAGGATGGAGGCCCGATTTTCAATAAATTTTCCATAATAGGTTACCAACCCTAGAAATGATCGTAACTCCTGGACCGTGGTGGGAGCTAGGGCTTCTTTTATTGCCCTTACTCTGTCTTCTAATGGGTGTAAGCCTGACTCATCTACTTTATATCCCAGGTACGTCACTTGTGGGGCCAGAAAAACACATTTTTCCCTTTTTAGCCGTACGCCTGCCTTTGCGAAACGCCTGAGCACTTCCTTCAGGTTCCTTAAGTGTTCCCTGTTTGTCCTACCCATGATTAAGACATCGTCCAAATAAATCACCACCTGCGGTAGACCCTGCAGAATATTTTCCATCGTACGCTGGAATATAGCGCAGGCTGATGACACTCCGAAAGGTAGCCTAGTGTAACGAAAAAGGCCCTTCAGGGTGTTGATCGTAGCGAACTTCTGGGAGCCCTTGTCCAGTTTTAACTGCAGATAGGCGTGGCTCATGTCCAGTTTCGTGAACAAAAGCCCACATGCCAATTCGGCATATAGGAAGTCTATTTTCGGGATAGGGTATTTGTCCAGCAGTGCGTATTTGTTTACTGTCTGTTTGAAATTTCCACAGAGACGTATCGAGCCGTCTGGCTTCAAAATTGGTACCACCGGCGCTGCCCATTCCGAGAACTGTACTGGTCTGATAATGCTGTCGCGCTCGTAACCTTTCTATTTCGTCATCTACTTTCTTCCTTAATGCAAAAGGTACCGGCCTGGCCTTACAAAATTTCAGAAGGGCTTCTGGGTCCACGTGCAAAGTTGCTTTGGCGCCTATGATTTCCCCCAAACCTTCCTGGAAGACCTCTGGGTATTTTTGGAGTACTCCACTCAACTGCCCACTTCCACTCTGGAAAGTCTTCATCCAATCTAATTTTAGGTCTTTCAGCCAGTTCCGTCCAATTATGCTCGGTCCGGAGCCCTCTATCGTCAACGGTAATCTGAGCAATTGTTTCTCATATTCCACGGGTACATGAGTCGTGCCTAGAACTTCCAGGGGTTCTCCCGTGTAGGTTTTAAGTTTCGTCAATGTTTTTGTTAGGGTTAGTTGCTGGAGTCCATCTTTAATTTTTCTAAATGCTGCCACTCCCATTACTGATATGGCCACACCCGTGTCTATTTCCATTATTGTTGGCCGCCCGTTCACCCATGGGGTAATCCTAATGGGTTCTGCTTTCTTCGTTGCAATATTATATAATTGTTCCCCTTCGGACGAGGATGGGGCGTCTAGGTTGTGTACTTCCCTGCGTCCCCACCTGCTATTCTTCTTTTGCCACCTCCTTCTAGGGTTTCTGTCGTCGTTACCCAACTCTGTCTAGTGCCAGAAACGGTCCTTCTCAGTTGGGGGAGCCTCAGCCGGTACTTCCCTCTGTCTCCAGTTAGTCCTGGCAAACTTGGGGGCAGTTCTCGGGTTTTCCTTTTTCCCTCTATTCCTCAGGTTTTTCCTGAGAACGGCTATCTGGTAGCAGGACCCGTTGTGGTAGTCCCTCTCACAGGTATCTGCCTCCATTGGCGTGCCCTGTAGTTCCTGCGCCCCACTTGCTGCCTTTTCTAGTGCTGTAACGCCTGCTTACAGTCTAGCTCTGTTTCCTCCAACAGGCGTTTCTGTATTGTGAGGTCGTTTATACCACACATTAACCGGTCCCGAAGCATTTCATTTAGTGTCGGGCCGAACTCACATTTTTCCGCCAGCCTTCTCAGACGGGTCAAGAAATTTGTGACTGACTCCCGGTCGTCCCGCTTCGCTGTGTAGAATCTGTACCAAAATGAGGGGTGGTTTTGGGTCGTAATGCTCTTTCACCAATTCCGTTACTTCTTGGAATGTTTTCGTGTCCAGCTCATCGGGATAAGTCAGACTACGTATAATGGCGAAAGCTGAGGGTCCGCACACCGACAGCAGGATAAGCTGTCTCCTTTCGTCCGTCAGTATATCATTTTCCCGGAAGAAGTAACACATTCTCTCCACATACTGGGACCAGTCCTCAATAGCCAGGTCGAATGCCTCTAACCTTCCAAAAAACGGCATTTTTAAAATGGCAAGGCTTTCCCTCCGAGTGCAGCAGCTGGTCTCCACAAAATTCTTAGTTTACCTCGTCGCCACTGTAGTAATCCACGGGAGGCAGGAGTTCCGTCACCACACCAATATTTATTTACAATAATGATATTACAGGAGCAGCTACGAACAGTGCTGCTAGCAGTCCAGTCAATTTAAGACTGGCTCACAAAGCCTACACAGGTGATTATATGCGCCCCCTCAATGAAGGGTTTATAGAACATAGAACAGTACAGCACAGAACAGGCCCTTCGGCCCTCAATGTTGTGCCGAGCCATAATCACCCTACTCAAACCCACATATCCACCCTATACCCGTAACCCAACAACCCCCCCCTTAACCTTACTTTTATTAGGACACTACGGGCAATTTAGCATGGCCAATCCACCTAACCCGCACATCTTTGGACTGTGGGAGGAAACCGGAGCACCCGGAGGAAACCCACGCACACAGGGGGAGGACGTGCAGACTCCACACAGACAGTGACCCAGCCGGGAATCGAACCTGGGACCCTGGAGCTGTGAAGCATTTATGCTAACCACCATGCTACCCTGCTGCCCCTTTCTCTCGTGTTGTGGCACAAATAACCACAGCCATGTGGATAAACCTAAAGATGGGCCCTTAAAAAAAAACTTGGCCTGATGTACAATGTCCAGGGAATTACCCCGAGATGAGGCTTGAAGTGTGAGCTGTAACTTGCCGTCAAATTTCAAATTCTGACTGCTAATCAGGCTTGAATGTCACTTTCTAGCAATGGTAGCAAAACAGTCTTCCTCTGTTATGAACCTACTGCTTCCAATTTACTCACACGTACATTTTGGTTATCATTCCAGACCTAATCTACACTACCTACAACCTTTCTTTAGTCTTTAGTCTCCGCTGCTGCTTTATGATCACTGCCTCCAGCATTTATTTCGTTTTCCTAACACGTAGCAGTGTCTGCCCCTTGAGATTTTCTCCCCTTCTTAAACATTTCACCTCAAATCCGAGTATTTTATCAACCAACTATTCAATCTTTTGTTGTCACTTTTCGCTTCAAGTTCTTGAACATATCAATGCTAGCTCACGTGCTGTTTACCTCCCTCACCTTCACGATCGGTGGGCCCCAATTGCGGGCCAGGCCACTGTGCGGCCCCCCCCCCGGGATCAGATCCCCCTCCCCCCCCCACCACCACTGAAGACCGGCCCCGCCGACTTACCTGCCAGGTCCCGTTGTGTGGGACCATACATAACCCACGCCGGCGGGGCTGGCCAGAAACGGGCGGCTGCTCAGCCCATCGGGGCCTGGAGAATTGCCGGGGGGTGGGGCCGCTGCCAACGGCCCCCGACCGGTGTGGCGTGAACCCCGATCCCACCCGAAAACCGGCGCTGGAGAATATGCCAGCCGGCGTCGGGGCGGGATTCGCGCCCCCCCCCACCCCCCGGGATTCTCCGACCCGGCGGGGGGTCGGAGAATCCCACTACAGATGTCCCCAAATGGCCAGATAAACACCGGCTGTGTAAGTGGGAACTCTAAGCATGTACCTTTAGTGGGTAAGACTCCGATTGTTGCGTGGCTTCAGACAGCAAAGCTTTACATTTGAGCTTATATTCCTCTTTTGCAGATAACCGTGGAAAATGAGCAGATCCCTGGTTGAATTAAGTCCATCCTAAAATTCAAATCCAATTTCCAGGCAGCCTGCATCTGTAATAATTTTAATCCAACCTCAAACCGCAACAACAATGGATCTGTGGAATTACCACATGGGCTTAACAATTTAACAATAACTGCTTGACAATGGACATCTGTGGTATTTAATCCTGTCACTGAAAGTTGTGTTATGTACATTCCTGTTACATCTTATTCATTTTTGTTCAGTGTGATTTATGTGCCATGGCTATCTGTTTCTCAGCGGCCATGTTATCAACGTAATCTGGTCATGTCCTCCTGAATGGTGCCTTTTAATCTAGTGCTCGTTCTATGATGGTGTTTTCAGTTATTAATGATCGGAATTTTGTTAGGTTCTGTTTTTCTTTCTGGGCTCGCCTTCGGTGAAAGGCTACCTGAGCTGGACTGTGCTTTTAAGAAGAGAGAAGCACCTTAACCCTAACCCTAACCCTGGCTGCAAGCAATGCTGTGCAATTTTATCACCAGGCAGGACAAAATATCGCTTTTCATAACCCCAGGATATTCTGAAGTGCTACAGTCAGTGAATTACCTTTGAAACACAGGGATCACCGTTTGAAATGCCATCTATACCAGTGTTCTTCAAACTTTTTTTCCGGGGACCCATTTTTATCAACCGGCCAACCTTCGGGACCCATGCCGGCCGACCTGCGCGACCCACCATTTTCTGTTAAATTGTTTGCTGCTGACAAAAATAGAGGAAATGGTTTTTTATCCCTTTGGACCTCGTACACGCTCCTCCAGTGAACCTGTTGGATGAAGGTGAAACCTTCCGGTGTTGGAAAGTATGGAGTCTCCACCTATCCAAAGTTCTGCATTTTTCCCGAGTAACATTTTATCAAATAACGCCCCCCCCCCCCCACCTCCAAGTTGCAAAAAAATATAAAATGAATAAATGAAATGAAAAAAATGAATAAAACCCCCCTGAACTTGAATTAAATGAATGAAAATAAAAATTAAATGAATAAAATAAATGAATAAATGAATAAAATCCACTGCAGAACTTGTAAAACAAAAAGCTGCAACCGTTTAAAAAAATAGCGGCCGCACTGCGCGTGAGTGCCTGATTACCGGCTGCGCATGCGCGCCGATCATCGTGCGCGCATGCGCAATGCGGCTGAATTTTTTAAAAACATGTTCGCAGCCGCTTGCAGCGGGTTGCGCCCCCGGCTTTGAAGAACACTGATCTACGCCATGCTTTATTTTCGCACAGTTGGTAATTTAAGGATGTTCCCCAATAGCACTGCCTCCATTTTAGTTTTAGCACAGTCGTTGGGCATGCTCGGTCTTCTCTAAAACAAACCTGCCGCTTCACCGGTTCCCTCCCCGACCTTGCCACTTGTTACTTCTCCTGCAGTCTGACTTCCTGCTCGCCGTCATCCCACTCGCCATCTCCCTCCCCGCTTCCTCAAGCCTCCTTTTTCATAGAAGGGACTCCAAAGAAGAATCCATAGGATCTTCATGGTGCAGAAGGAGGCCATTCTGCCCACCCAATCTGCACTGACCTGCCGAATGAGCACTCTGCCCAAGTCCACAACCCACCCCGCCACCCCCACCCCTCCCTATCGCCGTAAGCCCATGTGGTGATGTGCATCACTGTAAATACACGAGGGGTTAATGTAAATACACATAGACTAGCTAGACACTAGAGGGAGCACCAGAGACATGACACACAAACACTCAACCAATAGATCAGTTAGATAGGACACGACCAATGGCCATTCACAATACACACAAAGGTGACACGACCACAGGAGGGCATCACACCAACCCATATATAAAGGACACCACACACATGGGGCGGAATTCTCCCCTACCTGGCGGGGCGGGGGGTCCCGGTGTAAAGGAGTGGTGCCAACCACTCCGGCATCGGGCCACCTAATTCTGCTCCTTTAGGGGCCAAGCCCTCAGATTGAGGGGCTAGGCCCACGCCAGAGTGGTTGGCACCACGCCGAATGGCACCAAAACCGTCAACAACGGCCTTTGATGCCCGCCGCTCAGCGCCGGGGCTGGCTGAAAGGCCTTCGCCGGTTCGCGCATGCGCCAGTGTGTCAGCTGCCGCTGACGTCACCACCGGCGTATGCGTGCTGGGGGATTCTCTTCCGCCTCCGCCATGGTGGAGGCTATGGCGGCGGCGGAAGAAAAAGAGCACCCCCATAGTACTGGCCCGCCCGCCGATCGGTGGGCCCCGATCGCGGGCCTGGCCACTGTGGGGGCACCCCCCGGGGTCCGATCGGCCCACGCCCCCCCAGGAACCGGGGGCCCGCTCGCGCTGCTATCCAGCCGCCACCAGAGGTGGCTGAAACCACGGCTGTGGGATTGGCATCTCAGCGGCGGAACTTCGGCCCATCGCGGGCCAGAGAATCACCGCAGGGGGCTCGCCAATCGGCGCGGAGGGCGCGCCAATCGGGGGGGGCGTGATTCCTGCCCCCGCCAATTCCTGGGTGGCAGAGAATTTCTGCCACGGCGGGGGCGGGATTTCCGACAGCCCCGGGCGATTCTCCGACCCTGCGGGTGGTCGGAGAATTTCGCCCATGATCTGCCTCTTTCCTATGGAGACAGTCAGTGAGTACAGACACAGGGTTGATTCAATGTCACTCTCACCACGTGGATTGTAGCAGACTGGTTAGTCAGTCTGGGTAGCTATAGAAGGATTAACAGTAGTGTTGAACCTGAGTAATAGAAGTTTATATACTCCAATAAATGTGTTGAAGTTATCTCCACGTCTGAACCTTCCTTTCTCAAGTGCACAACAAGGAAGCCGCTTATGCTACACATAGAGCAGTACAAGACAGCCCATAGCCTTACCTGCAAATCTTTGGACTGCGGGAGGAAAGCGGAGCTCCCGGATGAAAACCACGCAGACACCGGGAGAACATACAAACAGACAATCATTCAGGGCCAGAATCGAACCTGGGTCACTGGCACTGTTGAGGCAGCATTGCTAACCACTGTGCCATCCCTCCCTCCCTTCGCCCCTCACAGCAAGTGTTTAGCAGAGGGAAGTGGCGAGTAGGAGGGTTGGGGAAAGAAAGAGCAAGGGAGAAGGTAGGCAGGTGGAAGATGTGGTGAGCGGGAGGGGTGACAAGTAGGAGGGTTGGTGAGTGGGAGGGTCAGTGAGCTGGAGAAGCCGCGAGAAGGAGGTGGGGAGCAGCGAGCTGTTGGTAAGATAAGATTTCGCAAGTTAATAAGAGTTAGTAAATCAATAAGAGCTACTAACCTATTATGAGTTAGTGAGAGAATTTTCAAGCCAGTTAAGTTTAAGACAGGCTTTAATGTAAAAAATATGTCACGAATATAACCCATCCTTATGTTACATGGTTCTTTAGGTAAAGTGATTTTGTTTTGTATGCTGTACTTTAGAAACACGTCAAGAGTACAAAACGAGGGATAATTGTACAGTTACTGTTGTAATATAGGAATCGTGCCAGCAAGTTCTCCACCGCTCATAGCGGGGTCCCCAATGCCGCGGAGAATTGAAAATTTGCAATTGGCGCCGGGTGTCGGCGGCACTAATCCGAACCTGATGCCCTGACCCACCCCCGCTGGTGGCAAAAGCACCAGTGGGAGGATGTAAATTAATGCAAATGGATCTTAATGACCCATTTGAATTCATTTAGCAGGCCGGGCACACTATCCTTCGGTCCTCCATGATTCTCCGGTTCCCTGGGCCGGAAATCATGTGGGCTGGGATAACTGCAGGTCTCACCAAATGTGAACCTGACAAGTGAACTGCAATCATATGCTTGATTGATTGGAATGCACTTACCTCTCTTTGATGTGGTTAATGTTTGTAAACATTGAGGTTTCAGCAGTTAGTCACTCATCCATGAAAGGAGATGAAATAATCATGGCTGCAGCTATTTTGTGCAAACCTTCACTCACAGTCTACTACTAGAAATGAATGAATGACTTTGAGCTAATGGATCTGAGGGGTTTAAACGCAAGTCACAGCTGTTCTCCTTCCATGAATGGACATGTGGAGATTCCAGGTAAATGTTACAGCTGAATTTTCTTTCACTGCTCCTGTCTGGACTGCTCTCTAGCTTCTAGACAGCGGACTATTTTCTGTGTGGTGGGGGAGGTCTGTAGGGGCCTATCAGGGGGTTCCCATTGCCTCTGTGGGGGTCCCCTTAGTTAGCAGGTCTCTGTGGATGGTTCCTTTAGTTAGGTGGCTTTTTAGGTGGGGGTGGGTTCTTTAGTTTGGGGTCTCTGTGGGGGTCCCTCTAGTTAAGGGGTCCCTGAAGGGTCTCCCTATTAAGAGGAACTCTGTGCGATCCTCTAGTTAGGGGGTCCCTGGGGGAGTTTCCCTATTATGGGGGTCCCTCAGAGGGTCTCCCTTTGAAGGGGATCCCTGAGGTGGGTCTCCCCAGTTAGGGGGTCCCTGGGTAGGGAGGGTCAGGTCACATCCGTAATTGTGGGAAAGGGGTGGCACCCAGGCAATCCGGGGGAAGGGGTCTGCCTCGCAGCAGGGGGGTGTTGGGGGACTGATGTGTGGTGCATGGGGGTGGCGTGTGGGGGATGGCTGGCTGGCTACGGGACTTCCCTATTGGGCTGCCCACTCAAAATGGCAGCACCTCCTCGGCAATCCCGCACATTCCTCGCTTTGCATAAATTTGCATGGCAAGGTGTACTGAATTGCTTCCGATTTGTGCTCCCAGGGGGAACACAAATCGGTAACAATTCTCCCTGGTAAGATTAAATGAAAAACAATATGATAATGACCAAATTACCTATTTCAATTATGCTGTTGAAGAGATAAATATTGGGCACGACACCACATGTAACACTCTAGCTGTTCTTCAAAACAGCACCATGCAATTTAATGTGCACCTGAGAGGATGTACAGGACCTCATAAGAAAGACAACACCTCCAACAACGCAGTATTCTCTCAGTACTACCCTGGAGTGTCAGCCTAAATGATTGTGCTCAAGGATCTGGAGTGGACTTGAACCCACAACCATCATGAGTGAATAACAACAGTGCTATCAACTGAGCTACAGTTAATGAGCTACTTTGGGCCTGGTGGAGAGAAGATGCTAGTGAAAAAAACTGCTCCGAGGATCTGGCCTTTCCAGACTGGACAAAAAAAATCCCCGAAAATCATTTCTGGCACGGAGGACTGGAATTCCTAAAACTTCGAATGCCTTTGTAATTCTATCCATGTTGGATCACCCACGGACAGCCCAGTTGCTGAGGGTCTTGGTATAAGCTCCCTTCCTAACAGCACTGTGCGTGTACCTACACCACATGGACTGCAGATTTTCAAGGCAGCTCAGCACCATCTCCTTGACAGCAATTAGGGATGTCCAATAAATGGTGGCCTTGCCAATAAACGCCACGACCCATGAAAGAAAATAAAATAAAACTTGGACCAGGTGGGTAGTGAATGCTACAATTTTCTTCTCATGGATACTGCAGCTGTGCACCTACTGATGCTTACACTGTGGAAATATCCCGGACTCTGGGAATTCCATGGCTCAGGGTTATAACTGTAACGGAAGCCCCATTCTGCCATCGTGGAGTGAAATCAAAGATTTTTGGAACAAATGTTTTGCCCATTCTAAGCCATTGGTAAAGTACACAAGAACGATAAGACAGACCAGGATTTAGCAACTTCACAGTCTGGCCTGGTTGAGCCGAATGGCCTGTTTCTTTTTGGATGTATGCTCTGTGCTACACATATCACATGTTATACCTCAATTATTCACATAGTGGGCTGCATTTTCCCCTTTGAGGTGGGAATTATGATTTGGACCATTTCCCAATGCTGTAATCCCTCCATCTGATTGGCAGTGCCTGCCTACTCTATTGACATGGTGGGTTAGTGGTCCCAAGCGGCAGTTGGAGCTGTTGTCTCCCAAAGCAGGACAGAGGCTGTGGGATACTGATGAAGGCAGGTTGGAAGACCCACCTCCATTCACTGGGACATTGGTCCAGCTCTGCAAATAAGTATTTGGCATGATTAAGACCCAGGAAGCCGAGCGGTAAGATTAATTATGGTCACACAAAGTATGCCTATGGCAGCAGATTTATTTACAGCAGTACACTCTCATTGGGGCAACCAACATGCCAGCCCCTCCCTGTGCTGGTCTTTATACTGAGTTATGAGCCCCAGTTAGTTGGGCATCCTCCCACTAGCGGCGAGGCTCATACTCCACGTTTCCACCGAGGCATCGTGGGAGTTGTTACAGGCACAGTAGCCCCGCCCCCTCAGCATTCACCCATTCCCAATGTCCCACATGTCCGCTCCATAAACCCATCATCACACGTTCACTCCATTCAGCCATTCAAAAATCTCTTTAAAAAAAACTTTAATCCTTTTATGACCTCATAAAACTGTAAATCAAACACAGCCATTCAAATTCCCCTTGAAAGAAAAGCTCTGAAATGGTTATAAAATTGTCAAAATAAAAAAACTGCCATTCAAAAACCTTTTCAAAAACCTAAGCTCCTCAAACTGGCAATAATGCAAAGCTCACAGGAGCCTTGACAGCTGAGATGAACCCCTGTTGAGATGAATCCATTTGTAATCAAGCTTATATTGGGATTCCAATGTGCAGCTGTGCCAACAAAACCTCCAGAGCTGCATACATTGTAACATTTGAAATACTGGAACAAATCTGTTCCACTGCTTCAAAAGCTGAACACGTGGCCAGGCCGTTCATTAAATATTTCCTTCTCAAATTTTCCCTTCTGGGGCGGCATGGTGGCATGGCACTTAGCAGTGTTGCCTCACAGCACCAGGGACCCAGGTTCAACACCAGCCTTGGGTCACTCTCTGTGTGGAGTTTGTACACTCTCCCCGTGTCTGCACGGTTCCCTCCTTTCCCCTGGCGCTGTGGTTTCCTGCCACAGTCCAAAGATGTGCAGGTTAGGCTATGGGGTTACGGGGATAGGAGGGACTGGCCGTGGGTAGACTGCTCATTCGAAGGGTTGGTGCAGACTCGATGGGCCAAATGGCTTCCATCTGCACTGTAGGAATTCTATGAAAGTGTATCAGAATGCTGGTAAATTTAATGGTCACTTACACAAAAACATAAGGAGCAGGAGTAGGTCATTCGATCCCTCAAGTCTGCTCTGCCACGTAATAAGGTCATGGCTGAACATGGCCCATAGTTCACAAGCCCTCTCTCCTGATCTGGTTAACGTACGCTCCAAAAACCCACCTGCCTCACTCAAAATCCCAAAGTCAATAAAATTCAAAATGGAGGTAGGCAGAAACATGGCAGCCCTGAGATCGGTTTGCGTGCGTGTTGGGTCATCACCCGTCACGGTTCATGCACCATTCACCATGCTGGTAGGTAGGAATGAGGACACAATTTCGGATTTGTCATGGCAACCGCTGGGATGACAAAATCCATCCCACACTTTTCTCTAAACGTTATTTTCTGCAAGAACTCTATCTCATTTACATCTGAATCGACACCAACACCAGTAAGTGTTTCCCATAGAATTCCATAGAATCCCTCCAGTGCAGAATGAGGCCCATTGAGTTCACTCTAACCCTCTGAAAGAACACTCTGCCTAGGCCTATTCCCCCATCCCATCAATCCCACCTAACCTTCACATCTTTGGACTGTGGGAAGAAACCGGAGCAGCCGGAGGAAATCCACGCAGACACGGGGGGAACATGCAAACTCCACACAAACTGTTACCCAAGGCCGGAATTGAACCCGGGTCCCTGGCGCTGTGAGGCAGCAGTGCCAACCACTGTGCTACCCTTTCTAAATCTATTCCCGTTACAGTTCAGAGCTGACAAGGAGCTAGCTGGGCAGGCAGTTGCGATGTTTCCTGGTCAGAACTGGAATCAAAACTATTTCACCAATCGAATTGGGGAACTTAGGAACAAGAATTGGCCATTCAGCCTCTCCAGCCTATCCTATAATTTAATTCTGCATTTTAATTCCATTTATCCACTTGGTTCCATAATCCTAAATACCCTTAACTAATGAACATTTAACAATCTCAATGTCAAACGTTTGAGACATAGAATTTACAGTGCAGAAGGAGGCCATTTGGCCCATCAAGTCCACACTGGAAAGAGGCTTAGTTTGAGAGGCTTCCAGATTTCCACTACACTTTGTGTAAAGGAGTCTGCAGAGTTACCTATGACAACATCTCTGTGCTATAAATATAACATGAGCAGAGGACGGTACCAGGCATCCAGCCATCATGCTGAACACATTAATGACTCCCAATTGCTGTAATGCCCCCAGGTTGTTGATGAGCACTGACGATGGTCATTAACAGATGTAATGACAGAGGCTGCAGTAATCACTTCTGGGAGATGGTGGCTGCAGAGACTTCATTTCAAGCTCAACAATTCTCTCAGTTAAGAATACTCTAGGCACAGCTGGAAGGAAACTCCTGTAACTTTATCATCAAATGCTGACTTTTTCTTCTGAGGATATCTGACTGCTTACAGTAAACACAGAGATTCCGTACATACTGCCAACTCTTCTGTAATGCAGGGAGAGCAGAGATGTGAGTTGCTACTCTTCTTTTCATTGTTTTAATATGTTGGTTAATGTATTCACATCAATTGTTTAACCATATACTTAATCAGTTTAGTGTGAATGAGTTAGTAAGATATCTTGGTTCTGGCGGTAGAACTCTTTCATCTGAGTCTGAAGGTTTGAGGGGCGAGGTCCCTCTCCAATGACTTGAGCACAAAATCAAATGAAAGGTTAAAGCAAGGCCCATCTGACCTCTCAAGTGGACGTGAAAGATATTCCTGCCTAATTTTGAGAGCAATAGGGGAGGTCTTCCTCAAGTCCTGGCCAATATTTGTCTCTCGACGGACTTCACTAAACAAGGCTATCTGGACATTACCACATTAGTGTTGCAAACAAATTGACTGTCTAGTTCCCCACATTTACACATTGGAATTTGATGCAAACACATTGCACACTTCCACACTCAGTGCCCTGGTGGGTTTCAACCTGACAGAAATCCCAAAATGTGCACCAGCCATTTGATGTGGGTTTTGACGATATACCATTTTTATTTCTGTTATCGGGGCAAGGGTAAACCGGGCTGCTGATTCGCTATCACCCATTTAATAATATTCCACAAAGCCAGAAACTATCTGCAAACATTTCAACAGTGTCTCCATGAAATTTAGTAAATGCAATTCATTACATAGATCTGAAGTGAAAAGCTAGTTTCAGTGATGGTACCCGACGGAAAAGCTAATTTGGTTTGCAGATGTCTTTTAGGGAAGGAAATCTGCCTCCCTGAACTGGCCTGGCCTCTATGTGACTCCAGACAACACACAGCAGTGTGCCTAACTCTTCACTGCCCTCTGCCCTGGTAAGCCACTTGGGTGCGTTCAAGAAGGTATCTCACCACCATCTTCTCCACGGCTATTGGGAATCGACAATAAATGCTGGACGTACCAATAACCCCCACATCCTTTGAAGTTAATGAATTTCAAAAAACTCTCAGTGTGGCACCTTATTTCTCTTATATATGACCACAAAAGCATTACGAGCAGGCTTTTAAGCCCACATTAGCTGTAAACGAGAACTGTGATCTGGGTGGAAAATAAGGCAAGAATCAGGAGATGTGTCAATCAAAGAGAGGGCAGCGGAGAGGATGCAGGGGACCCAGATCGGTTCAACTCAGGACCGGGTGGGGCAGGGGGGAGTAGGAGCTGGGGTTCAATTTCGGCATCTCAGGGGGTGGGGTCACTCAAGCCTTGGCGGCCCTTCATGGCTGTGAGCCTCTAGCTTTAAAGGGGCCTGTCAGCTGGTAGGCAGGCAGCGTTTCCCCTGCTCCCTTGCCGGGCTTGTGGCAATATCACCGCTTGGGGATTGCCTTTCCAGAGTGGCAGCTGAAAAGTGGGTGAGAGCTGGTGAATCCATAGGATCAGTACAGGGGACGACTGTGAGGTTCTTGGGTGGGGTCCCCTCAGATGCCAACTGCTTGAGCAGAATGGGGGAGTCTGACAAAGGATGTTTTCCAGCCTCATAAGGATAGAAGAGCTGAAGACCCTCACAGGGGAGGGTGCATGCCTTCTGAATGAATGCCAACACTCAGGCAGCACCGTGAAACCAGAGGGCATGGGATGGCTGGAAGTTCAAGTTCACTGGTTATGGAGACCAGGCTGTCAGGCATCAGAGTCTGGGTGGTTGGTTGTTCAAGTTGGACGGCTCATTTAATCTTTAGCCCATGGGGGATGAAGCTGAAATGCTAATTCCAGTCTTCATACACATCAGGTATGCCTCACCTGCCACAGGGGGAAACCAGCTGCCCAATCCGTGCCTGACCCTTTCTTGATGAGTCAATTAATAATAATAATAATTGCTTATTGTCACAAGTAGGCCCTAGTCACCACATTCCGGCACCTATTCGGGGAGGCTGGAACAGGAATTGAACTCATGCTGCTGGTCTTGTTCTGCATTACAAGCCAGCTGTCTTAGCCCACTGTGCTAAGCCAGCCCCTGGTTGTGTCAATTGTGTCAATTTAGTCAGTGGTGCCAAATTGTTAACCCCTCTGGAAGTCTCAGATTTCTCAGTGGATAGTACTCTTGCTTCGGAGAGTCAGAATTGCAGGTTCAAGCCCTGCTCGAGAGACTTGAGCACAAATCTTTCATATCGCATGGCGGTGGAGGGAACACCGAGTTTGCACAGGGGTTTGCGGAGTATGGCACCACGACATGACAGCATGGAGGCTCTTTATGGGTGAGCAAAGTGATTTTTAATACAAGCTGTTGTGTTTGTTCCCTTGTACTTCATGATTAACTCACCAAACACTTGGATCTGCCCTTTTATTGTGTCTTGCTCAGTAGGATGACAATCTGTTACAGAGCAAGTTATCATGGAGTCTTGCTACTCCTCTGGAACTTACAACTTCTGCTGACTTTTTACATGTACATCTTATTACCCTCTATCTTGTGTTCCTCTGGAGATGGCTGGATGAGCCTCTCTTTATATGAAATGAAAATGAAATGAAAATTGCTTATTGTCACGAGTAGGCTTCAATGAAGTTACTGTGAAAAGCCCCTAGTCGCCACATTTCGGCGCCTGTCCGGGGAGGCTGGTACGGGAATCGAACCGTGCTGCTGGGACCTATACAGGTCCAAGGTCATATGACCTTGGTCTTGAGACCGCACGGTGTGCCCGTACCACCACTGGTTAGAGGTCTTGTGACATTATCTGAAATGTTCAGAGCACAAAAGGTTAATGTCATATCATCACTGACCACTAGATGGATCTAGATGCAGAACTATATAAAGCACTGACTCACAGGCCTTTGGAAGAGAACTGGAGAAGGCTGGAGAGGAGCAGTGAGGGAGTGTGGAGTACAGTTGTAGATAGAGTGCAGAGACTAATGTTAGTAGATTATTAGATTATTGGTTACTGTGGGAGTATTAAGTGATCGAGCTTCAATAAGTAGTATAAATAAAAGTTGGCTTCGTTAATGGACTTAGCTACTGTGGTCTTTGTGAACGCTACAATATTAATCTAACACAATCACAAAGAACACCACAGGTCTCACACCAACCAACTATGTTATGGCCCATAGGCATATCACCACACAAGCTAGTTATACAATGGATTGGCCATGATAAATTGCCCTTAGTGACCAAAATTGCCCTTAGTGTTGGGTGGGGTTATTGGGTTATGGGGATAGGGTTGAGGTATTGACCTTGGGTAGGATGTTCTTTCCAAGAGCCGGTGCAGACTCGATGGGCCGAATGGCCTCCTGCACTGTAAATTCTATGAAATTCTATCTCTATCAGTGCCTAGGTTCACCCATGCCCACTGGCTGCCTATCATTTCTTCCTCTCCCTCACCCTGCCGCTACGCCTAGGTGTATCTCCAGGATCCACAGCTGAGCTTGAGGCAGTCTGCTGACTCCCACACCCTGTTACCTAAGGTGACCTTGGCGGATGACCCCTGGGGGGCCGGGATCTTGAGAATCTGGGTCTGCTTTCCATCCCGGAAGTGTTACACTTGATTAAGAAGGCTCATGGGATACTTTCCTTTATTAGTTGAGGCTTGGAATAAAATAACGGGACTTTATTCTCGAACTATAGAGATATCAACTGGACTGTAGCATACAGTTCTGCTCAACAGATTAGATAAAGGAGTGATTAAGACTATATAGCAAACGTACAAGGATGCTGTCAGCACTGAAGAAGTCTAAGATGATTTGGATAGGCCAAGAACTGGAACAGAGGCGGCTGAAGAGAGATTTGATTGAGGAGTATAAAATTACAAAGGATCTATAGGAAGGATTTTTTACGCTTTGCAGAGATGTGTTCAATTTAGGGGACATAGATTTAAAGTAATTGGTCGAAGAGTTGGAAAGGGATCGGGAACTCACAGCTTGAAGAGATTTTTGATGCGGAAACCTCAATCACAATGAAAAAGGGATTGGATGTGCACTTGAAGTGTCATGAGCCACGTAGCTACCGATCAATAACTGGAAAGTGTGATTAAGCTGGCACGGACGCGATGATCACATGGTATCTTTCTGTGTATTAAGTTTATATAATTTGATTCTATGAGCACATCAACTTGCTGCTGTGGCATAAATCTAGATTGGCTTCATCCATCAATTGCACGATTTACCTTTCTATATTTCTGAGAAAAAGATTATTGTGCAGTATCCTTAATAGGCCAAACCAGTTTTACATTGCTGTAGTGAGCTGAAGATTTCCCCCAGGTGGCTGTATGACAAAACCTTATTTACCTTAAGGACTGACCTGATTAACACTACACCCCTGTATGCTTCGTCCGATGCCGGTGCTTATGTAGTTACATCGTGTACCTTGTGTTGCCCTATTATGTATTTTCTTTTATTTCCTTTTCTTTTCATGTATTTAATGATCTGTTGAGCTGCTCACAGAAAAATACTTTTCACTGTACCTCAGTACACGTGACAATAAACAAATCCAATCCAATCCAATAATTCCCCACAATATGTACCGAAGTTCTAATATCCACTGCGAATTGCAGAAATATTGAACTGATGTCAGCAAACAAACAGAAAAAAAATGACAATTTGGCATTAAGCAACAAATAAAAAAGCCACCCAATCAGAATCATTCAACTGTTTTTTTTAACCGATCTTTCATCTATCTTAAAACATATCAATCAAATTGTCAAAATCATTCCCTCAGAATTTGCAATGCATTTTCTTTCTATTTCCTCACGTCAGATAGAAACAATTAGATTCTATGAGCACATCAACTTGCCACTGTGGCGTAAATCTAGATTGGCTTCATCCATCAATTGCACGATTTACCTTTCTATATTTCCGTGAAAAAGATTATTGTGCAGTTTCCTTAATAGGCCAAACCAGTTTTACATTGCCGTAGTGAGCTGAAGATGTCCCCCAAGTGGCTGCAGGACATAATATTGGGGTTTGTCCAAATAAACAATTATTCATTGACTAATTCCCCAATAAGCTATCCAGTTGGTTGACCCAATTCCACAGCGGAACATTCCGAGTGAAGTATGGCAGTCACAGGAATTGCGTCGCAGGAAATCACAGGAGCCTTGCTCTTAATTTTCCCGATGGGAAAACCAAGGGCCTTGTTGTGTTCTGTGGTGCCACCGTTAACAAACATACACACAGAACATATTTGTGTTCAACTAGCATGATGATTTATTGTCAACACATGGAAGGATAACTAACAGAAATATATATACAGAAACAGTTTTTTGAATTCCTTGTTCTAAGTGCGACTGTCCTGTTGTACGTCCTATCACCAACTGGTGAGTGTCCCACATCACGTGACCAAGGTCTGACACCACCAGCTGGTTGGAGGTCGCATTGCTTTTTTAAAATAAATTTAGAGTACCTAATTCATCTTTTCCAATTAAGGGGCAATTTAGCGTGGTCAATCCACCTACACTGCACATCTTCGGGCTGTGGGGGCGAAACTCACACAATACGGGCAGAATGTGCAAACTCCACACGGATAGTGACCCAGAGCTGGGATCGAACCTGGGACCTCACATCATTGAAGACTGCCACCTGCCAAAACTGAGCGGAGGGCTCAGAGAGCTGCATTTAGCCAGTGCGGAAGCTCTTACTGCACGTGCTTAAAGAAAATTCAAAAAGCTGTCCCACTCTATTCTAACCAATGCCTCTCTGGAATTATGGTGATATCAGCAGAGGCAATTGGGAGGTTTCCCTTCTCTTCCATCTTAGACTGTGAGCAAGCAACAACTCTGCAATGAACTCTGATAAATGGTAAGCAAGCTATGATGTGGCAAACTAATTATCCTTTGTCTAAACTGTGAGTATAAGTAAAAACCAGAAAACATAAGAGTATTTCAAACAGAGCAGGCGACGAGGATTTTTTTTCAGTAATAGTCAGAAGGAAAAAAAAACCTGCTTGAAAAAGAGCAGAGAAAGGTAGGAAATAAAGGGGTAGGCTGTAAAAAGACAAGCTTAATACCAAGCTGGGGAGTTTTTTTTCCAGCTGCGCGCCTTCGCAAATGGCAGGCTGCAGTGTTAGATAGAGTCATAGAATTTACAGTGCAGAAGGAGGCCATTCAGCCCATCAAGTCTGCACCAGCTCTTTGAAAGAGCACCGTACCCAAGCCCACACATCCACCCTATCCCCATAACCCAGTAACCCAACCCAACAATAAGGGCAATTTTGGACACTAAGGACAATTTATCATGGCCAATCCACCTAACCTGCACACCTTTGGATTGTGGGAGGAAACCGGAGCACCCGGAGGAAACCCACGCACACATGGGGAGAACGTGCAGATGCCGCACAGACAGTGAACCAAGCTGGGAATCAAACCTGGGACCCTGGAGCTGTGAAGCAATTATGCTAACCACCATGCTACCATGCTGTCCTCAAACCAGCTGGAGCTGGTTTAGCACACTGGGCTAAATCGCTGGTTTTGAAAGCAGACCAAAGCAGGCCAACAGGACGGTTCAATTCCCGTACCAGCCTCCCCGAACAGGCGCTGGAATGTGGCGACTAGGGGCTTTTCACAGTAACTTCATTTGAAGCCTACTTGTGACAATAAACGATTTTCATTTCATTTCAAACTCAGAGAAAGACCTGCTTTTGGGGAAAAATAACATGACAGCAACCAAGATGAAGCAGAATTACAGATGAAATCTCCTGATTTTAAAACCGATTGGTGTTTGCAAAAAAAAAACATTTTCTTAAAGCCACAGTCCGACCAAGAATTTTATTTTTTCAAAGAAACATCAAAAGAAATAATACAAATTAAATTGGAAGAGAACGAGCTTAGAGGGGAGGAAATGTTAAAGAGAGTACTGCAACTTAAGTATCGTTTAACTGCGATGCGAGGAAAAGATGGCGTTATGGATTCATTCAAACAAAATGTGAAATCATGGAGTCCCTTTGAAGGACGATTCCCACACTACCTTGATGTAAACAGGATACCAGATTAACTTAAAGTAGCAACTTTATTGAGTGTAATAGGACTGAAAACTTTCGCCCGATTACAAAGTTTTGTCCATCCTTAAAAGCCTGGGACAATAACTTATGAGGAATTAATGAAAACCCCTGCAGAACACTTTTTGCCCAAACCATTAATCAAAGCAGAGAGATTCAGATTTCATCAACATAGTCCAGAAGAGGGCAAACATATTCCACAATTTGTACAGTAGTAGTACAACAGCAACAAAAAGAATTGTGAGTTTTGATCAACCCTTTAGGACACGTGCAAGACAGACTTGTGTGCGGATTGAGAAATGAGATAATCCAGAAAGGATTGCTGACAGAGAGCGCTCTAACACTCAGACCTGCTGTCAAAATAGCAGTGTCTGTGGAAGTGGCAGCAAAGGAAGCTTCTCAAATTGGAGCTGGCTCCAAAATAAACAAGGTGAATTCTGAAAAAAGATCTCTGAAATGCAACCAAGGTGTGCCCAGGTAGGACTTTCTCCACATGAATGTTGGTGTTGAAAAAACAAATGTTGTTATTGTGGCAGGAAAGATCATGGGCGGGATTCTCCGATGTCACGCCGGTTGGGAGAATAGCGGGCTGCGCCAGTTTTTCACGCAACTACGGTCCGATGCGCTCCCGTGATTCTCCCAAACGGCCAAATCTGTTCCGCGTGCCAAAACCCGGAGAATCGCCCGATGCACCCAAAATAGCGATTCTCTGGAACCCCCGCTATGCTCCGTCCCGGATGGGCCGAAGTCCCGACGGCGTGACCCAAGTTCATGCCGTCGCCGTCCACACCTGCTTTTTAAAGTCGTCAGCCATCGTGCTGGCTGTGAGGAGGTGAGGAGGTGAGCGGACCGTCCCGGAGTCTTCGCAAGCTGGGGAAGGCATCCCCGAGAATGCAGCGGACAGTGGGGGGGGGGGGGGGAAGAGAGGGAGTAGTGGGAGGGGGGAGAGAGGGAGTAGTGGGAGGGGGGGAGAGAGGGAGTAGTGGGAGGGGGGAGAGAGGGAGTAGTGGGAGGGGGGAGAGAGGGAGTAGTGGGAGGGGGGAGAGAGGGAGTAGTGGGAGGGGGGGAGAGAGGGAGTAGTGGGAGGGGGAGAGAGGGAGTAGTGGGAGGGGGAGAGGGAGTAGTGGGAAGGGGGGAGAGAGCGAGTAGTAGGAGGGGGGAGAGAGAGTACTGGGAGGGGAGAGAGGGAGTAGTGGGAGGGGGAGAGGGAGTAGTGGGAGGGGGGAGAGGGAGTAGTGGGAGGAGGGAGAGGGAGTAGTGGGAGGGGGGAGAGGGAGTAGTGGGGGGGTAGAGAGCGAGTTGTGGGGGGGAGAGAGTGAGTAGTGGGGGGAGAGGGAGTAGTGGGAGGGGGAAGAGGGAGTAGTGGGAGTGGGGGGGAGAGAGCGAGTAGTGGGAGGGGGAGAGAGCGAGTAGTGGGAGAGGGGAGAGAGCGAGTAGTGGGAGGGGGGAGAGAGCGAGTAGTGGGAGGGGGGAGAGGGAGTAGTGGGAGGGGGGGAGAGAGCGAGTAGTGGGAGGGGGGAGAGAGCGAGTAGTGGGAGGGGGGAGAGGGAGTAGTGGAGGGGGGAGAGTGAGTAGTGGGAGGGGGGAGAGGGAGTAGTGGGAGGGGGGGAGAGAGCGAGTAGTGGGAGGGGGGAGAGAGCGAGTAGTGGAGGGGGGAGAGGGAGTAGTGGAGGGGGGAGAGTGAGTAGTGGGAGGGGGGAGAGGGAGTAGTGGAGGGGGGAAGAGGGAGTGAGTAGTGGGAGAAGGTGGGAGAGGGAGTAGTGGGAGGGAGGGGGGAAGAGTGTGTGAGTGGAGTGGGTCATCCACCCCCGGCTGCGACATCTCAGCCGCCCTGCCATGGCAGGACGGTGATGAGGACACGACCGCTGGTTGCCCTGTGGCTGATGGCACAGGCCACTGACGCACCGGTGAGGAGCACGTGTTGTTAACTGCCCATTGGATGCAGAAAGTGACCAGGGGTTAGGCTGGCCGCATGTCAGCAGCGTGACCAGGCCACCGGGACACACAGGTGTCCCATGGCAGGCGGCTGCCGAGGTGTCGACAAACCTCCGTCTAACATGTTGTTTCTCTGCCCCCCACCACCCTTCTGTAGGTGACCATAATGTATTCAAACAGAACAGCTATGTTCAGCGCAGTGGTTGGGGCCGCTGCACTGCAGTAGGACATCCAGCAGCGTCCACAGCCACATCCCACAGTGGATGCAGGGGCAGCTGCAGCAGCAGTGGGAATGGCTGCGGAGTGGCCCGTCGTCGCCGTACAGGCCGCAGGCGTCATGGCCGCTCACAGAGTTAGTATGTCCGGTGGACGAATTGTTTGTTTCGATCTGCGGAGCACCGAGGTTGCAGCCTCTTGCGGTGGCTGGGTGGGTGTTGAGAGCTGGGGTACGATGGCAGACTCCGGGGCGGGTCTCGTCCAAACTTCATACACCTCTGGCTCGACCGGAGATTGGGGGTACTGGGGGCGAGCTGGTGCTGGCGCGTGGAACAGGTGGGGCGAGCTTGCGGAATCGGGGTCGTGAGGGGGCGGCAACATAGGGAACAGGGTAAGGGGTTCCTCAGTGGGGGTGGGGGGGGGGGCTGGATCCAGCGGGTGCCAGGTCCCGAAGGGATACTGTGTCCTGGCGACCGTCCGGGAACTCCACAAATGCGTACTGGGGGTTGGAATGAAGCAGGCGCACCTTTTCGACAAGGGGGTCAGTTTTGTGCCCCCTGACATGCTTCCTCAGGAGGACCGGACCTGGCGTCCTCAGCCACGCCGGAAGTGAGACCCCCGTGGTAGTGCCCCTAGAAAAAATAAAGAGCCGCTCGTGAGGGGTTTGATTAGTCGCTGTACAGAGGAGGGATCTAATTGTGTGGAGCGCGTCTGGGAGGACTTCTTGCCATTGGAAGACTTGGAGTTTTCTAGACCGGAGGGTCAGCAGGACGGTCTTCCAGACCGTCGCGTTCTCCCTCTCCACCTGCCCGTTCCCTCGGGGTTGTAGCTGGTAGTCCTGCTCGAGGCGATGCCCTTGTCGAGCCGGTACCGACGCAGCTCATCGCTCATAAACGACGAACCCCGGTCGCTGTGCACGTAGCTGGGGAAACCAAACAGGGTGAAGATGCTATGCAGGGTCCTAATGACTGTGTGGGAGGTCATGTCGGGGCTCGGAATGGCAAAAGGGAATCGGGAGAACTCATCGATGATGTTGAGGAAATAAATGTTCTTGTTAGTGGAGGGGAGTGGCCCTTTGAAATCGATCGCAAGGCGTTCAAAGGGCCGGGAAGCCTTGACCAGGTGGGCCCTGTCTGGTCTATAGAAGTGCGGTTTGCACTCCGCACAGATCGGGCAGTCCCTGGTGACCGCTTTTACCTCCTCGTTGGAGAAAGGCAGGTTTCGGGCTCTGATGTAGTGGGCGAGCCGGGTGACCCCTGGATGGCAGAGGTCAACGTGGATGGCTTTCAGACGGCTGATCTGCGCGCTGGCGCATGTCCCGCGGGATAGGGCATCCGAGGGCTCGTTGAGCTTCCCCGGTCGATATTTAATATCGTAACTATAGGTGGAGAGTTCGATCCTCCACCGAAGGATTTTATCATTTTTTATTTTGCCCCTTTGCGTGTTGTCAAACATAAAGGCAACCGATCGTTGGTCGGTGATGAGGGTGAACCTCCTACCTGCGAGGTAGTGCCTCCAGTGACGAATGGCTTGTGCTTCTTTCTCGACAGAGGAGTGTCGGAGTTCTGAAGCGGATAGGATATGGGAGAAAAATGCAACCGGTCTCCCTGCCTGATTTAAAGTGGCTGCTAGAGCTACCTCTGAGGCGTCGCTCTCAACCTGAAAGGGAGTGGATTCATCCACCGCCCGCATGGCTGCTTTGGTGATGTCCTCCTTGATGCAGCTGAAGGCCTGGCGCGCCTCAGCAGACAGGGGAAATCGTGTGGCCTTAAAGAGTGGGCGGGCTTTGTCCACATATTGAGGGACCCACTGGGTGTAGTATGAAAAGAACCCCAAGCACCGTTTGAGGGCCTTGGGGCAATGAAGGAGGGGGAGTTCTAAGCATGCGGTCCGGGTCTGGGCCCAGGACTCCGTTCTCCACGATGCAGGCCAGTCTGTTTGTGCGGAAAACGCATTTCTCCTTGTTATAAGTGAGGTTTAATTTCTGTGCCGTCTGGAGAAAACGGTGGAGGTTGGCGTTGTGCTCCTGCTGGTCATAGCCGCAGATGGTAACATTGTCCAGATACGGAAACGTGACCCGCAGCCCGTACTGGTCAACCATTCGGTCCATTGCTCGTTGGAACATCGAAACCCCGTTAGTGACGCCGAAGTGAACCCGGAGGAAATGGAAGAGGCGGCCATCGGCCTCGAAAGCCGTGTAGTGGCGGTCCTCCGGGCGGATTGGGAGCTGGTGGTATGCAGACTTCAGATCCACTGTGGAAAATAGCCGATATTGGGCGATCTGGTTAACCATGTCTGCAATTCTGGGGAGGGGATACGCGTCTAGGAGCATAAAGCGATTTATGGTCTGGCTATAGTCGACGACCATGCAAAATTTTTCCCCGGTCTTGACGAACACCACCTGAGCTCTCCAGGGACTATTACTGGCCTCTATGATCCCCTCACTGAGCAGCCGTCGGACCTCCGATTGGATAAAGACCCTATCCTGTAGGCTGTATCGCCTGCTGCGAGTAACTACTGGTTTGCAATCTGGAGTGAGATTGATGAAGAGAGGAGGGGGGGGCGATGCGCAGCGTGGCTAGGCTGCAGATAGTGAGTGGGGGCAGGGGCCCGCCGAAGCTGAGGGTGAGGCTCTTGAGGTTGCACTGGAAATCCAGGCCTAATAAGAGTGGCGCGCGGAGGTCAGGCAGGACATGAAGTTTAAATTTTGAATAACTAGCGCCTCGAATTGTGAGCGTAGTGACGGTGCGTCCTTGGATTTGGACTGAGTGGGAGCCCGAAGCGAGGGCGATAGTTTGGCTCACAGGAAAAATAGGAAGCGAACAGCGTCTTACCAGCTCTGGGTGTATAAAGCTCTCGGTGCTCTCGGAGTCAAAGAGGCATGGCGTGCTGTACCCGTTGATCTGGACCTCCGCCATCGAACTTCGTAGGTGCTTGGGGCGGGATTGATCTAGGGTAACCGCGTTGAGTTGCGGGCCGCGTGATGAGTGCCCGGGAAGGTCATAGTCTTCAGATGAGCTTTCTGAGCATGCCGATGCAGATGGGGCCCGTGGATCACACGTGGTGAGCAGCGAGGAAGATGGCGGCCCCCATGAGTCGCACGTGGCCGGCCGCATGGTGGGGGTTTGCCAAGATGGCGTCTCCCATGGATCGCATGTGGCGGGAGGGGGCAGAGTCGGGGCGTTTCGGGCCCCATGGGCCCGCTGGTGTTGGGAGCGATTTGTTCTCTCTACTGGGGAGTTAAAAACTGGGGCCCTTTTCGCGAGGCACACTCTGGCATAGTGGCCTTTCTTCCCGCAGCTGCTGCAGGTCGCGGATCGGGCTGGGCAGTGCTGCCGCGGGTGCTGGCTTTGGCCACAGAAATGGCAGGCTGGGGCAGCTGAGTAGCTGGCTGGAGCAGCTGAGTAGCTGGCTGAGGCAGCAGAGTAACTGGCTTTGGCAGCGCGGTAGCTGGGGGGGCCGTGCGGCACAGGCCTGGGGGATTGTTGGTCGAGGGTCCATGATGAGATCGCGGGGTCCGAGGGAAACGACGTGAGGCTGCGGAAGGAAACTTCCATAGTGGTAGCAGCCTCCACAGTAGTGTCTAAGTTCTGGGCCCCCTTTTCTAGCAGTCTTTGGCGCACATAGTTAGATCTAAGGCCCGCTACGAAAACGTCCCGCACAGCAAGCTCCCTATGTTTAGTCGCGGTAACGGCTTGATAATTACAGTCATTGGAAAGATTGTTCAGTTCCCGTACAAACTCGGCTAGCGTTTCTGTAGGCCGCTGACGGCGAGTCGTAAACACGTGGCGTGCATAAACCTCGTTAATGGGCCCTAACGTACATTTTGTCCAATATCGCCAGCGCTGCGGTGTAAGAACCGGCCGGAGTTAGCTGTGTCGAGATTCTGTGGCTTACCCTCGCGTGCAGTAGGCTGAGTTTTTGTTCCTCCGTTGTTCTGGTGGTGCTGGCTTCTGCCAGGTAGGCCTTAAAACATCTCAGCCAGAGGGAAAAAATTTCCTTAGCCTCTGCATCCTGCGGGTCGAGTTCTAGGCGTCCGGGCTTGAGGGCTGCTTCCATGATTTACTTTGACTGTTTCGTAAGTATATTAAATTGTTGGAACCAACAATTCTACGGACACGTGCTTGTAGGATTAGAATAGCGGTTTTAATATACTTACAACAGAGCCAGCCTGTTAGCCGTTGAACTTTCGGTGAACTGGCTGGCTGACTCTGTGGCACGGATCTTTATACAGCAGCTCCAGGGGGAGGAGTTCTGGGCGGAGCCAAGGGAGGAGCCCAGTACAAACTCTCGAGTACTCCCAGAGATACTCCCCCTGGTGGTCAGGTAGTGCAACTGCACTTACAATATTGATACATGTATCTACTTGGAACAGAGCGACATTGGTAACTATAATGCCGTGTGAATCTCATTCACCACAGTACCTATCTGGAATATCGCAGGCATCGGTCCACAGGTGCATCCGGGATGTGACCGACGCCCTGTTTCCCCTCGCGGACCGCTACATCACCTTTCCCGAGGACTAAGCAAATCAAGAAGCACGAGCCCGTGCATTTGCCAACGTGGCCGGGATACCGATGGTCCAGGGAGTGATTGATGGTGTTCACGTCCCCATGCACACGCCTACAGGCAACAGGGAAGTGTTCACTAACAGGAGGGGGACATACTCCATGAATATCCAGGTGGTATGCGACCCCCACATGAAGATTATGCACGTGTGCGCAAGGTTCCCTGGGAGTGTGCATGATGCGTACATTCTTGCGCAGTCATTCATCCCTGCTATGTTTGAGGGACAGCCCCCCCCGGCTGAGGGGCTGGTTGCTGGGCGACAGGGGTTATCCGCTGAGGTCTTGGCTGATGACTCCCATACGGAGGCCTCAGACCAACGCGGAGACCCTTTACAATGAGGCCCATGCAGCAACCAGGGGTGTGATGGAGCGCTGCTTTGGTCTCCTGAAAATGAGATTCAGGTGCCTGGACCGCTCCGGAGGGGCCCTGCAGTTCCAGCCCGAGAGGGTTGCTCGCATTGTTGCGGTATGCTGTGCGCTGCACAACATCGCAATGCAGAGGGGAGATGCCCTGGTGGAGGAGTCGGAGGGAGAAGCCACTGGCAGTGGTGCCAACATGGAGGAGGAGGAGGTGGAGGAGGAGGAGGAGGAGGAGTTGGAGGAGGTTGGTGGTGCGTCGGGCGCAGCACATACACACACGACCCGGGTGCTGGTAATGTCCAGGAGGCTGCACGATGGCACCGGCGAGGACAGCGGGCACGCAACGCGTTGGTGGCTGCAAGATTCACGCGTTGCGTGCGACGGCATCGCTGAATACTACCACTACCATCTGCATCGTCAGTCGTGCAGACGGACAGCACACAACTCCCCCCCCCCCCCCCCCCATACCCCCGCTCCGTGTGCTCTGCTCCACTTCAACATCACCCTTACCACTGCGGCAAAACGGTATGGCACGACATTGATGGCTGTGTCAGCGGGTGTGATCAGTGCCATGTTGAATGATGACAGCCCGCTCTGCGATGAGCTGTGAGCTCAGAATCGTTAGACAAAGTCTGACTCATGGCAATAGCTGAACCATCCACCTCGGTGGTCACTGAGTTCGTCAGGGACACTCCATCACGTGCCCTCGTGGGGTAGCTGGCGTCGGAGTGTCGAGGACTACGGTGTCCGACTGTGGGAGGGGGGGGGGGGGGGTGGAAGGGACTGCACACCCGGCACCGAAGTTTCACCGCTCGTCAACCCCAGCGACACTCGGTCACCATCACGATCCCCGTGGCAACGGATAAATCACACAGTCTTACAAGTTAGGTGCAACAATGAGTTTAATGGTGAATATTATGTACAGATGCCCTAGCCCCTACAACTAAACTGTGCCCTTCACCCGTGCCAACTTAGTATGTCTCCCTCTTCATTGCATCTAAGTGAATCCCCAGATGGTACAGCAGGAGTGGAGGCGGACTGCTGAGAATCACGCCCCGCGACATGTCTCCCCGTCGGCACTCGTTTCATGGGGTGACCCGGCCTTGATGGGCCAGGCTGCTCCGCAGGCATTTCGGATGATGTGGTGCCACCCTGCTCTGCCCGCTGCCCACCCGATGCATCAGGGATGGGACGGGGGGAGGCCGAGTGTTCAGGGACGTCCCGTGATGGAGTTAATGGGACGGGCCCCGGAACCTCCTCCTCCCTCTGGGAGCCCGGTGGCCCCCGGGCCTCACTGTGGGACGGAGGTGTGAGCGGGGAGTCCTGGAGGCCTGCAACGGTATCGACCAGGGTCCGAACATTCGCAGAGATGGAGTCCAGGGAGTGAGACATTCCCGCCAGGGACTGTGCGACCTCAACCTGTGAGTGCGCGACGCCATCCAGCACGTGCGGTCGATGCTCTCCGTGACTGACTTCTGGGACTGTGCCATGGCGTGCTGGGACTGTGCCATGGCGTGCTGGGACTGTGCCATGGCGTGCTGGGACTGTGCCATGGCGTGCTGGGACTGGGCCATGGTATGCTGGGACTGTGCCATGGCGTGCTGGGACTGTGCCATGGCGTGCTGGGACTGTGCCATGGCGTGCTGGGACTGGGCCATGGTATGCTGGGACTGTGCCATGGCGTGCTGGGACTGTGCCATGGCGTGCTGGGACCCTATTCCAAATGTCCATGGATCAAATTCCCCAGTGGCCTTAATGGTGTTCAATGTAATTTGGATGACATTTTAATCTCCAGCAGGACTGAACAGAAGCACTTAAAGAATTTAGAAGACACATTGGAGGGTCTTGAAAGTCTCTCTACACATCAGCAGACAGAACTCCCACGTGGGTTATTCTCTCTTCCAACCTCTTCCATTGAGCAGAAGGTACAAAGGTTTGAGAAGATGCATCAATAGGTTCAAAAACAGCTTCTACCCCACTGTTCGCAGACTCCTGAATGACCTTCTTAGGGTCTGAACTGATCTTATGGACTGAACTGATCTACGCATCTTTTCTACAGTGGTAACACATACCGTATACTTCACCCACTGTCTATTCTTATGTATTTTCATTATTTATCCTCATGTATTTATCGTATGTTCTCTGTTTTCATGTGTGGAGCATTCTGCCTGGACAGTACACAGAACAATACTTTTCACTGTACCTCAGTACACGTGACAAATCTAAATGTTAATTTTTCCAATCATCAATACGCTGTCTTGGCCATGTAATTGATAGGGTCAGTCTCCACAATGAACCTAAGAAGATAACTGCGATTAAGACAGCAGATTATATTGCAACTGAGATCTTTTTTAGGACTCGTCAATTACCATGGAAAATTCATTCCAAATCTTGCTACCATATTAAAAACCACTCCATACGTTATTATGTGCTAACCAACAATGTGCTTGGCCAAAAGACTGCGCAGAGGCACATACTGAAGTCAAAAATGTGCTGAAGAAATTGGAAATCATAGTTTGACTCTGAGTTGAAAATAGAAGTCGCATGTGACACATCACTCTCTCTCATATAATGCCAAATGGAGACAAAAGACCAATAGCTTTCACTTTGAGAACGTTGAGGAGCGCTGAACAGAATTACGCTCAGTTGGAAAAAGAAGTCTTGAGTATAATACTGGGATTCAAACAATTTCATCATTTCTCGTATGGAAGACATTTTACCTTGTTAACAGACCACATGCCTTTAACAACGATTTTTGGTCCATAAAAAGGAATACCGTCTCTAGCTGTGAGTCATTTGCAGATTGTATAATAATAATACTTGCTTCTATCATCGCTGTTCACCATGAGTAAAAGTTTAAGTTGATATTTGTTGCACTAGAGGGGGGGAAGGGGAGGGATATTATGTATTGCATAGGTAAAGGTAAAGTCGATATAGTCCCAGATGACTGTAGACTGCTTTTCCCTTTGAGGGGAGAGCTGACTTGTGGCAATTCAACCTGAGGATCACCACTCCTCAGGCGATGGACAAGGTTGAGAAGGCGGGGCCTTCATGACTATGCATTGTAACCAATGCCTCTATGTATAGCATGTCAGATGAATATGCCATGACATCATCAGAGGCACCTGGGAGATTTTCCCTTTCTTCCATCTGAGACTGAGCAAGCAACACCTCTGTAAATAAACTCTGACAGCTAAGTAGCCTATGGTACCACGAAGGAGAATTGAAAGATAATGGCCAGTATCTCAGCAATTTTCACATTTACTTCTCTCAGTACTGTGGCTATTTCCCGCAAAGAGTGATGGGAAATTCGGCCAAGCTTGAACACAGACAGGCTGCAGCCTGCAAATATACAAACCGTAGCTCCAATTATGCAGAAACGAACACAGGAAAAAGGCAATTAAAGACATGCTCAGGAACAATAGAACTATCCTGTCCATCACATTGTCTACCGGATGCAGCAGCACCAATCCCCTGCTCTGAACACTCCCAGGAATGGCCACTGAGTACCCACCCCAAAATCAATGTGGCAGTCCCTGACCGTACATGATTGATCAGAGGATGGAGCCCTGATCAATTGATTGACAGCGACCCGGAGACTGCCCACAAAAGGGGCAGGGAAATCCAAGCCAGTTAAAAGGCAGCGCAGCCCTTCACTCGCTCTCTCTCAACAATGGTGAATCCACCAGCCAAGCAGAGCCCACACTATCCACAGAGGATGACAACAGAACACTGACTACCGACAGAACTTCAGTGTTGCCAGATAACCAGAATCCAGATAAGGCCATATCTGGTCTGTATTTGTCGGTCACCTGGAAGTTAAGTTAAGGTTGTTTAAGTGTATTAGTTTATAGTCCAATGTGCATGAACATGTGATTGATTAAGTAAATAACCTTGCGTATGTTAAATAAATTATTATTGTACGAAACAACATGTGCGATCATTTGGCCATCTTATACAGTTTAAACTCACTGTGGTTATAAAAGAGCAACAGTACCCTCAGATGCACCCCATCCAGTGCTGGTGGCCTGGCAAGTATAAGAACAGTCAGTATTTCTAATAACTCCTCTTTATCAATTTTTAGCCCAACCAGTGTCTGAACCACCTCCTTTGTCACGAGGAGCAGGGGTAGGCCATTTGGCCCTTCGAGCCTGCTCCGTCATTCAATATGATCATGGTTGTTACATCATGGCAGTATATTCTTCCTTGATGAAGACAAATGCAAAGTACTCATTTCATACCTCAGTCATGGCCTCTACCTCCAAACATAGATCCATACAGAAGAATATTAATAATAATAATCGTTTATTGTCACAAGTAGGCTTCAATGAAGTTGCTGTGAAAATATTGGATTCCTTTTTAAGTTAGCTGCCAATTTCTCAACTTCATTTCCCTTTGCCTCTCTTAACTCCTTTTTTCACTTCCCCTCTGAAGTTTCTATATTCTTACCTGCATTACCAACTTGACATCTGTCACACATTCTTCTGCTTCATCTTACTCTCGATATCTCTGGTAGGCCAGGGAATCCTGGCTCATATAAAACAAACATCAACTCATTTGGGATAAATAGGAACTTTTGCATTGCCAGATTCTGTTACGTTTTCACATCCACATCTGTGCAAAATATTTTCCACTGTCAGGCAGCATTTATGACTGTTGATCTGAATGCAATGTCTGTATTCACACAGTACACAGTTGGGACTATATACACTCAATAAAGATGAGAGCCAAAATGGTTAGAATTGGGCTTCGATTTTCACAAACGAGGAAGTTCATTAAATTAGTTGATGCGTTTGAAGGGGGAACTGGGCCAATTCTTGGTTGTGCTGGAACCTGAGCTTGAAGCAGAATTAAAATTGTCAAACTGCGTGCTCAACAGAGCATAGGAAATAGAATTAACTAGATGGGCTGAGTTACAATCATCGCCACCAAACCCAGGGATTCAGTAAAATCTTTTACTGAAGTGGAATTATGATATTAAAATGCCTGACATTAGTAAGGCGTGATAATTAAAATCAATTATGTATTATAATACGATAATTGCATTCCACCAAAGGGTTTTATTTTATCCTTTTTATCTTTATTACCCAATTCCTCTCCTCTTGTGGTCCTTGTCAGTGTTGTGCATTGAGGTGAATTGTACAAAGCCCAATTCCTAAAGATAAGAGCCTAGATACTATGCGGTGCGGTATTAGCATACACTGCACTGCAGATTTCATTTGTTGGTAACTAAAAAGTTGGACAGAGGAATTGTGTAAGAAGACTAGATGATCATTTATTAATATTGCACTGTATAAATTCTAGATTGGAAAGTTAAAATGTAATCATTGGAAATATTACATTTTTCAGTCCTGACCAGATGTCCTTGTACACCTGTCACTGAAGGTAAGCATTCAGGTGCAGCAGGGGGTAAAGAAGGCAAATGGTATGTTGACCTTCATTGCGAGAGGATTCGAGTACAGGAGCGGGGATGTCTTGCTGCAATTATACAGGGCCTTGGTGAGGCCACACCTGGAATATTGCGCGCAGTTTTGGTCTCCTCATCTGAGGAAGGAGGTTCTTGCTCTTGAGGGTGTGCAGCGAAGGTTTACCAGGCTGATTCCTGGGATGGCAGGACTGGCGTATGAAGAGAAATTGAATCGGTTAAGATTGTATTCACTGGAGGTCAGAAGAATGTTGGGGGATCTCATAGAAACCTATCAATTTTCAACAGGACTAGGCAACGTAAATGCAGGAAGGATGTTCCCGACGGTAGGGGTGTCCAGAACAAGGGGTCACAGTCTGAAGACACTGGGTAGATCCCATTCAGGACTGAGAGGAGAAGTTTCTTCATTTAGTGAGTGATGAGCCTGTGGAATTCATTACCACAGAAAGTAATTGAGGCCAAAACACCGTGGGCGGGATTCTCTGTCAAGCGACGCCAGAATCGTGAAATACGCTCAGGCTGGGAATTCAACGTCAGCCGAAAATCGAGGTTGGTGCCGGGGGGCAGCCAGAAAGCCATGTTCCAGTCCTTCGACAGCAGCGTTGACGCGTTCTATGCTGCAAAAAGTAGACATGCAAATGGTGTAGGAAACGCCATTAGCGTATAGTTAATGGACCTGACCCAGTATTTTCCGGGCCCTCTGTGATGCTCCGACAGCAGGAATTAACGACGCCGATGTTCACTTGTGGTATTTCAATTAGGGCCACAGGTGGCATGGTTGCTGAGGGAGAAAGAAAGGGTGCGAACTATGCCCAACATCATTATAGTGTGCTGACAGTCGTGCCGCTGGCTGGGGGGATGTCTTCCAGGGGCAGGGGGGATTGGTGGGTGGTGGCCAGGAAGTGGGCTGTGGGGCTGAGGTGGACGGGCACGCACCACCATTGCAACATCCTGCAAGGCAGCCATCCGGCTGCGCATGCTGCACACCAGACCTCTCTCCTATGTACCCTCTGGCCGCCGTCCGACCCATCAACAGAATCGGGAAGCTCCAGTGCAAGCAGTGCCATCATCTTGGCTGGGATGAAAGTCGGCATGTGTTGGAACTGCACGAGTTCTACGTGGTTCCAGTGCTAGCCCATTAATAGGATCTGAATCGCTCAGGGACTCGCACTGCTTTCGTCCACATGGAACACTCGCGATTCAGTCTTGGCTTCAGCATCTAAGTCTCCCAAACGGAGAATTCTGCCCTATGTTTTCAAGAAGCAGTTAGATTTAGCACTTGGGACGAAGGGATTCAATGAATTTAGGGGGAAAGGCGGGATCAGCCATGATCATAATGAATGGTGGAGCAGACATGAAGGGGCTGAATGGCCTTCTTCTGCTCCTATTTTCTACCTTTGTTTCTATTTAAACCATGGACATGATTTTCCAGTCACACCCGCCCTGAGATTGGAAGCTCCCGCTGAGGTCACTGGACCTTTCAATGGTCCATCACATTTTTCACCCTACCCACAACGATTCCGGTGGTGGACGGGACTGGAAAATCTAGCTGCATACCTCTGATCAGACGTCTCCAGAATTCCAGATGATAGTTTATGTGGTAGTCAACTCTCTGCTCAGCATTGCCGGTGTGATTCAGGAGCCCGACTCTGGCATGGCTGTCTCTGTCACATTTGCTGCAGAAGAAGACAGTGGGCTGGGAAGGTGCAGGGTTGACCGGCCTGTGAATTCTTTGGGGCCTGGTCTCGGCCTCCTGAGCTGTCCGTTCCTGCTCTCAGCTTCTGATGCCTGTGCAAAGAGTCATCTTCCAAATGTTACAGTCATCAGCGACTGTCGCCCGGTTAACATTTTCAATGTTCACAAGCATTGTATCTTGTTGACAGGTGTCTATGCAGTGGAGATATGGACACCCAGCAGCCAGTTCACTATACATAAGGGGCAGGGTTCTCCGTTGCCCGACGCCGATATCGTAATTGGTGATCGGGTGGAAAATCCCTGTTTTTGGCTGAATCGGGGGCGGCGTCTGCTTTCGGATGCTCTGCCCCCTCCAATCGAGGAGTATGCCGCACACCTTTGAGACTGCCTCAGGACGCTACCTGAAAGCCCTCCCCCTGATGCTCCGTCCCCAATGGGCTGCGTTCTTGACGGCACGGGACACATGTGGTCTCAGTTTGCGTGAAGACGGTATGGCGGCTGCGGACTATGTCCAGCGCTGCCGCAGTCGAGAGGGGAGCTGTTCTGCATGTCAGGGGGTTTTGGAGAGGGCTGGGGGGGACTGGTGGGAAGCCCAGGGGTGGCAAGGGAGTGTCCAGAGGGCACTATCTGGTAGGTTGGGTCCGCATGCGGCCGGCGCCATGTTGTACGGCGCGACCACTGCAGGTCGTCACCGTGCGCGGCCATGAACCTGTCAATTCTCTGGCCGTTTATTTTGTGAAGGCCGTGTGATTTACTTGGTGCGACTGCGAGCCCCTCACCGGTCGGAGGGCCGGTGCTGGGACCTCACCGATTTTTCTCGTCGGAAAACTACACACTTCCTCCGGACACAGCCTCAAAATCGGAGAATCCAGTCCAAGGTCTTTGCAAGATGGTAGTGACTGACATGAAGCTTGAGAACTTTTTCAACAGTGGCTCTGAATTTCCATGGAGGTACTTCCAATCTCCTGCTGTAAAATTGGTTGAACTAACTGAATCTGATGATCTCATGGGTCCAGTTTTTGTGACCAGGATGCCTACAGAACTTTAGTATATTTGCAGGCACACTCAGCATTTTCTTATAATGTGCACCAGGTTGTGGGTCAATTGGAAACTGTAAGACCCCTGTCCCTGTAGCACCAAAATGCATGGCAATCGAATGTGACCTGATGGAGGCCCTTTGGGAGTCTCACACCTTTTCCATAGATGCTGAGATCCCTGCCACAGAGGCAGAAATTTCAAGAAGGTTGACCATTACAGCTTGGGTCAAAGCATCAAGATGAAACTATCACTGATTGGCATAAAAACCTATCCGATTCACTAATGTCCTCAAAAGGAGGAAATCTGCCATATTTACTTGGTTGGGTCGACATGCAACACCAGATCCACAGTAATGTGTTTGATTCTTCAATGCTCACAGAAATGTTCTAGCAAGTCACTCATCTCGAGGATAATTAGGAATCTTTCAGCTTGTGTTGCATGCATGTAAATGCTGCTATTGGTCTTGTCGGTGGTAGTGGTTGCGAGTTTGGATGGTGCCGTCTAAGGAGCCTTGGTAAGTTCAGCAGTGCATCTTGGAGATGGCAACAGTGGTGCTACTACACGTTGGTGATGGAAGGAGTGAATGCAGAAGATAGTGGATGGGTGCCATTCAAGTGAACTACTTTGTCCTGGATAGTGTTGAGCTTCTTGAGTGTTGTTGGAGCTGCACTCATCCAGACAAGTGGAGAGTTTGCACGTAGTGGATGATGGACAGGCTTTGGGGAGTCAGGAGGTAAGTTACTCGCCGCAGGATTCCCAGCATCTGACCTGCACTTGCAGAAGGAGGCCATTCAGCCCATTCAGTGTGCACCGATCCTACAAAAGTGCGTTTTCTGGGGCCCACTCCCACCCCATAACCCTGCACATTATTCACGGCCTATCCACCTAACGTACACATCTTTGGGCACTAAGGGACAATTTAGCATCACCAATCCACCTAACCTACTCATCTTTAAACTGTGGGAGGAAACCCACACAGACACGGGGTAGAATATGCAAACGCCACTCAGCCAGTTGCCCAAGGCCGGAATCGAACCTGGGTCCCTGGCACTGTGAGGCAGCAGTAGCACCTGTAGCTACAGTATTCATACGTCTAGTTGAGTTCAGTTTCTGGCCAGCGGTATCCCCCAGGATGTTAATAGCGGGGAAATTCAGCGATGTGTTTAGTGTTGTTGGAGCTGCAGCTCATTGCCAAGTAAAATAAAAGTTGCCATGGTCCCAGATGACCATAGGTTGCTTTCACCTTTGAGGGGCAGAGCTGACTGGTGATGATTTAACCAGAGAATCACCACACCTCAGGGAAGGAGCAAGATTAAGAGGACGGAACCTTCATGAATATCCTGAGCCGGTACAAGAATTGAACCCACGCTGTTGGTCTCTCTCTGCAGCACAAGTCAGCTGTCCAGCTCACTGAGCTAACCCAGCGATTCTGGTGGAGCAATAACTGGGAACCCCAGAGCGAGAAGAGCAAAGACAGTGAAGCCATTGGCAGCAATGACTTACAAAAAAAACAGGGCAACTTCCACAGATCCTTTTACAAAAGCTGTTTGTCCCTTTCAATCTACTTCTCCATTTTACATATCGCCGGAGGCCCATTTTATGCAGGTTTGAAATATGTTTAGTGATAATGAGACTGTACTGATGGAAAATGGAATGCATAATATCACCATAGCAGTTAGTCTCATTTAAATATGCCCACTCGCTTTAACACTTTAACACGGGCACAGGTCAGTGGCAAAACACAGCAGTGGGGCAGGGGCTTTAAGGTGGGTCAGGATCTAATGACTACCTCGGGCTGCCTGAGAAAAATAGGAGAATGTAAAATATAGCTTGTGAATTTTAAGACCTAAGTCAGTTTCATGCCTGGGCACAAATGTAACTATTCACACCACAAAACAAAGGAGTTTAGATATTTACTCAAGGTCCCCTTTGCTCTTAGAATGCTTCTTCTCGTCCTGACTGTGCTGGCATGCACTGTGGTTTTCCTTATATAACCGAGTTGGAGCTGCAACGCTATTTCAGAAATAACATTTTGAGGACTCCTGGATCAGTCCACTGGAGATTTCCTTCCCCCTGGCTATTACATTTTCCTTTCGACAAGGCAGCAGCACACTGTCGTACCTGCTGTCCTCTGCTGCTCATTCAAACTGAAACTCAGCAGCAAACTAGGAAAGAGCAACTCACCCTAACCTGTTCTGACTGCAATAGCATTCTCTGTACGTTATACACCCATCTCTCTTCATGGTTTCCCCCACCCCCACGTCCTGAGCACAAATTATCTCTTTGCATCCCTTGCAGAATTAAGTGCCGATCCTTTTTCGGATCTAATAGGTTCTGTTGATGGATGTTAAAAGTTACAGCTCATGGGGTAAAAAGGACAGTAGCAATGCAGATATAAAATTGGTTGTGTAATAGGAAATGCGAGTGATGGTCAATGGATATTTTTTGGGCTGCAGGAAGGTTAGCAGTCGAGCCCCACCCCCCCCCCGCCCAGAGGTTTGTATTCGGAAACGTTGCTTTTCCTGATATATATTAATGGCATACATCTTGGTGTGAAGGGGACCGTTTCAAAGTTTGCAGATGATAAAAAAAAACTTGGAAGCATTGTAAACTGTGAGGAGGACAGTGTGGAACTTCAAAAGGACATAGGCAAGTTAGTGGAGTGGATAAATAGGTGGTAGATGAAATTAATTGCAGAGAAGCAGAGGGTGACTTATTTTGGGAGGAAGAATATGGAGAACAATATAAAATAAGGGGTGTCATAATATATACACAAATATATGATGGTGCACAGACAGACATTGATTGGCACAACAGGATGACCAATGAACACACAGAACCACAGCAGCCAATCACCAGACAGGACACAGCCACTATAAATCCAGAGGGCACTAGTTTTCCCGCTCTCTTGGGATGCAGCCTCTGAGACAGTCAGAGCCCGTGAGCAACAACTAGAACATCCACCATGTGGCGGTAAGATAGTCTGGTCAGGGTAGCCTCAGGTCTCCAGTCAACTCAGCGTAGTGTCAACCCACAGTTAAAGAATGTTTAATAGCTAAGAGTTCAATAAAATAGAGTTGCTTTATTCAAGTGTTGGAAGCCTGTCTCTCTCACTGCTATGGTAAACGCAGTCTTCGCAGACCCAGCTTACCCAACACATCAAGGGGTACAGAAAGACCCATGTGCATAAGTCATTAAAGGTGGCAGGACAAGTGGAGATGGCAGATGGTATTCTGGGTTTTATTAAACATGGCATAGAGTACAAGAGCAAAGAGGTTATGCTGAACCTTTACAAGATACTAGTTAGACCTCAGCTGGAGTATTGCGCACAGTTCTGGATGTCACACTTTAGGAAGGATATGAACGCATTGGAGGGACTGCAGAAGAGGTTTAGAAAAATGTTTCCAGGGATAAGAAACTTCAGTTCTGAGGATAGATTCGAAAAGTTGGGATTGTTCACCGTGGGGAGGAAAAGGCCAAAACGAAAATGAATAGAGGTGTTCAAAATTATGCAGGGGTTGGACAGGGTAGATAGCGAGAAACTATTCCCACTCATAAAACAATTAAGAATGAAAGGGCGCAGTTTTAAAGTGATTCTCAAATGAAGCGAATGTGATGCGAGGAAAACCTACATTCTCACACAGCAAGTATTCTGCGTTTGGAATGCACTGCTTGGAAGTGTAGTGGAAGTAGGTTCAATCGAGGCATCCAAGAGGGCATTAGATGATTATCTTGAATAGGGACAATGGGCAGGGTTGTGGGGGAAAGCCATGAGAATGGCTTTTGTGAACATCCTCAAAAAATGCTAATTTGTTTGGCATAACCTCCCTCTGACAAAGCAATGGTGACTATTCCTGATCAAACTTTGCCTGTCCAAGTGGAGATATATTTTCTCCAATAGTTTCCCTCCCACTGACGTGAGACTCACTGGTCGTAGTTCACTGATTTATCTCGACAACCTTTCTTAAATACTGGGACCACGTTAGCTGTTCTTCAGTCCTCTGGCATTTCCCCTGTGGCTATTATTATGGGAGCGGCGTTTTCAGAACCCCAAAATGTATCATGGAGTTCAACCAACCTCTCCCTTTAATGGATTGTTAGCTTTTGAAGCACACGGCTTGTTCTCCAGATGTGGTATTACAATTATGGACACATGGGTTTTTAAACACAAAACAATGTTTATTCCATGAATTCAACTTAACCTTTAATTAACATTGGATCACTTAACACCCCTTACTTCAAAGATAACCCTCCAAAATAATACAACACTAAATAATCCCTCAAAATGTTCCTTCAAACCTCCAAAGGACTTCACCTTTAACAACAAACATGAGGTTACATTCAATACACTTATAGTCTTTGGATTTTCAGACATCAACAGACCAGTTCTGTGTTTTCTTCTTGCAGCTTTTTGCAAAACACACAAACACTCCCGGCTTTCTCCTCAAACCTGAAACCAAAAGCAGAAGTGAGCTCAGCTCTGCTCCCCCCACCCTCTGACATCACTTCAGTAATATGAGCTGCTGCATTTCTTAAAGCTTAAACATCCATTTTTTAAAGGTACTCTCACATTACACTATAGAGGAATTACAAATTTGGGTCAGAGCCCCTGCAATTGCCTCCCTCGCTTCCCACAGCATCCTGGGACGCAATTCATCTGGACTTGGGTATTTGTCCACTTTTAAACCTACCAACGCTTCGAATACCTTGTCACTCCCTATGGCAATTTACTCAAGAATCTCAGTTTCTCTCCCCGAGTTCTGTACCCACCTCCTCATTCTCTTGGGTGAAGACAGTTATGGAATATTCATTCAACATCCGACCAATGTCCTCTAGCTCCGCCCACAGATTTCCCCATTGGTCCCCAATGGGCCCTACTCTTTCACTGGTTATCCACTTCATATGGATTATACTTACAGAATACCGTGGGAGTTTCCCTACTTTTACCAGCCAGAGCTTTCTCATATTCCCTCTTTGCTCTACAAATTACTTTCTTAAGCTCCATCTAGCACTTTCAGTACTCCACTAATCCCTCCATTGATTTGCTCCCTTGTACTTGCTAAAAGCCTCTCTTTCCCTTCTCATCGTATCCTGAATGTCTCTGGTCATCCATGGTTCTCTGGGCTTGTTTCTCCTTCCCATTACCCCAGAGGGAACATGTTGGGCCTGTACCCTTTCCATTTCCTTTATGAATGCCCCCACTGCTCTTCAGTAGATTTCCCTACAGTGACCCTTTCCAGTCTACCTTGGCCGGAGCCTGCTTTATTTTACTAAAATCTGCTCTCCCCGATCCAAAAACTTTTTTTTATCAACTTATCCATAACAAACTTAAATTGGACCATGTTGTGCTCGCTATCACCAAAATGCTCCCCCACCAAAACATCAATTAGCTGTCTGGCCTCATTCCCTAGAATAAGGTCCAGCACTGCACTGCCCCTTGTTGGGCCCTCTACATATTGAGCTAAAACATTCTCCTGTACACATTTTAAGAACTCCATTCCAACTCCCTTAACATATTGACTATCCCAATTAATGTTGGGAATGTTGAAATCACCAAATAGAATTGCCCTATTATTATATTTACACAGCTCTGCAAATTGCACACATATTTGCTCCAGAGTCTCCTAAAATAGCTTAAAAGATTGTGCAATTATTTGTGCCTGGGTTACTTCCCGTGCTGGGACATGGAAAGAATTAAAATGCTGAGAAAAGCAAGGGATTGAATTTGAAGTCAACTAGGGAGCTTGCTCAGGTAAAAAGAATTATGGGCTGTGCAGATTCAAACGGGGAGCTAAATTGTTGGCATGAAAACAGTAATTTGGATTGATTTAAACCTAACTTGTGATTAAAACCCTGGTAAATATAAAGAGCATGTGAGTTTTACTCAGAGGAATGTATAATGCAAAGAGGAGAATTAAAATACACATCAGTTGCTAAGTGTTCACCTCTTTACTTCTCTCTCGAAGGTTCTCATGGAAGGAAGGCATGCTCCTTTCAGTTCTGAATACATTGTCCAAGAGCCCATTTCTCACATTGGATAGAATGGCAGGTTACCCATTAGAATCCCTACAATAGGGCAGCACGGTGGTGCAGTGGTTAGCACTGCTACGTCATAGCGCTGGGTCACTGCCCCTGTGGAGTTTTTGTGTGGGTTTCGCACCCACAACCCAAAGATGTGCAGGGGTAGGTGGATTGACCACGCTAAATTGCCCCTTAATTGGGAAAAATTAATTGGATACTCTAAATTTATATAAAGAAAAGAATCCCTACAATGCTGAAGGAGGCCATTTGGCCCATCGGGTCTTCACTGACCCTCCTAAAGAGCACCTTACCCAGGTCCACTCCCCTGCTTTTTCCCTGTAACCCTGCCTAACCTGCAGACCTTGGGACACTGAGCTGCAATTTAGCATGGCCAATCCACCTAAACTGAACATCTTTGGGCCGTGGGAGGAAGCCAGAGCATCCGGAGAAAACCCATTCAGACATGGGGAGAACGTGCAAACTCCACTCAGACAGCCACCCAAGGCCAGAATTGAATGATTCCCTGGTGCTGTGATGTAGCAGTGTTACGAATTGTGCCACCGTGCCACCCACAACCCTACAGATTGGATGGGGGGGGGGGGGGGGGGGGCTCTCCATCCCTGTATCTAGAATCTGGTATATCACAACTCACTTGGCATGAGACTCCACAGATATTGTAAGGCCAAATCTATGCTGTGGGTGACAGCTCCCTGTTTTCCGGGTCTATGCAGTTGAATGCTATTTGCCTTGAATAGGACAGGCAGGGATTTCCCCCATACAAGGCAATTTGGAAGTCCCAGGAAACACTGGAAAACCTGTAAATCACATCCAGCTCACCATTTCCCATGTGGATTTAAACTGACCTCAGATTTGACATCTGAATACCATCAAGGCATTTTAACCCCAACATACATACCGTATACTCGCGTATCATTCGATCTCGCGTATCATGCGACCCCTAAATTTTCGTCCCCAAAACATGATTTTATGGTATACCTCATGTATCATGCAAGTCACTTTTTTGGAAATTAATTTTGGAAACTAAAACTTCCAAATGGTATCATTGTGTGTGGTTTCTGCAGAGTGGATTCTGCTGTGAAAGCTGTTCGCGATTCGAACAGCTTTCCAGCTGGCTTTACGAGCGTCGTTCAGCCACTTGCCGTTTCCATTCATAAAAAGTGGCTGAACGACGCTAGTAAAGCCAGCTTCGAACAGCTTTCACAGCAGAATCCACTCTTCCCATCAGAATACTACTGATTGTGACCACAGGATTCTGATGGGAAGATGTTCAGCCACTTGACGTTTCCATTCATGTTTTTATGAATGGAAACGGCAAGTGGCTGAACATCTTCCCATCAGAAAAAACAGCAAGTAAAACACCCGCAAATTTTGTATCTCGCGTATCATGCGACCCCCCCAAATTTAGGCTACAATTTAGGTGCTCAAAAGTCGCATGTTACGCGAGTATATACGATAACTATTTTCCAGCCTTCCACAATCTCAGGATGCCTTGGGTGGTCTTATAGTCATTGAGTTACTTTTAAAGTGTCGTCGCTGTTACAATTTTGAAACACATGGCAGCCAGTTTGGCAGAGAGCAAGCTCCCACAAACAGTAATGTGATAATGGTCAGAATAATCTGTTTTGTGCGATGTTGATTGAGGCGCTATTGTTGGCCAGGACACCATAGAGAACTCCACTGCTCCACTTCGAAATAGTGCTGCATGTGTCTCTTCAAGACCTGGGTTTAACAATGGTGCTGTACTCACTCAGTACTGGACTTGAGTATCAGGCTTTCAAGTGGGATTTGAATTCCAAATCTTTCAATCCAGAGGGAAGAATGCTCCCAACTGACACCAGGTGATATGCTTATTGATAACGGGTTTCCAATTAAGCCAAGCATCGTTTCCTGACTGCATTTTCCTTTCTTTGAGACCCTAAACCAGTTGAGAATTCTGAATTCTCCCTGTGTGTACACGAACAGGCACCGGAATGTGGCGACTAGGGGCTTTTAACAGTAACTTCATTGCAGTGTTAATGTAAGCCTACTTGTGACAATAAAGGTTACTTAATTTAAATTAACCATGGCTCCTGGAAGATGTACTCATGAGACTTTAATCATTTCAACGTACTATAGACTAAAGGAAATGTATATGACGTCGGCAGTGTTTGTCCCATTGAAAGCAAAGCGGAGAAGACCATTGTACCTTTTAGCTGACACAGAAAAACAAGACAGAAAGATATATCATCCATCTAGATTCAGAAAGAATGTTCCCGATGGTAGGAGAATCCAGAACTAGGGGTCATAGTTTGAGGATGAGGGGTAAACCTTTTAGGACTGAGGTGAGGAGAAATTTCTTCACCCAGAGAGTGGTAATCTGTGAATTCACTACCACAGAAAGTAGTTGAAGCCAAAACGTTGTGTAATTTCAAGAAGGAATTAGATAATAGCGCTTGGGGCTAAATGGATCAAGGGATATGGGGAGGAAATATTGAACTTGACGATCAGCCTTGATCATAATGAATGGCAGAACGCGAAGGACCAAATGGCCTCCTCCTGCTTCTATTTACTATGTTTCTATGTTAATACTTTGTTGTATGTGTAGGTTTCATGTGTGAGAATCGCATTTAATCCTCTTGGCAACGTGACCTAAATCACCAAATTGCTGCACAGTTTGATTCCCAATAAATTTCACACATTAGCCCTTTTACCATTTCTATTTATAATACCTCTAGTTACAGGGTTATGAATATTAGTGGTTTAATTATTGCAGTTAAATCTGGCTATTGTGAATATTCTGCAGCCTCATTTGAAAGTTGAAACTTCTTCCGTAATGAATAAGCTTGCAAATGGAAATTCAAGTGCAAATAAATTAAAATATAACAGCCTTGAAATTCAATAAAATCCCCAAAAATGGACCCAGGGAGTGTGATGCATGTGTTATGGGCCAGCATTTAGAGAACCCCATTTGTATCATGGAGTTCACCTGACCCACAACTTTTAATAGATTGTGGTATGGGGAGCACACAGCCCACTCTACAGGTGTGGTACAGCAGAAATGGAAAAGTATTTTTTTAAAGCAAAACAATGTTTATTCTATGAACTCAAGTTAACCTTTTTAAAACATACAGTGAACATCTTTGCAACCATCAATTCAAATACAACCCCCAAAGAATACAACACTAAGTAATCCTTAATAACTTCCCAAACAACATCCAGAAGACAAAAGAAACACCTTTTAACAGAATTACATTAGGTTTACATTAACTACTGAGAACATTTATAATTCTGAATTCACCAAATGATCAAGAGATAGTCTTTCCATGGCAGAGAGAGCAACAGTACACCTGCTCTGTCTGGCTTAAGATCCAACACTGAAAACGAAACTAAAACACACCCTGCAGCAAACAGCCTAAAACAAAAGTAAAAAGCTGACAGACAGCCCAGCTCCACCCACTCTCTGACATCACTGCAGTAGTAAACATCCATTTCATATAGGTACTCTCCCTATAGATATTTATATACACACACATTTATATACACCCATTTCGTAAAGGTACTCTCACATGACACACGATCAACCTGTAGCTTCTGATGCGGGAAGCACACAAATTTTAAAACAAAAGTAAAATATTGCGGCGCTGGGAACCCAACGTCAAAAGAGAAAATGCTGAAAATATTCAGCAATTGTGGCAGCATCTGTGGAAAGAACCTGGATTTATGTAACAGGTCAAAAATCTTTCATCAGTGTGTAACCATTTTCCCATCTGTGTATTTATATGATGAGGGTAGCCAGCACTAAACTCTATTGGCTGTCTATACATTTGAGTAAAATTACAAGACGTTAGCACCAATTAAAGCTAGCTTGAAGGGGAGGGTCATTCCGGATACATGAAATTGAGGAAGCGAATGTGAGCAGGAGGGACACTGAATGATGGCAGAGAAAAATTTCCAAAATTTTCCAGTGACGCTCTGGAGGTCTTGGTCGAGGAGGAGCAGATGCGAGATATCCTGGTTCTGCAAATGGCCGGGAGACCCTCCAAATAAATGCTCAGAAAGCTGTGGACGCAGAAATCTCTGGCTGTAAACAGCAGCTATTGTAGACCTGAGGAGTTGGATGCAGTACAGCAAGAAATTCCATGACTTCCCACAAGTAGTCAAGGCCCAAAAATACATTCCCAAATGCCAGATCTGACCAATGGCTACTATAGCTGCACATACTGCTCAACGCACTGCCACTCAGTCAGTCACCCACCAGCAATCTCTATTAAACACAACCCAAAACTAACACTCCTATGTCATATTCACTTAGTGTGGCTGCAAGTCCCACACCCATCTCTCATAACTTACACACACTGTAACAGTAACCTTAACAACCACAAGACACAAAATCATTGCAACACACTCACTGACACAATTCTCTCTTTTGCAGGACAAGGTGGCGTATAACCAGAGAAAGCAAGAGCTAGCTAGTGGGGGCCAGGTATTACTGAACCTCCTTAAACCCGTAAAAGACTGAGTGTTCCATCATTGGGCGAGCCATGACTGACCAGCGGTAATAAAACTATCGATGATGACAATACGCTTGTCTCTAATCCTCCTTCTTGCATCCCACTTCTCTCTCATCTTACAATCTCTTCTGATTTACATGCACCTCTTGCTTTCCCCACCAGCCTCACCACAACCCCACCCTTCTACCTTTCTCTTTTCAGATACCCGAGTGCAGAAACCTGGCCAAGTAGTGGTGGAAGGGCACGAAGGCAGTGATGAAGGAGGAATGCCATCCCTTGCTCTCAGACACTCAGCCACCAAGTTAGATATTGACACTGTGCATGATTTAGGGAGTAGTTTTGTGGTGGTGTCTGCACTTGGTGAGACACTGGGCATGAGTGGGCAACAGCCAGGGAAGGGGGAAAGGCTAGCACAGCTTCAAGTTTGCTGGATTGTAAAGTTGACTATGCTGTAGAGAACTCTGATGAGGACGTTGATGGGACGGCTGACAGGAAAAGATTGATGACTTTTCTCATGGAAAAGCTTCGTAAGGTTGCGTTCTCCACTGAATGCCAACAGCCTTAATCACTAGCCGTGCCACAGCCATTGTGATAGTACTAGAACAGACAAAGGCACATGGAAGACAGGCATTAAGGGAATGCACAAGGGTGAATATTTGGCTTTTGAATGGGCTATTGAATGGTTTGATTATAAACTTGGTTTGCAATGTTTGTTTTGTAATGGTTTTTATTTCAGCATTGTGATAGTGGTTACCATTGCTGCCTCACAGTGCCAGAGACCCAGGTTTGTTACGAACCTCTGGTGATTGTGTGGAGTTTGTACGTTCTCCCTGTGTCTCCAGGTGCACCAGTTCCCTCCCACAGCCCAAAGATGTGCAGGTTAGGTGGATCGGCTATGATAAATTGCCCATTAGGCTGGGTTTGCAGGAATAGGGTGGGGGATTGGGCCTCGGAAGAGTAGTCTTTCAAAGGGTCAGTGCAGATTCGCTGGGCTGCCGAATAGCTTCCTTCTGCACTGTATGGATTCAATGATATGAAAGAAGACACTGTGATGTTCCGTGATGGAGAGAAGGAGAAGTGTGGGGCTGCTGGTGAATGAGGAATTGTGCTTGTGTTCACTCGTGCCACAGTTGGGCACAGGCAACTCTGATAGGGGGGGGGGGCTGTGGGAAATGTATGACCAGTGGGCAGCTTGGTAGCATAGTGGTTATTACAGTTGTTTCACAGCTCCAGGGTCCCAGGTTCGATTCCTGGCTTGGGTGACGTCTGTGCGTAGACTGCACGTTCTCCCCGTGTCTGCGTGGGTTTCCTCCGGGTGCTCTGGTTTCCTCCCACAGTCCAAAGATGTGCAGGTTAGGTGGTTTGGTCACTCTAAATTGCTCTCAGTGCCCAAAAAGGTTGGGTGGGGTTACTGGGTTACGGGGATAGAGTGGAGTGTGCTCTTTCCAAGGACTGGTGCAGACCCGATGGGCCGAATGGCCTCCTTCTGCACTGTAAATTCTATGATTCTAAGTGCTGTGAGCAGAACTCTTCAAGCCCGAACTGAGGTCTTCACCATGTGCCACACTACTCCCTGTAGACGTCAGCAACGTGAAATAGCAGGACTTGCCATGAAGCCATTATGAACTCAGCAGCATCCAGCAAAAGTCAATCAGTAACTAGCCTGAAGTAGTTGATAATTCCTTTAAATAGCACAGGCAGTTGCTGAATGCAGATTCAGCTGGGTGAAGTTAAGAAAGAGCAGATGTTGGAGTGTTCAGGTCAAACATGGCGCTGCTGACTGATGCCACAATCTGCTTTTTCTGAATACGTCTGGTGCATGTTCCCTGCACCTGTGATGTCGCCCTTACGCAAATGGCATCCAGTGTGACCACTAACGCCAGAAGTATGTGCGCATAAACACGGATGCTGTTTTTGAGCTGGAAAGCCACCAGTAACGCTGAAAATATGGGTGCCACAAATAAATTTTGCAGCAAACGATTTCCTTTAAAAACTCCTTGACTGCACATTTATTTTATTTATTTGGGGAATAAACACAAAAATTAATTGTTTTATTGTTTGGCGCCATTTTTTGAGACGGCAACGCATTGAAGTGGTCCAACTACAGTGAATATTAAGATGACCGTGCTGTTAATCATTCATGATCCACAACATGCCGATGTCACTCTACCCGCACACTGACAGGCAGATATTGCTTTTAAATTTTCAGCTTCAGTCAGTCACAGGGAATGTACATGACAGTGAATAATGGCATTAATTTTCAAACTCACTCGGAACACTTAAGGGAGAAGTTGTGACACTGAACATATGATGGTGTTCCCAGTGCATTTTTAAAGAAGGCATCAATCCACTTAAAATGCTCAGAATAAAATCCCTGTTGAGATCACACAGGAGTTTCATGTTAAGGAGTTTAGGTATCCTCGCTGTGTTGGCGCTGGCCACAATTTCTTACAATGTGGAACTTGGGAAGATCACCATGTGAGAACAGGGGTAAAATTATTTGGTGTTTGTGTCCTTTTGGTTGGGTCCGTCTTTCTAAATTGTCAATTAATTTTCTTGGTCTCGACTTTCTCCTTTCCATTTTTGTGATATTGTCATCTTTGGAAAAGCCAGCCAGCAAGACTCCATCCCCCTCTACCCTGACTTAGTGGCTTGAAGTCCATTTCAGATGGTCAGAGTGAACCGATTGGTGTTGGCCATATCGGGTGAAGACTGCAGGTTTTGCTCCAGAAAGGATGTTAGTGAACAATTTGGGTTTTTACAGCAATCAATTGCCTTTTTAGTCACTTTCCCAAATTGCTTACTGATTGTCTCAGTAATGTTTTTTTTTCTCTTTCTAAATTACTTTGCCTTACTCTTTTGAAATTACTAATTGATTATTTCAGAGTTTTGTTTAATAAATTACTCCTTTCTCATTTCAGCATTGATTTGCAGTTTTGAAATTATCAATCGATTATCCCAGCAGTAATTTTGTCTTTCCAAAGTATAAATGAACTATTCCAGTACTATACTGGTATCCTCTTCTTTAAATTACTGATTGACTATCTTAATATTGATCCATTTCAATTCTTTTCCCCCGCCCACCGGTCACTTGCCAGCTGTTGCTCAGTTGGTCGTGCTCTCACCCTTGAGTTGGAAGGACACTGATTCAGAGACATGAACACAAAAAGCTGGGCTGATACATCAGTGCAGTACCGAGGGACTTTTGAAAGTGCCGGGCACGATCTATCCGTCCCATTGTGCTCGACTCGGAACGTCATTTATCATTGGTTTCCACAAACGTGGACCAGGTGTACCAGTACTTGGGGGCTGTCCCAGGCCACCAGAGGCCCCTTGGTGGTCGAACTCTGGGCAGGGTGGTTCCCTGGCACTCCTGATGCCAACCAGGCACAGTGGCACCTGGGTGCCACCCTGGCACTGCCAGGGTTCCCAGGTTACACTGCCAAGGTGGCAGGCTGGCAGTGCCAAAGTGCCCAGGTGGCACCTTGCCCATGCTAGGTATTGGGCCCTAGGGTTCCTATCCTTATGAGGCGGGGTGTGGAGAGGCCCGAGGACCCCCTAATTGGTAAGTTGGGATGTTGGGAGAGTCCAGAGGGTGTGATGAGGGGGGGGCGTTCAGAGGTTGGGGTACCATTTAAAAGTGCCGCCTTGATCTCTTCCTGCACTGGCGATCTGAGCTTGTTAGTGCAGGAAATGGGACTAAGTGTGGCCTCAGTGGAGCGATCCTCACCTATGTGTGTTATAAAGGATGCCGGGTTTCAGGTATGTTGTGAGATTAGAATAGCTGTGGTTATTTCTCTTGGACTGCAGAAGATGACGAGGAAATTTAATAGCAGTATTCAAAATCATCGGGTAAATAAGGAGAAACTGTTACCAGTGGCAGAAGTGTTGTTAACTGGAAGATACAGATTTAAGGTAATTGTCAAAAGCACGAGGATCAAGTTGAGGACAATTATTTTCACACACTTGCGAACTCAAATGTACTGCGTGAAAATTTACTGCTTGAAAGAAGGTTGGAGCAGATTCAATAATAACTTTAAATCGGGAGCTGGATGTGTGCTTGAAGGAAATGAAAATTGCATGGCTATGAAATGGGCAGGCGAGTGAGAACAATTGAACTCTCTTTCAAAGAATCAGCATTGGTAAGTTTGCCATAGCCCCAGATGACTATAGACTGCATTTCTCTTTTAGGGGGAGAGCTAACTGGTGGCGATTTAACCGAATGGTCACCACACCTCAGGCGAGGGGCAAGATTGAGAAGGGCTAACCTCACGACTAACCTCAGCCGGTACAGGAATTAAACCCACACTTTGGGCCTTGCTCTGCATCACATATTCAGCCAAATGAGCTAAACTGGCCCCTTTATCAGCATAGATACAATGGACCGAATGGACTATGGACTCCTTCTGTGCTGGATCAGTCTGTGGCCCCACAGTTTGACGATTAGCTTGTATACATGGGAGGCTGAGCGTGGATGCTTTAGCAATTTGCGTTGTATTGGCAGGGGCTCATGGGAAGCTTGCCTAGCGACTGGAATCAAGTCCTGCTTGGAGACAAACTCAAGATTTGCTTTGGCTCAAAGTTAAGGTCTGCTTTGAGATTAGAGCCAGATTTAGGGATCCCAAAACTGGGACACCTTGATTAGAATTGCTCAAGGAGCTATGCAAAGAGATGACTGACATGGGCAATCTCATGTGTTACTTTATGCCATACAATTTGGTCCTGTTGCAATTGCTTGTTGGCAGAAAGGAGCAGCAGCAGTCAAGATAGTGGTGTGATGTTTTTTATGGTTGACACTTATATTTGGTTGTGATGGTAATGAGGAAGTACTATTCAAGGGGAATATTCAAAACTCATTAATGTCATTCATCAATTCCTCTCAAACTAACTGATTTACCTTGGTATTCCATTTAAATACAGAGAATGAATCTATTCAGATTGATTGAAAATCTAATTCCCAGTGAACTACTGTTCCCACAAAAGTTTTTGGAGATCAAAGTAACTTTTTTAAAAAACAGATATAATTAGCCCAAGAAGACATCAAAACTGTGGGTTTCAACCAATATGGGTATGTTTGTAAAGAACTGAAATGAAAATCGTTTATTGTCACAAGTAGGCTTCAAATGAAGTTACTGTGTAAAGCCCCTAGTCGCCACATTCCGGCGCATGTTCTGGGAGGCTGTTACGGGAATTGAACCATGCTGCTGGCCTGCCTTGGTCTGCTTTCAAAGCCAGCGATTTAGCCCTGTGCTAAACAGCCCCTGATTGAGAAGGTTAATGTGTGACCCAATCAAGGTACACAATGGTAGATAGTGTTTCAACCCAGCAAGAAAAGGCCACATATTCAATAACCTCACAAAGTACTTAAGGTGGGAATAATGACATTGCAGGCGCAACATAACCAAAAAATTTTAGTGTATCACTTTGGGTGGGTTTGGAGGAGTGGTTACCCCAGGGCTTTTTGCGTGAGATCCACACCGGTATTTTAGCGAGGTGTCGAAATCTGGAATTCGCCCTCAATGGGCGGGATCCAGATTTGCATATTCAAGTGTGCAGTTAAGCTCACATAAGGGTGCTCAGGTGGAATTGCCAGGGGTGGTGCTAGGCTGACAGTGGCACCCCGATCTCTTCCTGCACTGGCGAGCTGAGCACATTAGTAATGGGGCTAAGTGTAGCCTCAGCGGGGCGTTCCTTGCCAATGCCCAAAAATGAAGCAGAATGCCATTTAATAGCAGGGTCATTCTCAGCACTGCAAGTGCCGGGAAACACCCTGCTAAACGCGCCTGAAACATTTTCATTCAATCGCGTCCACTTAGTTATTTATTTGGGACTTGGGGAGTTTCTCCCCAGCCTAGCCCACACTTAGAAATGTTTTCATCACTGGAGAGCTGAACCCGTCCTCAAGATCGGATCCTTCGAGATCGGGCCATCATTTAAAAAAGGTTGCCCCGAACTCAAAGTGAGCTTGAGGGTACTCCCTCACCCCCCCCCCCCCCCCCCCACCCCCACGGGCAGTGTCACTCCCCACTCACCTGGATAGTAATCCTCCCCTGCCCAAGTGAGAACATCCTGCCATGTGGTCACTGAAGTCCCCCTACTTTTTCAAGGGCCCCGTCCTTCCCTGCCAACTTTTATGAGACCCTATCATACTGCCCTTCACCCGCCGACCCTCATACCCCCCTCATCGCCGCTTTTATGGACATGGCCCCCCTTAGGCCCCAATCCTGGTCACCTGGCCCCTGGACACCCGAGCACTGCTATCCTGGCAGTGTCCCTGCCAGCCTGACAGTGCCACCCAGGCAGCTTGGCAACGTCAGGATAGCAGTGCCAAGGTGCCTCTACATCAGTGGGCGAGCCACCCTGTCCTGTCACCAACCACAGGGCGGTCTCCAAAGGCCTGGGAAACCCGCGAGGTGCCGCTACGCCTGGTCCACATTTACTAAATGGCGCAAGGCCGAGACCTCACTGGGGAGGCCTTTAGTTCCCGGGAGCCCAGAGAATCCGGCGCATGCATATTTAAGCAAACCCGCCCTCTGCAAGATCCAGATCGTGACGTCTCTCACGGTTCAGTTGAATCTCGCGAGCGTCGGGATTCAACAGCCTCGCTGCGACACCAAGTCGGGCGTGATGAGGTCAGAGCGTGGCGACTCTCTGCGAGCTCCCCCCCACAGATCCTCTTCATACATCTCTTATTTTAAAAAAAAATTTAGAGTATCCAGTTTAACGTGGCCAATCCACCTACCCTGCACATAGAACAGTACAGCACAGAACAGGCCCTTCGACCCTCGATGTTGTGCTGAGCAATGATCACCCTACTCAAACCCACGTATCCACCCTATACCCGTAACCCAACAACCCCCCCTAACCTTACTTTTTTTTAGGACACTACGGGCAATTTAGCATGGCCAATCCACCTAACCCGCACATCTTTGGACTGTGGGAGGAAACCAGAGCACCCGGAGGAAACCCACGCACACACGGGGAGAATGTGAAAACTCCACACGGACAGTGACCCAGAGCCGGGATCGAACCTGGGACCTTTTCGCCGTGAGACTGCAGTGCTAACCACTGCCCCACCGTGCTGCCCACTTCCTACATCTCTTACAACCATACTAACCTTTTAGAACTTAATTCACACTGTACTCCGTATGCTTCACCCCATGTCTATGTCTAAGTATTTAAATTGTGCATTTATCGTGTGTCCTGTATTTTTCATGTACAGAACGATCTGCCTGTATTGTACGTAGAACAATACATAGAACATAGAACAGTACAGCACAGAACAGGCCCTTCGGCCCTCGATGTTGTGCCGAGCCATGATCACCCTACTCACACCCACGTATCCACCCTATACCCGTAACCCAACAACCCCCCCTTAACCTTACTTTTATTAGGACACTACGGGCAATTTACATGGCCAATCCACCTAACCCGCACATCTTTGGACTGTGGGAGGAAACCGGAGCACCCGGAGGAAACCCACGCACACACGGGGAGGACGTGCAGACTCCGCACAGACAGTGACCCAGCCGGGAATCGAACCTGGGACCCTGGAGCTGTGAAGCATTTATGCTAACCACCATGCTACCCTGCTGCCCCACTTTTCACTGTACCTCGGTACACGGGACAATAAATCCAAATCAAATCAATCAAATTAAAATCGCGCTCTGCTTTACACACACAGCGGAATTCTCCGTCCCGCCGGATCCACTTTCTGGCGCGGTGCGCCCCTGCCGGCAGTGGGACCCTCCGCCCCGACAGCCAGACAATGGAGTTTTCCATTGTGACCATTGTGAGTGCGCTGCCAGCAAAGAGGAGGATCCCGCTGGTGAAGAATCCTGCCCACAGTGTGGCTAGAATTCAGAATTCTCCACCACAGAGAGGGGGAGCATTGGGGGACGGAGGGAAATGCAAGCTCGGGTGGAATTAGGTGACTCATGGAGAATAACACCGGTAACCCCTTGTCTGATTTGTGGTGCACATTCTCCCCGTGTGTGTGTGGGTTTCCTCCGGGTGCTCTGGTTTCCTCCCACAGTCCATAGATGTGCAGGTTAGGTGGATTGGCCATGCTAAATTGCCCGTAGTGTCCTAAAAAAAAGTAAGGTTAGGGGGGGGTTGTTGGGTTACGGGTATAGGGTGGATACGTGGGTTTGAGTAGGGTGATCATTGCTCAGCACAACATCGAGGGTCGAAGGGCCTGTTCTGTGCTGTACTGTTCTATGTGCAGGGTAGGTGGATTGGCCACGTTAAATTGGATACTCTAAAATTTTTTTTGGGTGGTTGTTGGATTACGGGTATAGGGTGGATACGTGGGTTTGAGTAGGGTGATCATTGCTCGGCACAACATCGAGGGCCGAAGGGCCTGTTCTGTACTGTACTGTTCTATGATCCTGTGAGATGGTTCGAATAATTAAGACCTGATATGCCCTCCCTCGCAGAATTACAGATGATAGAGTCAAGATCGGGGATTCATAAGAGAATTTAGGGCAAATTATTCACTAACACCGTTGGTTTCCAAAGGGCAGACTGCAGGCAGGGATCAGACCCGTCGGGTTATGTTGTTTGGAGCATGCTAGGCTGCATAGTGCAAGAATCAAGGAGCAGTTGTATGATGGAAGATTAAGCCAAGGTTACTCAGCTGATAGAAGCCACGGGGAGTTGCGTTAGAAGTTACCTATTCTGTTTCACTCTAGTTTCAAAACATTTTAAAGTAAGTCATTGCTGCACTTTATTTACCTATCCCATGAGAATGCAAACATAATCCAATACAAAAAAAAACAGGAGAATTGGTGATGATACTGGCCCCAGCAATAGCAACATGACCCTGCATTGTTACACTTTGCACTGTGGGGCAGGGCTTCAACTCTGGGGGAAATCGGTGATCCTGGAGCTGAGGGCAGCCAAAATTGTGTTAATATTGACAAGTGTTTCTTTTTCTCAACTTTCTACTCACTCATTTCCATGTCAAATATAAAACCGGCTAATGTGCCAGTACAATTGGTCAGCGTTCGGGAACATCATTTTTATTTAAAATTTTTGCTTCAAAAATATTTTTGGATAGATTGAAGAATGGTAGCTTGCTGCATCTTTGTCAGTAGAGCAACAAAATCGGTTTACCATAAAATAAGCCCTTTTTAACTGGCCTACCAACTGATCGGAACCTGATTTTAAATAACTGCAAGTGACTTTACAATGTATAGGACAGAACCATTTGAAGGTTATATTGGTAAACAGTACTCAGTTTTGTTTTTGCAAAAAGCCGAAAATGAAAATGAAGCAATGACGACAGGAGGGAAAATGTTTTTAATACTAAATGGTTAGGATCAGGAATGCACTGCCTGAGAGTGCAATGGAAGCAGATTCCATCGTGGCTTTCAAAAGAGAATCAGATCATTTTCTGAAGAGGAAAACTTTGCAAGACCATGGGAAAACGATGTGAGAGAGGCACGAGCTGAATTGCTCCGTTTGAGGGCCAGCACTGACAAAGGGGCCAAGTGGCCTCCTTTTGCGCTGTACGATTCTATGGGTGGAATCTTCCATTCTCTGTGGGTGTCACACCCGCTACATGATAAAGCAGTGAGACACCAACACTGACTCTGAGGAGGATGGCCCGCCGTATCTTCTGCCAACAAGGCGGTTAAGGGGACGGCTGGCAGGCGTACCAACAGACTGAAGACCCTGGAAGACAACCTCCTGCGTGTCCAAAGCTGAGAATCAGAGGCCGGCAGCTCTAGCACTTGGCAGTTCCAGCGAGGAGGCTTGTGGCTGCTGCAGGAATATCCTCCAGATCTCCAGGATCAAGAGTGGACCAGAGAAAATGGTAAGTGCTGTTGGCAAGACTCCCACAGGCTGGGGGTCACTGGGAGTGAGGGTTCATGGGGGCCAGCAGCAAGGGCTGTCAGTGGCCACCCCCCACCCCCACTCCATGTCTATGCCATTGATCATGCACAGATTAGTGTAGAATGAGGGACCCCTGTTCAGTCCAGACAGTTTAGCCAGTTGTTGCAGGCCGCCTGTTGGCAGAAGCTGCAAAGATTACAGCGGCGGTGGGAAGAACCCTTTAAATAATCTTTGATTGGCCACTTTAGGGACGCAAGTGGAGGCAAGGGTTGACCATGGGCTTTCCCGCCCAGAACCTACTTCCAATGGAGTCGGTAAGGTGTTGGATGTGGTTCCCAATGCCAACCGAGCAAATTTGGGGGAGTGGGGCTTCGGAGGGAGTGGGAGTGGCAGGTCCAGTTTTGTGGTTGTAGGCAGCTCCAAGGGCAGTGTTTTCTAAACTAACACATGCATTCACAGAAACTCGATTCACATTGGGGAATTTGCACTTGAACGTCTGTCTACTAAAGGACTGCTTTGACTAATTTCAGATGAATTGCACTGAAACAAAAAAGAAAACTCCAGGTCGTGCAGTTAAATGCTTGGATTGAGGATATCGTCCATGTTGCGGAGTTAAGCCCCAGCTTTACGGACCAGCTAAATCTCCTGTTCACAAACTGGGTTGGTCTCAGCAGATAGTGCAAGGCCGTCCCCTCCTCCCCACTTTGGCAGGCCTCCTGCACATGAGAAAGGGGCATAAGGCTACAGGCCAACATGGAAATTAGAAGGTGGCATAGCCGATATGAAAAGATTATTTTTAAAGTTTAAGGGATCTAGAAGTGTAAGCAGAACGACTTTTAAAGCTTGGGGTGAAGGCGCAAAGATGGTGAAATGTCAAATGAGAATCTGATTGGCGTACAGGGAATTGAAACGAAAGTGAGGAATTTGTGTAAACTTGTGAAAGACATTAGTGAGGCCACAACTTTAGTACTGCAGGCAGTTTCTGCCTCCTCATTGAAGGGAAATTATTAAATGCTGCAAATGGTACAGCAAAGTTTCAAGAAAATGATGCTGGCGTTATAATTGTGAACAAAGGCTGGGAAGGTTGAAGCCTTTTTCACTGGAACTGAATAGTTAAAAGTTAGTTGGGGTTGCCAAAATTTGACGAGACTTAGAGAGGGGAAAGAGTGAAAAATCCGTTGGTTAATCAATAGCGAGGTGCATGCAGTGGTAGCTTGTAATTGTGCAATATTGCATCCACAACCTGGGATATATGTGCGATTGAGTTTTAATGAAGTCAATGGGGAGAGTTCTCCCAGGCCCTTAGAAGTGAGTTTGGAGGCAAGCGGGCTAAGAAAATCTTTAAAATGCGCATCGGGCTGGTTTCCTGGCATCTTCCATCGCTGCCACTTTTCCAAGGAGTGGGTTGCATGTCTTTAGATGGCGACCTGGCCGGCAGGAGCAGGAGGCTAATTAATATCATTGTAGCACCAGTTGATCAGCATTTACCTGAGGAATCAGCAGTTTGCCGGAGGATTTTCACAGTAACTTTGTTGCAGTGTTAATGTAAGCCTACTTGAGACAATGAGAAAGGTTATTACAGGACACCAGCTTCATCTGCAACTAGTCTCCTAGGAGACTGGGGAACAGTGTGAGGTGGGAGAACCAGGAAATAAATATGCTGGATTAATTTTAAATGAGGATATAGGTTTAATTCAGCAGATATGCAGGAAAAGTTGCTTTCAAGCAACAGTATTTCCCCTGCAAATGGATGCACCTGATAGTTCTGGACATTAGGATTTGTCCTGTTTTTACCTTGGGCTGATTTACCATACAATTTATAAGGCACCAATTGTTCATCAGGGATTTGGTAAACATGTTGATTTATTAAGAAGAACATGAGAACAGTTGTATATAGGTATAAAACTTGGAAGCAACAGAGCTGCATGTGTGCACATTACATGACACATTTCCCTTCCAATGATGTCATGCTGATGTCCCATAAAGGCATATTACAACATCCCCCTTTCTTTTCAAAGATACTTTCCCCCCTTCCACCATTAGTCGCTGGGGCAAAATTCTGGAACTCCTTCCCTATCAGCACAGAAGGCAGCAAGGACGGCAGCGGTTCAAGAAGGTAACTCACCATCATCTTCTGAGGGGCAACTAGTGATGGGCAATAAATGCTGGCCTAACCAGCAACGGCCACATCCCGTAAATAAATGTTTTAAAAAAACACTTTTAAAGCTTGGGGTGAAGGCGCAAAGATTGCATTTATTATCCAATCTGTCTCAACTGAATTCCGACTCAACCGAATTCCGTCTGTTATGTGAGCGGGGTGGGGGAGTAGTCGGGAGTGTGGAGGGAGTCCCGTGGATCTGTACAATCATTATCCAGCAGTGGAAAGGAGTTTCAAACCTTCTAACGTTTTCTGTGTAACTTTTGATGTGATCCAGTCAGAACCATCAGAGTGCAGCTCCAACACTCAAGAAGCCCGACACCATCCAGGACAAAGCAGCCCACTTGATTGGTACTCCTTCCACAATCATTCATGCCTTCCACCACCAGTGAACAGTGGCACCAGTGTGTATCACCTACGACATGCAGTGCAGGAACTCACCAAGGTTCCTCAGACAGCACCTTCCAAACCCATGAGTGCTACAATCTCGAAGGACAAGAGCAGCAGATACATGCGAACACCGACACCTGGAAGTTCCCCTCCAAGTCACTCGCCATCATGACTTGGAAAAATATCATTGTTCCTTCACTATCGTTGGGTTAAAATCTTGGAACTCCCTCCCTAACAGCACTGTGGCTGTAGCTACACCTCAGAGACTGCAGCGGTTCAAGAAAGCAGCAAAGGCAAATGTGGATGGGCAATAAATGCTGGCCTAGCACTTTTTTAAAAGTAAGTTGTCAATTTCAATCGCATTTTCGGATGGTTCCCAGCACAGCTTAATTGCCCAGGGGTAGTTTACACTTCTGAGCAATTGCCATGCAAACCTTACCTGGAGACCTCCGAAGAAAATTCCCAAGTGCATCATTGGGGAACCTACCTGCAATGCGACATGGGAGAGGCTGGAACTTACAGTCCGTAATATTTTTATTCCACACAGAACATTAGTAGAGCAAGGCATTATTTTCCACAAGTTGTTACTGAGGCAGAAACACCAATATCAGTCCATAAGGAATTGGGTTAGTTTTGGAAAAGCAAGTGGAGTCTGGGGGAAAGGCAGGGAAGTGGGCTTATGGTAGGCAATTTCAGCTGAAGATCTAACACCAGTGCAGGTGTAATGAATGCAATGATTTTGTATGGGCAGTAATTTTGATACATCTAATGAATAATGAAGGGTTGGAAAATTGAACAGAAGGAAAGTTAATTTACACGCTGAAATTAAACTATTGCTGGGAAAGGCTTTTTAAATAAAATATCATGAATTAAACAAAAGTTAGCAAATACAAACCACATTTAAATGTATCGATCTGAATTAAACAACAAGATGTGCGCAAACTTTCCCGTGTAAATGGATGATTACTCTAGCAGCTGCTAATAACAGTGAACTTTCAGTATCCAAGATTTAATTGTTCGGAAGTAACCAAGGAGACCATATCCTGGAAAAGGGTAAAAGTGAAAGATCAGAAAGTAATTGGGCAAATGTAACAGCAAATGATGGAAAGGGCAGAGAAAAAGAAGGTATAATAGAGTCAATAAAAAAAAGAGAACTTCTATTGATGCTACAGGATCACCGTTGAGCGAGAGTTTGATCTCGACCTCAACAGGATTAATGAATAAGGTGGGTAGACCACGGCAGAATATAATTGGGGACTCTTGCATTGACAAGAGAGTGATGACCTTTCAGTGAAAGTTTTTCAATGAGGACAGATTTCATATGGATCTGAGCATTTCTCCTGTTCTAAGTATATCAAGAGCAAGTGAGACAACATGCCAGCATTAACCTTAATCTCAAAGAAACATCCTTCCCCCTTAACCAGTGTGAAATTTTCCAATTCCTGCACCTACTCTTTTTCTGAAAAACAGCAGGATAACATTTTTCGGAAGGAATTTAATTGGTGTAAGATCTCAGCAAATCTCAAAATGATCCATGTGCAGCAGTTACTTGGCAGCGGAGGAACAGTTGAAATCCCCAATGTAAAGGACGCAAAAGAATGTCAGAATTTTGAGAGCAAATTTTAGTCAGCGCACCTCAGGTTTCCATGAAATTTTGTACTGGTTTGCAGGTTTTGCGCTCGAAACAGGTCCCGTCTACAAAGTTGTCTACATCACCAGGTTAAATTAATCTCCATTGGTACTTTCTGCTCATTTGTGGAGGCTCAAATGTGGACATTAAAGAGAATATTTGGATACAATGGGCAAGATTTCACGCCCCCGTTCGCCACGGGCATAGATAGCGATGTGGGCGTAAAATCCCGAGAGAGGCCGAAATGGAGAATCTCGCCAGCGGGTTCACGGGACATGATTACCCCCATCATTACCGTAATAATGTTTCTGCCCAGTGAGGTCGGGAACTTATTTAAACATATTAACATCTCGTTATAAGGTTTCCCTGCCGCAACGTCCCCACATATTGGGATTACCCTCCTCGCCATGTGATGTCACGTATGTGGGATTCCCAACAGGTTTCTTAAGACTGGGACCAGGCAAAGGGTAACTGCTGGGGTGGGGGCACAGGTAAGTATTGCCTGTGGGGGGGGGGAACGGCCACGCGATACCCCAACACTACCAGGAGGCAGTGCTGGGGTGGTGACAGGGGGCAGTGACAAGGGACTGCCCAGCCATGTCCGTCGCTGTTGCTGAAATGTTGATATTCAAGCCTGCTCTGCCATTCATGGCTGATTTTCAACTTCATTCCCACTTTCCCACTGCTTCCCATTTCCTTTGACCCCCTGAGAGACCAAAATTCTGTCTGTCCCAGCCTTCAATATGCTGAACGATGGAGAACCCAGAACCCTCTGGGGTAGAGAATTCCAAAAATTCACAACCATTTGAGTGAAGAAATTTCTCCTCATCTCAGTCCTCAACAATCGGCCCCTCATTCTGAAACTGCTCCCCCGTGTTCAGGGGGAAACAGTCTCTTAGTGTCCACCCTGTCAGTTCTCCTTCAAACATGGGGCAGGATTCTCCAATCCTGGGGCTAAGTGTTGATGCCGTTGGAAACGCCAGAGCGCTTTACGCCAGCGTCACCTGGCCCAAAGGATCAGCGATCCCGCGTCGTACAGGGGGCCAGCACTGGTTTGCAGCGCCTCACGCAGCTCCAGCTGCCAAAACAAGCGTCAGGACGGGCGGTGAAAGTTTGCACATGCGCGCCACGGCCAGCACGACTTCACGCATGCGCCTGGGTTGCCTTCTGCGCGCCGGCCCCGATGCAACATGGCGGAGACCTACAGGGGCCCGGCGCGGAGGAACATAGGCTCCCACCGGGATAAGCTCGCCCGCCGATCAGTAGGCTCTGATCGTGGGCCAGGTCACCGTGGAGGCCCCCCCCCCCCCCCCCCCGGTGTGGGATCCCCCTCCCCCCTACCAGGCCGCCCCCGCAGCCAGAACGCCGAGGTCCTGCTGGGTAGGACCACGTGAGAAAGGCGCCGGTGGGACTCGGCCGAACTCGACGGGCACTCGGCCCATCGCACAGGGAGAATCGCCAGGGGGGGCACGTTGAGCAGCCCCCGACCGAAGCCGCTTCAGCGTCGATTCTCCGGTCACTGGAGAATCTGCAGACCGGCGTCAGAGCGGCATTGCTGGATTTGCGCCGCCCCCCCCCCCCCCCCCCCCCCCCACCACACCGGGGAATTCTCCGATGCGGAGCGGGATTGCTGAATCCCGCCTCTTATGTTTCAATTAGATCATTTTTTATTCTTCTGAACTCCAGAGAATTTTGACCCAATTTACTCAACTTCTTATCATAGGACTATCTTCTCTTCACAGGGACCATCACTGTATCCCACCTCGAATCTAAGTATGGGCTTCATTAAATACGGCGACCAAAACTGCATGCAGTATTGCAAATGTGAATCATAGAATCATAGAATTTACAGTGCAGAAGGAGACCATTCGGCCCATCGAGTCTGCACCAAGCCCACACCTCCTACCCAAGCCCACACCTCCACCCTATCCCCACAACCCAGTAACCCCATCCAACACTAAGGGCAATTTTGGACACTAAGGGCAATTTAGCATGGCCAATCCACCTAACCTGCACATCTTTGAACTGTGGGAGGAAACCGGAGTACCCGGAGGAAACCCACGCAGACGCGGGGATAACGTGCCGACTCCGCACAGACAGTGACCCAAGCCGGAATCGAACCTGGGACCCTGGAGCTGTGAAGCAATTGTGCTAACCACTATGCTACCGTGCTGCCCGTTCTCACCAAAAGCCCTGTCCAGTAGTGTCAAAGCTCCTTTATTCTTCTATTCCAATAAAGTGAAAGTAAAGTCACCATCGTCCCACATGACCATAGGCTGCTTTTGTCTTTGAGGGGGAGAGTTGCTTGATGGTGATTTATCCTGAGGATCACCACATTCAACCTGTGTTGTTGGCTTCGTTCTGCATCTCAAACCAGCTGTCCAGCCAACTGAGCTAAATCGGACCCCAATACCCTTGCAATAAAGGTCCACATGTTATGTGATTTCTTAATCGCTTGCAAAAGTTGCATGTAGTCATTCTTTTCCTTGTGTGGATACACCCAAGGTGGGATTTTATGGCACTAAAAAGGTAACGTCGTCGAAGTCCAAGATGACCTTCGGCTGCTTTCCCCTTTGAGGGGAACGCTGACTGGCGGATGCAGGGAGAATGTTCCCGATGGTGGCTGTGTCCAGATCTAAGGGTCGCAGTCTGAGGATTCGGGGTACACCATTTAGGACTGAGATGAGGAGACATTTCTTCACCCAAAGAGTGTTGAGCCTGTGAAATTCGTTACGACAGGAAGTAGTTAAGGTGAAGACACTGAATGCATTCAAGAGGTGGCTAGTTATGGCACTTGAGGTGACTGGGATCAAGAGAAACCAGGATTAGGCTATTGAGTTGGTCGATCAGCCATGACGAATGGCGGAGCAGGCTCGAAGGGTCGCATGGCTTCTTTGTACTCCTATCTTCTATGTTTCTATGTTCAACCTGAGGATCACCACACCTCAGGCGAGGGGAAAGGTTGAGAAGGCGGGGCCTTCATGAATAACCTCAGCCGGTACAGGAATTGAACTCGCACTGCTGGCCTTGCTTTGCATCACGAACCATCAGTCATGATCTCATTGAATAGCGAAGCAGACTCAATTGGTCAAATAGCCTACTTCACAAACTTTGCATCATTCTCCCTGCAACCAGCCTATCGGGTACACCAGTCAGCTGTCCAGCCAACTGAGCTAAACTGGCACTATCATGACATGGGCAGGGCTGTAAAATACGGCGGGAATTCAAACATCCATTGACTTCAGGGGGACTGTAAAATCTCACTGGTGGAAAATTCTCTCAGAACATAACAAGTGTGACTGTATCAACAAAATGGATGCCATTCTTCGTGACGCATCCAAATCTGTCTCCATTGGATCTGCCACACAGCATGTCCGTTTAGCCCTGTTCACACACAAACGATCTAAAAAAACATGTTTGTTGGATTTGTGCAAGAGCAATGAGCTAGCAGGTGATGGCCGGGATTCGCTGTTGCGCTTCCACTCCGCTACCGCTGCCAGCGATGACGGAGGATTTTGGCGCACCGTCCGCTGGCGATGGGATTTGTTACTCCCACCCCTTTTCAATGGAATTTCCCATTTAAGCCACCGTACATTACCAGGAAACCTACGGGTGGGGGGGGGGGGGGGGGTACGCTACCGGCAGGACCAGGGAATTCAGCCACCAGCGAACGGCCAGAGAATCCCGCCTGATATATATCATAGGGTTTGTCCTCACAGCTCACTTCATCCATGTATGGGTTGCCGAAGGCACATAAATGTGATAGCTTTCATGTCTTATCTTATTTATGACATGCCCTGCACAACATGAATTGTCCAAATGGTTGGGCGAGTTGCTGCAGCCATTGCTGAGCCAGTTTTCCACATCCAGAGTGAAGGATTCCTTCACTTGTGAAGGACCATACAGGGCTGGCATATGGATATCAATGTTGTGTCCATGTGCTCAGTTGACATTGCTAGCCTATTTGCCAATGTACCGCTCCAGGGAGCCATAGAAATTCACATTGTAGCACCACATCATGGTGGCCTGGACCCGCTGCCATTGCGTGAATCAGTGTTCACTGAACGTATGGTAAGAGCAACTCATACAGTTGAGTTCAGTTTTGTCAACACCGGGCTGGATATTTTGGTCTCCCGCCGCGTGTTTCTCGGCAGCGCACTATTCGCTGGTGGCGGGATTCTCTCTTTCCGCCACTTGTCTATGGGATTTCCTATTGAACCCACCCTACGCCACCGGGAAGCCCCTGGTTGGGGGGTGCGATGCCAGTGAGAAAAGAGAATCCCAACGGTCTGAAAATTCCCGCTACCATCTGCGTCCAAATCCTGAATGAGGGGCAGGAGATCCGCCTCCAAAATGACTTCAGGGCAGCCTAATGTCAGCATGGCGATGTTGCCTGCCTGCTCTTCAGGTAGCAGGGCAGAAAATCCCACCAGATTAAAAGTCCGGCTCCAGGGATTTGTGGAAAATCACTTAAGTTGCTTGAAGAAATTTGTTTGATGGTCCAAATGGATCACTGGACAACGGTTAAACCCTGACTACAAGACATGAATTTAATCAACGTTGCAGGACAAAGGAAACGGGGACACACGGGCAAATTGTAAGCTGAGAATTGATGTCAGGAAGCACACAAAAGGATCAATAATCAGAGTGATTTTCTGGGTCATATATTGGAAGCAAATCTGGAGTTTCTCCTACAGAAGTTAAATACTGCTCGTGGAAAATCACAGATTTCTAAGCAAAAATAAGCTCAACTCCAATTATGTCTGTGATAGCCGTTTCTTATTCCATGCCCTGTAATTTTCCTAAGGTATTAATTTATTAATTTAATTTTGTTGAAACAATAATTATATTGAAATAAAGGATTTAAAACTTTTTATAGTATCTGGAGTAACATTTGTTGTACAAACGTTTGTTGTACCAGAGAGCATCTCAAATTGTCCACAACAGGGACCACACCAAAGTAATTGAGTTACTCATATACGTTAACACCTTAAAACCAACATGTTTCCAACAAAGATGTCAGGATAACCATTTCCCTGTGTCTGGCAGTGTAACTGATCATTTTAATTTATTAATGTGATTTTTCAAAGCTACTAATTGATTCCATGTCCTGCAGCAAAAGTGGGTCATTGCTGGAAATGAAACTGCTTTTTACTTTAACACCTAAATGATCACATTGTGTGTACCCAGTGTTATGAAGATGTGTTATATTTAAAATATTAATTTATGATAGCATTGTCGGAGATATATTACATAATAATATCATCGGCTGAATGTAATGAACATATCTAGGAGTACCGGTTCTTAGCTCCTTGAAGGTGGAGTCACAGATGGATAGGGTGGTTGGGACGTTTTGTTGAAGTTGTACAAGACATTGGTAAGACCACACATGGAATACTGGCCGGGATTCTCTGACCCGGCGCCGGCTTCCTCATTCTCTGGCACTGTTTTCCAGGCGCCGGGCGGGATTGCCTCCACGCCGGTCGGGGGCCGTTGACTCCGGCGTTTCTCCGAGCCCCGATGGGCTGAGTGGCCTACGAGTTTGACCGAGTCCCGCCGGCGTGGATTACTTGCCTCCCACACGGCAGGATCTGAAAAGTGAGTGTGCGGGGGCCATCCTGGAGGGGGGGGGGATCCAACCCCAGGGGGGGGGGGGCCACGGTGGCCTAGCCCGTGATTGGGCCTATCGATCAGCGGGTGGGCTGGTTCCGTGGGGGCCTCCTTTACTCTGCACCGGGCCCCTGTAGGGTTCCGCCATATTGCCCGTGGGCCGGCGCGAAGAAGGGAACCCCCATGCATGTGCCGAATCACGCCGGCTGTTCCGCGCATGTGCGAAAATACGCCAGTCGTTCCACGCATGTGCGAACTCACGCGGGCCGTTCCGCGCCGGCTGGATCTGCGGGGACCACTCCGGTGCCAACCTAGCTCCCGAGAAAGGTGAGAATTCCTCACTTTCGGGGGCCATTGACGCCAGAGTCGTTGGCGGCGGTTTTCACGTCAGCGTGGGGACATAGTCCCATTATTGGAGAATCCTATCCGGTCACACTATTATAGGAAGGTTATTGTTAAACTGGAAAGAGTGAAGTAGAGACTTACAAGGATGCTCCCAGGGATTGATGGTCTAAGTTATAAGGCGAGGCTGGATAGGCTGGGACCTTTTTCCCTGGAGCGTAGGAGGCTTAGGGGTGAGCTTCTAGAGGTCTATAAAATAATGAGGAGAATGAATAAGGTAGATAGTCGACATCTTTTCCCAAAGGTAGAGGGGTCTAGAACTAGAGGGCATAGGTTTAAAGGTGAGAGGGGCGAGATACAAAAGAGACCAGAGGGGAAATTTCTTCACACAGAGGGTGGTGAGCATCTGGAACGGGCTGCCAGAATCAGTGGTAGAGGTGGGTACGATTTTATCTTTTACAAACCCGACAGACAGTTACATGGGCAGGGTGGGTATAGAGGGATATGGGCCAAATGCGGGCAAGTGGGACTAGCTTAGTGATACAAACTGGGGCGGCATGGACAAGCTGGGCCGAAGAACCTGTTTTCATGCTGTAAACATCTATGACTATGACTATTTTTTGAAAAAGGACTTTCCATTAGCAAAGCACACCGGCTTGCAGCAGCTACAATGTTGCACTTGTGAAATGCATGGCTGCATTAATGGAGACATATGGAGCTATCAGTGAAAGAGTGCATGATCCAGCTGTTGGGTGAAAAGATACTGCATGTCTACACAGTGAGGGAGAGATAAGTTGCGACATGGGCAACAACCTTACCCCCACTTTTCTTTCTTCTGAAACCTTTCTGATCAAAACTGAGCTGTTTGTGATTTGAAGCATCCACCAGAATGAAATGAAAATCGCTTATTGTCACGAGTAGGCTTCAAATGAAGTTACTGTGAAAAGCCCCTAGTCGCCACATTCCGGCGCCTGTTCGGGGCGGCTGTTGCGGGAATTGAACCGTGCTGCTGGCCTGCTTGGTCTGCTTTCAAAGCCAGCGATTTAGCCCTGTGCTAAACAGCCCCTCACTGTTGCAAACTAAGCGTTCTCAAAGGAAAATCCGAGCCAATACTACTGTCTTCAGTGAGAAACCCCCAAGAACCAGCAGCTAATGTGGATCGGGACCTTTCAACCGTAAACAAGCATCTGGACACTCCATGAATATCTTGTGTTGACTTTACTTGTGCCTTGACCAAGTTTTTCACGTCTGATACTCTGTAGAGTTGTAATTCATTTTTGCATGCTTGGGGGGGCGGGGGGGGGGGGGGGGGGGGGGGGGGGGGATTATGTGTGTGGTTTTTTTTTACATTAGTGCATAATTACAGACATTTTTGTACATTTTAAACCCTTTGTTAATAATTTCTGTATCTTTACCTGAGTGAGTTTGAGTCATAAATTAATTCTTTACTTGTTAACTTAAGGAACTGGCTGGCTAGTTAGTCGAACTGTACAGTTGAATATATATGAAATTGGCAATATCATCTCTCTTTGAAATTCAAACTAACCAGCTCAGGAGTGGTACAAAGGGAGGTGGGTGTCAGTTCACCTCTGCTAACTTGGTCATAACACTATGAACAAGTACAGTGCACATTTTCATTTCCATCTGCCTCAAGAACTAATTCCTTTCAATTTGATACAGACAGAAATATGACCCCTTTTAAAATATTTTCCCATTTTTGTTAAATTTTAATTCATTTTGTAATTTTTAAAAAATCATGCACCTCCATTCTTTAAGCTGAACCTTCTGCAATGAAGAATCCACAGCTCTGCTCACCTTTAATTCATGTTTTCTCTATCCATCCTCAGGATGTGTGCAACACCGGACATCTTTATTGGCCTGTGATCCGTTAAATACAAATGCGAAGTCCCTTCACAGGGCAGTTAAATGTCAGGCACATTGGTGCAGGATTACGGTCACTATGGGTTAGGTCAAGTAAGCATGGCAGCTCTCCTTCGCTGAAGTGCGTTAGTGAACCAGTCGGGTGTTCATGAGAATCATCCGGGCTTCATGGCCACTCTTAGGGGCTGGTTTAGCTCACTGGGCTAAATCGCTGGCTTTTAAAGCAGACCAAGCAGGCCAGCAGCACGGTTCGATTCCCGTACCAGCGTCCCCGGACAGGCGCCAGAATGTGGCGACTAGAGGCTTTTCACAGTAACTTTATTGAAGCCTACTCGTGACAATAAGCGATTTTCATTTCATTTCTTGCACGGATGACAGTTTTTAAAATGCATTAAACTGAGTTCGAATTTTGAAGCTGGCCACAAGAGATGGGATTTGATCTCTTTTATCGGGATTATTATTAATCACCAGTTATGTAGCTCCTTGATGCTCTGGTACAGTACCACTGGGGGGCCCGCTTTAGCTCACTAGTCTAGACAGCTGGTCCGTGATGCAGAGGAAGGTCAGCAGTGCGGGTTCAACTCCTGTACCGGCTAAGGTTATTCATGAAGGCCCCACCTTCTCAACATTGCCCCTCGCCTGAGGTGGGGTTAAATCACAACCAGTCAGCACTAACCACCCCGTCCCCGTCCCCAACAGAGGAAAGCAGGATGGGAACTTTACCTTACAGTATCACGACAGAAGAGCAACCATGCTCAGTTTGGCATCTGTGCAAGAGCTGTATTTCTATCAACTCACAAAGTTAATTATTCTTAATCAAATATTCCTTCAGTTGTGCAAAGCAGCCCACAATGTCAAATTATACAAATGATGGTAGTGGAAGGCTTTTGGGTGACTTAACCATTTGAGATTGCCTGGGTTTGGTTTCCTCCTAAATACATTCCATCTGCTGAGATTGGCCGTCCTCTATGGAATACATTACCTGACCCTATACTAACGAAGTGCAAGAAAAGTTTATGCAGATGATACATCATTCTGCCTGCTTTGGCTTCATTGCTGCATTCGTAATATACTGTACATCCCTGGTGAACAGTTAGACTGGGAATCAAATTAATCTTGGAGTCCAAATCTGCCTTGCAAGAATTGATCACACTGCAGCAAGAAGGCAAGCAACATTAAAAATAGAAGGAAGTGCGAATCGCAAAAGAATTAGGTCATTTAAACACTCCCAATGTAACCCCTTTATACCAAGGATCCCTGTGAGCTTTCAACATAAATGTTTTCTTCTTTCTGTACATTGCATTAAAGACGTTGCCAAGAGGATTTTGCAAGTTGAAGGAGCCAAGCTCCTTCTTTTTTTCCACATCTCCCCCTGATAATTCCGTGATTTTATTTGGGAAATCAATTTGAGTTGTAGTTCACGAGGGTTTGCTTTGTTATGAGCGAGCACACCATAGGCCTTCTGCACAGCTCTATTCACCGCCCTTGTTGACAATGACCCTCCTTTATTAACAGACCTCCAGTATCTCTCACAAGTTGCTGTTCCCCCTAGGAAATACAGCACAGAACAGACCCTTCAGCCCATGATGTTGTGCCGAACTTTTGTCCTAGATTAAGAACAAACCAATCTACCATAATCCATGTACCTATCCAATAGCCGCTTGAAGGTCCTTAATGTTTCCAACTCAACTACTTCCACAGGCAGTGCATTCCATGCCTCCACTACTCTTTGGGTAAAGAACCTACCTCTGACATCCCCCCTATATTGGGCAGGACGGTAGCATTGTGGATAGCAAAATTGCTTCACAGCTCCAGGGTCCCAGGTTCGATTCCAGCTTGGGTCACTGTCTGTGCGGAGTCTGCACATCCTCCCCTTGTGTGCGTGGGTTTCCTCCGGGTGCTCCGGTTTCCTCCCACAGTCTAAAGATGTGCAGGTTAGGTGGATTGGCCATGATAAATTGCCCTCAGTGTCCAAAATTGGCCTTAGTGTTGGGTGGGGTTACTGGGTTATGGGGATAGGGTGGAAGTGTTGACCTTGGCTAGGGTGCTCTTTCCAAGAGCCGGTGTAGACTCGATGGGCCGAATGGCCTCCTTCTGCACTGTAAATTCGATGATATCTTCCACTGGTAAACTTAAATTTATGTCCCCTTGTAATGGTATGTTCCAGCCAAGGAAAATGTTTCTGACTGTCTACTCGATCTATTCCCCCGATCATTTTATAAACCTCTATCAAGTCACCCCTCATCCTTCTCCGTTCTAATGAGAAAAGGCCCAGCACCCTCAACCTTTCCTCGTAAGGCAACATCCTGATAAATCTCCTTTGCACCTTTTCCAAAGCTTCCACATCCTTCCTAAAATGAGGTGACCGGAACTGCACACAGTACTCCAAATGTGGCCTGACCAAGGTTTTGCACAGCTGCATCATCACCCCACAGCTCTTCAATTCAATCCCTCTGCTAATGAACTCGAGCACACCATAGGCCTTCTGCACAGCTCTACCCACTTGAGCGGCAACTTTCAAAGAACTATGAACATAGACCCTAAGATCTCTCTTCTTGTCCACATTGCCAAGAATCCTACTGTTAATCCTGTATTCTGCATTCATATTTTCCCTTCCAAAATGGACAACCTCACAGTTTTCAGGGTTAAACTCCACCTGCCACTTCTCAGCCCAGCTCTGCATCCTATCAATGTCTCTTTGCAGTCGACAACAGCCCTCCTCACTATCCACAACTCCACCAATCTTCGTATTATCTGCAAATTTACTGACCCACCCTTCAACTCCCTCATCCAAGTCATTAATGAAAATCATAAACAGCAGAGGACCCAGAACTGATCCCTGCGGTACGCCACTGGTAACTGGGCTCCAGGCTGAATATTTGCCATCCACCACCACTCTGACTTCTATTGGTTAGCCAGTTTGTTATCCAACTGGCCAAATTTCCCATTATCCCATGCCTCCTTACTTTCTGCATAAGCCTACCATGGGGAACCTTATCAAATGCCTTACTAAAATCCATGAACACTATATCCACTGCTTTACCTTCATCCACGTGCTTGGTCACCTCCTCAAAGAATTCAGTAAGATTTGTGAGGCAAGACCTACCCCTCACAAATCCGTGCTGACTATCCCTAATCAAGCAATGTTTTTCCAGATGCTCAGAAATCCTATCCCTCAGTACACTTTCCATTACTTTGCTGACCACCAAAGTAAGACTAACTGGCCTGTAATTCCCAGGGTTATCCCTATTCCCTTTTTTGAACAGGGGCACGACATTCGCCACTCTCCAATCCCCTGGTACCACCCCTGTTGACAGTGTGGATGAAAAGATCCTTGCCAACGGCTCTGCAATTTCATCTCTTGCTTCCCATAGAATCCTTGGATATATCCCGTCAGGCCTGGGTGACTTGTCTATCCTCAAGTTTTTCAAAATGCCCAACACATCTTCCTTCCTAACAAGTATCTCCTCGAGCTTACCAGTCTGTTTCACACTGTCCTCTCCAACAATATGGCGCCTCTCATTCGTAAATACTGAAGAAAAGTGCTCGTTCAAGACCTCTCCTATCTCTTCAGACTCAATACACAATCTCCTGCTACTGTCCTTGACTGGACCTACCCTCGCTCTAGTCAATCTCATATTTCTCACATATTCGTAAAAGGCCTTGGGGTTTTCCTTGATCCTACCCGCCAAAGATTTTTCATGCCCTCTCTTAGCTCTCCTAATCCCTTTCTTCAGCTCCCTCCTGGCTATCTTGTATCCATCCAGCGCCCTGTCTGAACCTTGTTTCCTCAGCCTTACATAAGTATCCTTCTTCCTCTTAACAAGATATTCAACCTCTCTTGTCAACTATGGTTCCCTCACTCGACCACCTCTTCTCTGCCTGACAGGGATGTATATATCAAGGACATGTAGTATCTGTTCCTCGAATAAGTTCAGTAAGAAGTCTTACAACACCAGGTTAAAGTCCAACAGGTTTGTTTCAAACACGAGCTTTCGGAGCACGGCTCCTTCTTCAGGTGAATGATTCACCTGAAGAAGGAGCCGTGCTCCGAAAGCTCGTGTTTGAAACAAACCTGTTGGACTTTAACCTGGTGTTGTAAGACTTCTTACTGTGCTCACCCCAGTCCAACGCCGGCATCTCCACATCATCGAATAAGTTCCACATTTCAATTGTGTCCTTCCCTGACAGCCTATGTTCCCAACTTATTCTCTGACAGCCTATGTTCCCATGTGTGAATCTGGACAGTAGACGGTCAGTAGATAGATTGTGCGGTATAGCACAGCTAATCCTAACCCTGTTCTCACCCAAATATGCAGTTACCAGTAGAAGTCACTGTGTGATACACAGGGGTGGAAAGCCTAGGCTGTTTTTTTCCATTGTGTAGGCCATTTGAAAGAAGTAGATGTGTGTGGGTGGGTGATGGGTCACTCCATTGTTCTGATAACTTTGAGCACTCTTTGATTGTGGAGTTTTGAAAATAATGTTTGGAGTGCGTCTTCATGAAGACAAGTACAATTCATGTGCTTCTCCAGATTCCATGGATTGCGATTAGTTCTACCTGTTTGCTTGAGGCTGCATTGTCAGATGTTAGAATGACATGGAGAGGAAACCTACCAGCTTGAGAGCTATGAAAAAGCCTTGCCTTCCTGATGGGAAGCTCTGAGAAGGGTCTTAGGAAATTGCTGTGCTAACTATGTCTATTGGTGTGAAAACAAAATTGAATCTCACCATTCTGCATCCAAAGCCATCCAATCCATTTGCTTAGCCAAGTCTCCAGGTGTGGAACATCTTTGACGCTAGCCAATGCTGTTTAATTTTTAAATATGTATAGCTCTCTTACAGATGGACATTTCTTTTGGGTACCAAAGATTTTTTTTTGGTTTCCAGAACTTTTTCAATGCCACACAATTTTTCTGAGTGCACAGATAGACAGAGGAATTTTCTACCTTTCAGTCAGCTGGAGGTGTGGGGTAATTGGAGAAGGCTTGGAAACAGTACTGCGGATTGTGACGTGAGATTAACTCATGCCGGTTCATTCTGATGTAGACAACACGCAAACTTTGTGCTGTCTGTTTATTTACATGATTGCAGTGTGTATCCAGCGCTAAGTGGGCTGCACACCTAACTGGGAGGTACTAAATTTTGAGCTCAAGCTAGCCTATGACACTTAAAGCAAGCATGCACTTTTTAAAGGGGAGGTACATTTGTGCCTGGAGCAAACTCAGCCATTGGAGAAGTAACCTTGACCAGGGAACGATGGGGGACCAGAACAACATGGCAGAGAATCGGCTCTGAGGCTCTCCGATGCAGCACAGATGCAGGAGCATGAAAGGAAGTGAGATGTCACTCATACACAGGGGACAAGAAGGCCCTGTCAATAAGATAATGGGAGTTAAAGCCATGTAGGCTAATGGCGGGAGACTAGCCCTGAAGACCTGGATGCAGCAGCAAAAGAAATTCAATGACCTCACATGGGTGGCCAAGGTCAGAGAATACAACTTCAAATGCCACACTCTGCCAACTGCACCACTAGCCTTGCACATGTCTCAGTGCACAATACCCTCGGTATTTGTGGTACATCTCTGCAGTTGGTGGTTCGCTGCTCCATTAGGGAAGCCTGTTATCCTGTCAAAGCCATGTGCACGCTTGACTGCTTCTCTCTGGCCAAAAGAATTGCAAGGTAGTTCCATCTGCCAGTGTAAAGATTGTCAGTGGCCTTCTTTCTACAGGGGTGGATGGCAAACTGAGAGATGTTTGAGATATTGCCTCATCGATACATGTTGACATATGTCACAATCTGTCTACTCTGCAAACCTCTGGCATACACTCCAACAACTGGACTGCCATTCTCACTAAAAAGGTATCCACAGGTCACACCCTGTGCTGCAGGCGCCATTTTGAAACCAAAATGCCACCTGCAGCACCAAAAGGAAACAGGCGCTACGCACCACATTTTGCGGCAAATTATGTATTGAATAGATTGTGTCATGCTGTGTGACATTCTGTGATGTTTCTGACCTGATTAAGGTAACATGACATTTCAAGGTTCTACCTGTACTGACCCAAAAAAGAGTAGAGTTGCAAAATAAAAATAACTCCAGACGTCAGAAGGGACAATTAAAGGTTCAAATGATTTACCACTTTCCTTAACAAACATGCCCAAAATCAAATAAAAATCTGCCACCCTTGACCATCCTTGAAAATCTGAGGCCATTGACAAAGCTCCTTCACCAGAATATAATGAGTGAAATGCAAAAATAAGGTAAATGCGAGATCTCCCTTGACATTGCTCATATGTCAGAGGCAATAACAACAGGGGAACGAGAGAAAGTAATGCTCATTTTCTCATTTTATATTATACTGAGGCTATCTAAAGAAAATCCACATGATAAGTCTATGAATATGGTTACCTTTTTGCCTTACCCTCTTGTCTTTGCTGTTTTGCTTTTCCAACACACTTCTGCCCTGGTAAACTTGAGTTCATCCAAATTTGTGCTGCCCATATCCTAAACTGTACCAAGTCCCATTCACCCATCACTCTTTTCTTCACTTGCTACCATAGCCACTGGCCCGTCAACACCTGAATTTTAAAATTCTCATCCTTGGCTGGGATTTTCCAGCCCCGCATTGTGGGACCTGCCGCAGGGGACGTGGCGGGCCATCCAAAATTCCATTGACTTTTGGCAGGACTGGAAGATTCCGGCAGCGGGCAGGACCGGAATATCCCAACTCTTGTTTTCAAATCCCCCCATTCCCTCGTCTGCCTCCTATCTCTGTATCATCTTCCAGTCCCACAACCCTCCAAGATTGATGTGTTCCTCAAATTCTGGCCTTTTGCATTGTGACAATGGGATCTTCGACTAAAGAATGTATCCGTGTTTAAAACAACACATTTCAAAAAGAGAAGGCTAACTTCCTTTGATTCTTCCATATTTTGAACTGGTTAAATCAAGGTCATTGATATCACAAACACAACAGATGTTGACAAACAGTGACCACATCAAAGAGAGGTAAGTGTATTGCAAGCACTAAGTGCATTTCAATCACTCAAGCGTGTGACTGCAATGCACTTCCCTCTCCTTGATGTGAACATTGGGGTTTCACCACTTAGAGTCACTGATTCATGAAGGGAGATCAATGAATCAAGGCTGCAGCTGGTTTGTGGAAGCTGTCAATCACAGCCCACTGCTAGATGGTTATGAGTGGCTTGCAGCAAATGGATCTGCGGGTTTCAAAAAACACAGATCACAGCTGCTCTCCTTCCAGGAATGGACTCATGGAGCCTCCAGCTAAGTTCTGCACCTGTACTTTTTTCAGTGCTCCTGTCTGGATTGCTCTCTAATGTCCAGACAGGGGTCTTGTTTCTGGGTGGGGGGTCTGTGGGGTGGGGGGGGGGGAGGCATCTGTGGGGGGGGGGGGGGTCCCTTGAGTGGGTGGGTGCTTGTTTGGGGGGATCCTTATAGTTAGGGGATCATTGTGGGGGAGGTTCCTTCAGATGGGGGTCCCAGGGGCATTCCTTATTCATGGGGTTATTTGGGGGGATTCTCTCTATTTGTGGGGCCCCTGGGGGAGACAGTCTCCCTATTCATGGTGTCCCTGGAGGGGTCTCCTTATTAAGGGGATCCCTGGTAGGGGTGTGGGGGTCTGGTAGAGGAGTTATCCCCTTGGCCCACTGCAAGGCCCACCATACCAGGGCCTGCTGGTAGAGACCACAAGTGATCCGCGCCCATATGATTCCCTACCCCGGGGACCGAAGAATCATGGAAGGCCGGAGCATACGGTGCCGGGCCCCACTAAATGGATGCAAAAGGTTCATTAAAACCCATTTGCATTCATTTACATCCTCCTGCTTGCATGCGGTCGTAGGTCTCGATCCCGGTGTCAGTGGTAGGAGGGTCGGAGCATCGCGATCAGGTCGGCACCCGATTTTCCCTAACGGCCGATTTTCCGTCCCATCGGGACACCTGATCTAGGCATCGTGGGATGGAGAATCCAGCCCTAAGTCACAGAGAACCTACAGTGCAGGACTAGGCCATTCAGCCCATCGAGTCTGCACCGACCCTCTGAAAGTGCACCCTACCCAGGCCCAATATCCCACCCCCATCTCCGTAACTCCACCTAACCTTTGGACACTAAGCGGAATTTTTGCATGGCCAATCCACCTAACCTGTACATCTTTGGACTGTGGGAGGAAACCGGAGATCCTGGAGGAAACCCACACAGACACAGGGAGAACGTGCAGACTCCACACAGTCACCCAAGGTCATAATAAAACCTGGGTCCCTGGCGCTGTGAGGCAGTGCCTTAATGTCCAAAAATGTTTAATTGGGGTTACTGGGTTAAGGGGATGGGGTGGAGGAGGTGTGTGCTTGAGTGGGGTGCTTTATCCAAGAGCCGGTGCAGACTCGATGGGCCGAATGGCCTCCTCTGCACTGTAAATTCTATTATTTTATGATTAACAGGGTGGATGTGGAGTGAATATTTCCCACTTGTGGGAGAATGGGAGAATCTAAAACTCGGGGGGTCATTGTTTCAAAATAAGGGGGTCGCCCATTTGAGACAACGATGAAGTGAAGTTGTTTGTTTCCAGAGGTCGCGAGCCTTTGGAACTCTTCCTGAAAAGACAGTGGAAGCAGAGTCTTTAAATATTTTAAGGCAAAGCTAGATAGATTCTTGATAAACAATGGGGTGACAGGTTACCGGACAAGGAGGTGAAAGGTTACCGGGGTAGGTGGGAACTTACAAACAGATCAGCCATGATCTTATTAGAATGCAGTGTGGCTCACTCCTGCTCCAAATCGGAATCTTCGTAATGTGAGGCACCCTCCCTGCCTGCAAGCTGTGGTAGTTCCCACCTTGGACGATGGAGTTGCCAATGTGTCATTGGTGGAGAACCTCCTATTATGCTTCCAGTTTCAGGAAGCTGCCTGCCATCCTGTATTGGATGCCAAGTGCACCCCCGAGACACTAATTAGGCAAGCCAGCTCAAATGAATGTCAGGTTACTGCGTCCAGCACAGCACATGGTCGGCTCAGGCACTTGACTCCAATATTAGGGCCCTGATCCAAAACTGCATCACAAATTAAACCGTTACCCTTCCACGTATTACTCCTCACTAATTAGCTCCAAGAAAGTGGCTGAAAGAACCGTCACCCACTCCATGAAGCAAGCGGGGAATGCAGTTGGTATTGTTGAACACACACACACATATATATATATATATATGTATATAGATAGCTAGAGAGAGATTTTTGGTATCTCAGGGAATCGAAATATGGGGAGTGGGTGGGAAAATGGAGTTGAAGCCCAATTGCATCCGTGATTATCTGTCAGCCTTTTCAGAAGCATCACTGTCTCGTATGCAGGTAATGGAGGAGTCCATCGATGCCAAGAGCGGTCCCATTTGTCTAGTTTGGCATCCTCCACTGAGAGAGTGGTGCCCTCATTTGGCAGCATGGTATCACAGTGGTTAGCATTGTTGCTTCACAGCGGCGGGGTCCCAGGTTCGATTCCCAGCTTGGGTCACTGTCTGTGCGGAGTCTGCATGGGTTTCCTCCGGGTGCTCCAGTTTCCTCCCACAAGTCCCAAATGACGTGCTGTTAAGTAATTTGGGCATGCTGAATTCTCTCTCTGTGTACCTGAACAGGCGCCGGAATGTCGCGACTCGGGGCTTTTCACAGTAACTTAATTGCAGTGTTAATGTAAGCCTACTTGTGGCAATAAAGATTATTATTACTGAGAGACACTCTCGACACAGCCCCAAGCGGAAACACGGGTTGAACACAGACCTCCATAGCACAGCCTCATCCATGGTATGTGCGAAATGATGGGTGGGCAAGATATCCCAGCCATGTACTGCCCTGTTGTAAGGAGCTGAACCACTTCAAGCACAAGAGTGCATGTGGGATCTCAAAAGGCAAAGGAGGATCAAGCGAAAGGCATTGGGGGCTCCACTCAAGGCGCTCCCATCACTGAAGGCAGATCCTCTTCAGCCCCTTTGATGGTGACACCAACAGTGCATGCTGGTCTGATGATGGAGCAGACTCATGAACAGATGAAGGTGGCCCTGAATGTGCTGGGTCCCCAATGGGGCTCAAGCACTGGCAGGATGCAAGCCACGGCCATCTCATGAACCAGAGCTAGAAAAGCAGCAGAGTGCCACCACATACATTTAGAAGTAACCACTGGCGAGACTGTAAACGTATGGACAATTACTGGGGGTTTCCCTGACATACAATGTATAATGACTCATGTATGACTGTGCACCAGTTGGCAGTGTCGAGGTGTGCAATCAAATAAATGTGTTGGCAGAAGTGAAGAGTCCTGAAATGTGCAGACGGATTATAAACCCCTCTTCTGGAAGGTCAGAGGTTGTGTCTGGGAGAGAACTTCATGTTTTGGTGATCCATTGCACTTGACTTCCTGTGAAGTGTGTGCTTGTCAGAGAGTCACAGGTCTATATTTTTATTATTTCATGAGATGTGGGCATTGCAGTTATGGCCAGCATTTTTTGTCCATCTCTAATTACCCTGAAACTGAGTGGTTTGCCATTTCAGAGGGCAGTTAAGAGTCAACCAAATTGCTGTGGGCCTGAAGTCCAACCTGGGCCAGATTCGGTAAGAATAGCAGGTTTCCGTTCCTAAAGCAGATTCCAGCAATCAATGGTAGTATTATCCTCAATTCCAGATTTTCTTAACAATACATTCCTTGAGGGGTGTATTTCAGGGCTCTGCCCGATCTATCAAAACATCTAATTCTCATCTTTGAAAGGTCTGCTCGATGGCAATGGTTTTATGTGTTCTCTGTCTGTGCATTGAGGTTGTGTACAGGGGTTTGAAGCCATGACTTCACTGGATACCGGTTGTCCCTCAATATCCAGCCACAAGGGTGCTCATGGCCTGAATAGCTGAGTTTGAGATTGGCTAACTGTGTACGAGTTCTGACAGCTTCCTAGAAACCTCACACACACCTGCACGATCCACTTACGGTGGTCGTAGGCAACTTGAACATTGAGGGATCTGTGATAATCTGTATTAAAGGCACCTGGCTGCCCGGCTGGAACCTTGATGACCGCAGTTACTGAGCCCCTGCACCTTGGAAAATCCAACCATGTTAGCAAAGCCTGACTAGCCTAATTGATTGTGAACTAGAAATATTGACCAGCTCAACAGTACATGGCATCTGTGATCTCCTTTTTCAGTGATGGGCTGCAGACTATGATGCCACAGGTAATTCCAAACGATCCATGGAAACAACCAAAACTGGAAACATTGAGGGCTCACTTCACCCATGGCAAGAAATGAGCATTGGATGTCCGCCATCTACCATTGGCATTGACTTCTGATTCAGCCCACCACACAAGTCCGCTACCAACTCCCAGGAGCGACCCACCCTTTGTAGACATGGGTGCTCGGACATTTCCAAGTGTTACGCTCCCAGTTGATGTTATAAATGGACAGGAAGATCCCAGAGTGCGAGCCTGGCTCAAAAGGCCGTAACGTCATTTTATCAAACATGGAGGAACAGAGTCAAAGGGCAGCTAATTAGTTTTAGCAGCAAGACAAAAAACACTTATTGAAGATGAAAGAATAGATTATAATACAATAGCATTTTCTTCATTCCCCCCCCCCCCCCTCCTTAGGTAAACAATTACACATAGGTTTAAAGACTAATAGATAACACAGTACATTTGAAGCTGCAATGGTCTCATTAGCTCACAAATTCCTTTTGACGTACACAATGTGACTGTGGTCAAGAACACACACCGCTCAGAAATTCCAAGTGAATGTCGGTGGATGTCTCCTTAGAAACCCCCCAAATGATTTTAGGACTTTCCAAACTTTAATCTCCAAAAACACTTCTTAAAAATCTTCTCTCACAATCATTGCTTTCCTTAGAGGTTTGCATTCCAAAATTCAGTCCGCATTTTCCAAAACGAATGTTGTGAACAGAGTCTCTGCTCCACTTTTACCAGTGAATCCACTCCAGGTTTTACATCAACCCCTTTTAGAATTCTTTTGTCCTGATTGCTTTTACACACACAAATTCTGATATCAAACCACTGATTGCTCCACAATTATTTCAATTAACATCTCATAAACTGTAGCAAGATATTACAAAGGTTAGAACCACTTTAGATATGTTTCTGACTTCTCACTAACCAGCTCCTTTACAATTCTGTGACTTGAGTTGAACAATTCACTGTTCTGCTCCAGTTTCCTCAGGCTCCCTGGGAACTCCTCTTCAATTCAGTGGTCTCCTGAAGTAGCTGTCTTTTAGATTTCTGGCACTGACTTTCTAATCATTACAGATTGTATGGATTTTCTTCCAGCAAAGCTGAGATAGATGTCTCTTCTCTAGCTGCCTGTCACCAGCTGCTGTAGCTTACAGCTAGAGCTAAAGTATGTTTTCCCCTTACAAAGGTGTCTGTTTGCTAAAAACTACATTTATTCTTCATGTCATTGCTCTCACTGTCACAATAGAATCCCAGTTGAAACTGAAGCCAACCCCTAAACACACAAACATATTTGTCCAGCATTAATCTAGCTATAGGTCCCTTCCAGACACAGAAATATTAAAGTAAAACTACCTGAAACTATACATTGGGCTGGATTCTCTGCGTCACGACATCAGAAATGAGAAACGCAATCGGGCGGAGAATCGCTCAAAATGGAAAATTCCGTGTTATGCCCAGTGCAGATTCCAACGCCATGGTCCAGTCCCTCACTAGCGGGTGAAAATTTGTATTTACAAGCAGGGCCTGGGTGCTTTGGCAGCGGAGGGGGAGAGGGAGGCTAAAAAAAACCCTTTAAAAGCCTCAGTAATTGTCGGGCTTGCTGGAGGCTGGATGCCCGGGCTGCGATTGCGATGACCTGTCTGAAAATGCCATTGCTGCAGTATGTGTTTTAAATGCACCCCTCTGGTGCTATGCACAGGCTCTTGGCTGCTCACACTGCTGAGGGCTGCCTGTGTCCTTTGAATGCTCAAGAGAGCCTCTGGTTATCTGGGAGCCCACCCAGCCCCCCCCCCCCCCCCCCCCCCCCCATGGACACCGCCATACTCCAGCTGTTTGATCAAGGGGATGGGCATCACCAAGCTCAATCATGGGCCCACCAGGTGTTGGCACTCCTTAGCAGCACAGCTCCACTGCAGAGGATCAGCAGAGCACACACCAACCAAAGGGCGCCACACTGTGGATTTTGGAACCCTCCATGGTTCTCTGCCCCTCTCAGACAGAGGCTCACCAGTAACTCCCACGCCTCAGGGTCACCAGCTGTCTCCTCGTGTTGAGGCTGACAGCACTGACTGCCTTAACCACTACCTCTTAGGTGCCATTCAAGAGGGTTAGTGGAGTGCTTAAAGACATAGCCAGCTGTCAGGCTCTTTGGCGCTGCACACGCCCTCATCTACATCAATGGCTCAGAAGTGGAGATGGTCGATAGCTTTAAGTTCTTGGGGCTCACCATCACCAACAGTCTGGCCTGGTTCATTCATGTTGATGCAACAGTCAAGAAAGCCCGACAACGTCTCTACTTCCTTTGAAAGCTAAAGAAGTTCAGCATGTCTGCATCCACTCTCACAAACTTCGACGGATGTGCCATTGAATGCATCCTATCCGGCTGCATCACAGCTTGGTATGGCAACCGCTCGGCCCAAGATCGAAAGAAACTGCAGAGTGTGGTGAACTCAGCCCAACGCATCACACAAGCTTGCCACCCTCCCATTGATTCTGTCTACCTGTGGAAGGGAAATTAACATAAATGAAATACTGCTGAAATATCCTGGTTTGGGCCTTTTTATGAAAACACATTGTCCTCTGAAAGATAACAAAATGTGTACTTGAGTTGTTTTTAGCCAAGGGCAAGAACATACGTACTACGTATTTCATCGTACATACTTTCCAAGGTTTATTTAATATAAAAAATCAAGAGAACCAGGAGGGTTCCAAAACCCACAGTATGGTGCCCTTTTGTTGGGGTGAGCTCTGCTGATTCTCTGCTTCCTCTGCAGCGGAGCTGTGCTGCTAAGGAGTGCCAACACCTGGTGGGCCCCTGGCTTTGCAGCTAAAACACTCTCTCTCCACAAATATATTTGTGTAAATAAATTTCCTTAAATCGAACCTCAAGGAATTTGTCTTTATTATGATTTCCACGACACCACCCCACCCATTGCCTCAGAAAGGCAGTCAGCATTGCCAGAGTCCCGTCAGACACCCAGGCTTTGCCCTCTTCCAGACCCTTCCATCAGGCAGAAGATACAGAAGTCTGAAGACCCGCACATCCAGACATAGGAACAGCTTCTTCCCCACAGCTACTAGACTCCTCAGCGACTCTCCTCGGACCGGTCTGTTCCCCGTAAGACACTATTCACGACACCCTATGCTCTCTTGCTCATGTCATATTTTCTTTTTTTGGCCCTTGTTCCGCACTGTAACCAATTACTTATTTGTCGATGTACTTTGTTGATTATTCTTTTTGTCTACTATGTATGTACTGTGTACGTTCGCTTGGCCGCAGGAAAATATTTTTCACTGTACTTCAGTACATGTGACAATAAATCAGTCAATCAATCAATTAATCACTCAATGCCCACAGGGCCGGGAATTGCTCTCCATAGGTGTTGACAGATTCCTAGCCAATTTGCATGTCCTGAATTGCTTTCCAAATAGCGCCACCAATGGGAACACGAACCGCACGCTATTCAGTCCTGGTGGGGACACTGAGGGCGCAATCTAATGGCCTTATTGTGCCAGACCTAGTGAGACGCTGGCCTGGGCTTGCAAAATCCTACCAACTGTCCTGGCTAGAGACAATTTGCACCTCTTTAACCTGGGGTTACCCCTATCTTTGGATCTGTAAAGATTTAATTACCTGCAAATGCTAGCATTCTAAGCATTGTCTGGCATCTTTGAATTTGTCTATATATATGTTTCTGGAACATACTTCTTCATTCACCTGAGGAAGGAGCAGTGCTCCGAAAGCTAGTGTTTAAAACAAACATGTTGTACTTTAACCTGGTGTAAGACTTCTTACAAGAAGTTGAGCTATTGATGGTGCACACTTTGAGCTAGGTCGCGCCTACTTCAACCATTTTTGCCTCTTGTCCCCATGCATCCTCCTCACCGACACCAAGGCTCTCCTGACTGCTGCTCCATGTGGCTGCATCTTCATCTCTGTGCCTCTCTCCTGCTCAATGGAAGAGTCAAACCCTGACAGTGGAGACCACGTGTGGGATTTCCATTCCCGAGTCGGAATCTCTCTCCGCAGATGCTGCCTGACTGGTTGAGCGTTTCCAACACTTTCTGTTCGAATTTTAGATTTTCAGCATGTGGACTACGGGCTACGGGTTGGGTTACGGGTATAGGGTGGATACGTGGGTTTGAGTAGGGTGATCATTGCTCGGCACAACATCGAGGGCCGAAGGGCCTGTTCTGTGCTGTACTGTTCTATTTTGCCTTTGTAACATTAAATGAAAGGCTGGTAAATCCATCTGAGCTCCACCTCTGTTTGATCCTTCTCCGAAACCATGGGTACTGCCCCACCGCATCCACAAAGAAGGACATGTCATGCTGCACAAAGTTTTGCACAACAGTGCGGTGTAGAAGTTACACAGCTGATGAAGCCGGTAGCAGATCCCTTATGAAAAGGCGGGTATTTGGCAGCCTTGGAGGCACTCAAAGCAGAGCCTGGTGGGTGGGGAGACAACCAATGCGGAAGGGGGAGTGGTGTCTGAGTAGAGGCTGACAGTGGTCCATGAGTTTAACCTGTAGGTGGAAGGATCACTCCTGTTGCCATCAATAACATGGAAAATATACTCATCAGTTGGCAGCATCTAGACGTTCCTTTAAGGACCCCTGTTTTATTGTAATTTGCAATAGAATTGACAAAGGAGATCTGAGACAAGCATTAGACACCTAAATTGCATACCATCCAGTGTGATGCTAATGTTACTCACTGATTATGTGCTGACCTGGTCAATCCATGGTCTCCGCAGTATTCTTGACAGAACCTCCATTCCTACAGGCGACATGTTGCCTTGGTGCCCTTTCTCTTGCAGCCTTTAACCTTTCCGGATTCTCTTCCTTCTCCTCCTTTGCCTCTAGAATGTGCGACTTCCCAATGCACTGGTGTTGCTGTGTGACCCACAACAGGTGAACTGTTAATGTGCATGTCAACTGCTCTGTGCCACACGGAACTCTGCTAACCGTCTCCGCTACTGTAATACTATCCTGTACGCTGTTGTCATTAGCACAATCTGTGCTAGCGAGTAAATGTAAGTAATTTTGCACCTTTCCTTTAATTGCTGCCTAACAAGGCTTCAACAACCAAAACAAACACACTCACATCAGTTATGTGTTAACATTCATTAGATTGGCTTACTCCCAAGAGCAATTATTAAGAGCAGGCACAAACATTTGCATCTGTTCTGTTAATGATGAAGTACAGAATTACTATACCCGAAAACATTTTGCGTGTTGCTGGATCTAACAATGACAACAACAACGTAGTTCTGTAGCACCATTAATGTGGTAAAATATCCAAGGGGCTTCGCAGGAATGTTATCAAATAAAGGTTTACACCGAGTCCCCGAAAGAGATATCCGGACTGGTGGCCAATGGCTGGACCAACGAGAAAGGTTTAAGGAGCACTTTAAAGAGAGAGGAAGGTGTGGTGATATGACTAGGAGGTTTACAGTACCTATCTGCCATTGGCTCAGGCCGATCATGTGCCTCTCGGCTGGTTGGTTGAGACTAGTCATGTGACTGCTCACCGATTGGTCGGGAGGCAAGTAGTCCCGCCTATGAGGCGGGGTATAAGAACCCGTAGGACCCGGCAGTCAGCCTTTCTCTGTAAGTCGACTGCCGGGCACACAACTAGTCGATTAAAGCCTAATGTTTGGATAGCATCTCGACTCGTTTCCAGGAAGTCGTCCGCAGGATCCCCACTCCCGACCTGGCTGGCCGCCCCCGGGCCCATCCTGCTCCGGAAGCATGTGCTGGTGCACAAGTCCAACCCATTGGTTGAACGAGTCCAGTTACTCCACGCTCACTCGCAGTATGCGTACGTGGAGTATCCCGATGGTCGGCAGGACACGGTCTCCCTTCGAGACCTGTCACCCGCCGGCGTGCGGCCTCAACCCCCCACACCAACACCCTCCTCCCAGTCCCCATTCCCCCCGGCGCCCCCGGTGCCACCGCAACCCAGTGCACAGGAACCCGCTCCCCCAGCCAGAGTTTCACTGGCACCGACCAGGGGTACGGACATAGGATCACAACCGCCGCTCCCGGAGTCAAGGACGGCCACCGGCCCGGCGTCACCGGCACCGCTGCGACGGTCCAGCAGAACATCGAGGGCGCCCGACAGACTGATCCCGTCGATCTGATGTTTCCACTGGACTTTTATCGGACTCCTCGTGTCATTCAGAGTTCCAATGTACATGTTGCATATTTTCTTTCTCTCGTTTTACTTGTGTACTGTTCATTGTTTTGCACAATCGTCACGAGCCAGTGGGCAGTCACCAATTACCTTGGTACACCTCACAAGCTCTAGTCATATCACCAGTCCTAAAGCACCCCCCCCCTCACCTTCCTACTCCCCCCCCCCCCGGCTGCTTTCTCCACAAGGGGTGAATGTGGTGATATGACTAAGAGGTTTACGGTACCTATCTGCCATTGGCTCAGGCCGGTCATGTGCCTCTCAGCTAGTTGGTTGAGACTAGTCATGTGACTGCTCACCGATTGGTCAGGAGGCAAGTAGTCCCGCCTACGAGGCAGGGTATAAGAACCCGTAGGACCTGGCAGTCGGCCTTTCTCTGTAAGTCGACTGCCGGGCACACAACTAGTCGATTAAAGCCTAATGTTTAGATCTTCATCTCGACTTGTGTCCAATTGATGATACATCAGAAGGTAGAGAAGCAGAGAGGTTAAACATACAATCACCTTTCCCCCATTAACATTTCTTGCTGCTTTGACAGTGACCACTTTAAAACTTTGATGGCCCGAGCAACTTCATTGGTTGAAAATTTTGACCTCAAGGTCTTAGCTGATTATAAACACAACTCCCTCACCCCTCCATTTTAAACACTGCCTTGAAACAGATTTCCTTTTTGTGCCGAACATTCCTTTGACTGCACTTTCCTATCATCCCAACAACTTCAAACCCTTTACAAACTGCAACCCAGTCTCATATCTGTTGTATTCTCTATTCTGCTTTACCTGGATGGCTCGGATGCGTAGTGTTGAATAAAGAACACATAGCTTTGTTAACGAACAAAACTATAAATTTATTACACTGCTAACTAAGATTCGTTCACATTCCTAAAGTATAAGGTTATTGTATAAACCTATGCTATCTCTAACTTACATAACTCTCAAGTATACAACTTCTCTCTATGCCTGACACTCTTCCAGCTCTCTCCTAACTCTTAACTCCTAATCATTTTCTAGTCTAATCCCAGAATTCCCTAGTCACATGATATTTATATGACTGTTCTGTGGTTCCGTCTAGTGGTATGAATCATTATCATTAAGTTGTTAATCCTTTACATCCCAGTTAATATACACATCATTACGATACCCTTCCCAAATCGGGAGAGAGCATTCTTCATCCAACAGCTTCTGGTGGGATTCAGAACACAGAAATGAGTGCACAGTGGTAATGTCTCTGAACTCACAATCCAGTGGCCCAGGCTCCATGCTCTGGGGACACAGCTGCAAATCCCACCAATGTAGCTGGTGGAATTTATATTCAATTCATTCAATTGGGAAAATAATTTTTAAAACTGGTCTCAGTAATGGGGACCATGAAAGTATTATTGATTGTCTTAGAAACCTGTCTGGTTCACTAATGTCCTTGGGGGGGGGGGGGGGGGGGGGGGGGGGGGGGAATTTGCCATGCTGACCTGATCTGGCCAACGTGTGACCCCAAACCACAGCAATGAGATTCATTACAACTGAGCTCAAGGGTAATCAGGAACGGGCAACAAATGTTGGCTTTGCCAAAGATGCCCATGTCTCAGGAAAAAAGTTAAGAGAAAAAAACATGAAGAGCTGGATTTTCCGCCCATTCCTGCTGTGGGTTCCCTGGTGGCAGAGGGTGGGAATGAAGGGAAACCCCGTTGACAGCGGATGAGCCAGACGATCCCGCCAGCGGCCAATGACGGGCCATCGCGCACCATATGGCAGGGTGCCATAAATCCGAAGGATATGAAACAGGGATTTTCCAATTAATCTTATTTTAACACTCAGGTAACACCAGGCAAGATCTTCCGGCTCTTCACACGTTTCGGAATCTTCTGGTCTGGATGATGGTGCACCTCCACTGTGCGTTGCCCAGCAGCATGAGGTGGAATCAATGGGAAATCCCATTGACAGCGGTGGGACCAGAAGATCCCGCGCAGGCCAACTGCGGGCCGCCTCCTGCCGCCGAGGGGTACGCGGCGGGGAGGCCGAGAATCCCACCCACCCAAGTTGAAAATCTGGGCTTGCATTTCTGAAAGACCAAAAGAAACAGGGTGAGATTCTCCGCACCCGCGGAAAATCGCGAAGTTGGCCGTGAAAACGGGCGGGTTTTGCGACAGCCCGACACGACCCATTTCCCGAGGTATTCACGTCCGGGAAATGGGCTAGGAACGGGGCCGCGTCAATCACATGCGCGATGATGCCGGAACGCGGCGACACTACGAGCACGCCCACGTGACACCGCCCGACGTCGAGGACAGAAACTGTAGGCCAAGATGTCGGAGCTGAGGAGAGCAGCCCCGCGATTTGTGGAGTCTGACATAGAGATGCTGCTTGATTCCATCGAGCAGAGGAGGGGCATCATCTGCCCGCGTAGAGGGCATCGCCACCCTGCCAGCGCGGTGCGCCAGGCCTGGCGTGAGGTTGCTGCTGCCGTCAGTGCTGTGGGGCAGACCCCTCGTTCAGCTGACCAGTGTCAGAAGAAGATGCACGACTTCACCAGGGGTGCCAGGGTAAGTGCCAAGAGGGTGCCCCCGGGTCACAACCATCCCTCCCCCCCTTTACTTAATCACCCACCTCCCCACCTGGCACGGGGGTGGAGGGGGATTGGGGCAGAGTGAGTTGAGGGTGGTTCAGAAATCTGTCACAGACCCAGCGCTCTGGCCCCCGTGGAGAGATGCAATCGTCTTATTACAACTTGACCCCCAAACTGTACCAGTATCTGAACGGACTGCTGATACCTGCCGTATTGTAATAATCTACCTATGCCCCCTCCCCCAACAGGACAAGACCGCTCACAACACCCGTGAGCGGAACAAGACGGGAGGGGGTTCGCCCATCCTGCGGCCCCTCACCACTTTTGAGCAGAGGGCCCTGGTCGTTGTTGGCGGATCGGCTACTCGGGAGATCGCGCAATGCGAGGTTGGCGGAGCTGCAACAAGTGAGACAACCCTGCATGACAAACACCCCCCCTCCCCCCTCTATCCCTTCACACACCCTGCCCACTGGGATACCTCCCCCATCCTCTGTCCCTTCACACACCCTGCCCACTGGGATACCTCCCCCATCCTCTGTCCCTTCACACACCCTGCCCACTGGGACACCTCCCCCATCCTCTGTCCCATCACACACCCTGCCCACTGGGATACCTCCCCCATCCTCTGTCCCTTCACACACCCTGCCCACTGGGATACCTCCCCCATCCTCTGTCCCTTCACACACCCTGCCCACTGGGACACCTCCCCCATCCTCTGTCCCATCACACACCCTGCCCACTGGGATACCTCCCCCATCCTCTGTCCCTTCACACACCCTGCCCACTGGAACACCTCCCCCATCCTCTGTCCCTTCACACTCTGCCCACTGGGACCATCCAGCGCCCGGCCGAGCGTCTCTAAATAACCCGTTTCATTCTCTTCCCTAGGACGTGATGCTGAACGACCAGGGCCGTCTGGCTCCAGATGAACACAGGCATCTGCCCCCACCTCACCCGGGGCCGCATGACAGAGAGTGCATGATCAGCGGGGAGTCCCATCCTCCCCAACAGAATCTGTGGAGCAGGACGCCCAGAGGGCGGCGACACCGCTAGATAAAGAAATGGCCTGCGAACGCCCTGCGGCCTTTCAGCGGGCCGATGACATCGAGGAGGCGTCCACCCAAGACGACTTCGAGATTGCGGAACAGCTTTCTCCCACACCATCCACCATCCCAGAGACACTCACCCCGGTTGGCCTATTTAGTGATGCGGCTCCTGGGTCACAGTCTGGGTCGCACATCACAACTGAGCAGGTACAGCAGGTGGAGGTCGGAGCAGCCGAGGGCCTGGACTGGCCTCCGCCAGTCCAGGCCCAGCATGCAGCTGGCTCCCAGACGTTTTCAGAGTTCCTGGACTTTCTCAACCCACCCGCACAGCCAATGCATCAAGAAACCCAGGGACACAATAACGGGATGAGGGCTGTCTTCCAGACTCTGCAGACGCTGTTAGAGGAGTCGAACCGCGTCCACGAGCAGGGAGTGGTGCCGCTCATGGCAGAAACCCAGGCCGACACCGCACGGGTGGCACCGCGGTGGAGGCAATGGGTGAAACGGTTTTGGCCATGGGTCAGGTTATGCAAAACATCAGGCTTCACGTGCAGGCGTCATCCTCGGCCCTGGACATGGTTGCCCTCTCACAGGCCGCAATGCGCCAGAGCCAAAACGACATTGCCGGCGCGCTGCGGGCCTTGGCCGAGTCTCAGCAGGTCATGGCCCAATCGCAGCAGTCAGTTGCGGAGAGCATCAACCGCCTGACACACGTGCTGGATGGCATCGTGCACTCACAGGTTGAGGTCGCACAGTCCCTGGCGGAAATGTCTAACTCCCTGGACTCCGTCTCTGCAAACCTTCGGATCCTGGTGGATACCGTTGCAGGCCTCCAGGACTGGCAGCGCCAAGTGTCGGTGGTGCGACGGGGCACCTCCCCGCTCGCACCTCTGTCCCAAAGTGAGGCCCGGGGGCCACTGGGCTCCCCGAGGGAGGAGGAGGTTTCGGGGCCCGTCCCATTAACTCCATCACGGGACGTCCCGGAATTCTCAGCCTCCCCCCGTCCCATCCCTGGTGCATCGAGTGGGCAGCAGGCAGAGCAGGGTGGCACAACGTCACCTGAGACGCCCGCAGAGCAGCCTGGTCCATCAAGGCCAGGTCGTCCCAGGAAACGCTTGCCGAAGGAGAAACTAGTCGAAGGGGGCGATTCGCAGCAGTCCACCCCGGGCCGGAGAATAGCGGGGGGCCAATAAGTAGCGATTCTGGTCGTGTCGGGGGTGCGTTCGAGGCCTTTGCCGGGAATGCCGACGTGTAGTTTGTGCGGGGTTCGGAGAATAGCGGGAGGGCGTCGAACCAGCGTCGCCGTGAAAATTTGCGCGACCCGCTATTCTCCGAACCGGCGTGAGTGCGGAGAATCGCGCCCACAGCTTTTGATTGCTTTGCTAAAGAGATCACGGAGGTTGATTTGTGGTAATTTAGCGAACGCATTACTGGGAACAATTTGAGTGTTAGATTGAAAAGGAATCCGCAATATGCATGTGGATACGGAATGTCACGGGCCAACTTGATTCACACATCCAGGAAGACCCCACAATCTCATTGATTTTGAAATTATCCCACAGTATTCGGCAATAATGCTCTTTCGTAAAGTCCATTATTAGTGCGGACCACTCTTTGCATGAAGAGGTCATCCTCATATCAACACTACATTTCCTGTGTTTCATCCACAGTTTAATTCAAAGATGAATTTTCCATTCAATTAGCTGTCTTTCATATATCTCAGGTAACCTCTCAGACAATGAGAAGTTCATTTCACTCCAGCCTTTGCTAGTAACTCAGACTTTTGTCACAATCCTTTCTGGGGCCGGGGACATATCCGGTGGCGGGCATGGATTTTCACCCCCCCCTGGCCAGCATGTCAGTTCCTCATCTCTACACCGCTGCCAGTCCCCCCTCCTCCCCAACCCGCCAATTTCCACAGGGGTGGGATCGGGCAAGTGGCAAGGTGAGCCATTTGTGCCACTTCAGGGACTATTGAGGCCTATTGCCGGAGGCCAAGTGGAATTTTACAGTCAACCTCCAGGCTTCCAGAGTCCTCAGGGCACAGCCTAACTGCAGAGAGGAGACTTCCCATTGCAGACCCAGGAAGCGGGGTGGGTGGAGGGGGATAATCCAGTCAGGCCTAGTCGAGGCTCTTCCAGCCTGCTTGGCTTCAGCTGCAGCCACAAGTTGCCCAGTGGAGGTGTTCCATTGAGACCATTTTGTAATTTAAAATACTGGAGAAAGAGGGCATTCCATCTTGTGATGTGCTCTCTCTCTCTCTCTCTGTCCCTATTCACCTTCTCTCTATCTCTCTCCGGCTGCTTTTCATAAAACCATAGAATTTACAGTGCAAAAAGAGGCTATTTGGCCCATCGAGTCTGCACCGGCCCTTGGAAAGAGCACCCTACTTAAGCCCATGCTTCCATCCTAACCCCGTAACCCAGTCACCCCACCTAACCTTCTTTGGACATTAAGGGCAAATTATCATGGCCAGTCCAACTAACCTGCATATCTTTGGACTGTGGGAGGAAACCGGAGCACCAAGTGGAAACCCACGCACACACCGGGAGAACATGCAGACTCCGCACTGACAGTGGCCCAAATCTGGAATCGAACCTGGACCCTGGAGCAATGAAGCAACTGTGCTAACCACTGTGCTATTGTGCTGCTCTGGGCATGTTCCAATGGCCAGTGGTCTCATTTTGACCCTACAGCAATGAGAGCCTGCCCAACACCCTCAATTGGATGGTGAGCGGTCCTCTGGCCACCAATTGGCCAATTTGGGAAAATGCTCACCATGGTGACTTCCCCACATGGTACAGTCTTCTGATACCAGTTTGATCATGATGGCGAGGTCCTCAAATCCGAGGGGACAATTCCTGCCGCTCAGGATCAGCCTCTTGTCTTGTTGTTGACGGCTCCTATTGTGTCTTGATGACCAAAGCTGGTCACGCCAAGCTCACAGTGGTCCAAAGATGTTTTCTACTCTTTGAGCTATACATTCAACATTCCATTGACTTGGCTGATATCTGCTTGACTTTGTTAGACATTACTGGGCATGCATTCTGTTAAGGAGTGTTTCAGCATTATTCTTAGCTATTTCAGCACATTATTGAAGCACCCACTTATCCATTCTTCCTTCCTATTTTTATATTTGTTTGCATCAAATTTCATCAGCCACTGTTCTGCCCACTCACACATTTTGTTTAATGTACTCTGTCATTTCTGGGCTGGCTTCTTGGAGTTCACTGCCATCCCTATTTCATCTGCAAATTTGACCAATTTGCATTGTGGTTTCTGAATCCATTTATTAAATCAGAATTATGTAACACAGAAGCAGGCTATTCAGCCCTATGTAACTCTGCCAACTCTCTGAAGGAGATAGCAATTCGTTCCATTCCCCTAATCTTCCTCATGGGGCAGAAACGTTTTCATTATTAAGTATAGAAGGCGCGATCTAACTAAAATGCAACAGAGTCCCATGTTGAATGCATTTAGCCAGGTGTTTCTCGGCACTCACAGCGCCAAGAAAGGCCACGCTATTGAGCGGGACTCTGTTGCAATCTGGGGCCTCAGCAGGGAGTCCCCTTTGCTGCACTGAGGCGTTCCCCTCGCCAGAACCCCTCAGTACAGGAGGAGATAGGGACGCTATTTAAAAGACCCATTTATCTCCACACTCTGCTTTCTGCCCGTCAGCCAATCCTTTATCCATGCCAGGATCTTACCCTTAACACCATGGGCTCTGAACGTATTCAACAATCTCCTATGCGGCACTTTGCCAAAGGCCTTCTTGAAATCTAAATAAATCACATCTACTGGTTCTCCTTTGTCTAACTTCCTTGTTACCTCCACAAAGAACTCTAACAGGTTTGTCAGACATGACCTCCCTTTGACAAAGCCGTGCTGACTCAATCCTATTTTACTATGCACTTCCAAGTACTCCGCGATCTCACCTTTAATGATGGACTCAAAAATCTTCAATGACCGAAGGAAGACAATCCGTCCATTCCGGGGATTATCCTAATGAAATAATGAACCTCTTCTAATGAAATAACGGGAGGGATTCTCCAGTCCCCCAGCCGTGTGTTTCTCGGTGGCACACTGTAATAAGTTCACAGAGGCAAGTTCCTTCACCAGAATGCCTTTTATTTACAAAACCAACAGTCAAACAACCAGGTGCATTCAGATTGCTCTCTACACTGGGAGTGCATTCAGCTTGTTGTCTACACTGGGAGTACATTCAGCTTGCTGTCTACACCGGGAGTGCATTCAGCTTGCTGTCTACACTGGGAGTGCATTCAGCTTGCTGTCTACACTGGGAGTGCATTCAGCTTGCTGTCTACACCGGGAGTGCATTCAGCTTGCTGTCTACACCGGGAGTGCATTCAGCTTGTTGTCTACACTGGGAGTGCATTCAGCTTGCTGTCTACACCGGGAGTGCATTCAGCTTGCTGTCTACACTGGGAGTGCATTCAGCTTGCTGTCTACACCGGGAGTGCATTCAGCTTGCTGTCTACACCGGGAGTGCATTCAGCTTGCTGTCTACACTGGGAGTGCATTCAGCTTGCTGTCTACACCGGGAGTGCATTCAGCTTGCTGTCTACACCGGGAGTGCATTCAGCTTGTTGTCTACACTGGGAGTGCATTCAGCTTGCTGTCTACACCGGGAGTGCATTCAGCTTGCTGTCTACACCGGGAGTGCATTCAGCTTGCTGTCTACACTGGGAGTGCATTCAGCTTGCTGTCTACACTGGGAGTGCATTCAGCTTGCTGTCTACACTGGGAGTGCATTCAGCTTGCTCTCTGCACTGGGAGTGCATTCAGCTTGCTCTCTACACTGGGAGTGCATTCAGCTTGCTGTCTACACTGGGAGTGCAGAAGATCTGGCACTCCCTGTTATATACACAGAAAGGGGTTCCCTTATTGGGCCACTAATCAGGGAACTCGTATTCTAATTGGCTAATAACAAAGGCCTGGCCTAAGTCATTTTACCCCTCTGCCCCAAAGTCCGAGGAGCTCTCGTGGTCCTCATGACTCACGGGTCTCCTGCTTCGTTTCTGCGCCAGGTCCGGATCCTCCACTTCGGCCTCTGACGCAGGGGGGGTATAACGGCTAGGCGCCCGTCGTTTCCGATGAGAGCACCTGAGGGGCGGTTCGCCCCTTTCCTCCGGCGGCAGGAGTACAGCTCGGCATCATCCACGGTATCCATATCTGACTCTGATGTCCTCACCAGTGATGTCGGAGGGGTGTGAATAGTTTGTCGGGGAGGACCCCCCACAGTCCTCAGTATACTGGTCTGAGTCAGCTCCAGGGGAGGAAATGAATCTGAGGTCTGCATCTGGTCCAGATGTTTTTTCATTACATTTTTTCCCACACGTATCTCATACGACACAGGTCCTGTCCTGGCCTTGACTGTTCCTGCTACCCATGCGGAACCATTGGCATAATTTCTGACCCATACCTTTTCTCCCGTGTTGAACTGCCTTTCTTGGCAAGTGTTGTCGTGGCCCCTGAATTGGGCCTCTTGGTGTCACTCTACTCTTCCGCCTAAATTTTGGGTAGACTCAACCTGGTTCGGAGTCGTCTGCCCGTGAGTAGCTCCACCGGTGCTATTCCCGTTGTGGTGTGTGTGGTTGTCCTGTAGTTAAATAGCCAGCGCGACAGTTTGATGTCTAATGATGCTGCAGACTGTTTTTTCGATCCAACTTTTAAGGTCTGGACAGCTCTCTCTGCCAACCCATTTGATGCCGGGTGGTATGGTGCCGTTCTTATATGCCAAATGCTATTTGACTTCATGTGAAGTCCTGGCTGGTGAAAACCGATCCATTATCTGAAACTAACACCTCCAGGATACCATGAGTTGCAAACGAAGTGCAAAGTTTCATAGATGGTAGCTGTTGAATTTGCAGAGTTCATTTTGTAGACATCCAGCCATTTGGAATGGGCGTCTACTATTGAAAAAAACATTGAACCCATAAACTGGCCTGCAAAATCAACATGACCATGGTCATAAATGTGAGGTTATCCATTTTGGTAGGGATAACAGCAAACGGGATTATTATTTAAATGATAAAACATTAAAGCGTGCTGCTGTGCAGAGAGACCTGGGTGTGCTAGTGCATGAGTTGCAAAAGGTTGGTTCACAGGTGCAACAGATGATTAAGAAGGCGAATGGAATTTTGTCCTTCATTGCTAGAAGGGTGGAGTTTAAGACTAGGGAGGTTATGCTGCAATTGTATAAGGTGTTAGTGCGGCCACACCTGGTGTTTTGTGTTCAGTTTTGGTCTCCGTACTGGCACTGGAGGGTGTGCAGAGGAGATTCACTAGGTTAATCCCAGAGCTGAAGGGGTTGGATTACGAGGAGAGGTTGAGTAGACCGGGACTGTACTCATTGGAAATTGGAAAGATGAGGGGGGATCTTATAGAAACATTTAAAATTATGAAGGGAATAGATAGGATAGATGCAGGCAGGCTGTTTCCATTGGCGGGTGAAAGCAGAACTAGGGGGCATAGCCTCAAAATAAGGGGAAGTAGATTTAGGACTGAGTTTAGGAGGAACTTCTTCACCCAAAGGGTTGTGAATCTATAGAATTCCTTGCCCAGTGAAGCAGTAGAGGCTCCTTCATTAAATGTTTTTAAGATAAAGATAGATAGTTTTTTGAAGAATAAAGGGATTAAGGGTTCTGGTGTTCGGGCCAGAAAGTGGAGCTGAGTCCACAAAAGATCAGCCCTGATCTCATTGAATGGTGGAGCAGGCTTGAGGGGCCAGATGGCCTACTCCTGCTCCTAGTTCTTATGTTCTTATGTCTACCCGGCCATTTCCATGGGTACAACTGTGCTGCCGGTGGCACGTTTTGCCCTTGTTGGCATTCTTGGCACCGACCTAACAATGCCGCTATGTCTGTGTCCAGACCCGGCCACCAGACATAGCTTCTGGCCAGCATCTTCATTTTTGAGACTCCAGGGTGTAGTTCAACTTGTATGGCACGACGGCCTTGGCTTGGAACTATTACTCGAGCCCCCCATAGCAGGATCCCGTCTTCCACAGTGGTCTGCTCTCTTCTGCTCCAGGGTGGAATTCCATCTGGATCGGTCATTCCATCTCCCCAGTTAGCACCATGTGTTTTAATTTTGATACAACCGGGTCCCTTTGAGTCCACAAATGTATGTTTTGTGCGGCCACCAGAAGGGTGTCCAGGAAATGTAATGTCATCACAGTTTCCACTATTCTGGGTTCTAATGGCGGGGTGTCCGGTAATGGCAGCCTGCTTAGTGCATCGGCATTTGCTACCCCGGTTCCCGGCCGATGCTCCAGTTGATACTGGTACGCCGCCAGTAGTAGGGCCCAGCGTTGAATCCGGGCTGAAGCTATTGGTGGCACCGCTTTGTCTTCTTTCACCAAACCCAGCAATGGCTTGTGGTCTCTGATTATAGTAAATTTCCGCCGGTACAAATACTGGTAAAATTTCTTCACCGCAAAGATCACAGCCAGTCCGTTCTTTTCAATTTGGGAATACTTTTGTTCTGCTGCTGCTAACGTCCTGGAAGCAAACGCTATCGGCCGTTCCTGTCCGTTTCGTCCTCTGTGTGCCAGAACAGCACCAACACCATATGGAGACGCGTCGCAAGTGAGCACCAACTCTTTCCTGGGGCCAGAGTGTGCCAAGACGATTTCCGAGGAGAGCTGTTGTTTAATCTTCTTGAAAGCTCTGTGTTGGCAGGCGGACCACTCCCAGGCTTGCCCCTTTTTTAATAATTGGTGTAGGGGGTCCAGGATGGAAGCCCTGTTCTGTAAGAACTTTCCATATCATGTTAGCAGTCTAAAAATGTTCTTAACTCCTGGATTGTGGTGGGGACCGGGGCATGTGTAATCGCCCTCATCCGATCCTCCAAAGGATGTAACCTGTCTTGTCAACCTTGTACCCCAGATAAGTTGCTTGAGGTGCTAGAAAAACACATTTCCCCCTCTTTGCTGCTTGCTGCTGAAACCCTCCGAAGGACTTTCTCCAGGTTTTGCAGGTGTTCTGCCTTTGTTTTTCCCGTAATGAGGATGTCGTCCAGGTAGATGGCGAACTGTGGTAGCCCTTGTAATATATTCTCCATTGTCCGCCGGAATATAGCACAGGCTGACGATACTCCGAAGGGTAATATTGTGAACTGAAAAAGGTCCTTATACTTGAGAATGTTTGGGACTCTTCGTCTAACTTCAGCTGTAGATGTGCCTGGCTCACATTCAGCTTTGAGAATACGGGTCCTCCAACCAGCTTTGCATACAGATCCTCATTCCGGGGAATTGGGTATTTGTCCAGTTGTGAGTAGCGATTATTCATTTGTTTGAAATCTTCACAAAGGCGGACCAAGCCATCCGGCTTAAGGATAGGCACCACGGGTGCCACCCATTCTGCAAACTGGACCTGTTTTATTATTCCCTCATGCTCTAATCTTTTGATTTTCTGCCTTAACGTGAAGGGTACTGGTCAGGCCTTGTTGAATTTTGAGACTGCCTCTGGATCTACATGTAATGTCACCTTTGCTTCCTTTGTTGTTCGAGCCCTTCTCGGAAAACCTTTGCCTATCTACACACGTGTTCGCTCAGGCGACCATTTTCCAGATGGAAAATGTTTAGCCAAGCAAGTTGGATCTCTTTTAGCCAGTTTTGTCCCAATAAGCTTGGCCCCCACACCTTTTACTACCATTAAAGACAGCCTAACCAATTGCTCTCCATAAGCCACAGATACATGTATTGTGCCCAACACTCTCAATGGTTCCCCTGTGTATGTCCTCAGTTTTGCCGAGGTCCTGGTTAGGGATAAGGGTTAGAATTTTAATGCGAATTTTATTGAATACTGTTGAACCTATCACTGATACGGCTGCTCCCGTATCGACTTCCATCAGTGTGGGACGTCCATTCAACCTTATGGATAACTTAATGGGTTTTGATTTAACCATTGTTGCACAATTTAGTTGTTCATCGTCGGAGGTAGGGGAGGCTTCTAGGGTGTGCATTCTCCTGTACCCCGGCCTACATGTCCTTCTCCAAGTTGTTGGTTTTGGGCTTCTATTTCTCCTCTATGGCTCCGATCTCTGGGAACAACTACAATATTTTGCTGGGCGAAAGGCTGCAGGGGCTGCCTTATGTCTGGACCTAATTTTCCCTCGCTTGGGAGCGGTTCTGCGAGTGGGCCTGGGTAACTTTGTATCCGAGTCATTCCTGAGGGTGGCTATGCAGTTACCTATCCCCCAGCAGTAGTCCCTTAATTCAGATTCACTGGCGTGGGTGTCTACCTCCAGCAGAGTACCTTGTAACTCATGTGCTCCGCTTGCCGATTTTTCTAAGGACAAAGCCAGCTGCAATGCTTGTTTGCAATCCAGCTCGGCCTCTGCGAGCAGATGTTTCTGTATTGCTAAATGATTTATCCCGCACACCAACCGGTCTCGGAGCATCTCATTTAGCGTCAGGCCAAATTCGCAAGCCTCTGCTAATCGCCTTAATCTTGTTAAAAAGTTTGTAACTGACTCCCCAGTGTGTCGGAATGCTGAGTAAAATCGGTACCTTCGCAGGATCAGAGGCGGTTTAGGGTCATAGTACTCTTTTACTAAGTCCATCAACTCTTGGAAGGTTTTCATGTCTGGTGCCTCCAGAAAAGTGAGACTGGCAAAAGCTGCTGACCCACAGGCAGTCAGCTAAATGACCCGTTGCTTTTCATCCGGAATTATATTGTTTGCTCGAAAAAAGTACTTCATCTGCTCTATATATTGGGCCCAGTATTCCACTACAGGGTCAAAAGAGTCCAACTTCCTGAATACAGGCACTTTGCCTGTCAGTGGCTTACCCTCAATATGTGGCGGCTGCTAATGAAGGTTCCTTCGGGTCGTTCACTCTTCCTCGTCGCTGCTGTAGTAAGTTCACGGAGGCAGAAGTCCCGTCACCAGAATTCCTTTTATTTACAAAACCAACACACCGATCTCCCAGGTGCATTCAGCTTGCTGTCAGAGAAAGGTGTTCCCTGATTGGGCCACTAATCAGAGAACTTATATTCTAATTGGCGAATCTCAAAGGCCTGGCCTAAGTCATTACACACGCTATTCTCTCATGACGGGATTCTCTCTTCCCGGCTGTCAATGGGATTTCTCATTGAAGCCACTCCACACCGCCGGGAAGCCCGGGGCGAGTGTGCGCTGTAAGTGGGAAAAGAGAATTCCAGCAGCCGGAAAATTCCCACCAATATCTTTTCTCAAATAAGAGAACCAAAACTGCTCACAGGGTTAGGGTGGCAGATGCATGAGTGAGGGTAGTATGGCAGGCAGGTGTAAGAGGGGCGAGGGTGGCAGGTAACTGGGTGAGGAAGAAGGGTGATAGGCCAATGGGTGATGGGGTAGGTCAGAGGGACTTGGGGAGTAATTGGCGGTTCAGAAGCGTACTTGCGGGGTTAGGTTGGTCGTGATGGACGGACTGTTGGAGGATGATCAGACGTGTAACTGAGGGGTCGGGCGATGCTCTGCTGGTCAGTGGGGTCATGGGGGGGGGGGGTTGTTGGGTTAGGTGGTGTAGTTCGGTAGTCAGGGGAGCAGTGGGTAGTCGCAGGGTCAGTATCATAGTTACTTAGGAGTCAGAACAGGTTTTCATCCTTCTAACCATTCCTGGGCAGCTATTGATGAGTAATCAGAACCATCCAAAGTCCCAATTTTAACTCATAGGTGTCGCTGTTTCCAGTAGCAGGGTAATTAGCCATTGGAAGTCCAAACCTCCCAGCCTCCCAGGCAATTACTACAGAGTCAGCAGGTGGGACATACGAGGGTTTCCTAATGCAGCTTGGTGAGGGGGGAACCTCCATTGGCCAATCATGCAGGGATCAGAGCTTCTGCGCCAATTGTTTTTCAATTTACTAAGAAACTGCAAACCCTACATAGTACATACATTGCAGAAGGAGGCCATTCGGCCCATCGAGTCTGCACCGTCCAACTTAAGCCCTCACTTCCACCCTATCCCCGTAACCCAATAACCCCTCCTAACCTTTTTGGTCACTAAGGGCAACTTGCACGTCTTTGGACTGTGGGAGGAAACCGGAGGAAACCCACGCAGACATGGGGAGAACGTGCAGAGTCCGCACAGACAGTGACCCAGCGGAGAATCGAACCTGGGACCCTGGCGCTGTGAAGCCACAGTGCTATCCAATTGTGCTACTTGTGCTACCCTGCACCAATGTAAATAGTAAATAATTCGGTATAGTTTATTAAAGTCATTTTCAGTTCTTTAACGTCAGGTTATTCACATATGGTTTGCTCGACACTGATTAAAAATGTTTATTGTTTTGTGATGAATCCATTTTAAGCTGTGTTCGTAAAACTGCACCAGGTTACCCCTTTTTAATAAATATGTTTAATGAAAATTCTTTTGGAATAAAAATGTTCTAAAAGGAGCTTGAGCTCCTTTATGGAAGATTAATTTTGGGGATATGCAAGTCACAGTTAAATCCAAAGCAGAAACTCTTTGCCCAAGTTGAGAAAGGTTAAATGAAGAGAAGAGGAACATGGGTCATCGTGGAGCACAGGTCTCCAGTACTATTGCCGGGATATTGTCAGGGCCCATAACCTTTGCAGTATCCAATGCCTTCAGCTGTTTCTTGAGTGAATTGTATTGGCTGAAGACTGACATTTGTGATGCTGGGGACCTCCGGAGGAGGCTGCGATGGATCATCCACCCAGAACCTCTGGCTGAAAATTGTCGCAAATCCTTTGCACTGATGGGCTGAGTTCTTCCAGAATGGACAATGGTATTAGCCTTTTCCCCGCACCTCTGCACATTGTTTCTATTCAAATAATCATCTAGTATCCTCTTGAATGCTTTGATTGAACCTGCCTCCACCACAATTGCAGGCAGTTCATTCATTCCAAATCCGAGATACTTGCGAAACTTGATGTGTTTTTCCTCACATCACATTTACTTCTTTTGAGAATCAAATTAAATCAGTGGCCCTCTATTATCCTCTGGTTTCCTTGGCCGCAGGTCTGAGTCCAGTCTCGTCAATTAGAGGTTTATCCACACCTATCTGTGCAGTTCCTCAGCAGCACAAACGCACGGACAATTCCTATGCTTAAAGCATCTAGAATGTTTCAAATCCATAGAAATGATTTTTTTTCTCATAGAATAATCTCACGAAAATAAACAAAAGATTAACATTTATGGAGCGCCTTTCATGACCACGGGGATGACTCAGACTCTCTGGAGCTTATAAAGTGCTTATTGGAAGTGTAGTCAGAAACTTGGAAGCTATTGCACTCCGCAGACTGCGGAGTTCCGGGGAGCCTCAGCCTCGCATTCCCCATTGAGGCCCGTTATACAACGCGAGCTGCATTGAATAGCTGTGTGTTTCTCGGCACTGCAGGCCCTGGGAATCACGCAGTTAAAGGCACTCGCTATGGGACTTGTTCCCATTTGGTTGAACCGCGCCCATTGACTCCTTTACATCCACCTGATATGCCATCAATGAACACACAACGAGTGGTGAACGTAACTGAGGCTTTAATAAACTAAACAGAAAGCCTCCTGGTCTCGGATCCCGAACTGAGGCAGCGGCGGAGACTAGGTATCTGGGTGTATGAAGCTGTCTGTGCTCCCGGAGTCGAAAAGGCAAGCCGTCTTGTGCCCCTTGATCCGGATGCTCATCGTAGATTTTGTGAGGTGATGAGGCCGGGACTGGTCGAGCGTGATAGAGGCGAGCTTCGGAAGGTGATGGGTAGGCCAGTTGGAGGTAGCGACAGCCAGCGTACGACCAGGTGAGCAGGGCTCCTGGGAGGCTGCGAAGTGGTCCCAAGATAGCGGCCCCCATGGGTCGCGCATGGCGGGTGGCATCTGAGATGGTGTCAAAGATGGTGGCCCCCATGGGTCGCGCGTGACGGGTGGAGCGCACAATGACGTCAAAGATGGTGACCTCCATGGGTCGCGCGTGACGGGTGGAGTGCACGATGACGTCGAAGGTGGCGGCCCCCATGGGTCGCACGTGGCGGACGATATCGAAGATGGCGGCGAAGATGGCAGCCCCCATATGTAGCACATGGCGGGTGGCGCGGCAGCTGGGGGCAGCCCCGACAGGCAGCAGGCAGCGCTGCTGGGCCTAGAGATCGGGCGTGGCAGGCTTTCGCAAAGTGGACCTTCCTCCCACACCCATTGCAAGTCGCGTTCTGTGCAGGACAGCATTGTCTGGGATGATTCCCCGACCACAAAAGTAGCACTTCGGGCTTCCGGCATTGGCGGGCTGCTGCAGAGCACAGGCTTGCGCCGCACTCGGGTTGGGTGATGGCAGCGCCCACGAGGTCCACGGAGGTCCCGCACGGTCAGAGGTATAGGCCTCCATGTTCTGGAAAGCCACCTCCAGGGAGTTTGAGAGTTGCACTGTCTCTGGGAGGCCGAGTGTATCCCCTTCTAGCAATTGCTGGCAGATTGAGGGGCAGCACGGTAGCATGGTGGTTAGCATAAATGCTTCACAGCTCCAGGGTCCCAGGTTCGATTCCCGGCTGGGTCACTGTCTGTGCGGAGTCTGCACGTCTTCTCCGTGTGTGCGTGGGTTTCCTCCGGGTGCTCCGGTTTCCTCCCACAGTCCAAAGATGTGCGGGTTAGGTGGATGTAGGCCATGCTAAATTGCCCGTAGTGTCCTAAAAAGTAAGGTTAAAGTAGGGTGGATACGTGGGTTTGAGTGGGGCGATCATTGCTCGGCACAACATCGAGGGCCGAAGGGCCTGTTCTGTGCTGTACTGTTCTATGTTCTATGTAACTCGATTTCATGCCCGCGACATAGGCATCCCTGATCAACAGCTCTGCGTGTTGGGTAGCCGATACCGCCTGGTTATCACAGTTCCGGCTGAGTACCCGCAAGGCACGCAGGAATTCTGCTCGTGATTCCCCAGGATGTTGTCGTCTCATGGCAAGAAGGTGCCTAGCATATACCTCGTTTACAGACTTCACATATTGTCCCTTCAGTAGCATTATCGCCTCCGTATAGGAGGGGGCGTCCCTGACAAGAAGAAAGGCTTGCGGGTTCACCCGGGCGTTGAGGACCTGCTTCTTTTGGAGGTCGGTGAATACTTCGGTGGAGGATCCGAGGTTCGCTTCGAAGCAGCTTAGCCAGTGCTCGATGTTGCTGTGGCATCGGCTGCCTGTGGGTCCAGCTCCAGGATATCAGGCTTGAGCGATGAATTCATCTTAGTAGTTTAGTTTATTAAATTGATATGCCATCAATGAACACACGACGAGTGGTGAACGTAACTGAGGCTTGAATAAACTAAACAGAAAGCCTCCTGGATCCCGAACTGAGGCAGCGGCGGAGACCAGCCACCTTTATATCGAGCCCGAGGGGAGGCGGAGCCAGCAGGCAGTAGTTTACCACATTACATATAATACAGTGGCAGTTTACCACAATACACCTATTATATACTACAGTGGTTCGGAACCAGCAGGGACAAGCCCAGGCATGTAACAATACAACAGTACAATACAATACAGTGGTTTACCACACCATCGAAGGGGCTGATGGAGCATCAACTCACTCAAAAGGATGACCTACTTCTGAGGGTGTGGAAGGAAGAATAAGTTGAAGCTCTAGACCCCATTGACGGTGCTATGATCTGGAATTCTACTCTGCGCTTCTGGTCTGAGTTACAGCTGCACAGATTAAAAGTTGTGTCTGCTGACCCTATTGTGCCCCATTGATTTATTGAAGCATTGTTCTCCAGAGGGCTTTGCAGAGCTGCGAGTTTCACATATATATTATGTAAGCACAAGATACGTTTTTAATATGGATGACCAGAAGAAAGAAGGTGGGGCAGTTCAAAATTGAAGCAGTAAATTTTACTCAACCCTATTTATGTAACTTTTCATTTGGTAACCGCCAGGAAAATAATTACTTTTAATTGCTGCACAGTTAGCAAACCTTTTCTTCACAACCTCACCAGTTATCTCCACAGAATCCCAAAGAGCCGTAGCTCCACCACAAAAGCTAATTTGTTTTATATTAAAAAAGGGGCTATTTAATGTTTTCAATAACATAAGACCATCTGAAGGATCACAGGCATCAATTTTGACGTCATTCATCTGATTTTAATAGAGCAGCAATGGACTCAAAATAGGTTTGCAAGACTGACTGCTCCAGCATGGAGGTTATTCTAAAAAGGCCTTCAGCTAGATGTCCAAAACAGCTGCCTGATTCAAGCAAAAGGACCCTTATAATATGAAATTGGAGAGCTATGACTTAAATAAGACCACGGTTGCCATTTTAGCCATGGACTCATACGAGACCGAGTGGTGCAGGCTTTGACTGCTTCCGCAGGTAATGGAAGAGAAGAGGCTTACCTAATGCCACCCCAGGAACCCCTCACCCCTCGTGACTGTGATCTGCCCAGGCCACCCCACAGAGCTGGCGGCATGGCTCCAGCCCTCAGTTGAATTTGGTGAGTTCTGTTTGCATGTCCATTGTGGCTTGTCATGGCAAATGGAAATCAGGTCAGGGTTACAAAATGGCAGAGGCCATTCTGCCACCTGACCGGGGGGTGAGGGGGAGCCTTGTGCTTCCTTGTGCCGGTAATCTCAAAAAACCAAAGTAGACCCTGATTACCTGGCATCTCCATGAGAAAGGACCGAGCGTACAATAACCAATCAATGCATCCGGTGGTCTGAAATAAAGCTGGGTTTGAAGAGAAAGAAAAGATAGAAAAAATGCAGCACGACCAACTCTGTAAACATGGATTATTCACCATGGGAAGAACATTCAGGATTCGCCACAAGCACTATTGCCCACTCCATTCTGCAACTCACACTTTCCATTGTGGAATGTGGCGGGTATACAATGGAACATGTGTGACTAATTCCCACAATTACTCATATTGAAATGTCTGCCTCATCTTCCCAAATCCTTTGCTGGAGTCCTGGCGTCGCATTTACACTTGAAATGGTAATCTGCCTTCCTTTATTCTAGTTCTAGTCAGCCTGCTTTATTTTATTTCCTACTAATCGTTTAATTGCACAGCTTGGCTGAGAATCACTGCTTTCCGAGAACATCTTCAGAGATTACCAACTTGGTTGAAATTTGCGGCAAAGGAGGCATTTCTGAAGTTGTTCTGGCATTGATCCAACACTTTGCTGATGTAGTTTTCAGGTGTGAGTTAGCGGCTGCGTTGCGTCCGGCGCGGATCCGGACGGAACGGGTGAAACACGGAGAACCCCAAACATGCTCAAAAGCGGATTTTAACTTTTGTCCACTGAATTATGTTTAGTTTTGCTCCCAGTTGTCTATTCCAGTCAACAGGTGGTGTCTCCCACTGAGATTTGGTTATGCTGTGGAGCCTATTGAGCTATCCCAAAATGCCATTATTCATGGGCTTAAACGACGAACATTAGGGCAGCACAGTAGCACAGTGGTTAGCACTGTGGTTAACGGCTTGGGTCATTGTCTGTTCAGAGTCTGCACACTCTCCTCGTGTCTGCGTGGGTTTCCTCCTGATGCTCCAGTTTCCTCCCACATTCTAAAGATATGCAGGTTAGGTGGATTGGCCATGATAAATTACCCTCCGTGTCCAAAACCATTAGGTGGGGTTACTGGGTTACGGGGATAGAGTAGAGGCGCTTCAGTAGGGTGCTCTTTCTAAGGGCCAGTGCAGAGTCGATGGGCCGAATGGCCTCCATCTGCACTGTGAGTTCTATGATCTATGATTAATGAACTGTTTGACAATAAAGGATGTTGTGAGTCCATCATGGGTTTAATGGCATCAGTCACTCCTCAAAGTGGACACCACCCATGTTATGTTGCATGACACAAGAACCAACATGGTATCTACTTTGCTGAAGGACAAATAGTACTTTTAATGCATTATCACTCATGGTTATGTAGAAAACATGGCAACTGAAGAGCAAGGTCCCACAAAGAGCAATTTCATATTGACCAAGTAATCTGACACTTGTGATGTTGGTTCAGGACTAAATATTGACCAAGACGCTGGGAACAATATTGCCAATGGATCTTTTACATCCACCTGAAAGGGTAGATTGTTCGGTGGGTGGGATGTTTCGATTTAGTTCCTCACTTGAAAAGCAGCATCTTTGACAGTGTAGCCTGTCCCTCGTGCAACAGCGTCAGCTCCGATTTATTCTCAAGCCTCTGGTGTGGGACTTGAACCCACCCCGAGGATATAACAATAGTACCCATTTGTGCTCTGAATCAGATGGTTTCTGAGTTTCATGCCTGACTCCACATGCTGCCCTGATCCCTTTCAACACAGAATGAGGAAACACTTTGTAAGATCAGATCATGCACGAGTCATTAAGCTGCTTATTTCACAGCAAGTGACCATACAAAGCCGCAATAACAACAACATTTGGCACAACTTGCCTCAGTGTAATTGTGCAAGAATAGCAAGCATGCAATGCTTTGCCTTGCCTTGCCAGTGGGTTGGTTATCTTGTATGGTTGATACCAAATAGCTGCTACTGTTTTCCTTCTATAACTGAACAAGTGTCAAGGGTTATGGGGCTCAGGCAGAAAAGTAGACTTAAGGCCACAATCAGATCTGACGTTTTGAATGATGGAACAGGCTAGAGGGGCAAAATAGCCTATTGCTGCTCCTAAATTTTATGTTCTTATCAACCAAAGTTCACCCGAGCCTCTTTCAGCTTAATGCTTGGCTGATTGCTTATGCCACTCCCTTTGTATTTTATCTCCCGTTTGATGGAAAAGCTGCCGGAGTGCTTGGGACCAGAGACTTCCCAACACAAAGGGCAAGAGGTATTTATTGATTACCAAGTGATGCATTGTATAGAACATCCAGATTAAATTCCATTGCATGTAGTTTTTTTTTCACAATTATTTGTGAGAAATGAAATGAAAATGAAAATCGCTTATTGTCATGAGTAGGCTTCAATGAAGTTACTGTGAAAAGCCTCTAGTCGCTACATTCCGGCGCCTGTCTGGGGAGGCTGGTACGAGAATGCAATTTGCTTTAAAATCTAGCACTTAAACAGTAATCTTTCTCGAAAACCTATCTGTGGCAAAATGGCCAAAAATATCCTGAACTGTGATGAGTGTCAAAGCTTGATCTGAATCACACACGGGCACACACACACACACACATGAACACACAGTCAGGCAGGCACATGCATGCAAACACAGATACACAGATGCACACATCGATACACAGACAGATACTTCAGGTACACACACACACACACAGATACACACACAGATATGAAAACGCACAGACACAAATACACAGGTACAAACAAACCAGACACACACACACACAAGCACAAGTACACACGGACACACACACACACACACATACACAAACATAGATAGAGACGCACACACACAGACACACAAATACAAATAAGCACATGCGTACGCACACAAACAAATATACAGATAAACACACACGGACACACATACATACATACATACGCGCACACAGACACAAACACACACTCATGCAAAAACACACACACTTTGACACAGGCGCTCACATACAGATGCACAGGCACATACACACACACACACATACACACCGAACATACAGATACACACACACAGATACACACATACACGCAAATGCACACACATACAGATACACACACAGATGCACACCACATCCACAAACATTAATCCCTCCACCATTATTTGGGGTAGAATGTCATAATATCCACTCATGTATATAATAAGACGCAGACAGACAGTGATTGACACACAGGATGACCAATGAACACACAACACAGAACAACCAATCACCAGACAGGATACCACCACTATAAAGCCCACAGGGCATTAAGATTCCTGCTTTTTCGGGACCCAGATACTGAGACAGTCAGAGAGCACAAGTTAGTGGGCATTATTGCCATGTGGTAGCTAGTAAGTCTGTCGAGCCAGTAAGAGGTCATCAGTAGGATTAGTAGAGTGTCAACCCACAGCTGAACATGTACAGCAGTTCATAGTTAAATAAAACAGTGTTGGATCATCTCCGGTGTCCGACGTTTGTTTCTAGCTTCCCTGCATCCAGTTGCAGTCGACGTCGAACCAACCTGCCTAACACATCATAGAGTACAGGATTGAATTGAGGATTGGTTGACTGACAGAAAGCAGAGTGTTGGGATAAATGTGTCCTTCTCTGGCTGGCGAACTGTAACTCGTGGGGTTTGCAGGGGTCAGTCCTCGGACCGCAACTGTTGCAACGTAACTGATCTGCAAGTAGGGACAGAGTGTAACATAGCCAAAATTTGCAGATGATACTAAAATACGTGGGAAAGCAGTCAGTGAAGAGGAGATAAAGAGTTTACAGATGGATAGAGATAGGCTAGAAGAATGGGCCAACATTTGGCAGATGGAGTTCAATGTGGATAAGTGTGAGGTTATCCATTTTGGCCAAAAAAGTGGAGGGCTAATTATTATCTCAATGGAAAGCAGATTCAAAATGAGTCTGGGTAGAGGGATCTGGGTGTCTTTGTTCATGAATCGCAGAAAGTTGATGACTGGTACAGTGTGTAATTAAAAAGACAAATGGAATGTTAGTGTTTATTGCGAAACGACTGGAGTATAAAAGTAGAGAAATGTTGTTGCAATTGTATGGGATATTGGTGAGAACACATCTGGAGTATTGTGTCCAGTTTTGGTCTCCTTATTTGAGGAAGGATGTGGTGCCATTGAAGGCAGTTCAGAGGAGATTCACCAGATTGATTCCAGTGATGAAAGGGTTGACATATGAGGAGAGATTGAACAGTTTGGGCTTATATTTGCTGGAGTTTAGAAGGATGAAAGGGGATCTGATCGAGGTATGTAAAATAGTAAAAGGGATTGATAAAGTAGACGTAGACCAAATGTTCCCCCTTGTGGGTCAATCTAGAACAAGAGGTCACAGATATAGGTTGAGAGGTGGTAGATTTAAAACTGAGATGAGGAGGAACGGCTTCTCGCAGAGGGTGGTGAATTTGTGGGACTCACTGCCCCATAGTACGGTGAACTCTAAATCATTAAGTGGTTTCAAGAAGGAGATAAGTATAACTTCTGATTTTAAAAAAACAGGCTAAAGCTATAGGGGGAACAGGTAGGTGGGTAGATTTGAGGTCATGAAGAGATCAGCCATGATCAGATTGAATGGCAGAGCAGGCTCGAAGGGCTTAATTGCTTACTTCTGCTCCTAATACCTGTGTACTTATCCACCAAAGTAGTGTGGTAGCCATGTGTACCATCTACATGAAGCACTGGAGGAACTCGCCAAGTTTCCCTAGGCAGCACCTTCCAAGCCCACAACCACTATTATCTAGAAGGACAAGAGCAGCAGATACCTGTGAGCACCACCACCTGGATGGGGAGGCGGTGGAATAGTGATATTGTCGCTGGACACTTAATATAAAGACCCAGGGTAATGATCGGGGTACCCGGTTCGAATCCCACCACAACAGATGGTGGAATTTAAACTCAATAAAATATCTGGAATTAAAATTCAAATGAGGACCATGAAACCATTGTTGATTGGAAAAACCCATCTGGTTCGCTAATGTCCTTTCGGAAAGGAAATCCATTCCATCATAACGTCATAGGTAGGGATATTCGCGGATTACTGCACAATGTTCAGCACCATTCACAACTCCTCAGATAATGTCCAAATGCAGCAAGACCTGGACAATATCCAGACTTGGGCTGACAAGTGGCAAGTTACATTTGTGCCACACAAGTGCCAAGCAATGATCATTCCTACAAGAAAGAACCTAACAATTGCCCCATGATATTCTATGGCAGTACCATCTCTGAATCCTCCATAATCAACATCCTGGGGGTTACAATTGATCAGAAACTGAACTGGACCCACCATATTAATACTGTGACGACCAGAGCATCTCAAAGGGGAGGAATCCTATGGCGAGTGACTTGCACTTGACCCACAAAAGCCTGTTCACCATCTACAAGGCACAAGTCAGGGGTGTAATGGAATACATTCCACTTGCCTAGATGAATGCAGCTTCAACAACACTCAAGAAGCTTGACACCATCCAGGACAAGGCAACCCACTTGATCGTTGCCCCTTCCACAAACATTTAATCCCTCCACCACTGACAAACAGTGGCAAATGTGTGTATCATGTACAAGATGCACTGCAGGTGGGTGGGAACCACAGCTATGGATCAGAGGATAGGATAGCTGTTGAACAGGCAGAAATAGTGTGCAGCGAGTCTGTGAGGAAGGATAGACAGTTGATAGGGCAAAGTTGCACTCAGTGGGATAGGGGCTGGTTTAGCACAGTGCTAAAGAGCTGGCTTTTAAAGCAGACCAAGGCAGTCCAGCAGCACGGTTCGATTCCCGTACCAGCCTCCCCGAACAGGCGCCGGAATGTGGCGACTAGGGGCTTTTCACAGTAACCTCATTTGAAGCCTACTTATGACAATAAGCGATTTTCATTTCATTTCATTTAATGGGTTAAAGTGTGTCTGTTTCAATGCAAGGAGTGTCAGGAATAAGGGAGATAGAACTATGATGTTGTGGCCATTACGGAGACATGGATTTCACAGGGGCAGAAATGGTTGTTAGATGTTCCGGGGTTTAGATGTTTTAAGAAGAATAGGGAGGAAGGTAAAAGAGGAGGGGGAGTGGCACTGTTAATTAGGGAGTGCATCACAGCTGCAGAAAAACAGGTAGTTGAGGAGGGTTTGTCTACTGAGTCAGTATGGGTGGAAGTCAGAAACAAGAAAGGAGCAGTTACTTTATTGGGAGTTCATTATAGATCCCCCAATAGCAGCAGAGAGCTGGAGGAACACATTGGACGGCAGATCTTGGAACGGTGCAGAAGTAACAGAGTTGTTGTCATGGGTGACTTCAACTTATCATAGATTATCATAGAATTTACAGTGCAGAAGGAGGCTATTCGGCCCATCGAGTCTGCACCGGCTCTTGGAAAGAGCACCCTACCCAAGGTCAACACCTCCACCCTATCCCCATAACCCAGTAACCCCACCCAACACTAAGGGAAATTTTGGACACTAAGGGCAATTTATCATGGCCAATCCTCCTAACCTGCACATCTTTGGACTGTGGGAGGAAACCAGAGCACCCGGAGGAAACCCACGCACACACGAGGAGAATGTGCAGACTCCACACAGACAGTGACCCAAGCCGAAATCGAACCTGGGACCCTGGAGCTGTGAAGCAATTGTGCTATCCACAATGCTACCGTGCTGCCATATTTTATACGATTTCAATGAAACAATCCTTCAGTTCCAGATGTCATTTGAGCTTATCCTTCACACTCCATAAACAAGGACATTTTACTGAACGTCATCCGAGTTTGTCCTCAGTGTTCCAGAAACAAGGGTGCTATTCGTCATGTTATTGTGCCTGGTTCTCATTTTTACAAAATATAAATTTAGAGTACCCAATTCATTTTTTCCAATTAAGGGGCAATTTATCGTGGCCAATCTACCTACTCTGCACATCTTTGGGTTGTGGGGGCAAAACCCACGCAAACACGGGGAGAATGGGCAAACTCCACACGGACAGTGACCCAGAGCCGAGATCGAACCTGGGACCTCGGCGCCGTGAAGCAGCAATGCTAACCACTGCGCCGCCGTGCTGCCGTCCCTGGTTCTCATGAAATCATTTTGAAAAGAGCTGCAGTTTTCTCTATGTGCTTATTTGATGTTCGTCATTGTCCTCTTTTATCATCATGCTTTTAGGCTCAATGTTGGCCATCTTTCCCGCTCAGTTCTCCCATACAGCATTGTAGGTGTACTGACACCTCAGGGACTGCAGCGGTCCAAGAAGACAGTTGACAACCACCTTCTGAAGGGCGACTAAGAATGGGCAATAAATGCTGCCTAAGCAGCGACGCCCACATCCCGTAAAATAAATTTTCAAAAAACACAGACACAAAAACACATGGGCACAGACGCACACAGATGCACATACACGCATAGACACAAGAGGTGAACACACACATGCATAGAGACACACATACTCATAGAGACACACACACTCATAGAGACACACACACTCATAGAGGCGCACACACTTTTCAGCCCAAATTATTATGGGTTGTTGACTGATCAGCTGCAGCATTATGGTTAATCTTTCCCACTTCTTCAAAAAACACTAAGGTGATTTGCAACCATTTGGGTAGATGCTGATTTTGCAATAGTTCAAGACGGCGTTGGCTAATCATCTCTTTGGATGTTTATTTCCTTTGAACTCAAAGAAGCGAAAATGCAAACCTCGATTTACGCTATCGCACTAAGTCAAAATTGAATCGAGTGTCACCGGATTGGCAGGGGGAGAATGGTACACATTTGTAAAAGGTTTCCAGTTTCGAGCAGTCCAGTTAAGAAGTGTGTGTTTGGGCAGCACGGTGGCCCAGTGGTTAGCACAACCGCCTCACGGCGCTGAGGTCCCAGGTTCGATCCCGGCTCTGGGTCACTGTCCGTGTGGAGTTTGCATATTCTCCCCGTGTCTGCGTGGGTTTCGCCCCCACAACCCAAAAATGTGCAGAGTAGGTGGATTGGCCACGCTAAATTGCCCCTTAATTGGAAAAAATAATTGGGTAATCTAAATTTAAAATTAAAAAAAAGTGTGTGTTTATTAGCAGTGGGCGAATAGGGCATTGAACTCGGCTGTGAAAACCCTGCCAATGTCATGGCTGCTGTAAAACAAGGAGCATTTGGCCAAGGCACTGGAGGTTCAATACTTGCATAAATGCTGGGCTGTGTTAAGTATGATGCGTTTTCAAGCTTTGTTAAATTAGATCTATTGATATGAGTGAACAACTCACATATCTGTCAAGGTAAATCAGTGTAAGACTACTGAAACAGGAAAATTCAGAGCTGTTCCATCATAGACATGGACAGAATAATTCAAGTCCAAAAGCAGACATTTCATTAAAGCGGCCAGGTTCAGTTTTCTGGGTATTTGAGGGGCAAGGTGCCGATTTAGAGGTCAAAGAGCAAAGTTCACGTCCTGACTGAAACCAGGAGAGTTGCCATTCTTTAATGGTCTGGACAGAAAAGGGGAAGGATCATTTTCACTGCATTGACACAGGTTTCACTCAATTTACACTGATCTGTGTGGAATATTCTGGTTTACTCATAGAGAGAGCCAGCACATGACAGGCCGAATGGCCTCCTTGTGTGCTGTAGCTTACGCTCTCTTTCCATCTGAAATATATATGTTTGAACTATTACAGGTCCTGACCATTAAAGATCTCAACAATCAATTCCATTCAGTGCAGCTTGTTTGAATTCTTGGGAGAAATAACATTTTTTTTCACCCTGTTCTCCAGTTCACTGCTCCTTTCCCATTAAATTGCCACCGTGTTTGGTTAGTCCTCATCGGTTAAGATTAATTTGCTTAATTCACTGTCTGATTAGGCTCTCAGATAACTATTGTTGAGTGGCTCTTTTTTCACCAGTCGCACCTTGTTCGTTGAAGAGGCAACTGGAATGATCAGAGCAAAAGGTTGAAAGGGAAGAAGACAGAACAGCTTACAATGTTCCGCTTGCCTTATAACAAGCTCAGATTGTCAGAATAACTTTTTTCAGCTCAAAAAGCTCCTGAAAGACCTGTCACACACAGCCTGGGTACTCCTGCAGCCTGTCATTGCACAAAGTTAATTGGAGATTATTTTTCTTTATGTTTCAGACGCTTCATAGTTGGAGAAAAATTCTCTATCAAATTCTCCCCCTCCCCCCGCCCCCCGTCTGATTTAATTACTCTGCGCTGTGAGCACCATCAGCAAGGTCAGCATTATTTGCCCATCCCTAATTGCCATTGAGATATTAGTTGGTGGTGAATCAACTATAGCAGTCAACGTGGTGTCGATACAGCTACAATGTTCGGAATAAAATTCCAGGATTTTGACCCAGTGACAGTGGGTGGCACAGAGCCAGGGACCTGGGTTCGATTCCGAACTTGGGTGATAGTCTGCGCGGGGTTGGTCGTTCTTCCCGGGTCTGTGTGGATTTCCTCTGGGTGCTCCGGTTTCCTTCCACAGTCCAAAGATATGTAGGTCAGGTGGATTGGCCATATCCCTTTGTGCCCAAAAGGGTAGGTGGGGTTCTGGGGATAGTATGGCAGAGTGGGTCTGGGAGGGTGTTCTTTCAGAGTGTTGGTTCAAACTTGATTGGCCGAATGGCCTCCTTCTGCACTGTCGGGATTCTATGGACAGTGAAAGAACGGTGATTATACTTCCAAGTCAGGGTGGTGTGTGACTTGGAGGTGAACCTGAAGGTGGTGTGTATTCAGACGATATTCAGGACGCCAAAGCACGTAGTGATGCAGTGGGGAAGGTAACACTGACAAGGGGGAGTACTTGCAGGCAAGCAGATGGGTTGAAGTGTGTATACTTCAATGCAAGAAGCATGAGGAATAAGGTGGGTGAACTTAAGGCATGGATCGGTACTTGGGACTACGATGTGGTGGCCATCACGGAAACTTGGGTAGAAGAGGGGCAGAAATGGTTGTTGGAGGTCCCTGGTTATAGATGTTTCAACAAGATTAGGGAGGATGGTAAAAGAGGTGGGGGGGGGGGATGGCATTGTTAATTAGAGATAGTATAACAGCTGCAGAAAGGCAGTTCGAGGGGGATCTGCCTACTGAGGTAATATGGGTTGAAGTCAGAAATAGGAAAGGAGCAGTCACCTAGTTGGGAGTTTTCTATAGGCCCCCCAATAGCAGCAGAGATGTGGAGGAACAGATTGGGAAACAGATTTTGGAAAGGTGCAGAAGTCACAGGGTAGTAGTCATGGGTGACTTCAACTTCCCAAACATTGAGTGGAAACTCTTTAGATCAAATAGTTTGGATGGGGTAGTGTTTGTGCAGTGTGTCCAGGAAGCTTTTCTAACACAGTATGTAGATTGTCCGACTAGAGGGGAGGCCATATTGGATTTGGTACTTGGTAATGAACCAGGGCAGGTGATAGGTTTGTTAGTGGGGGAGCATTTTGGAGGTAGTGACCACAATTCTGTGACTTTCACTTTAGTAATGGAGAGGGATAGGTGCGTGCAACAGGGCAAGGTTTACAATTGGGGGAAGGGTAAATACAATGCTGTCAGAAAAGAATTGAAGTGCATAAGTTGGGGACATAGGCTGTCAGGGAAGGACACAAGTGAAATGTGGCACTTGTTCAAGGAACAGGTACTGCGTGTTTTTGATATGTATGTCCCTGTCAGGCGGGGAAGAGATGGTCGAGTGAGGGAACCATGGTTGACAAGAGAGGTTAAATGCCTTGTTAAGAGGAAGAAGGAGACTTATGTAAGGCTGAGGAAACAAGATTCAGACAGGGCGCTGGAGGAATACAAGACAGCCAGGAGGGAACTGAAGAAAGGGATTAGGAGAGCTAAGAGAGGGCATGAAAATCTTTGGCGGGTAGGATCAAGGAAAACCCCAAGTCCTTTTACACATATATGAGAAATATGAGAATGACTAGAGCGAGGGTAGGTCCGATCAAGGACAGTAGCGGGAGATTGTGTATTGAGTCTGAAGAGATAGGAGAGGTCTTGAACAAGTACTTTTCTTCAGTATTTACAAACGAGTGGGGCCATATTGTTGGAGAGGACAGTGTGAAACAGACTGGTAAGCGCGAGGAGATACTTGTTAGGAAGGAAGATGTGTTAGGCGTTTTGAAAAACTTGAGGATAGACAAGTCCCCCGGGCCTGACGGGATATATCCAAGGATTCTATGGGAAGCAAGAAATGAAATTGCAGAGCCGTTGGCAATGATCTTTTCATCCTCGCTGTCAACAGGGGTGGTACCAGAGGATTGGAGAGTGGTGAATGTCGTGCCCCTGTTCAAAAAAGGGAATAGGGATAACCCTGGGAATTACAGGCCAGTTAGTCTTACTTCGGTGGCAGGCAAAGTAATGGAAAGGGTACTGAGGGATAGGATTTCTGAGCATCTGGAAAGACACTGCTTGATTAGGGATAGTCAGCACGGATTTGTGACGGGTAGGTCTTGCGTAGGTCTTGCCTTACAAGTCTTATTGACTTCTTTGAGGAGGTGACCAAGCATGTGGATGAAGGTAAAGCAGTGGATGTAGTGTACATGGATTTTAGTAAGGCATTTGATAAGGTTCCCCATGGTAGGCTTATGCAGAAAGTAAGGAGGCATGGGATAGTGGGAAATCTGGCCAGTTGGATAACGAACTGGCTAACCGATAGAAGACAGAGAGTGGTGGTGGATGGCAAATATTCAGCCTGGAGCCCAGTTACCAGTGGCGTACCACAGGGATCAGTTCTGGGTCCTCTGCTGTTTGTGATTTTCATTAACGACTTGGATGAGGGAGTTGAAGGGTGGGTCAGTAAATTTGCAGATGATACGAAGATTGGTGGAGATGAGGAGGGCTGTTGTCGGCTTCAAAGAGACATAGATAGGATGCAGAGCTGGGATGAGAAATGGCAGATGGAGTTTAACCCTGACAAGTGTGAGGTTGTCCATTTTGGAAAGACAAATATGAATGCGGAATACAGGGTTAACGGTAGGGTACTTGGCAATGTAGAGGAGCAGAGAGATCTTGGGGTCTATGTTCATAGATCTTTGAAAGTTGCCACTCAAGTGGATAGAGCTGTGAAGAAGGCCTATGGTGTGCTAGCGTTCATTAGCAGAGGGATTTAATTTAAGAGCCATGAGGTGATGATGCAGCTGTACAAAACCTTGGTCAGGCCACATTTGGAGTACTGTGTGCAGTTCTGGTCACCTCATTTTAGGAAGGATGTGGAAGCTTTGGAAAAGGTGCAAAGGAGATTTACCAGGATGTTGCCTGGAATGGAGAGTAAGTCTTACGAGGAAAGGTTGAGGGTGCTAGGCCTTTTCTCATTAGAACGGAGAAGGATGAGGGGCGACTTGATAGAGGTTGATAAGATGATCAGGGGAATAAATAAAGTAGACAGTCAGAGACTTTTTCCCCGGGTGGAACAAACCAGTACAAGGGGACATAAATTTAAGGTAAATGGTGGAAGATATAGGGGGGATGTCAGAGGTAGGTTCTTTACTCAGAGAGTAGTGGGGGCATGAAATGCACTGCCTGTGGAAGTAGTTGAGTCGGAAACGTTATGGACCTTCAAGCGGCTATTGGATAGGTACATGGATTAGGGTAGAATAATGGAGTGTAGATTAATTTCTTCTTAAGGGCAGCACGGTAGCTCCAGGGTCCCAAGTTCGATTTCGACTTGGGTCACTGTCTGTGCGGAGTCTGCACATTCTCCCCGTGTGTGTGTGGGTTTCCTCCGGGTACTCCGGTTTCCTCCCACAGTCCAAAGATGTGCAGGTTGGATGGATTGGCCATGATAAATTGCCCTTAGTGTCCAAAATTCTATGATTAACCTAGGACAAAAGTTCGGCACAACATCGTGGGCCGAAGGGCCTGTTCAGTGCTGTATTTCTCTATTTCTATTTCTATTCTGCCCTCTTCTGCCGAGGCAGTAGATGTTGCAGATCTAGGGGAGATGGGCTCGAAGTGCCTTGGTGATTTGCTGCAGTGCATTTTGTCGATGGTTATGCTGCCATTATGCATCAGATTTGAATGTTTAAGATGGCGGGTGAGGTGCTGACTAAGTAAACTGCTTTCTCCTGATAGCATGTGTCAGCACCATGAGGGCAGTCAGAGAGGAAATAGATCAAGAGAATTTTTAAAAATACATAAAGTAAAACATAAAGGCATAGCTTAATCTAATTGTGTACCAAAGGCAGAGCCTTATGAAACACAAGGAATCTTTGCAGGAATTTTGTTTATTGGGAAGGGAAAATGGGTCTTTTGGTTCAAAAGGATCATGAAGAACGGAGGAAACCTGGAGCAGATATGGAAAATTGTCAGCTCGTTCCCTTCTAATGATGCTCTTTCTGAAATACCTGGGCATATGTTTCTTGAGAAATGAATAAATTATGCCAGCAAACTATCTGAACGTATCTCGCTCAATCCAAGCCTAATTAATATTTCTAATACAAGGCTGTTCTTTACACTTATTCTGATTATGTTACTTCAAAGAAGAAGGCATTAGGTGAAGTATTTTTAAATTCAATTACACCCCCTTCCAGCTGTGTAATTAAGAAATTAGTTCAATTAAACCTCTGTTAAAATTGTTGCAGGTGCATGCACCACTCGGCAAATAGATTTGCAGTTTGTTAAGATCGAGGTCGACCACTTCCAGATTTTCTGCCTGCATTTACATTTTTTGGGGTTCATGGAAATGTAGACCATATACCCTTCAGAGATAAGCTTATTTGTGCCTTCATTGCACATAGAGAAGGTACAGAGGGATAATGGCGGCTGCGAACCTCTGGCCCTGTTGGTTGTGCTGTGCACACATTGGCCGCTGTGCTTGCCCACAAGAAAACATTGGCTGTATTCCAAACTAATTCCGCTGCTGCGGTGTGAGTTAGGCTATAAATGAGGACAAATAGTCGGCATGGTTGCAAAGTGGTTAGCACTGCTGCCTCACAGTTCCATGGACCCGGGTTCAATTCCGACCTCGGGTGACTGTGGAGTTTTCACTTTCTCCCAGTGTCTGCGTGGGTTTCCTCCGGGTGTTCCGGTTTCCTCCCACAGTCCAAAGATGTGCAGGCCACGCGAAATTGCCACTTAGTGTCCAAAAAGGTAGGGTTGGTGGGTTGCGGGGATAAAGTGGAGTCTTGGGCTTAGGTGGGGTGCTCTTTCCAAGGGCCAGTACAGACCTGATGGGTTGAATGGCCTCCTTCTGCACTGTAAGTTCTATGATAAATGCTTTCATCTTTCTCTCTTTCTTGGGTCAATCAAAGGAATCATAGAATCATAGAATTTACAGTGCAGAAGGAGGCCATTCGGCCCATCGAGTCTGCACCAGCTCCTGGAAAGAGCACCCTACCCAAGGTTAACACCTCCACCCTATCCCCATAACCCAGTCACCCCACCCAACACTAAGGGCAATTTTGGACACTAAGGGTAATTTATCATGGCCAATCCACCTAACCTGCACATCTTTGGACTGTGGGAGGAAACCGGAGCACCCGGAGGAAACCCACGCACACACGGGGAGGATGTGCAGACTCTACACAGACAGTGACCCAAGCCGGAATCGAACCTGGGACCCTGGAGCTGTGAAGCGATTGTGCTGTCCACAATGCTACCGTGCTGCCCCTAAGGATGAAGCAATTATTTTGCATTCTATTGACTGAACTGGAATTCAGTTCAGCTTGGGGGGATGGTGGGGGGGGGGGGGGGGGGGGGGGGTTTAGGGGGAGGGTTTGGGATAAGGTGATGGTTATTGCGGGAATGGGTGGCATGGTAGTACAGTGGCTAGCACTGCTGCTTCACAGCGTCAGGGACCTTGGTTCGATTCCCACTTGGGTCACTGCTTCTGCGGAGTCTGCACATTCTCCCTGAGGCTGTGTGGGTTTCCTCCAGGTCCTCCAGTTTCCTCCCACAAGTCCTGAAAGACATGCTTGTTGGGTGAATTGGACATTCTGAATTCTCCCTCTGTACCCGAACAGGTGCCAGAGTGTGGCGACCAGGGGATTTTCACAGTAACTTCATTACAGTGTTAATGTAAGCCTACTTGTGACACTAATTAAGTTTATTATCAATTTCTGACTCCATTGTCTTTGAAATAGGCACTCACTTGTCCAAAGCACTGGTGAGAGATGAAGACTGAGGCACAGTGACAGGAATCCTGGAACCATGGAAGATTTAAATCGATTAATCACAGACACGGCTCAACAAGCTGGTGAATGGCAAGTTCCAGCTGTCAAACTTTACAAGACAGTTGTGTTTTGAAAAACATCTTTCATTTGAAGTTTTAAAAAAGGCCACCTTTAAACACTTCAGTTCGGAGAGATGTGGAGAGACAGAGAGGCTGAAATTTGAACTGCAAGTGACAGTTTTAACACCGGTACAGGTCACAGAAAAGGGACGGCCGCTGTTTGAAGTGGGGAGACAAAGAAGCAGGACGCTGGCCAGAGTTTGCTTTCTGTTTAAAATGGAGAGAACCGGACAAATGGGGCACAAATGGAGATTATGGAATAGGGCAGGGGTGGGCAAACTACGGCCCACGGGCCACATGCGGCCCGCCAAAGGTATTTCTGCGGCCCACCAAGTCATTAAAAAAAAAAAAAAAAAAAAAAATTTTTTTTTAAAATTTTTTTTTTAAGGTTAATGGGGGGGGGGGGGCTGTTGGGTTACTTACTGGTATAGGGTGGATTGGAATAGGGTGTCACCTCGGTGGGCTTTGCTGGTGAAAATCAGATTGGGCTAAATTGGCTGGATGACAGATATGGATCAGATTGCTGCCAACAACCCCCAGACAGAATCCGCGTTCCAGCTGAGATGGATTGGCGCCTGCCTCTTTTCCCTGCCTGTTGTGGAGGTCGTGGTATTATGGGTCGCATCTTCTTTTGGTCAGAGGACTGTCGGAACACGTGTACGCCATTCAGCCCATCGAACTGCCTCCACCATTCATTCACGTCTGATCATCTACCTCAAAAACATGTTCCCGCACTATCCCCCTATTCCTTGATGTAATTTGGTCTCTAGAGGCTTATCAATCTCTGTCTTGAATATGCTCAATGATTGATCTTCCACAGCCCTCTAGTGTAGAGAATTCCAAAATTTCACTCCCCATCTGAGTGAAGAAATTCCTCCTCACGTCAGTCCTAAATTGCCTACCCTTTATCTTGAGACTGTGTCCCCTGGTTTTAGACACACCAACCAGGGGGAAACACCACAGGCAAGGTTCTCTGACCTCCTCGTGAAGTGTTTCTCGACAGTGGGAGGACATGCTGTTGCCCGGCGGTGGGACCTTCTGGTCACACTACTGTCAAAAGTATTTTCCATTGAATCCACCCTCCACTGCCAGGAAATCTGCAGTAGGAGTGCACCATCAGCCGGACCGGAAGGTCCTGCCGGCATGAATAGCGGAAGATCTCACCCCTTATCTCTATTTGCTCTGTCGCATCCTGTAAGAATTTTGTGAGGTTCAATTAGGTCACCCCCTCATTCTTTGACACTCCAGGGAATACTGATCCCGTCTCTCCAAAGGGTGCCTGGGTAAGGAAACCTTTCCAGAATGTAGGATTTTGAAATTTTTTTTAAATAAATTTAGATTACCCGATTATTTTTTCCAATTAAGGGGCAATTTAGCGTGGCCAATCCACCTACTCTGCACATTGTTGGGTTGTGGGGGCGAAACCCACGCAGACACGGGGAGAATATGCAAACTCCACACGGCCAGTGACCCAGAGCCGGGATCGAACCTGGGACCTCAGCGCCGTGAGGCGGTTGTGCTAACCACTAGGCCACCGTATTGCCCTAGGATTTTGAAATATAACTGTCAATGCATCAAACATCTCTCTAGCCACTTTCCTTCAACACTAAACTACTGCAGAAGCAGGAAACCTGAAATTAAAACAGAAAATTCTAGAAAAACGATGCAGGCCTGGCAGCATCTCTGATGAGAGAGGGTGGCACCGTGATCAGCACTGTAGCCTCACAGTGCCACAAACACTGGTTCAATTCCAGGCTTGGGTGACTGTGCAGAATTTGTACTATCTCCTCCTGTCTGCGTGGGCTTTCCTCCGAGTGCTCTGAGTTCCTCTCACAATCCAAAGATGTGCAGGTTAGGTGGATTGGCCATGCTAAATTGTCCCTTAGTAGCCAATGAAGTGGGGTTATGGGGATAGAGCGGGGTGAATTTGGCCTATGTAGGCTGCTCTTTTGGAGGGTTGGTGCAGACTCAATGGTCCGAATGGCCTCCTTCTGCACTGTAGGGATACTATAATTAACATTTCAAGTCTATATTAAATGCTAACTCTGTTTCTTTCTCCACAGATGCTGCAAGGCCTGCTGGGTTTTTCTGGCATTTTCTCTTTTTACCTCCTCCAACACTCTGGAATGAAATTCATCTGATTCAGAAGATTTATCAACCTTGAATACTACTGAGTACTATTTCTTTACTAATACTAATATATTTTAATTCCTTAGTTTCATTAGTCCCTTGGTCACCTAGTATTTCTGGGAGATTTTCTACATCTTCTGTGAAGACAGCTGCAAAGTTACAGTGTAGTTTCTCCACCACTTCCCTGTCCTCTACTACAGAGTCTCCTGTTCCCACCTGTAACAGGCCCACATTTTACCTCGAGAATCTTTTACAGTCCACCTTTATGTTCCTCATTAATTGGCATTCATATTTTCTTTTTGCCTTTCTTAATAAGCGTCTTTGTCTTCCTTGGCTGCCTTGTAAATTGGTCCCAATCCTGACTTTTTCTGGCACCCTTATGAGCCATTTCCTTTGATCTAGTGCAATCTTGAACTCCTTTCATGAACATTGGTTGATTTACCTTTTGCTTTATGAGTTTGCGTCTTCGAGGAATGTACGTTTGTTGTGAACCGCGGAGTATTTATTTAAATCCTTGCCATTGCCTGTCCACAGTCAAATATTTTAGTGTACTTTCCCAACCTACCATCGACAAATTACCCCTCATACCTTCATCATTTCCTTTCTTCAGAATTAAGACCCTATTTTCAGAATTAAATGTCGCACAATCAAAGTAAATGTTAAATTCCATCATATTGTGCTCACTGTTTCTCAAAGGCTCCTTGACAGCAAATGTATTAATTGTTTTTTCTAATAATTTAAAATACCCAATTCATTTTTTTTCTAATTAACAGGCAATTTAGCATGGCCAATCCACCGACCCTGTACATCTTTGGGTTGGAGGAGTGAAACCCATGCAGACACAGGGAGAATGTGCAAACTCCTCGTGGACAGTGACCCGGGGGCAGGATCGAACAGGGGTCCTCAGTGCCATTATGCAGCAGTGCTAACCACTGCGCCACTGTGCCGCCCGGCAAAGTTATTAATTGACTCTTTCTGAATACAAAATATATAAATCCAAAACAGTCTAATCACTAGTTGGCTCCTCAACGTTCCGCCCCAGAAAACCGTCTTGCACACTCCACAGGACTTACTCCTCCAGGGTATTCGTGTTGTAATCGTTAACCCAGTCTCTGTGTAAATTGAATTTGCTCATTATTATTGTATTACCCACATTACGTTAATTTCCTGACTCATGCTGCACCCAACATTACCACTACAATTTGGTGGCCTATTAACAACTCCCGCCAATTTTTGCTGCCCTTAGCTGCTTCTTAGCTCCACCCAAACTGATTCTACATTTCGATCCTAACATCCTCTCTGACGAATGTATTGATTTTGTCCCTTCTTAAGAATGCTACCCCGGCTCCTTTTTCTTTTCTCCTACTCCTCCTAAATGCCGAATATCTTTGGATATTTAGTTCCCAACCTTGGTCACCCTGTAGCCAAGTTTGCATAATGGCAATTAAACCATACCCATTGACCTCAATTTGTCCATTCAAATCATCAACCTTTTTGTGAATGCTGTACATTCAGGTAGAGGGTCTTTCATTCAGCTTTTTTAAAACATTATTCTCCATTCTGATCCTAATTGATGCTTACCCGTGCTTCATCTGCCTTCTATTTTAATTTCTTCTTTTCTACTTCCTTTTGCGAGATTTGGTTCCCTCGATTCGTAGCTCCCTCACCCCCTGCCAATCTCGTTTAAACCGTCCCCGACAGAACAGGTAAATCTCCCTGTGAGGTTAGGACCTGATACAGACACAATGAGAAAACAGAAAGAGGGACACACCAAATTCTTGTGGGTAGTAGAAGCAAGTCGCTCTCAGGAAAAGATTCCTTTTTTTCTGTTTAGTAGAAAATGGGACAAGTCTAAAAAATGTCTAAAACCTGGAAAGCTGGGTGAGTAGATCTGGGATGCTCAAGAGCTGGATGGTTTCCCAGGAGTGGCCAATGAAACTGTGTAGCTATGCAATGCCATAAAAGCTGAAGGGGAATGCTTGTGGCAGTCTAAGACACAACTGTTGTATCGGCTATTTAAAGTGAAATTTACCTTTTTTATTTGAAGTATCATGGGCACGATTCTCCCATTCCGCGCCGTATGGGAGAATCGCCGTTCGCGTCATTTTTTCCCGCGGCGCCGGTCCGACGCTGGTAAGCGATTCTCCGAGGAGCAGAGAATCGGCAACATTTGCGCTGGCGCCTTTGGCGCGGCGCCGGTTACGGGCCGCTGTCCGCGGCCAGGCTGCCGATTCTCTGACCTTAATGGGCCGAGGGTCGCACAGAAACGGCAGAGTCCTGCCGGCGCCGTTCACACCTACTTGCAGCCGGCGGGAACTCTGTGCATAGGGTCGGGGGCGGCCTGTGGGGCGGGGAAAAGCGCTCCTTCACCGGGGGGGCCTCCGATGGGGTCTGGCCGGCGATCGGGGCCCACCGATCGGTGGGCCAGCCTCTCCAGCCCCGGCCCTATTTTATTACGCTGCTGGCCCCTGAACCCCCACACCATGTTGCGTCGGGGCCGGCGCGCTGAGGAAGTCCCCCGCACATTCGCGGGTTGGCGCGGCCCAACTGCGCATGCACGGGTTGGCGCGGTGCCCATTTTGTGCCGGGAACAGGCGCTGGAGCAGCGTGAACCACTCCAGCACCATGCCAGAATCGGTAGTGCCCACACCCGTTTCACGCCTTCGTACGCCGCAAACACTCTGTCTCCATTTCGGAGAATCGCTCCACATTTGCCTGTTAATTCACGTTTCATTTGTGTTTGCTCTGAGTTGTGTTGAAGTAAAGGTTGCAAAAAATGTAATCTTTTGATCATTTCTTCATTTGGGGGTTGTTTGGTAAATTTAGTCATTGGCTTATGGTTTCCTAACAGAGATTGTAACATTATGGATATGGAAATAGGCAATCTTGGTGATGGTGCGGTAATGTGGTTGGAAGCTCGTCCTGTGGTCAAAAGTAAAACCGCAATTGTGAACAGTCTGGTTCGGTCTCAGACATTTGGCAGGGAGCAGAGTGGAGTCTGCGGCCAGGAAACAAGTTTGTGATGGGCTCCAAAGACACTGTGCTGTGTAATAGAACAGTACAGCACAGAACAGGCCCTTCAGCCCTCGATGTTGTGCCGAGCAATGATCACCCTACTCAAACCCATGTATCCACCCTATACCCGTAACCCAACAACCCCCCCCCCCTAACCTTACTTTTTTTTAGGACACTACGGGCAATTTAGCATGGCCAATCCACCTAACCCGCACATCTTTGGACTGTGGGGGGAAACCGGAGCACCCGGAGGAAACCCACGCACACACGGGGAGGACGTGCAGACTCCGCACAGACAGTGACCCAGCCGGGAACCGAACCTGGGACCCTGGAGCTGTGAAGCAGTTATGCTAACCACCATGCTACCGTGCTGCCCTGATACAATGATATGTATAATCTAAGGAGAGTAAAGGGTTAACAAGATGATGTTCATGTATATCAACACTAGATGGCATCGCTGAGTAGCTTTCTCAAAGGCTGTGTCTCTAAGCATTCTGGGAGAAGCTGAAGGAGAAGCTGATGAAGCAGGATAGTGTGAGGTTCAGTTAGAGTGTAGGTTGTATTAGTGAGAGACAATTAACTATGTAAGATAGATTCAATGCTATTATTTTGTTAGCTGTTACTCAGTAGAGTGATCAAACCATTTCAAGCAGTGTAAACTAGCTTTGGTTTAAACATATTGCTCTATGTTCTTTGTAATCACTATGACTTTGGCTATCTTGGAGAACAATACAAGGAACATAACATTGTACCAGGAAATTACTGAAGTAATTTAGCTAAAATTAAATAGAATTTAAGAAGAAAGAAAACCAGCACGTGCTCAGACTTTGACAGCAAGACTGCTTCCAGACTTGTTACATCAATTCACACAGACAAATCCAGACCTCATGAAGAAACTCTGAAACTGTTCCGGACTTCTGGTAAAACTGATGTAAATTAGAAAATATTTAAGCAGCAATTTCAACAATACCTCTCTGCCTCAGTATTAGATAATGCTAGTGATAACAAAAAACTCATGTTGTTTTTAACAATGGCTGGACCACAGGCTATTGAACTATATCCAACTCTCCACGGAAGATGATAAAAAGAAATTTGATATAGTTATTAAAAAATTTGATCTTCATTGCAATACTCAAATTAATTAAACGTACGAACGGTTTGTCTTTAAAACAAGAGTGCAGAAAGATGGAGAATCCGTAGATTGCTTTGTTTCTGATTTAAGATAAAAGTCACAAACCTGTAATTTCTCAATTTTGTCAGACTGAATGATCAGGGATCAAATTGTTTTTGGCATCAAAGATGAGAACTCAGAGAACGTTTAGTAAGGCAAAAAGAATTAAAATTGGAAGATGCAATTGAAATGCGTAGAGCGAATGAAATATCCAAAAATCAGTATTCAGATATACTGATTCAGGAAAAGGGCGCGAAAATGCACCTCAGAGCCGACTGCATTGGATCTGTGGCGCAGTTGAGAAAATTTGTGTTTCGGACGGCAGCCGTATTGCGCATGTGCATAGTCGATCTGCACATGCGCACTTCAACAAACTATACAATTTGAATGAAGACCATTTTGCGCATGATGAAAGCAACATCATGACTTGTGGATGTTGTGGACATGCCCACCCAAAATATACCCACCTAAAAAATGCCCAGCACATGTAAACATTTGCTCTAAATGTGGCAAAATGAATCACTTTGCTATTCAATGCAGAACTATATTAAAAGGGACACATTTTAAAACTTCAAATTTAATGAACAAATATATGAATGTTCAGAGTGTTAATACAAGTGCAGACACCTCCAAAAGGGATAACCCTAATGTTAATATGGATGCTTATTGTCTTGAAGATTCTTTCTTTGTTGGAATTGTGGTGAATTCCCAGACAACTGTAAAGAACACTTCCTATCCACAGATACTGCATCCCATACAATCAATTAACACGGAATCTGAATGGAACACTCCATTACAAGTCAATGGTTCCAAGATTGTGTTCAAACTGGACACTGGAGCATCTGCAAATTCAATCAATACTCTTGAGTTATCACAACTTTGTCATAGTCCTAAGATTCAGAAAACTGACTGCCAGTTACGTGACGACAATGGCAACATGATTACTTCTTTGTCATGGTATCTCTTAGTGACAATCAACAGCGCTGTGATATCCTTGCAGTTCAAGATTGTTGAAGCCAAACAATCTTCACTATTAGGTGCACAAGCCTGTCAAGACTTACACCTTGTGACACAAATCTACAGCATAAGCAAACCTCTTCCACCTTTGCAGGGAGATATTGAAAGCATCCTCACTAAATTTCCTCAGGTACTTGAAGGTATGGGTACTCTTCCTTTCCAACACAAAATTCAACTAAAAGCGAATGCTAAACCGGTGGTACACCGTCCAAGAAGTTTGAATGATTGATTGATATTTATTGTCACATGTACCGAAGTACAGTGAAAAGTATTTTTCAGTGGCCAAGGAAATGTACACAGTACATACAACGGGCAGCACAGTAACATAGTGGTTAGCACAGTTGCTTCACAGCTCCAGCGTCCCAGGTTCGATTCCTGGCTAGGTCACTGTGTGTGCGGAGTCTGCATATTCTCCCCGAGTCTGCGTGGGTTTTCTCTGGATGCTCTGGTTTCCTCCCACAGTCCGAAGATGTATGGGTTAGGTGGATTGCCCATGCTAAATTGCCCTTAGTGTCCAAAAAATGATAAGTGGGGGTTACTGGGTTAAGGGGATAGGGTAGATTCGTGAGCTTCAGTAGGGTGCTCTTTGTAAGGGCCGGTGCAGACTTGATGGGCCGAAAGGCCTCCTTCTGTACTGTACATTCTATGATTCTATGATTCTGGACAGAAGAATAATCGACAGAGTACATTGATAATGGTACATCAACAAACAGTGATTGGTTGCAGTGCGGAAAAAGAGCCAAACACGAGCATCGGGCGTCGTGTAATAGTCTTCTTACAGGGAACAGATCAGCCCAAGGGAGAGTCGTTGAGGAGTCTAGTAGCTGTGGGGAAGAAGCTGTTTCTATGTCTGAATGTGCAGGTCTTCAGACCTCTGTACCTTCTGCCTGATGGAAGGGTCTGGAAGAGGGAAAAGCCTGAGTGTGAGGGGTCTCTGATAATGCTGTCTGTCTTCCTGAGGCAGCGGGAAGTGTATACAGAATCAATGTGGGGGTGGCAAGCTTGTGTGATGCATTGGGATGAGTTCACCACACTCTGCAGTTTCTTGCAATCTTGGGCCGAGCAGCTGCCATACCAGGTTGTGATGCAGCCGGATAGGATGCTCTCTATCGCACATCTGTGGAGGTTTGTGAGAGTCGATGCAGACATGCCGAATTTCTTTAGCTTCCGTAGGAAGTAGCGACGTTGTTGGACTTTCTTGACTGTTGCATCAACATGAGTGGACCAGGACAGACTGTTGATGATGGTAACCCCCAGGAACTTAAAACTATCGAACATCTCCACTTCGGAGCCATTGATGTAGACAGGGGTGGGAGGGGGGTGAACAGCAGTCTGACGTAGGTGTCCTTGTTGTCGAGATGTTCCAGAGTTTATTGTAGGTCCAGAGAGATAGCATCTGCTGTGGATCGGTTGCCGTGGCAGGCGAACTGTAATGGATCGAGACTGTCTGGGAGGCTGGCGTTGGTCCGTCTCATGACTAGCCGCTCGAAGCATTTCATGATAACAGATGTCAGGACCACTGGTCGGTAGCCGTTGAGGCACGCTATCTTGTTCTACTTTGATACTGGTATTATGGTGGTCTTCTTGTAGTAGGTAGGGACCTCGGAGCGGAGGAGTGAGGTGTTGAAGATATCTGCGAATACACTCACCGGCTGGTCAGTGCAGGCTCTGAGTGCTCGCCCAGGGACCCCGTCGGGGCCCGTCGTTTTCCGTGGATTTATTTACAAGAAGGCAGCTCTTGTGTCCAAGGCTGTTGGGGCAAGTGGCACTGATGTATTGGCTGACTGTTCAAAGTGGGTATAGAACTTGTTCAGTTCATCGGGGAAGGTGCTCCATCCCCAGAGATTCTGCCTGGTCTTGCTTTGAAGCCCCTGATCTCAAGTAAGCCCTGCCATAGATGTCATGGGTTTGTGTCGTTGGCATGGGACTCTAGTTTGATCCGGTATTGTTTTTGGCGTCCCTGATGGCTTTCGTACCTGGATTTCTTATATAGGTCGGGGTCGTCAGACTTGAACGCCTCCATATGGAACTTTAACAGGCAGTAGACCTTTTGATTGAGCCAGGATTTCCGATTGGGGAACACCCGTATTGTGTTATTTGGTACACAGGCCTCGAAACACTTACTAATGAAGTCTGTGACGGTGGTTGTGTACTCGTCCAGGTTAGCTGCCGCGGCCTTGAATATGGACCAGTCCACAGTCTCCAAGCAACCGCGGAGAGTGTTCTCTGATGCCTCGGACCAGCACTGCACGGTTTTCTTGACTGGTTCAGCACGCTTGAGTTGCTGTTTGTAAGCTCGAAGTAGGAGTACTGACTTGTGGTCAGTTTTCCAACCAATTTGTGGTCGTGGAATGGAGCGGTAGGCACCTTTGATGCTCATGTAGCAGTGGTCCAAGGTATTTGCACTTCTGGTGGGGCAGGAGGTATGTTGATGGAACCAAAGATAAAATGCTGGAAAATCTCAGCAGGTCGGGCAGCGTCTGTAGGGTGAGAAAAGAGCTCATTTTTCAAGTCGCGATGACACTTTGTCAAAGCTCAATGTTGATGGAGTTTCAGTAGGACCTTCCTGAGGTTGGCCTGGTTGAAGTCTCCAGCCACGATTGTCAGGGCTTCAGGATGATTTGTTTCTTGGTTGTTGATGGTGGAATGTAGTTCGTCAAGTGCTTTCTTCACTTCCGCCTGGGGTGGGATGTAGACTGCTGTGACGAGTACACAGGTGAATTCCTGCTCCGTTACGTGACCGTCTCAAGCAAGAACTGGGACGCATGCAGCACCTTGGAATAATTTCCAAGATCACAGAACCCACAGATTGGGTTAGCTCGATAGTGTGCGTTAAAAACCCAATTGTGACCTCAGGATTTGTATTGATCCGAAGAATCTGAATATGAACATTAGACGTGAACACTATCCAATACCGAAATGTGAAGAAATAATAGAGTGAGATGGCCAATACCAAGATATTCTCTAAACTAGATGCTCCCAGAGGTTTTTGACAAATGCAACTGGACGACACAAGCAAAAAATTGTGCACATTCAACACACCATTTGGTCGTTACTGTTTTAACAGAATGCCATTTAGCATAATCCCAGCATCAGAGATATTTCATCGTGCCATGGAACAGATGACAGAAGGTTTAGATGGAGTTTGTGTGTATGTTGATGACATTATAATGATGCTTACGTCATCTACTCGTGAAGAACACAATGAAAAACTCCTGCAAGGTTACAGGGAATACACAAATACGGATTGCAGCTCAATCGGGCTAAGTGCAACTTTGGTATCTCAATGTTAAAATTTCTGGGTGACCAAATCTCGGAGCATGGTGTGCAACCAGATAATGACAAGATTGCTGCCATCCAGAAGATGTCAATCCCAGAAGACAAAAAAGCAGTTCTGAGATTCCTTGGTGTCCTGAATTTCTTTGGAAAATTCATCCCCAACCTTGCTTCACAAACATCTGCCTTGCGTAACCTCATTAAGAAGAACACATTCTTCTCATGGACTGCAGAGCCCAAAAAAAGAATGGTTAGATCTCAAGTTGGCATTGACTATGGTACCTGTCCTTTCCTTCTTTGACCCTGGGAGAGAAACAAAGATTTCCACGGACGTGAGTCAAAATGGGATTGGGCAGACCTCCTTCAAAAGAATGATGATGCTTTTTGGAGACCCATTGCATATGCATCCAGATCTATGACTACCACAGAGCGACGGTATGTTCAGATCAAGAAAGAGTGTTTGGGCTTGCTTATGGGAATACAGAAACTCCGTGACTACGTATATGGACTTCTGATGTTCATGGTTGAAACAGATCACCGACCATTAGTTCATGTCATAATGAAAGATTTGAATGATATGACTCCAAGGCTGCAACGAATAATCATGAAACTGAGAAGACACAACTTTCAACTGGTCTACACTCCAGGTAAAGATCTTATCATTGCTGACGTATTATCTCGTGCTACAGAAACAGATGAACAGCAAGCTGAGATAGTTCAATTAATGGAAGCTCAAGCGGAACTTCCAGCTGAAACTCTTCCTGTCTCTGATGAAAAACTCAAACTCATCAGAGCGGAGACAGAAAAAGATGTAATGTCACTACGAGTAATCAACCATGTGAAAAATGTTTGGCCGAAAGCACCTGTTTGAACTTCAGAAATATTCAATCTGATCTCACTGATGTAGAATGATTTCTACTTTGTCTCGATCGTCTTGTTATACCTACAACACTAAGGCACATGATTCTCCAGAAGGTTCATGAAGGACACTTAGGAATAGAAAAGTGTAAACGCCGAGCGAGGCAGTTAGTATATTGGCCTGGAATAAATACGGACAGCCAATTTTGTACTAGAATCTGAGACATGCCAGCGAAATCAATCGACACAGAGTAAAGAGAAACTCACAACTCACAATCTCGAGAAGACTCTGTGGTCAAAAGTTGGTATTGATCTTTTTCATTTTCATGATTATGTTTTGATCATTGACTATTTTTCAAACTACCCGGAAGTAATTAAATTGTCTGATTCTACTTCCAAATCTGTGATCAAAGCGAATAAAGAAATATTTGCTCATCATGGGATACTTTGCTGAGTCATGAGAGACAATGGACCTTGCTTTGATAGTAATGATTGGACAGAATTTGCTTGTAACTATAATTTCACTCATATCACGCCTAGTCCTCTTTATCCGCAATCTAATGGCAAGGTTGAAAAAGGCTGTCCAATTGTGAAACAACTTTTCAGGAAAGCACTTGACTCTGACTCAGATATGTTCTTGGATTTATTGAATTATAGGGCTACTCCCCTCTCAACTGGTTTATCTCCTGCCCAGTTGTTAATGAAAAGATTGGTTGCGTATAACTCTTCCATGTTTACAACTAGCTGATCCTGATCTTCAGCAAGTCATAGAGAAAATGTAACATCAAAAGCACCTTCAGGAGAAATACTACAATGAACATGCAAAATCATTGGAACCACTTAATCCAGATGATCTAATGAGAATTCAGATTTTCACTGGAGATGGTCTGATCTAGCTAAGGTCATACGCCAAGCAGCACCTCGCTCGTACATTGTTAAAGCGACTGATGGTTCTGTTCTTAGAAGAAATCGACGTGCTCTTCTGAAAGTCAAATCTTCTCGTACGTTATTTCCATGTCTTCATAAATTATCATAGAATTTACAGTGCAGAAGGAGGCCACTCGGCCCATCGAGTCTGCACCGGCTCTTGGAAAGAGCACCCTACCCGAGGTCAACACCTCAACCCTATCCTCATAACCCAGTAACCCCACCCAACACTAAGGGCAATTTTGGACACTAAGGGCAATTTATCATGGCCAATCCACCTAACCTGCACATCTTTGGACTGTGGGAGGAAACCGGAGCACCCGGAGGAAACCCACGCACACACGGGGAGAATGTGCAGACTCCACACAGACAGTGACCCAAACCGGGAATCGAACCTGGGATCCTGGAGCTGTGAAGCGTTTGTGCTATCCACAATGCTACCGTGCTGCCCGTCAGTTTGATGATAATTTATTACATACAACTACATCACCAGGTGAGCAACAAGAGGACTTCCAGAAGCCGCTGGACAAATCTACAAATCAATTGACTGGATTGAGGAGATCATCCAGAATCAGAAAGAAACCTGACCGACTGAATTTGTAAAGAAACACAAAGGAACTGTTTGACAAATTTTGACTCACTTGTTAACTTTTGGCATACATATCAATGTATCATGTGATGATGTTATTTATATTTTCCTGTTTGTACTGAACAAATGTCTAAAGAAAAAGGGGGATGTAATAATATGTATAATCTAAAGGAGAGTAAAGGGTTAACAAAACGATGTCCATGTATATCAACACTAGATGGCATCACTGAGTAGTCTTATAAAAGGCTGTGGGCGCGATTCTCTGCACCCCCCGTGATTCTCCCAACCCCCCCCCCCCCAAAATGGTGTGTCGCATTTTGCGACAGGCCGTTTGGAGAATCGCTGGTCGCCGTTTCCCACGATGACCGGCGATTCTCCGGCCCGGATGGGCCGAGCGGCCTGCCGAACCCGACCGGTTCACGCCAGCGCCAACCACACCTGGTTGCTGCCGGCGTGAACAACGCGCGACTGCTGTGTGTGGGGCCTGTGGGGGGGCGGAGGGAGGATCGAGCACCACGGGCGTGCTCAGGAGATGTCTGGCCCGCAATCGGTGCCCACCGATCATCGGGCCGGCGTCTCTAAAAGACGCACTCTTTTCCCTCCGCCGCCCCGCAAGATCAAGCTGCCATGTCTTGCGGGCCAGCGGAGGGGAAGACGGCAACCGCGCATGCGCGGGTGACATCACTTAGGCGCCGCCGGCCACGTCATTCCTGGCGCACCGCTTTGACGCAAGCATCAAGGTCCGGCGCACAATATTCACGCGCCGCCGCTCCTAGCCCCCGGGGGGAGGGGTAGAATAGGGGGCGAGGAGGGGCATCAGCTGTTTGTCTTCCTTTGGGAGAATTGTGCCCTGTGTCTCTAAGCATTCTGGGAGAAGCTGTGAGAGAAGCTGTTGAAGAAGGATAGTGTGAAGTGGAGATGGAGCGTAGGTTATATTGTGAGAGATAGTTAATTACTGTAACATAGATTCAATGCTATTATTTTGTTAGCTGTTACTCAGTAGAGTGTGTGAACCATTTCAAGTAGTGTAAAATAAACTAGCTTTGGTTCAAATATATAGCTCTATGTCTTTTGTAAACACTACGACTTTGGCTATTGCAGGCTGGATTCTCTGATTTTAAGGTTATGGCTGGAGGAAGAGTCTAGCTTTACAACAAAAAAATCGGTGATATCCCAGCACTGACCCTCCGACTGGTGAGTGGCTCGTAGCGACGCCATGTTCAAAGCACGGCCTTCATGAAACAAATGGCCGGCAAATTTCCAGGCCCGTGGCCACGCATGCGCACACCGAAGACCTGCAGCAGTCCCGCCGTACACATGCCGCTAGCCGCGCGCAGACCAGATAGGATCCCCTGAACACCCCCCACCAGTCCCCCCACCCTCCCCGATTGTGGCGTCGCTGGACACAGTCCGTAGCCGCCACGCCGGATTACCAACCTCTGAGACCTTGAGTCAACCGCATAATTGGGAACTCGACCCATCGGGGGCGGAGCAATGGGGGAGGGCCTTCAGGTGATATCCTGAGGCCATCCAAATGGCGTGTGGGTATTCCTCGGTGAGGCCATTTTGGAGGGGGCGGAGGATCCAAAAACAGACACCACCCTCGATTTGGTCATAAAAACGAATTCTCCACCGATTGGCGATTACGAAATCGGCGTCAGCAAGCCGAGAATCCTGCCCAGTGGGCTTCGATCGTTCCAATATTTGGCTGGACGAGATTTACGCTCATCCAGTACTGGATGTCAGGGAAGCTAATTGGTACTTTTAAAACAGTGAAGGAGTTCAGCGAGGAGAGAAAGCAGGGCATTGTCGGTGTATATGTGGGTACCAGCTTACCCGAACAGGTGCCGGAATGTGGCAACTAGGGGCTTTTCACAGTAACTTCGTACTTGTGACAATAAAAGTTTATTATTATTATTAAAGGTCAGTTAACCTCAGGTAGGAATTTTCAGTCCAAGGGCAGGGAGGAATGGAATTTTTAAAAATAAATTTAGAGTACCCAATTCATTTTTTCCAATGAAGGTGCAGTTTAGCATGTTCAAACCACCTAGCCTGCACATCTTTTGGGTTGTGGGGGCGAAACCCAGGCAAACGTGGGGAGAATGTGCAAACTCCACACGGACAGTGACCCAGGGCTGGATTGAACCTGGGACCTCAGTACCGGGAGCAGCAGTGATAAACACTGTGCCACTGTGCTGCCTGGAATGGAAAATTTACCCCAGAGAGTGCTTTCAGATGAAGTTGCCAAGGAGTAGCATGTAGATAAGAAATAGTCACATGGGATGTAATTTGTGTCTTTGATAATATCTGGTTCGGTACTGTGACGGGGCAGAAACTTGCTCAGAGGGATTCAAAAATAAGAATAATCTTCATTGTCATAAGTAGGCTTACATTAACACTGCAATGCAGTTACTGTGAAAAGCCCCTAGCTGATACACTCCATCGCCTGTTCGGGTACACAGAGGGAGAATTCATACTGTCTGATTCAACTAACAAGCATGTCTTTCAGGACTTGTGAGAGGAAACTGGAGCACGCGAAGGAATCCTACGCAAACGCAGGGAGCACGTGCAGACTCGGCACAGACAGTGACCCTAGCTGGGATTTGAACCTGGGACCCTGGCGCTGTGAAACAACAGTGGTAACCACTGTGCTACCGTGCCGCCCTAAGATTCAAAGATCAAATTCCGGGAAAGATGAGCTGGGTTTTAGGAAGTGACAGCCCTTTGAAATACTTTGGAAGAGCTGGGGATGCTCCTGAAGACAGTTGTTGCCTCTGTTTGGTCAACCTCTACCCTGCCAAGACTATATGAGGACTTCTGCCAGTAACAAACAGCCCAAACTTTAACTCCACTTCACCGTTGGCTGTCTGGGGAAACGGAGTAGGTGTCAGCAACTCACTGGACGATAGAATGAGATGCACAGCCGACCATTGGGCACAGGAATTGTTCCCAGTGCCTTGAGTAAGGCAGCACCTACAAAATTCTACTCTTGTTAATAAAAAGGATATAATGCCTTAACCTACATGACTGACTGGAAGCTTTGAGTTTATCTGCACGAGTCTTATATAGTATTGGAGACAGATCACAAAAACACAGATAAAATTAAGACACAGACACCTGAGCCAAGTTGGAGACACAGCAACAGTAATAAAGCTGTCATCGTCAACTTCACTACAGCAATTACTGAGAACATGGAATAAAGATCAATGTTATACAATAAATGTTATCCAATAATGTAGTTATAAAATTAGTCTCCAAAACTGCAAATTCAACTGTAAGTTATGCTGTAATTCTCTTCCAAAGAATATAAGTGTAGTTACTTTCAAATCTAACCCCTCACTGAAAACACAAACACATTACGGTGTTTGCTGTTTTAAGAAAACAATGGAAAGGTTAATCCATTATTGGGTATTTTAGAATTGCGTTCAAGTGGCATCTCCCAGACGAGAACTTTTACAGGTCAAGAAATTGCAGGAGACATTGGGGTTGAATTTTCCCGGTTAGGTCATGATCTTGACATCAGTCTCAATTCCAGATCGGGAACTCGGAAATGTAAGCAACCCCCCCCCCCCCCCCCCCCCCCCCGCCCCCAACGGCCCCGCCAGCCAACCGCCCCCCCCAACCCCCGCCGCCCCGCATCCAACTTGTGAACTGTATGTAACCTGGTGATGAGGAAGTGGTGTACATATGTAACTGAGTGTGGTGAGCACATGTCTAGATGTAAGAAGAAGGGGATGTGCCTGTCATGTGAGAGTACCTTTAAAAAATGGGTGTTTACAAATGGGTGTGTATATAAATATCTGTAGTGAACGTACCTTTAAGAAATGTGTGTTTATTACTGCAGTGATGTCAGAGAGTGGGTGGAGCTGGGTTGTTTGTCAGCTTTTTACTTTCATTTTAGGCTGTTTGCTGTAGGGTGTGTTTTAGTTTCGTTTACAGAGCTGGATAGCTGCAGTCACAGCCAGAAGGTGTATGAGTCTGTCTCCCTGTAATCTGAAGACTTTAAATCGATCCTTTGGTCATTTAAAACTAATAACTGCTCTCAGTAGTGACTTTAACCTGATGTGCTTCTGTTTAAAGGTTTTTTTTAAAGTCTTATGGATGTTAAAAGTACAGCTTAAGGATTACTTAGTGTTGTATTCTTTGGGGGGTTATATTTGAATTGATGCCTGCCAAGATATTCACTGTATGTTTTAAAAAGGTTAACTTGAGTTCATAGAATAAACATTGTTTTGCATTAAAAATACTTTTCCATTTCTGTTGTACCACACCTGTAGAGTGGGCAGTGTGCTCCCCATACCACAATCTATTAAAAGTTGTGGGCCGGGGCAGCACGGTGGCCTAGTGGTTAGCACAACCGCCTCATGGCGCCGAGGTCCCAGGTTCGATCCCGGCTCTGGGTTACTGTCCGTGTGGAGTTTGCACATTCTCCCCGTGTCTGCGTGGGTTTCGCCCCCACAACCCAAAAATGTGCAGTGTAGGTGGATTGGCCACGCTAACTTGCCCCTTAATTGGAAAAAATAATTGGGTAATCTAAATTTAAAAAAAAAAAAGTTGTGGGCCAGGTGAACTCCATGATACACTTTGGGGTTCTCTAAACCCTGGTCCATAACAAATTGGGGGATCGTCCGGGATAAAAGTCTATCTATTGGATTGGCTTAGTGAACTTAAAGACAGTGAGGGGTGAGCATATTGTGGTTGCTTTTCAGGTGCGGTATCCTAGTTTAAATTGGGAGTGTGTTGTGGACAATGGCTCTTTCAGAGGCTCTGATGTTTTTGGGGGTGGAGACGGTCACACGCAGTACCATACGGACAGAGACTAAAAGCAGACTGTTAGATTTGGCAAAAACATTGCAGTTAACATTACCTGACAAAATACGAAAAGGTGAGGTAATTATGGTGGTGGCTAAGTATATAAAGTTGCCTGAGATACAGTTTGACTCATTGAAAAAGGCAAAAATTCAGTTGCAAATTAAACAAATGGAACATGAGAAAGAATTAAAGCAGCTTGAATATGAAAGAAAGGAAAAAGAAAGAGAGAGAGCGAAAAAGAAAGAGGAAAAGATAGAGAGGAAAAAGAGTGAGAGTGGAAAAAGAAAAGGAGAGAGAAGAAAGGAGAAAAGAAAGAATAGCCCTAGCAGAACAAAAAGAAAGACAAAGGGAGATACAGATCAGGGAAAAAGATAAAGAGCGTGGGCGTGATTCTCCGCAACCACGATGGGTGGAGAATAGCGGGCCGCGCCGTTATTTCCCGCGCGCCGGTCCGACGTGCTCCCGCTATTCTCCCTACCGGCTAAATGTCCATGGTCGGCATGCCCGCGGAAATCCACGGAGAATCGCCCGATGGAGCCACAATGGCGACTCTCCAGCACCCTCGCTATTCTCCGGCCCGAATGGGCCGAAGTCCCGACGTCGTGACGCCATGTCACAACGTCGCCAATCACACCTGCATAAAAGTCGCCAGCCAGTCGTGCTGGCTGACGAGGAGTTAGCAGGTTAGCGGACCGTCTCCATAAACTGGGAAGGCATCCCCGACAACACTGCGGCCAGTGGGGGGGGGGGGGGGGGGAGGGGGGAGGGAGTGGGAGAGGGACGAGGGAGAGGGGCGAGGGAGAGGGGCGAGGGAGAGGGGGAGGAAGAGGGAGAGGGATGGGGAGAGGGGGAGGGAGAGGGAGAGGGACGAGGGACGAGGGAGAGGAGGAGGGAGAGGGAGAGGGACGAGGGAGAGGGACAAGGGAGCGGGGAGGAGAGGGACGAGGGAGAGGGGGAGGGAGAGGGAGAGGGACGAGTGAGAGGGACAAGGGAGACGGGGAGGGAGAGGGAGAGGGAGAGGGACAAGTGGGAGGGGGGAGAGGGAGAGGGGGCGAGGGAGAGGGGAGGGAGAGGGACAAGTGGGAGGGGGGGAGAGGGGGAGGGAGAGGGAGAGGGACAAGTGGGAGGGGGGAGAGGGAGAGGGAGAGGGGGTGGGTGGGAGAGGGAGAGGGACAAGTGGGAGGGGGGGAGCACGAGTAGTGGGGGCGGGGGGTGTGGGGGAGTGAGTGCAGTGGATGGGCTTGTCTACCCCCACATGCAACATGTCAGCCACCCTGCCATTGCAGGACGGTCACGAGGACACGCCCGCTGGTTGCCCTGTGGCTTATGGCCACAGGACACTGATGCCCGGGAGAGGAGGACGTGTTGTTAACTGCCCGTTGGACGCAGAAAGTGACCAGGGGTTAGGGTGGCCGTGTGTCAGCAGCGCAACCAGGCCACCGGGACACACAGGTGTCCTGTGGCAGGTGGATGCCGAGGTGTGGAATAACCTCCGTCTAACATTTCGTTTCTCTGCCCCCACCACCCTTCTGTGGGAGAGCAAAATGTATGCGAACAGAACAGCCATGTTCAGCGCAGTGGTTGGGGCCGCTGCACTGCAGTTGGAGATGGAGCAGAGTCCACAGCCACATCCCGCAGTGGATGCAGGGGCAGCTGCAGGAGTGCAGGGAATGCCCGAGGAGTTGCCAGTCGTCGAGCAGCATGGGGGTGAGGAGGAGGAGGAGGAGGCATTGATGGTGGAGCCAAGGCGCCAGAGGCGACAACCGAGGCCTAGGGTTTACCGTCCCCGGATCTCATTCCAGACAATGCCGGACATCACCTGCAGGAGGAGACTCCGGTTGAGCAGAGAGATGGTGACACATATCTGGTAACTCGTGTCGGACCTCGCCCCACGTGGAACGGGGGGAGGACACGCAATACTGGTTGCCGTCAAGATGACGGTTGCACTGAACTTTTATGCAACCGGCTCCTTCCAGTCTCCGAGCGGGGACCTCTCCGGGATCTCCCAGTCATCGGTGCACAGGTGCATCCGGGATGTGACCGATGCCCTCAATGCCATCGCCGACTGCTACACCACCTTTCCCGAGGACCGAGCAAGTCAAGTTTCACAAGCTCGTGGATTTGCCAACCTGGCCGGGATACCGATGGGGCAGGGGGCAATCGATTGTGTTCACGTCATCATGCGCCCGCCTGCAGGGGACAGAGAGGTGTTGACAAACAGGAGGGGGACATACTCCACGAATATCCAGGTGGTATGCGACCCCCACATGAGGATCATGCACGTGTGCGCAATGTTTCCAGGGAGTGTGCATGATGCGTTCATTCTTCAACAGTCGTATCCCTGCAATGTTTGAGGGACGGCCCCCCCGGCTGAGGGGATGGTTGCTGGGCAACAGGGGTTATCCACTGAGGTCGTGGCTGATGACGCCCATACGGAGGCCTCAGACCAACGCGGAGACCCTTTACAATGAGGCCCATGCAGCAACCAGGGGTGAGGTGGAGCGCTGCTTCGGATTGCTGAAAATGCGATTCAGGTGCCTTGACCGCTCCGGAGGGGCCCTGCAGCACCAGCCTGAGAGGGTGGCTCGCATTGTCGTGGTCTCCTGTGCGCTGCACAACATAGCGATGCAGAGGGGAGATGCCCTGGTGGAGGAGGCGGAGGGAGAAGCCAGTGGCAGTGGTGCCAACACGGAGTAGGAGGTGGAGGAGGAGGTGGAGGAGGAGGTTGGTGGAATTGCGGGCGCAGCACGCAGACAGGACCCGGGTGCTGGTGATGTCCAGGAGGCTGCACAACGGCACCGGCGAGGACAGTGGCCACGCGATGCGTTGGTGGCAGCAAGATTCACGCGCCGTGCGCGACGTCCCCGCTGAACACCAACACAACCACCTGCATCGCCAGTCGCACAGATGGTCAACACACAACTCCCACCCCCCCCCCCCCCCCCCCCCCCCCACCCCCGCACCCCAGTTCTGCGTACACTGCTCCAGTTCTACATCACCCTTACCACTGGGGCCAGACAGTATGGCACGACATTGATGGCTGCGTCAGCGGGTGTGATCAGTGCCATGTTGAATGATGACAGCCCGCTCTGCGATGAGCTGTGAGCTCAGAATCGTTAGACAAAGTCTGACTGATGGCAATAGCTGAACCATCCACCTCGGTGGGCGCTGAGTTCGTCAGGGACACTCCATCACGTGTCTGCGTGGGGTAGCTGTGGGAGGGGGTGGGAGGGGAAGGGACTGCACACCCGGCACCGAAGTTTCACCGCTCGTCAACCCCAGCGACATTCGGTCACCATCACGATCCCTGTGGCTGTGGAAAAATCACACTTACAAGTTCGGTGCGACAGTGAGTTTAATGGTTAACATTATGTACAGATGCCCTAGCCCCGACAACTAATCTGTGCCCTTCACCCGTGCCAATTACTATGTGTCCCTCTTCGTTGCCTTACGGGCCCTACCACTACGTCTAAGTGGATCCCCAGATGGTACAGCAGGAGTGGAGGCGGACTGCTGAGAATCACCCTCTGCGACATGTCTCCCCGTCGGCACTCGTTTCCTGGGGCGACCCGGCCTTGGTGGGTCAGGCTGCTCCGCGGGCATTTCGGATGACGTGGTGCCACCCTGCTCTGCCCGCTGCCCACCCGATGCACCAGGGATGGGACAGGGGGAGGCCGAGCGTTCCGGGACGTCCCGTGATGGAATTAATGGGACGGGCCCCGGTACCTCCTCCTCCCTCGGGGAGCCTGGTGGCCCCCGAGTCTCACTGCGGGATGGAGGTGCGAGCGGGGAGGTGCCCCATTGTCACCTGGCGCTGCCAGTCCTGGAGGCCTGCAACGGTCTCCACCAGAGTCCGAAGGTTCACAGAGACAGAGTCCACGGAGTTAGACATTCCCGCCAGGGAGTGTGCGACCTCAACCTGTGAGTGCACGACGCCATCCAGAACGTGCGTCAGGCGGTTGATGCTCTCCGCGACTGACTGCTGCGACGGGGCCATGACCAGCTGAGACCCGGCCAAGGCCCACAGCGCGCCGGCAATGTCATGTTAGCTCTGGCGCGTTGCTGCCTGTGAGAGGGCAACCCTGTCCAGGGCCAGTGATGATGCGTGCACGTGAAGTCCAACGCCTTGCATAACCTGACCCATGGCCAAAACCGTTTCACCCATTGCCTCGACCGCGGATGCCACCCGTGCGGTGTCGGCCTGAGTGGCTGCCATGAGCGACACCACTCCCTGCTCCTGGACGCGGTTCGACTCCTCTAACTGCAGCTGCTGGAAGACGGCCCTCATCCCCTCATTGTGTCCCTGGGTTTCAAAATGCACCGGCTGTCCGGGTGGGTCGAGTAAATCCAGGAACCTGGGAAACGTCTGGGAGCCAGCTGAATGCTGGGCCTGGCCTGCCCTCCGACAGTCCGGGCCCTCGGCTGCTCCGACCTCCACCTGCTGTACCGGCTCAGCTGTGTGGTGCACACCAGACCGTGACCCAGGAGCCTCATCACTTAATTGCCCAACCGAGGTGAGTGTCTCTGGGATGGTGGATGGTGTGGGAGACAGCAGTGCCGCAAGCTCTAGGTCCTCGTCTGTCATTATGTCTGAGGGGTCATCGTCCCATTCATTTCTGGCGGCAGGCTGCACGCGACCCATGTACTCTTCTCCCTCATGCTGATTGTGTCGCCGTGTGTGCATCCTGCTTGAAGGTCCCGGGTTGAGAGGATGGCCCTCCTGGCTGACGTCCTGCCACCCTCTGGCGTGCGGCCCTGGGTGCGGTGGTTCTGGCGGTTCTCCAGCTGGGTGTGGCATCAGACGTCCCTGAATGTTCGTCAGCACGCCCTCGGGAACAGAATAAGACGAGGTTATTTAGACACGCTCGGCCGGGCATTGGATGGTCCAGTGGGCTGTGTGTGAGGGGAGAGAGGATGGGGGGGGGTCCAGTTGGCTGAGTGTGAGGGGAGAGAGGATGGGGTGGGGGTCCAGTGGGCTGTGTGAGGGCAGAGAGAATGGGGGGGGTCCAGTGGGCTGAGTGTGAGGGCAGAGAGGATGCAGGGGTCCAGTGGGCTGAGTGTGAGGGGAGAGAGGATGCAGGGGTCCAGTGGGCTGAGTGTGAGGGCAGAGAGGATGGGGGGGTCCAGTGGGCTGAGTGTGAGGGGAGAGAGGATGGGGGGGGGGGGGGTCCAGTTGGCTGAGTGTGTGGTCAGAGAGGATGGGGGAGTCCAGTGGGCTGAGTGTGAGGGCAGAGAGGATGGGGGGGTCCAGTGGTCTGAGTGTGAGGTCAGAGAAGAAGGGCTGGGGGGGGGGTTGTTATGCAGGGTTGTCTCACTTGGTTCTGCACCGCCAACCTCGCATTGCACGACCTCTCGGGTGGCAGATCCTCCAGCAAGGTCCAGAGCCCTCTGCTCAAAGGCGGTCAGGGGGTGCATTATGGGAGAACCCCCTCCGGTCTTGTTGCGCTCCCGGTTGTTGTGCGCAGTCTTGTCCTGTTGGGGGGCGGCATAGATAGATCATTACAATTCGGCAGGTGTCAGCAGGCCGTTCAGATATTGGCACAGGTTGGGGGAGGGAGTTGCAGTTAAACCATGGCATATCTCCAGGGGGTCGCAGCGCTCATGTGGGTCTGTGACAACTTTGGTAACCACCCTCCACTCACTCTCGCCCCCCTCCCCCTCGTGCCCGGGGGGGGGGGGGGGGGGGGGGAGGTGGGTGATGAGGGACTTGCTTGGGGGAGCTGGGGGTTGTTGTGACCCGGGGGCACCCTCTTGGCACTTACCCTGGCAGCCCTGGTGAGGTCGTGGAGCTTTTTCCGGCACTGTTCGCCAGACCGAGGGGTGTGCCCCACAGCACTCACTGCCGTGCCCACCTCACGCCAGGCCCATTGCACGACACTAGCAGGGTGGCGATGCCCTTTCCTAGGGCAGATGATGCTCCCCCGCTGCCCCACGGCATCTAGGAGGGTCTCCATGTCACTTTTGGTGAACCTCGGTGAGGCCCTCCGTGGCTCCGTCATCCTCAGTCTGCTGACCTGGTCGCCTGCGCCTCTTCGCTACGCGGAGCGGCGTCATACCAACGTCATTCGTGCGTCGCACCATTCCCGCATCATCGCCTGCGTGATTTCCGCGGCCCCGCTCCTAGCCCATTTCCGGGGCCTGAATCGCTCAGGAACGGGGCCGTGGGGAGCCGTCGTGAAACTCGGCCGAGTTTACAACGGCTTTGCCGATTTTTTCGGTTGCGGAGAATTCCGCCCAGAGAGTTTGAAATTCAGAAAATGGCCATGAAACATGACAGTCAGTTGAAATTAGGAGACGTAAAGGGAAACATACAGTTGGATGACAGTGATGAGAATAATGAGAAAGAGCGTCAAAGTCGAAGGCTTGGTGGGAATCTATTTAAATATGACCAAGCATTGCCAAGGTTTGATGAGAAGGAGGTAGAAGCCTTTTTCATTTCATTTGAGAGGGTAGCTAAACAAATGAAATGGCCACAGGACATGTGGGCATGACTGATTCAAACAAAGCTGGTAGCTAGGGCTAGTGAAGTGTTTGCATCACTACCGGAGGAGGCATCTGGGACATATGAGGAGGTGAAGAAATCCATCTTAGGTGCATATGAACTAGTTCCTGAAGCTTACAGACAAAGGTTTAGAAACTTAAGGAAAGAATTTGGTCAAACATATATGGAGTTTGAAAGACTCAAACAGCGTAATTGTGATAGGTGGATAAGGGCTTTGAAAATACAGCAAATGTATGAAGCTCTCAGATAAATTATACTTCTGGAGGAGTTTAAAAATTCAATTCCTGATGTAGTGAGAACTCATGTGGAAGAGCAGAAGGTTAAAACTGAGGTGAGCAGCAGAAATGACAGATGATTATGAATTAGTTCATAAATCAAAGCTTGGTTTCCAACATCAGTTTCAGCATGTGAGGGATAGAAACTGGGGACATGAGAAATACTCAAGTGGTAATGGTAAAAGTGATCTGATGGGAGATAATAGGGAGAGTGTACCTCAGACTAAAAAAGAAATCCAGGATGGTGGAAAAGAAATGAATAATGTCAAATGTTTTCACTGGAATAAACCAGGCCATGTAAAGGCCAGGCACTGGGAAGGCTGATGAGGTGAAACAGGATAAGACAGTGGGGTTTGTTACAGTGGTAAAAGAAAGCCCAAGGGAAGTGAAGGAGGGGCAAAATATAGTACAGCTTGATCAAGAGGTGATTGATAAGAAGGTGCCAAGTCGCTTTAAAGAATTTACTTGTGTGTGTAAAGTTTACTCAGTGTATCAGGAGGAGCAGGTAATGAAGTCACAATTTTAAGAGATATGGGAAGCTCGTCAATCTTTAATGATAAGAGATGAGGAGTTATATAGTTTGGGAAGAATGGTGCCAGAAAAGGTGGTAATATGTGGAATTCAGGGTGAGAGGACTAGTGTTCCATTGTATAAGGTAAGGTTGGAAAGTCTAATGAAGAGTGGTGAAGTGGTAGTAGGAGTAATAGAGAAACTATCTTGTCCAGGAATACAGTTTATCTTGGGTAATGATATAGCTGGATCGCAGGTGGGAGTGATGCCTACTGGGGTTGATAAGCCAGTGGAAAATCAGACAACTGAAGTGTTGAAGGACGAATATCCTGGGATTTTTCCGGATTGTGTATTAACAAGGTTGCAAAGTCACAGGTTAAGACAAGAGGAGAAATCAAAGAGTGAAGATGAAGTTGAAGTGCAATTATCAGAGACAATCTTTGATCAGATGGTTGAGAAAGAACAAGAACAGGTGGAGGATGAGGTGGATATTTTTAGTTCAGGAAAATTGGCGGAGGTACAACAGAAAGGTGTAGAAATAAAATGGATGTATCAGGTAGCATACACGGAAGAGGAATCTGAGTCTATACCAGAGTGTTATTACCGTGAAAGCGATGCCTTGATGAGAAAATGGAGACCTTTACATATGCAGGTGGATAAAAAGTGGGCAGAAGTTCATCAAGTAGTATTGCCGGTAGGGTATTGAAAGGAGATGTTGCGAGTTGCACATGAGGTACCAGTGGGAGGTCATTTGGGAATAAGGAAAACTCAGCTAAAATCTAGAAACATTTTTATAGGCCTGGACTACATAATGTTGTAGTTAAATTTTGTCAATCATGTCACAAATGGCAAGTGATAGGGAAACCTCAAGCAGTGATAAAACCAGCACCCTTAATACCCATTCCAGCATTTGAGGAATCTTTTACAGGGGTCTTAATTGATTGCGTAGGACCGCTTCCTAAAATGAAAAGTGGGAATCAATATCTTTGACTATAATGGATGTGTCTACTAGGTTTCCAGAGGCCATTCCAGTATGTGATATTACAGCTAAAAAGGATGTGGAGGAGTTACTTCAATTCTTTACTCGATATGGACTACCCACAGAAATACAATCGGATCAAGGATCAAATTTTACCTCAAGGTTATTGAAAGAAGTTATTAATAGCTTCGGAATAAAACAATTTAAAACAACTGCGTATCATCCAGAATTGCAGGGAGCATTAGAAAGGTGGCATCAGACATTAAAGACAATGTTGAGGGCTTATTGTCACGATTATTCAGAGGATTGGGATAAAGGAATTCCATTTGTACTGTTGGCAATTAGGGATGCACCTAATGAGTCAACCAAATTTAGTCCTTTTGAACTCATTTTTGGTCATGAGGTAAGAGGACCACTTAAATTAAGGAAAACTTGGTGCGTGAGAAATCAGAACTTACATTATTGCATTACATGTCAAATTTTAGGGAACGATTAAATAGAGCAGGTGAATTGGCTGGACATTTGAAAGTTGCACAAAATGTGATGAAACGGGTCGCAGACAAGAAATCCAAGTTCGTAGTTTTGCCAGTGGAGATAAAGTGTTATCACAAGTGGTAGGTTAGCCTTTAAAAGCTAGGTTTTGTGGACCTTATCAGATTGAAAGGAAATTAATTGAGGTGAATTATGTGGTAAAAACACCAGATAGAAGGATGACTCACCGAGCGTGTCATGTGAAAATGCTTAAAAGGTACTTTGAAAGGGAAGGAGAGAAAAAGGAGGAGGTTTTAATGATTCTAACTCAAAGTGACGAACCAAATCCAGATGACTGTGAATTTGACATGCCTCAAATTAAATTGGAAAACAAGGATGCTCTTAAAAATTGCGATAAATTGTTGAGTTAAATTCCAGAGGAAAAACAAACTGACCTGAAAGAGTTATTGATATCACTTGGGCAAGTTTGTGGAGATAAATTGGGAAGTAGTACAATGGCTATACATGATGTAGATGTGGGAAAGGCTGTTCCAATCAAACAACATCCATTCAGACTTAACCCTTTAAAATTGGCACAGGTTAACAAAGAGATTGAGAGTAAGCTTGAAAATGGCATAATTGAAGTGGGTTGCAGCCAATGGAGCTCACCCATATTGATGGTACCTAAACCAGATGATACCCGATGGTTGTGTGTGGACTATAGAAAGGTTAGTGCAGTTACAAGAACGGACTCTTATCCTATCCCACATTTGGAGGATTGCATTGAGAAAGTGGGACAATTAGCTTTTATTTCCAAACTGGATTTACTTAAAGGTTACTGGCAGGTACCTTTATCCGGAAGGGCAAAGGGGATTTCAGCTTTTGTGACTACAGATGGTATATACCAATTCAAAGATATGCCATTTGGCATAAAAAGCGCCCCAGCCACATTTCAACGGTTAACTAACAAAGTTGTTTCAGGATTACCCAATTGTGCGGTATACATCGACGATCTGGTGATTTTCCGCCAGACATGGAAAGAACATTTAAAACAACTGATGGAGTTATTCGATCACCTTCAGGTTGCGGGTTTGGTGATAAACCTAGCCAAAAGTGAATTTGGAAAATCTCAAGGCACTTTCCTTGGCCATACAATTGGACAGGGTCGAATGGTCATACGGGAGGTGAAACCAACAGTTATTGAGGAGTTTCTGATACCCTCAAGACGAAGGGAAATAATGCAATTCCTTGGCATGAGTGGATTTGATCGAACATTTGTGAAAAGTTTTCGGCGCGTGGTTGCTCCACTGATAGACTTGCTCAAGAAACGTCAAAAATTTCAGTGGACAGCGGACTTTCAACAGGCATTTGACGGCCTGAAAGCTGTGATAACCAAGGCTCCTGTCTTGGAGAATTACAAGGGTCTCTGTGATCAGATTGAACTAAAGTATCTGACTTTAAAGGGAAATGCCAAGGCATAGAGAAATGGATGGTGCAGAGACCTTCTTGTTCAAAGAGACTGTCAATCAAGAAGGATTCCAGTTGGAGAAAGAAAAAAAAAGGATTAGATTATTGTACCTGTTTGCGTGTGTTTTTTTTTTAAACGAAGAAGTATATTTACTGTGTGCATTTATTAAAGGATAGTGAAAAGGTGAAAAACGAAACCATCTTGAAGTTGATGGTTTATTTTTTTTCTTGGGGGGAGGTGTCATGTGAGAGTATCTTTAAGGAATGGGTATCTATAAATGGGTGTGTATATAAATATCTGTAGTGAGAGTACCTTTAAGAAATGGGTGTTTATTACTGTAGCAATGTCAGAGAGTGGCAAAGGCGCTGGCACCAATGGCGCTGATTCACTGCTGCACGGAGAATTGCATGCCGGCTTTGGGGCGGGGTGGCGTGGTTACGGAGATTCTCCGGCCAATAGCCTAATCCTGCTTTTTCCCCAAAGCCTTTGATCCCATTCTCCCCAAGTGCTATATCCAGCCAGTTTTAGCATCAACTACTTCCTGTGGCAATGAATTCCACAGGCTCACCACTCTTTGTGTGAAGAAATGTCTCCTTATCTCTGTCCGAAATGGTTTACCCTGAATCCTCAGACTGTGACCCCTGGTTCTGGACATATCCATCATTGTTAACATCTTCCCTGCATCTACCCTGTCTAGTTCTGTTGGAAGTTTATAAGTCTCTATGAGATCCCCCCTCATTCTTCTGAACTCCAGCGAGAACAATCCCAACCTAGTCACTCTCTCCTCAAATGACAGCCCCGCCATCCCTGGGATCAGTCAGGTAAATCTTTGCTGCACTCCCTCGCGAGCAAGAACATCCTTCCTCAGAAAAGGAGAGCAAAACTGCACACAATATTCTAGGTGTGGCCTCACCAAGGCCCTGTATAATTGCAACAGCACATCCTTGCTTCTATACTCGAAACCTCTCGCAATGAAGGCCAACATACTGTCATACCTTTAAGAAATGGGTGTTTATAAATGGGTGTGTTTAAATATCTGTAGTGAGAGTACCTTTAAGAAATGGCTGTTTATTACTGCAGTGATGTCAGAGAGTGGGTGGAGCTGGGCAGTCTGTCAGCTTTTTACTTTAGTTTTAGGCTGTTTGTTGCAGAGTGTGTTTTAGTTTCATTTTCAGTGTTGGAGCTGAAGCCAGACAGAGCAGGTGCACTGTTTATCTCTCTGCCATGAAAAGACTATCTCTTGATCATTTGGTGAATTCAGAATTTTAAATGTTCTCAATAGTGAATGTAAACCTAGGGCGGGATTCTCCAACCCCCCACCGGGTCGGAGAATCGCCGGGGGAGTGGCATGAATCCCGCCCCTGCCGGCTGCCGAATTGTCCGGTGCTGGGGATTTGGCAGGGGCGGGAATCGCATTGCGCCAGTTGGCGGCCGCTGGCAGCAGTCCCTCTGGCGATTCTCCAGCCCGCGATGGGCCGAGTGGCTGCCCGTTTTTGGCCAGTCCCGCCGGCGTATGTTACACCAGGCCTTTGCCGGTGGGACCCGGTTTTGAGGGCGGCCTCCGGGGTCCTGGTGGGGCGCGGGGGATCTGTCCCCAGGAGGTGCCCCCACAGTGGCCTGGCCCACGATTGGGGCTCACCGATCCGCGGGCGGGCCTGTGCCATGGGGGCACTCCATTCTTCCGCGTCAGCCGTTGTGGTCCTCCATGATAGCCGACGTGGTGATGAACCCCCCTGCTCATGCGTTGGGATGATGCCAGTACACGCTGGCATTCCCGTGCATGTGCAAACTCATGCCGGCCGGCGCAAACCACTCCGGCGCCGGTCTGGCCCCTGAAGGTGCGGAGGATTCTACAACTTTGGGGCTGCTTGACTCTGGAATGGTTCATGCCACTCCTCGGCGCTGGGACCCCCCGCCCCGCCGGGGAGGGGAAAATCCCACCCCTCATGTGCTTCTGTTAAAAGGTGTTTCTTCTGTCTTCTGGATGTTATTTGGGAAGTTATTAAGGACTACTTAGTGTTGTATTCTTTGGGGGTTGTATTTGAATTGATGGTTGCGAAGATATTCACTGTGTTTTAAAAAGGTTAACTTGAGTTCATAGAATAAACATTGTTTTTCTTTAAAAAATACTTTTCTGTTTCTACCACACCTGTAGAGTGGGCCATGTGCTCACAATCTATTAAAAGTTGTGGGTCAGGTGAACTCCATGATACACTTTCGGGTTCTCTAAAACCTGGCCCATAACAATATCATTAGCCTTCTTTACCACCTGCTGCACCTGCATGCTTCCCTTCAGCGACTGGTGCACAAGGACACCCAGGTCCCGCTGCACACTCCCCTCTCCCAATCTAAAACCATTCAGGTAGTAATCCGCCTTCCTGTTTTTGCTTCCAAATTGATCCCCGGCACCTGAGGGACTGCCTAAGGAGAAGGTACCAATCAAAGGTCAACAATTGAATCGGCTCCTCCTCTTCCCCAAGCTACCAAAGGAATATCCAGATTGTACAACTTGAACAATGCCACTGATAATCCTTTAGGAATAAGAAAGCGATCGCCTGCAGACCATAAACTCGGCAGGTTGGATGTCAGGTAAATCTTCACCATTTTCAGTGGATTCCAAAAAGAAACTGTTGATGCTAATAGCAGCCAACAACCCTTCACTGACCACTGACATTTAACATTCCAACTTCCGACACACGTGACATTCTCAATAAGTCATGTGCTACCCACCAGAAGCTCTGTTTTAAAAACAAATCGAATGGACAGATCTTCATGGTCAACTTATTTTGCATCTCGCAACTGGTATTATCTGACCCAAGGTGTCAATGTACTAAATCTATCTTGTATATTTTCTGGTATACTTCTTAACTGAACGCAGGCCTTGAAAGGTTTCCAAACATCTACTTTTTAACACTGAATGAGTAAGAGAAAAAATGAAATACTGCTGTTTATAATGACCTTATTACATTGTCAAACTGTCTTAAAATGCTTTGAATAATGAATTGTGTTTTGGCTGTGGTGATTGTTTTGTCGGCAAGCATTGCTCAAGAAAAAAACCTGAAGTGTCAAAGACATGCCAAGCTCCTGTTCAATCTCGCCGGCCTACTCCTGCTCTGAATTTGGATGTTCATATGTACCCTATACAATGGGTGACAATGGGCTCAACTTCTCTCACAGACAGTGATGGCGTTCTGCTCCCAAATGGAGCATGTGAGAAGGAGGAGAGGAGGATTCATGTGTCATCAAATCCATACCTTTTCGCAATGCGGTGGGTTTGACAAGGAGGCATTAAGAACGAGTAGGAATTTATTCCTCAGGAACGCGGATCTGAAGCCCCCCCCCCCCTCCTTCTGACGCAAGAGCTGCTGTCAAAAGAAAAATGCTCCACCTGCACCACTGCGCCAGCATCGGGAGTCTTGAAACACTTCAGAAGATAATTGACAGACTTTTGTAAACAAGACCCAGAATCTGCCAATTTGATGCTTTTTCTGTCTTCACAGTGCAATCCCGAAGGAGCCGTTCAGATCTACATATTCAGAATTGAGCTTGGTTGAGTGGGTGGAACTCTTGCAGGAATTAACACTTGACCATAGCCAGGCTCCGAAACAACTGCAACTAATTCCAGTGCTTTTCTCAAATGTACAGAATGACATTGAGTGGACCTTGACCTTCCAATTGAATGTCCTGTGCTATTATCACATATGGGTTACATTCCAAATTCAACTTTAAAGGCATGAATACTTATATTTCATTTGATTTCCCCAGGGGCTGGTTTAGCACAGGGCTAAAAGAGCTGGCTTTTAAAGCAGACCAAGGCAGGCCAGCAGCACGGTTCAATTCCCATACCAGCCTCCCCGAACAGGCGCTGGAATGTGGCGACTAGGGGATTTTCACAGTAGCTTCATTTGAAGCCTACTTGTGACAATAAGCGATTTTCATTTCATTGAATTAAAAGTATACAAGCTATAATAATGATATTATGAGTGTCGGATAATGTTTTTTCTCTGTTTTTTCATGAGATGTGGCTTTTTAAAAATTCATTCACGGGATGTCGGCGCCACCGGCGGGGCCAGAATTTATTGCCCATCCCTAATTGCCCTTGAGGAGGCCATTAAGAGTCAACCATGTTGCTGTGGATCTGGAGTCACATGTAAGTCAGACCAGGTAAGGACGGCAGATGTCCTTCCCACGAGGACATTAGTGGACCAGATGGGTTTTTATGCCAATCGACAATGGTTTCATGGTCATCATTAGACACTTAATTCCAGATTTTTATTGCATTCAAATTTCACCATCTGCAGTGGCGGGATTTGAACCTGGGTTCCGAGAGCATGTCTCTGGGTCCCTGGATTCCGAGTCCAGCGCCAATACCACTGCACCACTGCCTCCCCAGCCAAGGCCAGCATTTGTTGCCCATCCCTAAATTCTTTTTGACATGAGTGACTTTCACATCTTTTCAGAGGGTAGTTAAGAGTCAACCACATTGCCTGCACGGCTGCCTGACTCCAAATTATTTCTTGGCAAACTTTCAGTTGATTCTTCCATGTGACTGTCATTGCACTTCGAGAGCAGTGGAATGCAGGAATCTGCATTGGGAGCCATACACACCAGGTAAACCTGCATCCACCAAGTTTGCAGTTATAAAAATATCAAATCGCCTGGAGTGCTTTTCTCAGCTGGAAGCTCATCTCAAAATTGACATTAAACTTGACTTGAGCTTTGCACATGTGCTTTATGACATAATTTGAGCCTTCAATTAGCTTACTGCCTTCTGCTCACTTTAAGATATCAATTATTCTCCATTTGAAACCATTACAGTGTACTGTCCATTATCTGACTGCTGTCTGCTCATTCAGAAAACAATAAGGTTTTAATTTAACTATGCATTATATATACATACATGTAAAGTAAAATAATATATCAGTGACAGCAATGTGTATGATCTACAAGATGCATTGGAGGAACTCACCAAGTCCTCTCAGACAGTGCCTTCCAAACCCACGACCACTACCATCTAGAAGGACAAGGGCAGCAGACTCATGGGAACACCACCATCTGTCGGTTTCCCTCCAAGTCATTCAACATCCTGACTTGGAAATACATCGCCATTCCTTCACTGTCACTGGGTCAAAATCCTTGAACTCCCTTCCTGACAGCACTGTGGATGTACCTGCATGACAGGGATTGCAAGAAGGCAGCTCGCCACCACCTTCTCATGGGCAATTAGGAACGGGCAATAAATGCTGACCTTGCCAACAATATCCACACCCCGTGAATTAATTTTACAAATGTGAAATAGACTGCCAGAATTGAAAAGACTGTATTACCCAGCATGTGGGGTTGTCATCAAAGAGGTATAGGGAATAAGTTGAGAGCTGATCTGAAGCTGCCACGCCACATAGATGACAAACGACTGGCAATGTCTGCAGTGTGCCCAAACACTGGCATTTCTGCACGGGACTGAGCAAAACTCCAGGCTGGTTGATGCAAAGTTGCAAGTCATGTTAAAATGAATAGTTTCTTCCAGGTCCGGGTAAAGAAAGACTTGCGTTTATTCAGTGGATTTCATGTTGCGCACAATAAACTGGCTTGCTATCTAACCGTGATATCCATGGAGTAGCTTGGAGAGAAGTCCTGAAATAATGCATCTCCATTGGAGCAGCTGATTCAATGTTGTATCTTTTAAATCATCACAAACAAAATCCCTTCCTTTACTCCACGAATTTCAACATCCCTTTGCTATTCTCTTTCTCACAGTTGATCTTTCTGAATCCTTTTTGTTGAAACAGTCACACATGATCACATTGTCAGGGGAAATAAAGTGAGCCAGGCAACATGAGGAAACGTAACTAATATGTGCCTCTGAAGCACCATGCATGGAATTTGGGCATACAGGGAACGAGTGGTGGTCATTTCATCAGGTAAGTAGGCACAGGGTGGCAAGTCTGTCACCATTCCAACTCCCCCGCAATTAAGTCAAGAGATGGGAAATTAGAGGTCAGCCTTCCCACCCCCTCGGCCAGTTGAGGAATTGAATGGTGGAGGGAGGTCTGTGGGCTTAGTGGGCAGGGGACCTTTGGATTAGATGGCCCATGGAGGGCCCAAAGAGTAGCAAGGGCCACCCCCAGATGAAGAGCTCCCTTACCCTCCACACCGAGCCCATTCTGCCCATTGGCGAGAGCTTACATTGCTGGTCATGGTGACGCTGCTGCACCACTCTGATCTCCAGGGTTCTGGTGTTGCTCCTGGTCCTGGCCCGCTGCAGGTGGCCCTGCTGGTACTTAAGAGCTGCTGACCTTCTGATTGATCAGCACTTCTTGGAGGCACGGATATTTGTCATCAAAGACCCAGGAACGTCATCACACCACCACTCTGGTCATTGATCGGGGCCACTGCTATTAAATTCAACCCCATGTCTTTTCTCTTCCTCCTTTAAGTACCATGACCAAGAGGGTGTTGGCAACCATAGACTTCCATTGGATAAAATTGGATAGACTTCCATTGGGTTGGTTCGAAGTAGTGCAGTGGTTTGCCATTGCCTTCTGACCAGAAAACTAGCCATTCTTGTTCCTGGACTCAACTGCATTGGAAGGATTTATTACAGGTTTATAATCAACTTTCTGGCCATGTTATGAATGCACCGACTACGGCCAGAAAGTCCCAGAGTGAGACTTGAACACAGAGTTTATAGCCCTGAGGTATACCCCTGGGGCAGCACGGTAGCGTAATGGTTAGCACAATTGCTTCACAGCTCCAGGGTCCCATGATTCAATTCCCGGCTTGGGTCACTGTCTGTGTAGAGTCTGCACGTTCTCCCAATGTGTGCGTGGATTTCCTCCGGGTGCTCCGATTTCCTTCCACAGTTCAAAGATGTGCAGGTTGGGTGGATTGGCCATGCTAAATTGCCCTTAGTGTCCAAAATTGCCCTTTCCAAGAGCCGGTGCAAAATTCTATGAAATAAGGTAGGGATGCTGCTACCACTGTGCCACAATTCCTTCTTTTCCCATTTCTTTACAGATGTTAACTCTGGGTTGGGTCCATATATTCTCCCAAATGAAACCCTCGGAGTTTATTGGAAGAATCTTAGGAATGAGAGTGGGCCATTCAGCTCCTCGAGCCTGTTCTGCAATTCATTGCACCTTAGCTTCCTTTACCCACCTATGTCCCACAGGCAAACAAAATGTTCAACATACCGACAGCAAAACAAATCACCAACTCATTATCTTTTGCCCCTTCGATTTTTGAAAAGCATCCCAATGAGGAGTTGAATCCTTAGTTTAGGCCATGACAGAATGCAGTCCATTTTGAAACAACATACATCGGAATTGTTTTCCACATTAACTTTTAAAAGCCGAACCATGACCGCTATATTATGCAGCATCTATTGCTTCAAAGTGCACCAAAACAAATTAAATTAGAATGATTTTGCCTTTGGCGTAAACCGTACTTACCATGTTAATTGATGAAACAGGTCCAATGCTGTTCACGTAAATATCAACATCTATCACAGTTGGTTTCACTGTTAAATAAGGGGTAACAAAAACTGTATGTTAATAAACAGCAAAAGGGCAGCCTCTCTGATTAATCTCCACATTTTATATTCTCTTATTAACACCTACTTACACCCACAACTGGAGCAGTTATAATGAAGGCATTTTAACTTGAAGAAAAAGAAAGAACTTGCATTTATATTGCACCTATTCAGATATAAGGACTCCCCAAAGTGTTTTGCAACCAAGAAATATGTTCCAAGTTTAGTCACCATTGTAATGTGGGAAACACAGATGTTATTTTGCGTACAGCAAGGTGCCATGATCAACACTGAGATAACGACCAACTCACGATAAAATGCGAAGAGAATGACTTTTAAAATTGGTGCTGATTGAGGGACAAATATTGGCCAGGAAAATGGGGAGGACAACTCAGCTTTTCTTTGCATTTATACCATGGGATCTTTTACGTTCATTTGAGAAGGGAGGGGAGATATTGGTTGAAATCTCATTGACTGTGCAGCACTCCTGTGTCAACTAACATTATGTACCCAAGCATCTGGTGTGGGACTTGAAACCTTAACCTTTTGACTCAAATGCATGAGTGCTACTACTGAGCCACTGCTGGCAATAACGCCCGTTTCATTTTGTACCTCAATAAAAGAAAAGGCTTATTGTTGGAGAATCTCCTTCGACCTGAATGTCATTGCATCGTAACATTAGGATGAGCCCATGTATTGTGCTTTATTTGGAAAAAGAACAGTTTTTATAACTTAATTTCACATGGCTTTGTCATTCACCAATTGTCACAAGCCCTGAAAACTGATGCGATTTATACAATAAACCTTCATTTTCACTCTGGCTGAAATCAACTGAGGCAGCAGTTAGGAAGTAAACCTAAAAAACGATTCAGTTAGGCTGTGCTGTGTCAGATTTCCGTGGGAGCAGCTGTGAGATTGCCATGTTTGGCCTTCGTTTTCCTTATCTAGGAAGGAACGGGTAAATGAGTTTCCACTCCCGATATTTTTCTCATGACTGTTGGTGCAAAGGTGCAGACATATGCAGTGAGGACAAAGTAAGAGGTCTTACAACACCAGGTTAAGTCCAACAGGTTTGTTTCAAATCACTAGCTTTTGGAGCACAACTCCTTCAAAAGGTGGGTGAAGAGGTGTGTTCCACAGACACATATGCAAAGTCAATGATGCAAGATGATATTTTGAATCTGAGTTTTTGCAGGTAATTAAGTCTTTACAGGTCCAGACGGTGTGACTGAAGAGAGGGATAATCACAGGTTAAAGAGGTGTGAATTGTCTCAAGCCAGGACCAGTTGGTAGGATTTCGCAAGTCCAGATCAGATGGTGAGAGGGGTGAATGTAATGAGACATGAATCTAAGGTCCCGGTTGAGGCCGTACTCATGCATGCAGAACTTGGCTATCAGTTTCTGTTCGACGATTCTGCGTTGTTGCGCATCCGGAAGGCCGCATCGAAGAACACTTACCCCCGTTCCGAAGATCAGAGGCTGAATGTCCTTGACTGCTGAAGTGTTCCATGACTGGAAGAGAACATTCCTGCCTGGCGATTGTCGCGCGATGTCCGTTCATCCGTTATCGCAGCGACTGCATGGTCTCGCCAAGGTACCACGCCTCGGGACATCCTTTCCTGCAGCATATGAGGTAGACAACATTGGCTGAGTCACATGAGTATATGCGGGGTACCTAGTGAGTGGTGTTCACACATGTAATGGTGGTACCCGTGTCGATGATCTGGCACGTCTTGCAGAGATTGCCATGGCAGGGTGTTTGGTGTTGTGGTCGCTGTTCTGAAGGCTGGGTAGTTTGCTGCAAACAAAGGTCTGTTTGAGGTTGCGCAGTTGTTTGAACGCAAGTAGTGGGGGTGTGGGGATGGCTTTGGCAAGATGTTCGTCTTCATCGATGACGAGTTGAAGGCTGTGAAGAAGATGTCGTAGTTTCTCCACTCCGGGGAAGTACTGGACAGTGAAGGGTAATCTGTCGGTTATGTCCCATTCAGCCTCTGATCTTCGGGTAAGCGTTCTCCGAGGTGACCTTCAGGATGCGCGACAACACAAATCGCCGAGATGCATGAGTACGGCCTCAACCGGAGCCTTGGATTCATGTCTCATGACATTCACCACTCCCCCCCCCCCCCCCAACCAAACCCCCCCCCCCCCCCCCACCCCCACATCATCTGGGCTTGCATAATTCTACCAACTGTCCTGGCTTGAAACACACCTCTTTAACCTGTGATTATTCCTCTCTCCAGTCGCACCGTCTGGATCTGTAATGACTTAATTACCTATTACCTACAAAGACTAAGATTCAAAGTATCATCTTGCATCATTGTCTTTGTCGATATATGTGTTTGTGGAACCCACCTCTTCATTCAAAGGGATGTAGGAGCTGCTAGTGATTTGAAACAAACCTTTTCGAATTAAAACCTGTTGTTGTAAGACTCCTTACTGTGCCCACCCCACTCTAACGCTGGCACCTCCACATCAGTGAGGCCAAAAACAGCCTTTAAACAGCTTCTCTCAAAACTCTCCACCATTTAGAAGGACAAAGTTAACAGGTGCATGGGAAAACCACCCCCTGCAAATTCCCCTCCAAATTACCCACTGTCCTGACCTGAGGATACATCAGTGCTCCTTCTCCGACATTGGCTCATAACTTCCATTGAATCTTCTGGTATACAGAGATTGTACTCCGCATACGCGCGTCGGGGTTATGGGGATGTCCTGATGCACTGACTTGTGTACCGAAAATGTGCCAAGTTCAAACTTCCGTTCCTGTTTTTTTCTGTAAGCTCTGCACTGCAGCAGCTGAATGTGAAATCACGGGACAGCGCTAACTTAGCCTCTTTCCCTCCATGTTTGGTAAGTTTTTACGCTCATTCATTTAACTCCCTATCTAACAATGCTGTGGGAGTACCACCATGAACTGCAGAAGGAGACTAGCCGCCGTCTCTTAAAGGGCAACGAGGAATGGGCAATAAATGCTAACAATGCTGATATACCAAGGATGAATTAAAATAAAACCTAGATGACTTTGGCCGATGTACACAATTATATGTTGCCATTTTCCATTGCTGGCACGTGAAAAGTGACCACATGACCAAGGTCCTGCAAGGCTAATGGGACTACATCTTCACCTATCACTGAGGACAGGAGAGCAAAGAAGAAAATTGGGGCGGGAAAGACATCTCTCTTTGCTTCCTATTTGCAACATCCAACAGTGAAGCAATAGTGAGAGGACAGGATGTTAGGAACTGAGGAGCTAAGAGTGTCAAGGACTCTGATGTAAGATACTACCAAGAGTGAAAGCAATTGGGAGAGGTAACCAGTTAAATCAAGGTATTGGAGTTAAGTGATGAATGCAATGTAATGAAAATGAATTACTTCACCATTGAGATTTATGTCTGACTTTACACTGTTAAACATAAAGGTTGTTGCACTGAAAATGCTTTTGTTAAATTAAATTGTTCAACTAATTTTTCAGGAACTGCAGGTTTATATCGGAATCTATCTAAATTTCATATAAAATAGTGGGATTACAAATCCACCTATCAAAGGCTGAATAACAAATTATTCAACAACTGCATCAAAAGGGTACCAACCGAATGAAAGAGCTGAATTAAATATTTATTTTACACAGTGCTGATCAGATAGGCTTTCATGCTGGCAAAATGAGCAATGTCTTTGCTGTATATAGCGTGCTGAATATTATAAATGGAAATAATTGGAAAACGTTTTATGCTTGCTTGGGTTAGGAAGTCTATACAATGGGAATGAATAGAAGATGGGTTGGCACATTAGGATTCCATGCTGAGATGAGCTACGCCATCATCTGAATTTTAAGCATAAACCAATACATTGGGGTAAATTCTGCATCTTTTGCAGTGGCGACTAATAACTGACAATAGACATATTAGAACTTCTAAGAACAAGTTTCCGAAGAGGAATAAATCATGATTCAGAGCTGCATGAATTTTGTAACAAACGCTCTTCAAGGAAGAGTAGAAAACTAAAGCAATGGAGACTTGAGATTGTGTTTGTCAACTTTCTCTAATGTGGCTAAAAGAGTTATCACATAAAGGTATTACATCATCGAGCATTTCACTTGAAAATTGCGTAAATTAATTCTGTTGGCCAACAGAAAGCATAAGTGTTTGGATTCTGACGTTTTAACTTCAGTGAGAAATGAAATGCATGGCAGAATTTTACATTCCTCCACCAGGGTACTTATTGGGGGTGCTGACCGTGATCTTTCTCAGGAGGCCTTCCCACTAGGTTCCCACTTACCCGGACCTCTATGCAATTTTGTACTTGGACGGGTGAGGGCGTGGTTTGCCTACTTGCCCTTGCATCAGTTGAGGCCCTAAAGTGATCCATTATTGACCATTTAAATTGCAGCCTCAATTTTCAAACTTGAGTTCAGGGGCAATGGAGTGGCTCGAAAATGAAACATGATCAGGCTTCGGGCGGGTAGATGGCAGGGAGTCGGGGGAGGGGGGGGCGCGTCCAACAGCAGCTCCGTTTTAAAACCGGGCACCCTCACCCGAAAGGTGTGGCCCCTGTGGGGGCTCCCTCACGACCCCCCACCCCCCCCCCCCTCCCCACGCCTCTCTACCCTCTCTGCCCACTCCCCTGGTCCTCAGATGAAGAGGGAATAAATAAGCAGCAGGAAGAACCCCACCCCCACCATCCCAACTAGTGTGTTTTTTTTAAAGGGTTCATCAATTGCTTACAGATTAGTTCCTGGTTGGTTTCCTGTTGCTGTTGCTATGATTCTATAAGTGGTTAGTTCTTTCTATAGTTGTTTTAAGTTGCCAAAGTCTGCAGAAGGTTTACTAACTACAAAGCTTCTGCACAAACCAGCTGATACCCGACATGGGTGCTGGAGAAGGCATTCCCCTTGGAAACCGGCATGATTTGGAGAATGAGCAGAAGGTCACACAAAGCAGGAGAAGCTGCTGGAAGAGGAGGGGAGGAAGGGCCCTCAGGAGGCAGGAGGCCATGTGCTCCCAGGGTGTTCTGGAGACAATTTTCCAACTGAGCTTTACCAAGGCAAAAAGCTTGTGGCATCTACACTTCACAATGTTCTCTTGCCTACAAAGTCAAAAAAATTAAGGCACTAGGAAGTAAACATTCCAAAACAAATTTGCATAAATGGAATTGTGCCAAATTGTGTACAAATGTTGCCCAGTCACGGCTGTGCATTTGTTTAGTGCCTGTCTTCCATGTGCCTTTTCTAGCTCTGGTGCTCCAATGCAGTGCTATTCCAATGGCTGCAGCATGGCTGGTGATGGCCTGCTAACTTTCAGTGCAGGAGACTGCAGATAGCTTTGGAGGATGACATCAAGCAGCTCTGTGCCCAGAAGATTCAGTTACAAACTGTAACATTTCAGCATCACTCCACTGCATTAGTACGTCAGCGATCCTAGGAATCTGCTGGATGACAGATTGCTGGACTGCTGTGATGTGCTGCAAACTCCTTTATGTACTGTAACACAGAGACGCGATAGATCCATAAATGTGTGATGGAGTTGGCCATCAAGTTGGTGAGGATGGGCTCCATGTTCTGCACAAAACCCTGTGTCAGGCCCGTCCTGGATCCCTCCACAATCCTTGACATTGACTATAGGCTTTCTAACAGACTGTAATGGTTTCAGCTCCAATGCCAACCATAGGCTTCCTGAGGGCGAGGACATGTAGGTACACCTCCCCCTCCTGCTAGCTCCTGCTGCCTCTGCTTGTCTGCCAAATCCAGGGAGATGTGTAAGTGGGTGTCCTGCAAACTAATTGTGTGATAGGGCTGTCATTTAGAGCTGACAATGTGTTTGCAACAGTGAGATGTGGGTATGTGGGTGAGCATTGCAGCAGTGCTCAGTGGGTGAAAACGAGGTGGTGTATATGAACATCAGTTATGAGTCTTGATTGATAGAGTATTGGTAGTGAGTGAAGGGGGTGGGATGATTAAGGCGTGTCTGAGACTAGGAATGCAGTTGGTAGGATGTGCCATTTTAAGATGCATTCACTGACCTCGAGCACTCCTGTAAGGTCATTGAGATTCTTGCGTCACTGCACTCAGATCCTCAAAGCCTGATTTCTGTCATTGATCTCCACAGCTATCAATTCCCATTGCCTTCTGACCACGTGCCTGGACCGCTTTCTGGTCAATTACGGATACAGGACATTTCCTCCTTCAGCAAGCCCTCAGGTGCAGCATCGGAAAACCGTGGCGTCTATTTTTTCTCTCTCTCTCAAGTTGTATCATTCTCCAGTGTTTGGGAAACAAGTTCAAGGAGCTGAATGACCTACACCTATTCCAATGTTTCCCAGGTCAGGTTCACCTTCTGCACAACTACCAACACCTTCTCCATTCACAATGCCCTCCTCCCCTTTAAGAGACGCAGGCTAGCTAAATATTGTAAGATGGTTTTAAGTAATATTAGCCGCTCATCATGATATAGGCCCCCCTTGATGTGTCCAGCCAATCAACAACACAGTTAGCGCTGGCTAGATGCTGAATTCATTGAAATGAGCAAGGAGCATGAAATGGGCAATGCTGCCGCATTTCAGTCAATGGGCACAAGTTAATCACCCATTGCAATACCCAAGCCCACTTTTGGTGCAATCAGATATAGCTCACTAGGTCTTCACAATCAACAATTCTAATGGACAGAATTAGTTCAGTTAAGTGTTGCTATGCAACAGAAGGATCCATCTCTACCTCTTTCTTAAACTGCATCCATAAAATTGTACAAAGTAAGCAGCTACCTGAAATTTGGGTACCTTTAAATATGAACTGATAAAGTAATTAGATTCATAGCAGAGTGAAATATGATAACAAAAATAAAACTTTCATCAGTTTGATTGACCAATTAGACTGGGATAGTTCTTTTGACTTCATTGCAAGCCGGAATGAACTAAAATGGGGCAGATGTTTGAGGGCAAATCAACATCTGGCACATGAGAGGCTTTCATGTGTAGGTTGATAGAAATTCAAGACTGGCACGTTCCTGTAAGGAAGAAGGATAAGTATGGCAAGTTTTTGGAACCTTGGATAATGAGAGATATTGTGAGCCTAGTCAAATAGAAAAAGGAAGCATTTGTCAAGGCTCGGAGGCTGGGAACACACAAAGAAGTGTGGAATACAAGGAAAGTAAAAAGAAACTTAAGCTAAAAGGAGTCACGAAAAGTCATTGGCAAACAGGATTAAAGAAAATCCGAAGATTTTTTATACACATATAAAGAGCAAGAGGGTAGCCAGGGAGAGGATTGGTTCACTCAAGGACAGAGGAGGGAATCTATGCGTGGAGCCAGAGGAAATGGGTGAGGTATTAAATTTGTACTTTGCCTCAGTATTCAGCAAAGATAAAAACTCGGTGGATGATGAGTCCGGGGAAGGGTGTGTAGATAATTTGGATCATGTTGCGATCCAAAAGGAGGAGGTATTGAGAGTCTTGAAAGACATTAAGGTAGACAAGTCCCCAGGGCCTGATGGGATATACCCCAGAATACTGAGAGAGGCAAGGGAGGAAATTGCTGTGGTCCTGAGAAAATCTTTGTATCCTCACTGGCTAAAGGGGAGGTCCCAGAGGATTGGAGAATAGCCAATTTTGTTCCTTTGTTTAAGAAGGGTAGCAAGGATAATCCAGGTAATTACAGGCCAGTGTGCCTTACATCAGTGGTAAGGAAATTATTGTAGAGGATTCTACGAGACTGGATTTACTCCCACTTGGAAATAAGTGGGCATATTATAATAATAATCTTCATTGTCACAAGTAGGCTTACATTTACACTGCAATTAAGTTGCTGTGAAAAGTCCCTAGTCACCAGGTTCTGGTGCATGTTCGGGTATCCAATTCACCGGACAGCACGTCTTTCGGGACTTCTGGGAGGAACCTGGAGCACCCGAAGGAAACCCACACAAAACCACAGGGAGAACGTGCAGACTCCACAGGCAGTGACCCAAGCTGGGAATCGAACCTGGGACCCTGGAGCGGTGAAGCAACAGTGCTACCCACTGTGCTACAATGCTGCCCCTATTAGTGAGAGGCAACATGGTTTTGTGAAGGGGCGGTTGTGTCTCACTAACTTGAATGAGTTTTTCAAGGAAGTGACGAAGATGACTGATGAGGGTAGGGCAGTGGATGCTGTCTACATGGACTTCAGTAAGGCCTTTGACAAGGCCCCTCATTTCCGACTGGTACAGGAGTTGAAATCACACGGGATCAGAGGTGAGATAGATACAGAACTGGTTCGGTCATGGAAGACAAGAGGGTAGCAGTGGAAGGGTGCGTTTCTGAATGGAGGGCTAATGGCATTCCTCAGGGATCAGTGCTGAGACATTTGCTGTTTGCATTATATACAAATGATTTGGAGAAAAATGTAACTGGTTTGATTATTAAGCTTGCGGATGACACAAAGGTTGGTGGAATTTCCGATAGCGATGAGGACCGTCTGAAGATACAGCATGATATAGATTGGTTGGAGACTTGGGCGGACAGAAGGCAGATGGAGTTTAATCTGGAAAAATCTAAGGTAATGCATTTTGGAAGGTCTAATAAAGATGAGAAATATACAGTAAATGGCAGAACCGTTAAGAGTATTAATAGACAGAGGGATCTGGGTGTACAGGTACACAGGTCACTGAAAGTGGCAAGGCAGGTGGAGAAGGTAGTCACGAAGGCATATGGCACGCTTGCCTTCATTGACGGGGCATTGAGTTTAAAAATTGGCAAGTCATGCTGCAGCTTTATAGAACTTTGTTAGGCCGCTCTTGGAATATAGTGATCAATTCTGGTCACCACACTACCAGAGGATGTGGAGGCTTTTGAGAGGGTACAGAAAAGATTTACCACGATGTTGCCTTGTAAAGAGGGCATTAACAATGAGGAGAGGGTGGAGAAACATGATTTGTTCTCACTGGAATGACGGAGATTGAGGGGCGACCTGATAGAAGTCTACAAGATTATGAGAGGCATGGACAGAGTGGATAGTCAGAAGCTTTTTCCCAGGGTGGAGTGGTCCATTACTAGGGGGCATAGGTTTAAGGTGCGAGGGGCTAGGTTTAAAGGAGATGTACGAGGCAAGTGTTTGTACACAGAGGGTGGTGGGAGCCTGGAACTCGCTGCTGGGGGAGGTAGTGGAAGCAGATACGATAGTGACTTTTAAAGGGCATCTTGACAAATGTATGAACAGAATGGGAATAGAGGGATGTGGTCCCTGGAAGGGTATAGGGTTTTAATTCAGATGAGCAGCATGGTCGGTGCAGGTTTGGAGGGCTGAAGGGCATGTTCCTGTACTGTAATTTTCTTTGTTCTTTGAACTGATCAAAAAACACTTGGCATAAAAAGTGGCTTGATGTTATTTGCTGCCTGACTACAATTACGCAAAGAAATCAATCAATTTAAACCTGTTTTGTTACTTTTTTAGTGGGACAATCTTCAAGGTGACCAAATGGCTACCTTGATGACTCAGCAAGCTTTTCAGTAGCTTAGGCACACAGAACAATATGCCAGGTGCACACCGAGTTATATAACTACAGCTGGGCTGGAAATAGGGTAGCTACAATTAGCTACAGTATTCCTGCTTTATTTCTTTTAACTTGTTCATGGGATGTAAGCATTGCTGGCAAAGCCAGCATTTTCATTTTCCATCCTTGAGGAGATAGTGATGAGCTACTTTCTTGAACAGTTGCAGTTTGTGTGGCGTAGGTACACCTGCAGTGCTGTTAATAAGGGGTTTTTAACCCAGCCACATTGAAGGAACAGTAAGATAATTCCAAGTCAGGCAGCTGTAGCACTGGAGGGGAGCTTGCAGGTTTTGGTGTTTCCAGGCATCTGCTGCCCTTGTCCCTCTAGGTGGTAGAGGTCACGGGTTTGGAAATTAATGACGAAAAAGACTTGGTGAGTGAACACAGTACATATAGAGGGTACACACTGCTGCCAGTGCGTGCGGTAGTGAACGTTTAAAGGTGGTGGCTGAGATGCCAATCAAGCGGGTTGCATTTTCCTGGCTTTTGTTGAGTTTCTTAAGTGTTGTTGGACCTGCACTCATCCACACAAGTGGAGAGTGTTCCATCACACCTATGACATGTGCCTTGTAAATCAGGGGCTGGATTCTCCGTTTTTGGGACTATGTCCCGATGCCATCGGGAAAACTGTGGTCTTTTCCGCCAGAAAAACTGGCATCAGAAGGCCACAGATTCGCCGTCTTGCAGGGGGCTAGCAGGGAGCTGTGGTAGGGCTCGCAGCTCTAGCTGCCGATACGCCCCCCCCCCCGCACTTCCAGGTCAAAGGCCATGCTCCATGACGGACTCAGCTCGTGGACCTGGACCGCCGAAATAGTGCCTGCATCACTCGCCCACCTCGGACCGCCCGCACACATAGCCCCCAGTCCCGAATGAAGTCCCCCCTGTCCTCCGATCAGCCCTACCCCGACTGTTGCGGCCCGGACTGAGTCCGCAGCCGCCTCGCAAGGTTCGGGAACTGCAGGACTATGTCACAACCACGGCGTCAGAAATTCAGCCGGTCGTGGACGGAGAATCGCGGGATGGATCTCAGGCAATGGCCTGAGGTGGTCGATACTCAACGCGGCATACTCCATGAGTACGGCAATTTTTTGCGGGCGGAGAACTGCGAAACCGCCACTAGTCCTGATTTTGTGCGCCAAAACGGATTCTCCGCCCCGTCGCCAAACGCGATTTTGCCGTTGGGGTGTGGATAATCCAGCCCCATGTTTGCCCTGTGCAAGTGAAGTCAGTTAATAATAATAATCTTTTTATTGTCACATGTAGGCTTACATTAACACTGAAATTATGTTACTGTGAAAAGCCCCTAGTCACACATTCCGGCGTCTGTTCAGGTACACAGAGAGAGAATTCAGAATGTCCAATTGACCTAACAGCACGTCTTTCGGCACTTGTGGGAGGAAACCAGAGCACCCGCAGGAAACCTATGCAGAGGGCAGCACGGTGGCGCAGAGTATTAGCCCTGGTGCCTCATGGCGCCGAGGTCCCAGGTTCAATCCCGGCTCTGGGTCACTGTCCGTGTAGAGTTTGTAAATTCACCCTGTGTTTTACGTGGGTTTCGCCCCCACAACCCAAAGATGTGCAGGCTAGGTGGATTGGCCACACTAAATTGCCTCTTAATTGGAAAAAATTAATTGGGTGCTCGAAATTTTAAAAAATGAAAACCCATGCAGACACGGGGAGAACATGCAGACTCCACACAAACAGTGACTCAAACCGGGAATCGAACTTGGGACCCTGCAGCTGTGGCGCAACAGTGCTACCCACTGTGCTACCATGCCGCCTCTTTCAATACTTCAGCCATCCCCCTCCCACCTGTCTGAACCTCTTGCAAATAGCTGAAGCTAAAAACTGTACGATCCTCGTCTTCTTAACATTGTGCATCAGGTGGCTTTTACTGCTGGCCTGTTGTAGTTTAGATTTTGCCTTCAAATTGGCATTACATAATCCAAACACTTAATTAACTGTCTATTAATATTCACATGTCGGACATCTTTCATTTGAGGCTTTTCCCATTATCCTTTCATATACTGAATATGGAACAATAAAAACAGTGTACAGCTTCACAGGCAGCATGGAGATGTTCCTGCTATGTCCCTTATTCCATCTATTTTTCTCTTTCCCATTTATACTGATGCCTTGTTATTTTTCATAGTGAAATGTAGACAATATGTCAGCCAGAAATACGGCGATAAAATAACTTTAAGTGTTTTACCGAAATGGACTTGACAGTTTGCAAAACCTTTCAGATTATTGTTTCAAGTCTGAAACTATTTACAGAGGCTAACAGAAGATTGAAGTGAAGTATGAATGAATCACTGAGCTCATCCAAAAGATAGCAAAGTGCACAATATCTATTTTGACAAAAACAATTAGCTTCATATTCCTTCAGTTCAAGTACAAACTTTCCAACTGGGGCTCTTGTTCCCTGTGTGGTCCACAGCCATGGATACAACATTTTGTTGACATATTCAGACATCTTGAAGCAGAATAGATGTTCATTCCACTTCTTTGCTCTTGACAGTAAGTAAGATTTGTGATTACAAATAAGTAATGCATCCTCTTCCCTCACGATGTCTGTGCTTACATTGGAGACACCACTAAGATTTCACATGCGTTTTGTATGGTTAAAGTGCTGTCACTTGAAATAATCTACATGACCCATAAATCATATATATTAAAATGCCATACCCCATATCCTGTCACGGAGCTAGTTCAGTCCAGTGCACATAATTGCAAAATTACAGAACATTGCATTTTTTAATGTATTGGAAGTAGATGATGCACCCTTCCAATAATGAGTTTTTCTCACCCTCTGCGTTACAATTAGGTTGTACATATTTTTTAATAAATGCAACAAAATCTTTGCGGACAGGTATGCAATATTGAAATATGCTAAATAATGAAATTTATGTTCAGTAAATGAGCAAAAACTGATAGTCCTTGCATTTAATTAACAGAATCCACTGAAGACTACCTCCTTGATCACCCTGTTACCAAACAAGACAAATGTAGAAACATTGAAAATAGAAGCTGGAGTAGGCCATTCGGCCCTTCAAACTTCCGCCCCCGTTCAGTATGATCAAAGCTGATCTTCTATCTCAACACCACACTGCCATACTCTCCCCATAACCCTTGACGTCTTTAGAGTCTAGAAACCTATCTATTTCCTTCTTGCATATATTCAATTACTTGGTCTCAACAGCCTCCTGCAGTAGAGAATTCAATAGGTTCACCATCGTCTGAGTGAATAAACCTCTCCACATCTCAGTCTGAAATGGCCTATCCCGTATCCTGAGACTGTTCCAATTGTTCTCGACACCCCCCAGCCAGAGGAAACAGCATCCCTGCATCCAGTCTGTCTATCCCTTTCAGAATGTTATACATTTCAATGAGATCCCCTCTCATTCTTCTAAATCCCAGTGAATACAGGCCTTGTCGACCTAATCTCTGCCCACACTACAAAATTTCCATCCCAAGAATCAGTCTGGCACAAAATATGTGATTCCGTGTGTGATGTTAACCTGTCGTAGCATTCTATCACAGAGATTAAATTAAAACACAGCAACCTACAACTCAGAATTTTCTGGGCATTATATTGGATTTACTGCTGGGTACAGAGTTCAGAGAAAGAGAGAGAAAAGTAACAAGTGGCTGTGTGCAGGTCATACTCTTAAATATCCAATCAGCCACTTTGGATACGTTATCACACTCTTTTAGGATGACAACAAGCTTTGCTAATCAACACTTGCCATTGATACCTGTTCTGTTTCATTTCACCATCAGCCATTGGGCTACATTTTTCAGTCCCGCCCAATGCAGGAATTGTCACGGGCAGGTGGACAATTTGACAGACCATTTAACGATCTGTCGATCTCCGGCGGGAATTTCTGGTCTCAGGGCAGACCCGGACAGAAGATCCCGCTCAATGGTGTCAGCTGGCAGCACTGTCACCTCCGAAACAGAAAAGGTTGTGGGCTCAAACTCCACTTTGTTGGACATAAACACAAAAATAAAGAGCGGAATTGATTCTCCATCAGCGGGATTCTCCGCCCATGCGTTTCCCAGCAGCGTCGGATGGTCACAATGGGAAATCCCATTGGCAGGTGGCGGGTACGGAGAATCCCGCTGACGGCAAGGGCGTGCTGCCGAGAAATATGCAGCTGACGGAGCAGAGAATACCACACTAGACTCCTGATTCCCCGTTCCTTCATGCCGATAGGATTCTTCAGTGCCGCTGCAGTGAATGGAGATTTGGGTGAGTGTCAAATTCTCCGTCCTCTCTGGCAGCGATTGTGAGGTGGACTCGTAACAGAGAATCCCGACCATGGTCTGGGACATTGCAGACCTGTGCTGATGGAGGTTTGAGATTTGAATTTGGATTTGGATTTTGTTTATTGTCACATTTACTGAGGTACAGTGAAAAGTATTTTTCTGCGAGCAGCTCAGCAGATTATTAAGTACATGAAAAGAAAAGAAATACATAATAGGGCAATACAAGGTATACAATGTAACTACAAAAACACCGGCATCGGATGAAGCATACAGGGGTGTAGTATTAATCAGGTCAGTCCATAAGAGGGTCATTTAGAAATCTGGTACATTAATGATCTGGAAGATGGAACTGGAGGCACTATTGGTAAGTTTGCAGATGGTACAAAGATCTGTAGAGGTACAGGTAGTATTGAGGAAGCCAGTGGGGGTTACAGAAGGATTTGGACAAGCTAGGAGAGTGGATAGTGAAGTGGCAAATGAAATACAATGTGGAAAAGTGTGAGGTTATGCACTTTGGAAGGAGGAATTTCGGCATAGACTATTTTCTAAATGGGGAAATGCTTAGGAAATCAGAAGCACAAAGGGACTTGGGAATCCTTGTTCGCTATTCCCTTAAGGTTAATGTGCTGGTTCAATCGGGAGTTAAGAAGGCAAATGCAATGTTAGCATTCATGTCAAGAGGGCTAGAATACAAGACCATGGAAGTACTTTTGAGGCTGTACAAGACTCTGGTCAGACCCCTTTGGAGTATTGTGAGCAGTTTTAAGCCCAGTATCTAAGGAAGGATGTGTTGGCCTTGGAAAGGGTCCAGAGGAGGTTCCCAAGAATGATCCCTGGGGTGAAGAGCTTGTTGTATGAGGAACGGTTGAGGACTCTGGGTCTGTACTCGTTGGAGTTTAGAAGGATGGGGGAAGATCTTAAAGAAACTTACAGGATACTGTGAGGCCTGTATAGAGTGGATGTGGAGAAGATGTTTCTACTTGTAGGAAAAACTAGAACCAGAGGACACCATCTCAGACTAAAGGGACGATCCTTTAAAACAGAGATGAGGAGGAATTTCTTCAGCCAGAGGGTGGGGAATCTGTGGAACTCTTTGCCACAGAAGGCTGTGGAGGCCAAATCGCTGAGTGTCTTTAAGACAGAGATAGATAGGTTCTTGATCAGTAAGGGAATCAGTGGTTATGAGGAGAAGGCAGGAGAATGGGGATGAGAACATATCAGCCAAGATTGAATGGCAGAGCAGTATCGATGGCCGAGTGGCCTAATTCTGCTCCTATGTCTTATGGTGTTATGGTCTTGTGGTAACAGCGGGGAAGAAGCTGTTTTTGAGTCTGTTCATGCGTGTTCTCAGACTTTTGCATCTCATGCCCAAAGAAAGAGGTTAGAACTTAGAACAGAGAACAGTACAGCACAGAACAGGCCCTTCGGCCCTCAATGTTGTGCCGAGCCATGATCACCCTACTCAAACCCACGTATCCACCCTATACCCGTAACTCAACAACCCCCCCATTACCTTACTTTTTTAGGACACTACGGGCAATTTAGCATGGCCAATCCACCTAACCTGCACATCTTTGGACTGTGGGAGGAAACCGGAGCACCCGGAGGAAGAGTGAGTAAGCCAGGTGGGAGGGGTCTTTAATTATGTTGCCTGTTTTCCCAGGTAGCGGGAGGTGTAGATGGAGTCAACGGATGGGAGGCAGGTTTGTGTGATGGACTGGGCTTTGTTCACAACTTTCTGAAGTTTCCTGCGGTCTTGGGCCGAGCTGTTGCAATACCAGGCTGTGATGCAGCCAGATAGAATGTTTTCCATGGAGGTGCTGTCTTTTAGATCCTATATTAAACCAAGGCCCTGCCTTCTTCTCAGGTGTCATCGGGTGATTTTTACAGCACAGAAAAGGCCCTTCAGCCCATCAAGTCGGCACCGACAATAAACTACACATGGGGTGGGATTCTTCGGCTGCGCTCGCCTGGCGACCGGAAGTTCCCGCCCGAGGTCAATGGACCTTTACATGGTCCCCGTCCCACCTGTGGCGATCATGCAGCGGGCGTGGTCAAAGAACCCAGCCCTAATCTCGCGCTAACCCCACTTAACAGCACGTGTCCCATATCCTTGCATATGATGGCCTTTCACCAGCACATCAAATGGGTGGATGTGAAAGATTTTATGTCACTATGTGAAGAAGAACAGGGCCCAGTTATCCCCAGTTTCCCTGGCCAATTTCACCTCAATTTACATCACAGGAACAAATTATCAGGTCGCTATCGCATTGCTGTTCGTGGGATCTTGCTGTGCGCAAAAGTGGCTACCGCATTACATTTCAAAAGCACTCCATTGGCCGTAAGGCGCTTTGGGACATCCCGTGGTGGTCAAAGGTGCTGCATAAATGCAAGTCTTTAGTTTTAGCCATTCAAGGTTGCAATGATTTTGTAACAGATTTTGATCATCACAGAGTTGAAAGGGGTAGAATATTGTGTTTTCTCTTAGTTTCAAGTTGCACGTTAGAATTCCCCCGTTAAACAAAGCACACGACCGAAAAGGCGTGTGTTCTGTGAAAATAAATATCACCTGACCAGCCACAGACACAGATCACCACATCCTCAGTACTGCCAGCAGAATGTGCACCTAAGTGGGAAAGAGATGGGAGGACATGGGTTACAAAATACCTGCTACTACTCACTTCCAATGTCAGGGCGAAGTTTCTTGTCATATTCCTTCAGCAGGTGGTTTAAAACCTTAGTCGCATCGCGATCTTGCAATTTGGGGGACAGCACCCACTTTTGATTAACTGTGAGGTCTTCGTACTCATCCCCGTCGACTTTCCTCGAGCTGGAAGATTGCACTTGTGTTAGTCGCCGACAGATTGGTAACCGCGTTATCACTGGTGGCAGGCACCAAGTTTAAGCTGTTATATATGTGTACATATGTGTCACTGGGGTTTAAACAAATGGACAAATTACCATATTTTACCATTTACCAGATGCCCTCTGCCCCCCCCCCCCCCCCCACCCAAAAAAACAGCTTATGTTTGCTCCCATGGCTAGGGGGGTTGAGGAAGGGCAGGGCCAGCATCAACAGCAGTTTGCTCACAACACACTCCACAGAAGGCAACAGGTGCCCTGCGCGAGGAACTGGGTCACATATCTAGGACACCACCAATCCAGGTGCATTCGTCCCAAGCACCCACACTGGCAGTTTGCATCTCTTGTGCAACTTCCTCCCAAGTTTTTACCTCAGAGTGGCGGAGAGGGGGGGGGGGGGGGGGGGGCTCTATCTGAATTGTTCACATCTGTACATTTCACAAAAGATCAAACTTCCAACCAAACATTTGACGCTTCGGCTTCAAGCGCTCTGAATGCTGGTCCTCCCTTCGCGCAGAGGGAGGGGGAGGAGAGAGAAGTCCTTTTCCAAATATATTCACACGTGTCCTCCTCACATGCAATGATTAGGATTTTGATTTCTCGTCGGCGGCGTGCATGTTATATTATTAGTGTTACCATTAAGCCCCAGACTGCGGACTTGGCTCAATGTCTGCCGGTGGGTTTGGGTGGATTATTACTGGACCCCAGAGCGAGCGAAGGCGCCTGATGGAAACAACTGAGGACGAGCACACTGCATGCGGAGAGAAAGCGTCTCTTCCAGGTCTCTCCAATCTGTCCGGGGTAATTGAGCGTAAAGCTGCAATCCATCGCATGCAATGCCAATCTGATTTTACCGTTTCAATCTTCCACTTCATCTAAAAAGGGGGGGGGGGGGGGGGGATAGCAGACCTAACAGCATTCTAATAAACTCAGTGCTGTTTATTTACTGTGGTTATATAGACTGAGCGTTGGGACGAGGGGATGGGTTCCAGTTCCCACTGTTCGGCCTCTGAAAAATTAATTTCCTTCAGTTCTCAATGCATTCTCAAATGATGATGATTATTACATGCTCAGTTAACCCTACTCCTATTGCCTCAGGCTGCACGCAGCGAGGCACACAATTGCCTTGTGATCGCTTCTGGAAGATCTGGAAATTCAACGGAGCCCTTGGCTCTCACAAGAGTTGCCGGACTCTTATTATCTATTGGCTCCCTTTAGCTCAAACACAAGATCGGTCAACTCGAATCATTTCATTTGGGGGGGGGGGGGGGGGGGAATGTGCCCCCCCCCCCTCCCCCCCACATCTCTCTCTCTTAAAAAAAAACCCCAAAAGCATTTAAACAATCAGTTTCAAGCCATCGGTTGTGTTTTAACCCGCTATGTGACTGGCCTGCCCCTGTCTCGTGTCTCCCGCGGCATGGACAGGGAGCTGCATAGAGGACTGGACTAGAGCCGAATTTCTCGCCCCCAACCCACCCCCCCCCCTCCCTCCCCCACCCCCACAACCGCAATAGGTGTCCAGTCTGCACACCTGCACAAAGGCATCATCCATCCAACTGCGACATCACAGATAATACAGGCTGCTGGGGTGGGTGGGTGGGTGAAATCAAATACCTATTAAACCTACCCTTCCCCATCAGCTCTGCCCTTCACTCGATACATTTCAGAACTTTTGCATGAAAGGGAAAGCAGCTACCATCTCCAAGGGCGAAACAAACACACAAACAACAGCAGCAACAAACACTCATAAAGGCTTATTTTTAAATGACAATATCTGCTTACCACGCTTGGAAGACGGAAAGAAGTAAGAAAGCTGCCAGCAGTTTGGTTGGCATTGCTGAGAGAGACAGAGGCGCGCGCGAAGGAGAGAGCGAGCAGGCGGATTGCCGGAAAGTCAGGAGAGTATTTTGGGCAGACAGAGACGGAGTTTTTTTTTTCTTCTTGCCTCCCCGTGTCAGCAGCAGCGGCAGCCTCCTGTGTCTGTCACTTCGGAACCATCAAGAGGCAGGGCGCAGATGAGGCAGAGCGATCCGTTCAGAGTCAGCCATAAATCACACACATGCACCTCTGACAGGTGTGAGCGTTTGGACAGCTCCAAGCCTTTCCATTCAGCACCAAGTGGCTGGCGGAGGCAAATGGCCCCTCCTAGGTCCAGAGCCCCTCTTCTGACGCTCTCCACTTCATTCGGGCTTTTTGCATTGGGACTGAAAGTGGCGGAGTGATGAGCTCCAACTGCCTCGAATTCCCACTTTACCCGTTATTCCAACCGAGGGGAGTCCCATTGGGAAGCTGACGTCAGGCTTCGCCGCAGGATCGGGCGATTAGTTTGAAGACCTTAACATTTTCCTGAAATCAGTACGAACGAGGTATCAACCTATCTTTGACTATTTAACGACATCGATGCGTGTAAATATGTGTCTGCATGTGTGGCTAGGTGCATGTGCGACTGGGCGCATATATGACTGTTTGCATGTGCGACTGGTGACTGTCTGCATGTGTGACTGGGTGCATGTATGTCTGTCTGCACGTGTGACGGGATGTATGTGTGACTGCGTGCATGTATGACTAGTTGCATGTGTGACTGGGTGTATGTATGACTGGCTGCATGTGTGACTGGGTACATGTATGATTGGCTGCATGTGCGACTGAGTACATGTATGGCTGTCTTCATGTGTGTCTGGGTGCATATGTAATTGTCTGCATATATGACTGAGTGCATGCATGACTGCCTGTATGTGTGACTGGATGCATGTATGACTGGGTGCATGTATGACTGTCTACATGTGTGACTGTGTGCAGGTATGATTGTCTGTATGTGTGACTGTGTGTGTGTATGATTATCTGCATGTGTGACTGGGTGCATGTGTGACTGCCTGCATGGGTGGCTAGGTGCATGTGTGACTGGGTGCGTGTGCGACTGTGTGCATGTATGATTGTCTGCATGTGTGACTGAGCGCATGTGTGACTGTCCGCATGTGCGAATGTGTGATTGGGTTCATCTATGACTACCTGCATGTGTGGCTAGGTGCATGTGTGACTGGGTGCATGTGTGACTGGGTGCATGTGTGACTCGGTGCATCTGTGACTGTCTGCATGTAAGTGCATGCTAAGTGCATGTGTAGCTAGGTGCATGTGGACTAGGTTCATGTATGACTGCCTGTGTGCATAAGTCTGCATGTGTATGTGTGACTGCATGTGTGGCTAGGTGTAAGTATGACTGTCTGCATGTGTGACTGTGCATGCGACTAGGTGCATGTATGACTATCTGCATGTGTGACTGCATGCATGGCTAGGTGCATGTATGTCTGTCTGTATGTGTGACTAGGTGCATGTATGACTACCTGCACGTGTGACTGTCTGCGTGTATGATTGTCTGCATGTATGACCGTGGGCATGTGTGCCTGGGTGCATGTGCGGGTGGGTGCATGTATGCCAGATGGCAAGGGCGATACTAGGTCGGGTTCGCTACTGGGTTTAAGTACCTATTGACTCGGAAGATGGTTTACACTGTTATATTAGCAAAGGTCACCCATTCTCATTCTCTGACGATGTTTCGAATTACCTAGAAATAGATTGTAATGGGGTTTATTATCATTCTGAATCAACGTAATTAATCTATAGTCAAAGGTTTCTGCTGGTGTCTTTCTCAGTGATGTTGGCGCTCCTGTTCGTGTTCCGCTGAATAATAATATCTAACCTCAGAAAACTGCTTCTGAGGCAAGTTGGCAAATAGTGACTCAATTCTCCTTGCAATAAATCCGAAATCTAAATGGAGCAAAAAAAAAAACATCCGATGGATTCTTTAATTTGGGTTTTTATTGTGAACGGTTAGAATAGACTGTGTGCTCTGGTTTCATGTCCACTAGCTACCGGACTGAGAATCAACTAAAGCCATATCTCTCGGAGCTGTCAGAATGGATTTGGAGTTTGATTCAGAATCCTGGCCACAGGTTTCAGCAACGGAACTATTTAAACTACAGGATCGATTGCTATGATTTGTGTGTTGCAAAGTGGGATCCCAAATCAAATCCCGTCAGCAATGAGATTGAAATTCCAAATGGACGGACAGGAGTCTCTCGGTGTGGGGGACATTTGATGGAAGACGATTACTTTTGTGTTTGTTTGTTTTGTTTTGTTTGGTTAGGTGACACTGGATAACCCTGTTGCAATGTCTGGGCGGCTAAAGGCATCTGGTTCAGAACACGGAGGGAAACAAGCTGTGTCCTCCCTCTCTCTCGCCTCTCTCTGGTCTGCAGACAGGTGAGAGCAGTGAATTCCAGAAGGGCCTGCACTGGGGTGGGTGGGGGGGGGGGGGGGGGAGAGGAGGGATCAATTCCAGCTATCCCTGGATGTCAACCTCGCCACCAGCTGCCTGCGTGTCCCAGGGTGGGGCCCTGTCCTGACACAAGGTAAGTGAATTTCCTGAGGCAAATCGGCCAGGTTGTTTTGTCAATGTGTGCGGGCTTTGGGGAGGGGTGGTGGGCTGACTTGTCTATAACGCGTTGGCAGTCTCGATGGACCAGTAGCCTAGCTCTTAATGTGATCTCACAGACTCCCCGCCACTTTTGGGGGCGGGGAAGGAGTGTGTGTGTGTGTGTGGAGGGGGGTTGTGTCTTTGACACTGACCCCGAGAAACACCGCGAAAGATTGCAAGGGGGGGGGGGGGGTCCTACTATTAAATGAATCAATTCCAGACCCCACTCTTTGCAATGTGCGCGGATAGACCGACAGCTGCACAAAGATTGATTTGGCGAAATGTGGAAGACGGGATGTGAGGGCGGGGTTGTTTGTGTCTGTGCATAGTTTTTTCTTTCATTCTGTACCATAAGGTGTTAATGCTGAAGAGCTCCAGCAGAGACTGATGTCCTGATTCACACTCTCAAAATAGCTGGGGTGTATCCTGCAAATATATAAAAAAATATCAGTGCCCCCTCTCTTTGAACTACACACCAACTATCCGTGTGCACTGTGGTCTGACAGATAAACTGTCCACCTGTACTCTGGAATATATATATATATAAAACTCTTTGAACATGGCAGAGACCTCCGCTGGCCGTTGCTCTCTGGATGGGACATGAATTGGTAAGAGAGTGTTAGAATGTGTGTGTCTCCATGGACAGGAGCAAAGCCTGTGGGCGGTGTGGGGGAAAGCAATGCATGTCTGTGAAGGTCTGCACCCTGTTTAGAGTTCTCTCTCTCTCGGCGATTGCGGGCTCTTTCCCTCATAGAGGCGGCGAACAGGAATGCTTCAGTCTGTGGCTTGGGGGTTCCCGCTCCACATCAGCAAGCCTGAGTGTGTGTGGGTGAGCGAGCTGTCCCAGCTGGAAGGCAGCTCCTGTTGCCAGGCAGATTTGCGATGAGGAGGAAGCGGCGGGAGTGTGGAGGACAATGGAGCCCGGTCTCCCTGAGCGAGAACAGAGGTGGATCCGACTGGGAAGTGCTTCCAAGTTTCACATCAAATCATAATTTCTCTCGCATTTATAAAAGGGAATGGTGGTGTGGGGGGAATCACTGACTAAGGCAGTCTGCTCCAGGAAACACCGAACCAACAGCGCTGGCTAAAACACAACGTGAAGATGTTATGTGTGGGGCAGAAATCGGTCATTTTTAAACGTGTATTGGCTGTGGTGGGGATGGAAACTAGTTTCCAGTGGGCGCGGAGTTCCACACAGTCCACAGCAAAGCTCATTCTCAATCCTCGCCTGTCGTTTATTAGCTTTCCACCGACACTCTAACCTGCCCGGGTCTCATTCCCCTCTTCCAGGGACACGGCCTCGATGGGTTATGGGGCTGTCAGACTGTGAGGGGTAAAGCAGCTCATTCATTCTAACCAGGAGCCCTGCGAGGGAGCTGGCTCTGGGAATGTCTGCCCTCCCGGATCGTGGCTTTTGCCGGAAACCAATCAGGCGAACCCCTCGTCTGCAATCGGAAAACTCCCAGCGATGCCATCTATAAATACAAAGTGGCCGGCCGCTAAATTGACAAGCAGAAACATCGCCTGGTAAAATGCAACGCTGCCTCCACCCCCCCCCCCCCCGCCCCCGCCTTTGTGTCGACAACACCTAATGCTCCCAGGGAAAGGCAAAGACGTCCCAATTTCTCTCACATTGCCAGCTCTCCGGGGACCAGGTTACTTGAACACATTAACAGCTTTCCACACGGGCACATTCAAACATCATTGGGGACAAGTCAATAAAAGTTCAGCACCGAATCCCTGCTTCAAGAGCAATTCTCAATCCTCTCAAGATTGGGGCTGAGAACAAGTTAATCTGGCACCCGAGTGCGTGAGGGGTGGAGCGGACCTTTTTAATTGGCCCCTTACTTACACCGATTTGTATAATTCTGGGCACAGCTAATACAATTTAGTAAAAAGCAACGGATGCCTGGCACTGGAGTGGGGGGTGGATTGTGCTGACAGTATGTGCAATCTGGAATATAACATTGCTTTTAAATAAATACCAGCTATTATATAAAGTAGCATTGCGTAGGGAAACTCGCGCAGAAGTGACACAAGAATTTGCCGGTTAGGTGGATCAACGTGCGGGGTTACTAGGGCTGGGGAATGGGCCGGGGTAGGGGCCTCTTTTGCAGGGTGGCTGAACACTCGATGGGCCGAACGGTCTCCTTCTGCACTGTAGGGGTTCTATGGATTCTAAATCTAGTTCTTCAAAAGAGACGGCTAGGTTGATGTAAAATGAGGGAACGGATTCCGAAATATAGCAATATAGCAAATCTAGTAAAGTGGAATGTGGGCCGTTCCTGCATAGACTAGGGCTCATCCCTAATTGCCCTTGACCTGAGTGGTTTGCAGGGTCTGGAGTCACATGTCGTTCTAACCAGGTCCAGAGGGCAGATTTCCTTCCAAGGACATTAGTGAACCAGATGATTTTCTAACAACAATCAAGAATGGAATCACAGTCATCAATTACTGAGATGAGCTGCTAATCCCAGATTTTATTAATTGAATACAAATTGAATGCAAATTACAACAGCTGCCAGGATGGGATTTGAAACCCTGTCCCCAGATCATTAATTAACCTGACCTCAGGGTTACTAGCCCAGTGACATTACCGCAGTGGGCTAAGACAGCTGGCTTGTAACGCAGAACAAGACCAGCAGCATGGGTTCAATTCCCGTTCCAGCCTCCCCAAACAGGCGCCGGAATGTGGCGACTCGGGGCTTTTCACAGTAACTTTGTTGAAGCCTACTTGTGACAATAAGTGATTATTATTATTAACTCTCCTCATGGATACTTCGGGACAAAAAATAGCAACTCCCAACACCAAGCCACCATTCCCCTTTGACACGGGAGCAATTACATTTCACCCTCATCCTTATGATTTCATCTCCCAACAAAGAAAACTAGAAATGAGCAGCTAGATCACAATCGTGATCACGGTTCGAAGGTGGATTCAGGCCCTGAATTTTAAAAGTTTAAAAAAGAAAGTCTTGCATTCATATCGCACCTTTCGCAAGCACACGACCACTCCCAAAGCATTGTAACAGCTAATGAATTACTTTTGACGTGTATGCTTCCAAAGATGTGCAGGTTAGGTGGATTGGCCATGATAAATTTCCCCTTAATGTCCAGGGATGTGCAGGTTAGGTTCTGGGTTCCTGGGATAAGGCAGGGTGGACGGGGGAGTGTAAATGGGTAGAGTGCTCATTTGAAGGATTGGTGCATACTTGATGAGCTGAATGGCCTCCTTCTACACTGTAGGGATTCTATGGTCACTGACAAGGAACAGGGCAGCTAACTTGTGCTCAAGGTTCCACTAACAAAAATGTTTGGATTTGGCTGAATGAAAAGCAAATATACAACATGGGCCAATTGTTTATAAAACATTCATACTTACCTGACACGCAGCACAGTAGCATTGTGGATAGCACAATGGCTTCACAGCTCCAGGGTCCCAGATTCGATTCCGGCTTGGGTCACTGTCTGTGCGGAGTCTGCACATCCTCCCAGTGTGTGCGTGGGTTTCCTCCGGGTGCTCCGGTTTCCTCCCACAGTCCAAAGATGTGCAGGTTAGGTGGATTGGCCATGATAAATTGCCCTTAATGTCCAAAATTGCCCTTAGTGTTTGGTGGAGTTACTGGGTTATGGGGATAGGGTGGAGGTGATTGGGTAGGGTGCTCTTTCCAAGAGCCGGTGAAGACTCGATGGGCTGAATGGCCTCCTTCTGCACTGTTAGTTCTATATGGGGAAGAATATACTGACTCAAAGGATGTTCAATATTCACTATAATCTGCAAACTGCAAATAGAAAAAAAAATTAGAGACATCCTTCACTTCGAGCGTGTTCAGCAGACAAAAGGATGACTCTTTTTAATCAGTGCTAATGCAGACATAACTCTCCATTGATAAAATATTTAGAGAAGATCAATATGGTTCATAAAATGATCTACCCTAAAGGAAGAACCTCAGATTATTTAAAACTCTCATGATTCTGAGACATCCAAAGGTGTTTTCCAGTCAATCTTCTGTTGTGGCGAAAGCTGTAATGTTGCAAATGTAACAGTCAATATTGTACACAGTAAGATGTGGTGAGCAGGTCCTCTTCAGAATCAGGACTGTCAGGTAAGTATGAATGGGGCAGCACGGTGGCCTAGTGGTTAGCACAACCGCCTAACGGCGCTGAGGTCCCAGGTTCGATCCCGGCTCTGGGTCACTGTCCGTATGGAGTTTGCACATTCTCCCCGTGTCTGCGTGGGTTTCGCCCCCACAATCCAAAAATGTGCAGAGTAGGTGTATTGGCCACGCTAAATTGCCCCTTAATTGGAAAAAATAATTGGGTAATCTAAATTTTTTTTTTAAAAAAAAGGTAAGTATGAATGTTTTTGTAAACAATTGGCCCATGTAGCAGCTGTAATGTTCAAGCACTGTCCATACGGTTATCTTAATTTGTATCTTAATACAGATGTCAGTGTCTTGAAAGAACACGGCGAGAGTCCCATTTCTATTTTCCTCTGTCACACTTGAACTATATTAAGTTATTCTGTGTCGCCCCTGGTTTCTGCAGCACCCATCGACATTTTCAATGTACGTCTATTCCAAAACATGAATGGAACAATGTCTGTCTTGTCTCTGCAAACAAGTTGTCTTCATTTAGGTCTGCTGAATCCCTGAGGCAAGTATTATCAGAGGACACCAATGATGATACACAGGAGGCTGCTCAATTCTCAACTGAAGTGAGACCAAAAGCAGGTAAAAAAAAAAACTGTCATCAGTGGATCACTTTCATACAATACTGTCAAGTGAAGGGGAAAACGCTGGATTCGTTGCTGGATGCTGCACAGGCCTCCTGCTCTGGTCCATAACATGAAAGCCCAACAAATTAAGCAACAAACCAGGGAATATGCATGAATAATAAAACAAAAAGACTCAGGAGATCGGGCAGCATCCGTGGAGAGACAAATAGAACCATTGCTTCAGGTCTGTGACCCTTCATCAGAACTAATACCTCCTTTCTTATCAATTTTTAGCGCATTCACTATCTCAACAAACTCCTCTTTCGCTATGGCTTGAGCAGCATCTTCTTCCTTGGTAAAGGCAGATGCAAAGTATTTATTTAGTACCTCAACTATGGCCTCTGCCTTCCCTGTGCCAATCCCTTTTTTATAATAAAAATCTTTATTGTCACAAGTAGGCTTCCATTCACACTGCAATGAAGTTACTGTGAAAAGCCCCTCGTCACCACATTCCAGCACCTGTTCGGGTACACGGAAAGAGAATTCAGAATGTCCAAATTACCTAACAGCACATCTTTCAGGACTTGCGAGAGGAAACTGGAGCATCCGGAGCAAACCCACGCAGACACGGGGAGAATGTGCAGACTCCGCACAGATAGTGACCCAAGACAGGAATCGAACCTGGAACCCTAGCGTGTGAAGCAACAGTGCCAACCATTGTACCACCATGCCGCCCTTTATTTGCCACCTTTTTCCTATTTGCACGTTCCATAGAAGACATTTTGACTCCCTTTGATGTTAGTTGCTGATCTCTTCTCACATTCTCTCTTTGCTTATCTAATTTCATTTTCCATTTCTTCTCCATATCCTGTCTAGTTCTAAATTGCATAATCTACCTGACATCTGTCATATGCACACTTTTTCTGCTTCATCTTACTCTCTATCACTTCCATCATCCTGGAGTTTTGGCTTTGTTTGTCCTACTATTCTCTTTTGCTGGAATATACTACACCCAAACTATCTCCTCTTTAAAGGCAGACCATAATTCACTTACAGCTTTTCCTGTCGATCTTTGATTCCTATTTACCTGAGTCAGATCCATTCTCATTGTATTGAACTTGGGCCTCCCCCAAGTGATTATTTTTATTCTGTTTGTGCCTTATCTTTATCTATAGCTGACCTAAACAACCTAAATTATGATCACTGTTTCCTAAATTTTCCTTTACAGACACTTGATGCCCTTAATCTATCACATTCACGGTTCCAACAGTGCCAAATTTGGATCTCAGTTGACAAAACTGTCCACCACTGGGGGTTTTCCTCACCTAATGTCTTGGTCTATTGTAGACTAATCGATAAGGATTGATTAGTCAACAACTCCATCATCATTGTATGCTGCAACTCTCAGCATGATAAAGGGTGAACTGAATGGACCATGACCTTTTTTCTCCTAATGATGCCAATGTTTTTATGATATTTAAAAGAACCTAGCATCGTGACTGCAAACTCTGATCCCAACAATCTGGTTGGTCTGCAGTGCTACATGTATAGAATGGATCAGTATTGGGATTGGTTTAGCCTGTGGTGTCGCATGATTGGCACAAACCAATCAGCACACTGCAATTTGAAATTTAAAATGTCAAGAATTCTTTTGTAATATTGTTTAAACTCATTGCTTAAGAACTTTGTGGAGGTAACGTAGCTGATGTGTGCATTGGCTTTACAGAACGTTAGAAAGTACACCTGTAACATTTTTTAAGTCTGTCAAATAAAAATATTTATTTTCTTACTTCTTTCAGTGTATTCCTTTCCCCAACCATGTAGCAGTTAAGGTAGCTCCAAGGAAATGTGTGTGGATAGAGGATTGGAGCCAACATAACACGTATAGCAAACATAGTCATTCAATGCCCAAGCCAGTTTTGGACTGAGCACTGTTGCTTCTTAGAATATACTGGCTCATAATGGCATTTTGTGTGACAAGCATATCAGTGTGAACTTAGTTCTTTCCCATCCAACTCCAATTAACTTTGCAAGCCAGTGCCCAGATGTGTAGGGTGGTCCTGGCTGGAAAAACAATGGGTACCTCTCTGATGTTATGCTGCCTACTTTTCATTGGATGAACTCCAGTATTACCCCTGCTGCATTTGGTGGGAGAAGGAGATAGGTGGGTGGTGGCGATGCGAAGAGCGGAGAGGGATCATCAAACTTTGGCTGCCCATTACATTTGCTGAGGGACTCTGGGGATAGGTAAGCGATTTGTGTCAGTTACAGAGTTACAGAGGGGAGGAGAAGCTGTCACCCACAGCAGCCAAAAATAAACTCTTATCTGGAAGAGGTTGGTTTGAAGATCTTAATCATGCTGATAAGTCTCAATGCATCTGGTACGAGGGTGTTCAAAGAAAGCGCAATTAGAATGGTGCTATCACAAAATGTAATTTTAAAAGAGCTCAATGTGCATAGAGCAACGTTTAACAATGCAGAAATAAACAGTGAGCATTAAGCCTTAGTGAATTGTTTAATTGCTTGGCTTGAGACCAATACGAGGCACAGAGTACATAAATTAGTGATTTATATCCTAAACAAAATAACTCAAGAAGTAGAAGCAGGAGGAGACCATATGGCACGTAGAGTCTGCTTTGCCATTCAGTATAATCATGGATGGTCTTGGGCTTCAAATCCACTTTCCCGCCCGCTCCCCATGTCCTTGAATTACTTGACAGAACAAAATCCCTCGGTCCCAACCTGAAATGTACTCAACGATGGAGCATTCACAGCCCTCTCAGATGCTGGAATGTGGCGACTGGGGGCTTTTCACAGTAACTTCATTACGGTTTTAATGTAAGCCTACTTGTGACAATAAAGATTGTAAAAATAAAATAGAGAATTCCAAAGCTTCACAACCTGAAGTAATTTCTCCTCATCTCAGCCCGGAATGATTAGCCCAGAATACTGAGACTGGGTGCCCTGTATTTCAAACTTCCCCAACCAGTGGAATCGATCCCATCAAGCCCCTTCAGAATCCTGTATGTTGCAATGAAATTGCCTTCCATTCTCCTTAACCTCAGAGAATATAAACCCAATTTACTCAGCCTCTCAACATAGGGCAACTCGTTTTCTCAGGGGCCAACTGTGTGATTTTCTGCTGTGTCACATCCAATGCAATGACATTCTTCCTCAAATTTGCAGACCAAAACATCACACTGTATTCCAGATGTGGTTGCACTGACGCCCTGAACAATTTTCGTAAGATTTCTCTATTCCTGTACTCCAAACCCCTTGCCTTCCTAATTGCGTGCTGTACCTGCATTCTAACTTTCTGCATTCCTTGTATGAGCACATCCTTCTCGAACATCACATTTTACAAATTTCGCACCATAAAAGGAATATTCTGCTTTTCTATTCTTACATCGAGAGTGAAGAACCTCGCCCTTCCCCACATTATATTCCATCTCTCATTTTGTTGCCCACTCACCTGACCTGTCTATATCTGTTTTCAGGCTCTCACTCTCTGTCCTCTCCACAGCTTACCTTTCCACCTAGCTTTGTGTCATCGGAAAACTCTTCGTATCTTCATCAAAGTCATGAATACAGATTGTAAATTGCCACTGATCCTTGCAGCACTCCACCAGTCGCAGCCTGCTGACATGAAAGTGTTTTGCTTTTGCCCTTCCTCGGCTTCTAGTCCATGAATCAATCCTCTATCCATCAAAATATATCACCCTCATCTCCACGAGTCCTTACCATGCTTATTATGGGTGGCATGATAGCACAGTAGTTAGCACTGTTGCTTCACAGTGCCAGGGTCCCAGTTTGATTCCCAGCTTGGGTCACTGTCCGTGTGGAGTCTGCACGTTTTCCCCGTGTCTGCGTGGGATTCCTCCGGGTGCTCCGGTTTCCTCCCGAAAGACATGCTGTTAGGTAACTTGGACATTCTGAATTCTCCCTCTGTGTACCCGAACAGGCGCCGGAATGTGGCGAATAGGGACTTTTCACAGTAACCTCATTGCTTTTTGTAAAAAGCATGTTGAATTTTTCTAATTATACTCTGGAGGCGATTCAACGGAAATATTTCTTTTTTTTAAATTTAGAGTACCCAATTCATTTTTTTCCAATTAAGGGGCAATTTAGTGTGGCCAATCCACATCTTTGGGTTGTGGGGGCGAAACCCACGCAAACATGGGGTGAATGTGCAAACTCCACACGGACAGTGACCCAGAGCCGGGATCTAACTTGGGACCTCGGCGCCGTGAGGCAGCAGTGCTAACCCTCTGTGCCATCGTGCTGCCCTAAGGGAAACATTTTTAAGTGTGATTTTGGGCAGGTTTGGCAGGGTGTCCCTTGACAGCCGCATTGGCGAGGTTATGGCCTGTATTCAACGGCACTTAGTGCCAAAAATGAGCCCCCACGAGATTCTCACTGTTTCTGGCTTCCTCTGGCTTCTGGCTTCCTCGCCTGACATCCTTCACCTGACTTGTGCTAACAAGAGGGAACTGCTTTTAAAAAGGCAGCACAGTAGCAGAGTGGTTAGCACAATTGCTTCAGAGCTCCAGGTTCGATTTTTCGGCTTGGGTCACAGTCTGTGTGGAGTCGGCACGTTCTCCCCGTGTCTGCGTGGGTTTCCTCCGGGTGCTCCAGTTTCCTCCCACAGTCCAAAGATGTGCAGGTTAGGTGGATTGACCATGCTAAATTGCCCTTCATGTTCAAAACGTTTGGGTGGGGTTGCTGGGTTACAGGGAGGGTGGGGTGTGGGCCTGGGTAGGATGCTCTTTCCAAGGGCCGGTGCAGACTCGATGGGCTGAATGGCCTCCTTCTGCACTGTAAATTCTATGAAATTTATTCTATGAAAAGCTCCTTCACCACTCACTCCAGCCAACACACAAGCATGGCAAACGTGCAGACCTGCTTCTCGCTTTGGCAATGCTGACCTGGCCAGTCTTCTCGATACCATCGGTGAGAGATGGGCCACCTGTTTCCCCGAGGGGCGTCGGAGGACTAGCAGCAGGGGGTTAACAGTGGCACCTGGGAGGTGGTGGCAGCAGCTGTCAGTGCGGGCAGCCTGACCAGGACGACTGCCGTCCAATGTCAGAAGAAGACCAATGACCTCCACTGAGCTGCAAGGGTAAGTTATCACTTCCCTCTTGGCATCTGTTCTGGCTGCCATGCCTCAAGTTCCCAAACCCGCCACCCACCCTCCCCCACCACAAATCACTGGCTGACACTTCGCAGCCTTCCCACATCCGATCTTCATGTTTGTTCCTCAGCAACACTTGGCATCCAACAGCACAACCCCTTCATGTCAGGCGCGGTGGCCAAACATGCCACCTATTTTAGAACCCCCTGACCCATCAAATGTGCATGTCACATTGCCCTCTCTTTGTCCCCACAGGAGACGATAGCCCATAATATGTGGGAAAGGACCAAGACGGGAGGGTGGGATGCCAGAGATTCGAGTCCTCATTCCTTTTGAGGAGCGGGCCATGGAAATTGCAGGGTTATCCTAGGGGAGAGCAGTCACTCACAACAAGGTTGGCCTGAACCACGGAGGTGCAGATCCACTGCCCCTTCATGCGGATGTCCTGTCTCAAGTGAAGTGTTCATGTCTGTCATGTACATTGTCCCGCAGGATCTTCATCCAATGAGGCCGGGCTATCCAGAGTCATTCCACGCCCCCCCCCCCCCCCCCCCCCCCCCACCACCACCACCACCACCCAAGAGACCGTTTTGGAGGAGAAGTCCGAGGAGACCACCATCGAGGTATCACAACTATCACTCCCATCTTCCATCAGTGCAGAGCAACACACCTCGGTGGGCAACATTAGTGGACAGGACCCTGGGGAACAATCTGCTGAGCACCACACAGTTGCTGATCTACATCAGGTGGAGGTAGGAATATCCATGGCAGCAGCCGGAGATCTGCTGGATCTTAGGACTCAGCTGGGTCCCAGTCAGATGCCAAGCCTCTGGACAAGGTTTTCTAAGAGCTGATGCAGGTGATAGGACACAGTCGTCACATTCAGGCGGGGCTGTCAGCGACAGTCCAGTGACTGCATAGCTGACTGGAGGAGTCCCAAAGGCTTTGGGTGCAGGAGATGCTGCCGATAATGCGTGTCACCGAGGCCAACACTGCTGGGATGGTGATCGCAGTTGAAAGTCTGGAGCACGGCGTCCGCATTTGAGTGGTGGCGTCCAAAGCATGGTTTGGTCCGTGACGACCATGACTGAGGGCCTTGATATCATGTCCCAGTCGCTGAGGGCCATGTCCCAGATAAGATGGACATTGCTGAGGCACTGCAGGGTGTGGCCCAGTCACTGAGGAGCGTCACTAATGGTGTCAATACAATGGTGCCGGCAATGAGGAGCCATTAGGATTGGCAGCGCCAGATGATTCAGACGCCTTTGGAGGTCACTTCAGCTGCTCCTCCATCCCCTGGAGGCCCCCAGGGTTCTACGGACACAGTCAGGGAGGAGGAAGCACTGGAGGCCAACATGCGGCCTACCATCAAGAATACGACGGTGATTTTCAGTTCTTCGAAATCCCCCCTCCTGAAACTGGCGCACCTCAAGGGCAGAGGGCAGAACAGGGCAGAGGGCTGAACAGGGTGGCCTGGCCACACCTGTGACACCGGTAAGTCGGCCAAGGCCCTCTGGTTCCAGGCCTTCCAGAGGACCTCTGCCAAGGGCATCAAACACCACAGGGTGTGGAAAGCAGCAGACTGCCTCTACCTCTGATGTACATTCTGGGGACACACCTAGACATAGCAGTGATGTAGCAGTGAACTGGGAAAGATCAACAAGAGTGAGGAGCACTGAGTGGCCACTGGGAGGGTTCACTATCTGTAGCTTGGGAGAATGGAAATGTAAAATGTTCACTGTTAAAACATGTAACACCTGATACATGTGAAGCCTCTGTCACATTAATCTTCACAGTGGGGCTGCCTCATCACCATCCTGCCTTGTATAGTGACTCACTGACAGTGTCGTCACAGGCCCATCTCCCTGGATTGATATACACAGACCCTTGAGCAGTTTAGCAGGTTGTCTGGGAAGTGAGCAGTATGATTGCCGGGGGTAATTGGTGGTGGGGGATTGGTAGTGGGCGGAAATGGGGGGAGGGTAGAAATGGGGGGAGGGTGGATTGTGGGGGAAATGGAGGGGAGGTAGGGAAATGGGGGAGAGGGAGGGAAATGGGGGGGGAAGGAAATTGGGGGGGGGGGTGAGCTGATGGACACAGCCTCGTCCTGTGAGAATCTGGAGATGTGAGTGCCTCCCTGGTCCTAGCATGTCAGACCCTTGCCGCCACCTGTCCTCCATTCTCCGTCTCCTCCTCAGGCTCGTCCTCCAGCCCCTCCTGGTCTGCTTCCTCCTCAGACAAAGCCGCATGTCCCTCCACCTTTCCTCCTCCAGCATATTTCCACGTTGCTGTGTGCACAGCAGATCACCACAAAGCGGGAGATGCTCTGGGGGGTGTACGGCAGGGCAACGGCAGAGCAGTCGACACATTTTCAGCAGTCCAATGCCCTGCCCAATGACAGCACTGCAGGAGGGTAGCAAATGTGGTCCCTTTGTTCAAGAAGGGGAGTAGAGATAACCCCGGTAACTATAGGCCGGTGAGCCTCACGTCTGTTGTGGGTAAAGTCTTGGAGAGGATTATAAGAGATACGATTTATAATCATCTAGATAGGAATAATATGATTAGGGATAGTCAGCATGGTTTTGTGAAGGGCAGGTCATGCCTCACAAACCTTATCGAGTTCTTTGAGAAGGTGACTGAACAGGTAGACGAGGGTAGAGCAGTTGATGTGGTGTATATGGATTTCAGTAAAGCGTTTGATAAGGTTCCCCATGGTCGGCTATTGCAGAAAATAAGAAGGCTGGGGATTGAGGGTGATTTAGAGATGTGGATCAGAAATTGGCTAGTTGAAAGAAGACAGAGGGTGGTGGTTGATGGCAAATGTTCAGAATGGAGTTCAGTTACGAGTGGAGTACCACAAGGATCTGTTCTGGGGCCGTTGCTGTTTGTCATTTTTATAAATGACCTAGAGGAGGGCACAGAAGGTTGGGTGAGTAAATTTGCAGACAACACTAAAGTCAGTGGAGTTGTAGACAGTGTGGAAGGATGTTGCAGGTTACAGAGAGACATAGATAAGCTGCAGAGCTGGGCTGAGAGGTGGCAAATGGAGTTTAATGTAGAGAAGTGTGAGGTGATTCACTTTGGAACGAATAACAGGAATGCGGAATATTTGGCTAATGGTAAAATTCTTACCAGTGTGGATGAGCAGAGGGATCTCGGCGTCCATGTACATAGATCCCTGAAAGTTGCCACCCAGGTTGATAGGGTTGTGAAGAAGGCCTATGGTGTGTTGGCCTTTATTGGTAGAGGGATTGAGTTCCGGAGCCATGAGGTCATGTTGCAGCTGTACAAAACTCTGGTACGGCCGCATTTGGAGTATTGCGTACAGTTCTGGTCGCCTCATTATAGGAAGGACGTGGAAGCTTTGGAACGGTTGCAGAGGAGATTTACCAGGATGTTGCCTGGTATGGAGGGAAAGTCTTATGAGGAAAGGCTGATGGACTTGAGGTTGTTCTCGTTAGAGAGAAGAAGATTAAGAGGTGACTTAATAGAGGCATACAAAATGATCAGAGGGTTAGATAGGGTGGACAGTGAGAGCCTTCTCCCGCGGATGGAGGTGGCTAGCATGAGGGGACATAGCCTTAAATTGAGGGGTAATAGATATAGGACAGACGTCAGAGGTAGGTTTTTTATGCAAAGAGTGGTGAGGCCGTGGAATGCCCTACCTGCAACAGTAGTGAACTCGACAACATTGAGGGCATTTAAAAGTTTATTGGATAAGCATATGGATGATAATGGCATAGTGTAGGTTAGATGGCCTTTAGTTTTTGACTTCCCATGTCGGTGCAACATCGTGGGCCGAAGGGCCTGTACTGCGCTGTATCGTTCTATGTTCTATCTCTGAATGTCCCAGGATGTGCCTGTCATGCATGCTCCCTGGGTAGCGGGCACACACGTGCTTAATACAGAGGTGGTGGTCGCAGACAATCTGAACATTCAGGAAGTGGAAGCCCTTCTTGTTAATAAAGGACACACTCTGATGCCCTGGTGCATGCCGGGTGACACGTGTGCCATCTAATGCCTCCTGGACCTGGGGCATCTGAACAATGGCGGATAATGCTGCAGCCCAAGAATTTTGGGGGGCCTCGTTCAGCTCAAAGGTGATAAAGTCCGATGCTTGGGCATACAGAGCATCCGTCACTTCCCGGATGCACATGTAGATTGTGAAATGCCACACAAGTTCCCACGTGAGCCCTGGAAAGAACCGGTGGTATAAAAGCTGAGGGATATGGTGATCTTCACAGCCACTGGCAGCGGGTATCCTCCTTTTCCATGAGGTGTCAAGTCCGCAGATTGTGGCACATTCTGGAGGAGGCAGTGGCATAGTGGCATTGGCACCGGATTAGTAATCCAGAGACTCCAATAATGATCTGGGGATCTCGAATCCCACACGAGCAAATGATGGAATTTAAACTCAATAAAGTATCTGGAATTAAATGGGCAGTGATGACCATGAAACCATTGTCGATTGTTGTAAAAACCCATCTGGTTCACTAATGTCCTTTCTGGAAGGAATTCTGCCATTCATATCGAGTCTGGCCTACATATGACTCCAGACCCACAGCAATGTGGTTGATTCTTAACTGCCGCCTTAAGGGTAATTAGGCCAATAAATGCTGACCCAGCCAGCGATGCCTTCGCTCCATGAACAAATTAAAGAATGGAGTCTACTGTGGCACATAGTGTCTGTCAGCTCATTGAATAGCCAACGACACCTGTACACTTTGGGCCGGTGCTGGCATCCCTCTCTGGGTCTTTCCTCAGCCTGATGGGAGGTCTGTTCTTCAGGGTGTATGGCGGCCCCTGCACTTGGGGCACTGCCTCCAGCCTGCGTCGTTGCTCCTGCCTTCTCCGGCGTCTGGCCACCTCGGCTACCACCAGCAATGCGAGGGAAACTGCCGCAGAATTGACACCAGCAACCATTTTTGTATCTGTGAGGAATTGGAGAAGGAGATAAACTGATAATCAGTTAGGGCTTCCATCCCGGGACCCTCAAATCCCCCAAACCTCCCCCACCCTTATGTGTCCTGCCTTCTCTCAGAGTGCCATCCAGCGAGCCAGTTGTGCCGGCAAACCTCGCTCTGCACACTCCCCCCGGCCACAACAGATGCCCCGAGACCACAGACCACTGCCGGGAGCATTGGGAAAGCTCTGCTCAGATGCCCTCTCCTGATCCACACACACTTATCCTTTGGACGCGAGAAGATCCATAGTGCTGAAGCCCTGCTCTTTAGTGTCTTTTGTTGGCAGCTGCCTCTATGGTGCTGATGCTCCTAGAGTTCAGGCACAATATTCAGGCATCAAAGTTTGCTGGACATGCAGTATCCTAACCATCCTCTGAGACATGGCATGTCTACCCTCAAGGAGGCACTTGAGAGTTGAGGAGTTTGAAGTACTATTACAACTAACAAGGCTAATTCCTCATTTGAAATAGCCCTCATCTATGAAGCTAAAAGCTGTTCCCAGTCAAAGGGAGTGCAACTGACTTTTCTGAGAGAAGCCGCAGCAGGGCTCTGTCCTGGAAGTGTTTGATCGGACAGACAGACTGCAGTTGTCGTTGCCCCTGTTATGGGTCTCCGCAATATTTAAAGATGGCTGAAAGACCGCATAGGCACAAAGCCCCTCACTCCCCTGGCCCAGGGGTGACCCCCGATCTAGAAGGCTTCCGCCTTCTGACCAAGTCAAACCCTCCTGAGGGCTGCTCGTAACAACCCCCCCCCCCACCCCGCCCCCACTCCCCTCGAGCTCTGGGGCAGCAGCCCTGGTGCCCTTGAGCTGCATACCAGAAAATGGAAATAGCTACTCACCTCCTCACTTCCCTGTGGTGATATGCATCACTGTAAAAAATACACAAGGGGTTAATGTAAATACACGTAGACTAGCTAAACACGAGAGGGAGCACCAGCGACATGACACATAGACACTCAACCAATAGGTCAGTAAGACCAATGGGCATTCACGATACACACAAAGGTGACACTACCACAAGGGGGCATTACACCAACCCATATATAAAGGACACAGCACACATGATCTTACTCTTTCCAGTGGAGACACTCAGTGAGTACAGACACAGGGTTGATTCAATATCACACCCACCACGTGGATTGTAGCAGACTGGTTTGTCAGTCTGAGTAGCTATAGAAGGATTAACAGTAGAGTCGAATCCGAGTAGGAGAATTGTAAATAGTTTAATAAACGTGTTGAAGTTATCGCCACGCCTGAACCTTCCTTTGTCAGAGTGAACATCAAGGAAGCCGCTTATGCTACGCCAAGAGCATAACAAGACATTCCCCTCAGAAGCCATCGCCCCAGCTTTAGATTTTTGAAAAGGAGTACAAAACGACGCCCGTGTGACTTCCCGCTGGGAGTCAGGTAATTCCCGGAAGGCCGTTGCATTTGACTTCAATCTTGTTTATGAGATTGAAATGAATGCAAATGATATTCTTGGCACCTTTGAGTGCGATCCGGAACTTAGCATCGGGAGTGGACCGAGTGAATTGCAAACTGATCCGAGTCTGGCACGAGTCTCGATTCAGGCCTTTCCTGCTGCTTAACCAGTATGTCTGGATCTGCACCTGGCGCAATGCGGTGGTTAAATCCTGCCCTCTCTTTTTCTAAGTGCATTATTAAGACTTCTTTAATAATAGACTGTAGCTTTTCTGAAATGTCAGGCTAATTGGCCTGTAGTTTCATGTTTTCGCTCTTTCCTCCTTTCTTGATAAGCAGTGTTAAAATTTTCATCTGAAGAGATCGTTCCCAACTCTCAGGAATTTTAGAAAATCATGACATCCACTATATCTGCAGCTATGCCCTTCTAATCCGAGGGTGTCGGCCATCAGGTCCCGGGGCTTTGTCAGATTTTAGTCCCTTAAGTTTCTCCATTTTTTCTCTGCTAACATCACCTTAAGTTCTTTACCTTTATTTGGACCCCAGGTTGCCTGCTGCAACTTTTCTACTATGGAAATATTTGTTTAATGCCCCTGCCATTTTGCCATTCCTCATTCCCCATGATAATTTCTCCAGTCTCTGCTTTCAATACACAAACCTTTACATTTACTACCAACCTCTGTAGTGTACATAGTTGTAAAAACTCTCACAATGTATTTTCATGTTGTTGGCTAATTAACACCATCTGTTCGTTTTGTATCAAAGTTTTGATGGCTCTGCCAGTTTCTAAAGCACTCCCAATCCTCAGACGTGCCACCGTTGTTTGCAATATTCAAAACTTTTTGTTCTAATCTCACAGTATCTTTAACTTCCTGAGTGAGCCATTCATGGGTCTAATGTGTGCTTGTTGGAAATTTTGATTTTTTAAAAAATGTATCCCATTGTTTATTTACCATCGTTCCTTTCAGTCTATTTACCCAATCAACCTTTGCCAGTTCACACCTCATACCTACGTAATTGTCTTTGCACAAGTTTAAAGTTCTTGATTGTGATTGAAGTGTTTCATTTTCAATTGTAGCGTGGAATGCATTTATTTATGACTATTTCCCAATGGATCTTTTGCTGTGATATTCCTCATTAACCCTGCTGCATTACACAATATTAGATCTGTAATAGCTTTCTCCCGAGTCAGTTCCAATGAGGTACTGTTCCCGAAAACTCTCATGAAAACATACTACAAACTCGTCTTCCAATTGACTCTTGCCAATTTGATTGCCCCAGATTTTATGAAGATTAAAGTTCCCCAAAAATATTACATTTCCTTTGTTACAAGCTCCAATAATTTATGGTTCAATGCTCTGTCCAACAGTATAAGTACTGTTCGAGGGTGTATAAACTACTCCCACCAGCATTTTCTAACTCTTGCTATTCCCAATTTCCACCAATACCAATTCTACTCATCGACCTTCTGAGACTAGACCCTTTCTCACAAATGCCCTTGCATCACTTTTTACTATCAGTGCTCTGGGCTGGATTATCCGGTTCCCCAGCAGTGTGTTCCTCGGTGGCATGCCGTTCGCTGGCAGCAGGATTCCATACTCCCGTTGCTTGTCAATGGGATTTCCCATTGAAACCACCCTGTGGTGCCGGGAAACTGGCGGGCGATAAAAATTAATCCCAACAACCAGCGAATTCTGGCTTACACCTCCTCCTTTGTCATTCTGTCTTCTTTCCGAAGTATTGTCTACCCTGGAATATAGATTCCAGACCTTGCCCGAGCAGAATTCCATGGAGCTTCCCGTCTGCATGCTCGTTGGTCAATCTGGGGTCAATAGATATTTGACTGGCTTGCCGCATTTTCCGACCCTGCCCCCCTGCAATGGGGTGTTATGTTCTGCTCCATATTTGAAAATGAAAAATGAAAATCGCTTATTGTCACGAGTAGGCTTCAATGAAGTTACTGTGAAAAGCCCCTAGTTGCCACATTCTGGCGCCTGTTCGGGGAGGCTGTTACGGGAATTGAACCGTGCTGGTGGCCTGCCTTGGTCTGCTTTAAAAGCCAGCGATTTAGCCCAGTGTGCTAAACCAGCCCCTATTTCTGTCATGCGGATGAAATCTAAACAATTTCATAAGTTCATAAGATATGGGAGCAGAATTAGGCCATTCAGCCCATCGAGTTTGCTCTGCCATTCTATCATGGCTGATATGATCCTCATCTGCGACCTACAATGTTACAGGCCAACAGCTGGATTGCGAAATCCGCCAGAGCATTTCCTCCCTAGAACACATGACCTCGGAGCAGGAGTAGGTAATTTAGCTTCCCGAGCCTATCTCCCTTCAATGTGATCATGGCTGATCCCATCCTGGCCTCAACTCCACCAACCGGCCCGTTCTCCATAACACTTCAACCCTTTACCAATTCAAAATCTGGATAACTCCTTACATTTACTCACTGTCCATGCATCCACTGCACTCTGGGGTAGTGTATTCCACCGATTCACAACCCTTTGGGAGAAGTAGTTTTTCTTCAAATCTGTTTTAAATTTGCTACCTCATATTCTAAGATTATGACCTCTTGTTTTGGAATGCCCCACAAGAGGAAACATCAGCTCCATGTCTACTTTATCCATATCTTTAATTAGATCTCCCCTCATTCTTCTAAACTCGAGAGAGTATAGGCATAAACTATTCAATCTCTCCTCATACGACAAACCCTTCATCTCTGGAATCAATCTGGTGAACCTCCTCCAAACTGCCTCCAATGGGGCTGTTTAGCACAGGGCTAAATCGCTGGCTTTGGAAGCAGACCAAGCAGGCCAGCAGCACGGTTCGATTCCCGTAACAGCCTCCCCGAGCAGGCGCCAGAATGTGGCGACTAGGGACTTTTCACAGTAACTTCATTTGAAGCCTACTCGTGACGATAAGCGATTTTCATTCATTTCAATGCCACTACATCTTTCCTCTAATAAGGAGACCAAAACTGTGCACATACTCCAAATGCGGCCTTACCAATACCTTGTGTAGTTGCAACAATACTTCCTTACCTTTATACTAAATTCCTTTTGCTGTGAATGGCAACATTCCATTTGCTTTCCTTATTATCTGCTGCACCCGCATGCTCATTTTCGGGACTCATGCACGAGGACACCCAGATCCCTCTACATCGGAGCACCCCAAAGTCTCTTCCCATTGAGATAATAAATTGCCTTTCCATTTTTTTGGACCAAGGTGCATGATCTCAGACTTATCCATGTTAAGCTCACATTTTGTCTGACTCTCCTAACCTATCTATGTGCATTTGTAAGATTCTTAATTCCTCATTGCAACTTACTGTCCCACCTATTTTTGTATAATTTACCTCTATTTGTGCCATTAGTTCATCTATCTTACTGCAGATGCTCCGTGCACTTTCATTTATTTTTTTCAACTACTATTCCCACCATTGGCTGCATTCACTGGTGCACAATTATGTTAAAGTCTCTGTCCCTTTCTGTCCCATTCTTCTTGCCTTTACACACATCGCTGCAGTGTCCTGTTGGATTTTTAAATCTCCCTTCACCCGAATCCTCCTCCTTGTTTAAGCTCAGTTATTTAAATACCTGTCCACATCTCTAGTTATATGAATGGCCAGGACATTGGACCTAGCCCAATTTAAGGGAAGACCATCCCAATGGAATAGCTCACTATTCCCTGTGTCTTGATGCCAGTGCCCCATGAATCAAAACCCCTTCTTCCCACACTATTCATCGAATCACACATTTAACTTTCTTATCTGCTTGTCCCGATGCCAGTTTGTATGAGGTAATTCCCTATTCTCTTCCTTTCCTAGTCTTGTGTTTTTTTCATATATTCTTCATACTCATGTCTTCATGCTTTCAATTGGAATCGATGTGTTATGCTGGTGGCATGATGGTTAGCACTGCTGCCTCACAGTGGCAGGGACTCGGGTTCGATTCTAGCCTTGTCTGTGTGGAGTTTGCACATTCACCCGTGTGTAGTGATATCATGGTGTTGTAATTCATCGACTGACAAATAGGAGTCTCATTAGTATATAAATGAATGTTGGAAGTCAGGTGACATCAGACTGATTAGGGCACTTAGAGCCAGGTTGCTTGTGCATGGTCATACTATTATGCATCTGTTGTTTGTATCTATTTGACCCACAGTTAATGTTAATAAATCGTTTGTAACTTGAGCTACAAGTGTCCTGGTAATATAAATCAGGCTACCTGACAAGGATATTACACTGTGGGTCTGCGTGGGTCCCATAGTCCCACAAACAGATGCAGGCTAGGTCGATTGCTAAATTTCCCCTCAGTGTCCATGGATGTGCAGGTTAGGTTACAGGGATCGGGCGGGGTGAGTGGGGGAGTGGGCCGTGGTGCAGACTTGATCTGCCGAATGGCCACATTCTGCACTGTAGGGATTCCATAATTTCTTAATGCACACCCGCAATCTACAGTTTCCCATTGATAAAAGATAAAACTGGCTGAGGGTGAAAAATCTGAGGGTTGAAATTATCATGAAATTTGGCTCCAACTCCATCTACAGGTTTGCTGATGACACAACAGTAGTCGGTCGGATCTCAAACAATGATGAGTTAGAGTACAGGAGGGAGATGGAGAACCTAGCGGAGTGGTGTAATGACAACAATCACTCCCTCAACATCAGCAACACAAAGGACCTGGTGTGATGAACATATTGCTACTGCAATTCACCACTGTATTGTACTGTATTATGTTGATGCCTCTGTGGGCTCCGCCTGTGGCTCCGCCCCCTTGGGGGTGGTATATAAACCTGCAGCCTGTAGAGGGCACTCAGTATAGAGCAGTCACAGGCAGGCACAGATCTAGCTTATTAAAACCACTGTTCACTTCTACTAATCGTCTCGTGTGAATTGATGGTTGCATCAATTTAATAAGCTAAGATATCGCAATGGAAGCCGCCCTCAAACCTGATCGACTGGAACTCGACCCACAGGCAGCTGAAGCCAAAGGAATCTTCTCACATTAGCTCCGCTGCTTTGAGGCCTACCTCGCCGTCTCTTCCACGCCTGCCATCACCGAGGCACACAAGCTGAGTCTCCTCCACACCCAGGTGAGCCACAGAATCTCTTTACTAATCGAGGACGCGACCACGTATGCAGACGCGGTCGCGATCCTGAAAAGACATTACGTGAGGCCGGTGAACAAAGTGTTTGTGTGGAATCTCCTCACCACACGTCGTCAATGCCCCGGGGAATTGCTGGAGGAATATCTACGCAACCTGAGGGTACTCACTCGGTACTGTAACTACAAGGATGTCACGGCCTCGCAGCACATGGAACTCGCCATCCGGGACACCTATGTGGCTGGAGTCCAGTCCAACTATGTCAGACAGTGCTTGCTCGAAAAGGGCGCCCTCGACTTAGAAGAGACGGTAAAACTATCCACCTAGTTAGAGGTAACCTTCCAGAGCCTAAATGCTTTCCCCTCCGACCAATCGATTTCCTCGTGGGTGCCAGAGGCGCAGCCATCACCCGACTCGAGGGTGTCCCAGGCCTGTGCCACGCAGCTGCCCGCCCAACCCGGGGGGCCGTCTTGCTATTTCTGCAGTCAGAACCAGCACCCCAGGCAGCGTTGCCCAGCTCGGAACGTGACCTGCAGTGACTGCGGCAAGAAAGGACATTTTGCCAAAGTCTGTACGGCCCGACCCAAAGTTCCAAAATCGCAGGCCCGACTCACAGACTCACAGGTCCGCAGACCCCGCAGCGTGGCTGCGTGCTTGCGGGTACCGCCCCCTTCTGACACGTCATCTGCCTCGTGCTATCCATGAGGCAGCCATCTTTAACTGCACCCGACACGTGCGATTCATGTGGGCCGCCATCTTGGCTGCCATCTTCAACCCTGCCTGACACGTGCGAACGATGGGGGCCGCCATCTTGGGGCCACCTCACTACCACCGACCACGCCGGCTACCCGCAGCTTGGTGCTGTCACTCACGACCAGTCACGGTCCAAGCATCTCAAGAACTCCATGATGTCTGTCCGGGTCAATGGGTACGAAACGCCCTTTCTGTTTGACTCCGGGAGCTTCATCCATCCGGACACGGTAAGGCGCTGTTCCCTCCAGATATCCCCCGCATCCCAAACAATCTCCCTTGCTTCCGGATCACATTCAGTGCAGATCCGGGGGCACTGTGTCGCGAATCTCGCGATACAGGGCGCTGAGTACGCCAATTTTAAACTCTATGACCTTCCCCATCCCTGCGCTCCTCTCTTGTTAGGACTGGATTTCCAGTGCAACCTCAGAAGCCTGACCCTGAAGTTCGGCGGACCCCTTCCCCCTCTCGCCGTATGTAGCCTTGCGACCCTTAAGGTCGCCCCTCCCTTGCTCTTCGTGAACCTCACCTCCGACTGTAAACCTGTCGCCACCAGGAGCAGGTGGTACAGTGCCCAAGACAGGACTTTTATCAAGTCGGAGGTCCAGCGGCTCTTGAGGGAGGGGATCATTGAGGCCAGTAATAGCCCCTGGAGAGCCCAAGTGGTGGTTGTCAGGACCGGGGAAAAGAACCGGATGGATGTAGACTACAGCCAGACCATAAATCGAGACACAAAACGCGATGCGTACCCCTTCCCCGCATGGCTGATATGGTTAACCAGATTGTACACTACCGGGTTTTCTCCACGGTAGACCTGAAGTCCGCATACCACCAGCTTCCGACCCAGCCAGAAGACCGCCACTACACTGCCTTTGAAGCAGACAGCCACGACCGAATGGTTGACCAGTACGGGGTGCGGGCCACGTTCCCGTACTTGGATAATGTCACCATCTGCGGCCATGATCAGCAGGACCATGACGCTAACCTTCAGAAGTTTCTCCAAACTGCCCAAGCCCTTAATCTCACCTACAACAAGGAGAAATGCATTTTCTGCACAACCCGACTAGCCATCCTCGGCTATGTCGTGGAAAACGGAGTCCTAGGGCCCGACCCCGACCGCACGCGCCCCCTCCTGCAACTCCCCCTTCCCCACTACCCCAAGGCCCAGAAAATATGCCTGGGGTTCTTCTCATATTATGCCCAGTGGGTCCCCAACAAAGCCACCATCTTTCCCGTGACACTGAGGCCCGCCTGGCCTTCAGCCGTATCAAGGCAGACATTACCAAGGCCGCGATGCACTCGGTGGACAAGACCATCCCCTTCCAAGTGGAGAGCGATGCATCAGACGTCGCCCTAGCTGCTACCCTTAACCAGGCAAGCAGGCCCATGGCCTTCTTTTCCTATACCCTCAATGCCTCTGAGATTCAACACTCCTCTGTCGAAAAGGAAGCTCAAGCCATTGTGGAAGCTGTGCGGCATTGGAGGCACTACCTGGCTGGTAGGAGGTTCACCCTCATCACCGACCAACAGTCGGTAGCGTTTATGCTCAACAACATACAGTGGGGCAAGATCAAGAATGATAAGATCTTGAGGTGGAGAATCGAACTGTCCACCTATAATTATGATATTGTGTATCGTCCTGGGAAGCTCAATGAGCCCCCAGATGCCCTGTCCCGCGGCTCATGCGCCAGCACGCAAAATGATTGACTTCGGGCCATCCACAATGACCTCTGTTACCCGGGGGTCACCAAGCTTCTCCACTTCATCAAGGCCCGCAACCTGCCCTACTCCACCGAGGAGATCAGGGCCATGACCAGGGGCTGCCAAGTCTGCGCGGAGTGCAAGCTGCATCTTCTATCGGCCTGTTCTATTCGAAACTGTTCAGTTTCCCCACTTATGTCCACCGTGACCGGGGCTCCTCTTATGAGCGATGAGCTGCGTCAGTACTTGCTCGGTAAGGGCATTGCCTCGAGCAGGACTGCCAGCTACAACCCCCGGGGAAACGGACAGGTGGAGAGGGAAAATGCAACGGTATGGAAGGCCGTCCCTCTGGCCCTATGGTCTAGAAGTCTCCTGGTTTCCCTCTGGCAGGAGGTCCTCCCCGACGCGCTCCACTCCATTCGGTCGCTCCTCTGCACAGCCACGAACGAGACCTCACGACCGTCTATTTGTCTTCCTGAGGAAATCCATCTCCGGGGTCTCACTTCTGTCCTGGCTGACAACACCGGGGCCTGTCCTCCTCCGGAAGCACGTGAGGAGCCATAACTCTGAAACCCTGGTCGAGAGGGTCCAGCTCCTACATGCCAACCCTCAGTATGCCTAGGTGGTGCATCCACGACGGGCGACAGGATACAGTCTCCCTCCGGGATCTGGCACCCGCCAGTTCCCCAGCGACCATCACCAACGCCCCCCCACCCCCCACCGCCTATTACCACCAAACGAATCCCTCACGGCGGGCTACCAGCTGCCCCCCTAGGGATCCTGAACACCCCCCCTTCCCCCATCGCTGATACACCGTGATTAAGCTCCAGACGACACGCTCCCGGAGTAACGAGTCCAACACCCGTGCCCGCAGCGAAGCCGGAGCTGAGGCGATCACAGAGAACGATGAAGGCCCCGGACAGACTCGATATGTGAGCCCGCGTCACCCCCGCTGGACTTCAATTTTTAACAGGGGGTGAATGTGGTAAACGTATTGTGCAATTCACCACCTTATTGTGCTGTATTATGTTGATGCCCCTGTGGCTCTGCCCCCTCGGGGGTGGTATATAAACCTGCAGCCTGTAGGCGGCACGTGGTATAGAGCAGTCGCAGGCAGGCACAGATCTAGCTTATTAAAGCCACTGTTCACTCCTACTAATCGTCTTGTGTGAATTGATGGTCGCATCACCTGGTCATTGACTTCAGGAAGCAAAGTGCCATACACACTCCTGTCTGCATCAATGATGCCAGGTAGAGATGGTTGAGAGCTTCAAATTCCTAGGTGTGTACATCACCAACAATCTGTCTTGGTCCACCCACTTCGGCGTTACGACCAAGAAGGCACAACAGTGCCTATTCTTCCTCAGGAAACAAAGAAAATTTGGCATGTCCACATTGACTCTCACCAATTTTTACAGAAGCACCAGAGAAAGCATCCTATCTGGCTGCATCACAGCCTGGTATGGCAACTGTCCAGCCCAAGACCGGATGAAACTACAGAGAGTTGTGAACTGCCCCACCCTGTCCATCACACAAACCTGCCTCCCATCCATTGACTCTGCCTGCATCTCCCACTGCCTTGGGGGAGTGGACAGCATAATTAACAACCACTCCCACACGGTTATTCTCTCTTCCAACCTCTTCCATCGGGCAGGAGGTACAAAAGTCTGAGAACATGCACTAACAGATTCAAAAACAGCCTCTTCCCCGCTGTTACCTGACTCCTGAATGACCTTCTTATGAACTGAACTGATCTCTCCACGCATTGTCTCCACTGAGTAGTACTGCACTCTGTATGTCTCACCTGAGGTCTATGTCTATGTATTTACATTGTGTATTTGTCGTATGTCCTATGTTTTTCATGTATAGAATGATCTGAGGGGCTGTACGCAGAATACTTTTCATTATACCTCGGTACACCTGACAATAAATCAAATCCAGAACCAAATGTGGGTGTTTCCCCAATTTACCAACTTATCTTCAATGGACAATTGGCAGAGATATCAGAGAAAAGTGAGTAAAGACATAGAAACATAGAAAATAAGGACCTTCATTCGACCATTTGAACCTCCACCGCCATTCAAAATGATCCTTTATCTCAACGGGATTCTCCCCTGCTCACCCTATACCTCTTGACATCTTGAGAAACCAGAAATCTATCTATTCTCTCCTTAAATATATTCAGTCTCCTCAGCCATCTGTGGTGGAGAGTTCCATAGATTAACCACCCTAAGTGAACAGGTTTCTCCTTGTCTCAGTCCAAAATGGCCTGGTCTGTCTCCTGAGACTGTGACCCATTGTTCTAAAGGCCCCAGTCTGAGTAAACATCATCTCGGTATCCTGTCAGATTTTATGGGCGCGACTTAACGGACGCGTTTAGCGAGTGCTTCCCGCCGTCTGCAGTACCAAGGACGACTCCGCTATTAAATGGGACTCTGCTTCATTTCTGGGCCCCAGCAAGGAATGCCCCACCGAGGCTGTACTTTGTCCCATTTCCTGCATGAACAAGTTCTGCTCGCTATGCAGGGAGAGATTGGGCCGATCACTGAACCCTGCACCACAGCCTGTGTGGGTATCACAGAGACATGGCTGTCAGGGGATCAGGTCTTCAATTTAAATAGCCAAGGATATGTGTCCTATTGAAAGGACAAGCTGAGGGACAGAGGGGGACGGGTTGCACTGTTAGAAAAAATTAACTTAAATCAATGCCTGGAAGCAATATTGGGTCAGAAGGCGTAGAATCTGAGTCGTTACAGTTGAGGAATCGCAAAGGAAAAACGCCTCTACTGGGTGATATGTGCAGGCCCTCTAGCAGTAGTTCAGATGTGGGGAAGAAAATAAATCAGGAGACAGAAAAGGCATATAAGAAAGGCAATATTACAATAATCATGGGGGACTTCAATATACAGGTTGGAAAATCAGGTTGGTAGCAGATCCCAAGAAAAGGAATTTGTGGAGTGTCCACGAGATGTCTTTTTGGACCAGCTTGTAGTAGAGCCAACGAGGGAACAAGCAATTCTGCAATTCGTGCCGGAAATGAGGCAGACTTGATGAGGGAACTTAAGGTAAAGGAACCCTTAGGGAGCAGTGACCACAATATGATAGGATTTACCCTGCAGTTTGAGAGGGAGAAGCTGGAATCAGATGTGACGTTTTACGATTGAATAAAGGTAACTACAAAGACATGAGGGAGGAGCTAGCCAGAGTTAATTGGAACGGGAGTTGAGCAGGGAAGACAGTTCAACAGCAATTCAGACGTTTTTGGGGGTTATTAGGAAGGCACAACAGAAATTCATCCCAAAGAGGAAGAAATATGCAAAGGGGAGGATGAGGCATCCATAGCTGACAAGGGAAGTCCAGGACAGCATAAAAGCAAAGGAACAAGCATATCATGTGGCGAGGATTAGCGGGAAGCCAGAGGATTGGAAAGCATTTAAAAGCAAGCAGAGAACAACTAAAAAAGCAATAATGGGGGGGGGGGGGGGGGGGGGGGGGAGATGGAATATGAGTGTAAGCTAGTTAGTATTACAAAAGAAGTTTGCAAGAGTTTTGTTTGGTATACAAAAGGCAAGAGAGGCAAGAATGGACATTGGACCACTGGACAATGAGGCTGGAGAAGTAGTAATACGGAACAAAAAAATGGCAGAGGAACTGCATAGATACTTTGCATCAGTCTTCACAATGGAAGACATCAGTGGCATACCAGAACTTCAAGAGAATCAGGGGGCACAGGTAAGTGTAGTGACCATCACTAAGGAGAAGGTGTTGGAGAAACTGAAAGGTCTAAAGGTGGATAAATCACCTGGACCGGATGGACTACATCCCAGCGTTCTGAAGGAGATAGCCGAGGAGATTGTGGAGGCATTGGTGGTGATCTTTCAGGAATTACTGGAAGCGGAAAGGATCCCAGAGGACTGGAAAATGGCTAATGTAACACCCAAACACCCCTATTTAAGAAGATAAGGAGGCAGAAGACAGAAAATTATAGGTCAGTAGGCCTGACTTTGGTTGTATGTGAGATTTTAGAGTCTATTATTAAGGATGAGATAGGCAGCACGGTGGCGCAGTAGGTTAGCCCTGCAGCCTCACGGCGTCGAGGTCCCAGGTTCGATCCCGGCTCTGGGTCACTGTCCATGTGGAGTTTGCATATTCTTTCCATGTTTGCTTGGGTTACGCCCACACAACCCAAAGATGTGGAATGTCCATGCTAAATTGCCCCTTAATTGGAAAAAAATGAATTGGTTACACTAAATTTATAAAAAAAAGGATGAGATTGCAGAGTACTGAGCAGTATATGGTAAACTAGGACTAAGTTTGCAGAGATTCATTAAGGGGAGGCTATGCCTGACAAATCTGTTAGACTTCCTTGAGGAGGTAACGAGGAGGTTAGACAAAGGAAAACCAGTGGACGTGATCTATTTGATTTCCAGAAAGCCTTTGACAAGGCGCCGTACAGGAGGCTGCTAAATAAGATAAGAGCCCATGGTGTCAGGGGCAAGGTACTGGCATGGATAGAGGATTGGCTGACTGGCAGAAGGCAGAGAGTGGGGATAAAGGGGCCCTTTTCAGGTTGGCAGCTGGTGACCAGCGGTGTTCTACAGGGTTCAGTGTTGGGACCACAGCCATTCATGATAAACATTAATGATCTGGTAGAAGGAACTTTTATGGGCCAGGGTTTAGAGGACACTAAAGTGTATCATGGAGTTCACCTGGCCCACAACTGTTTATAGATTTTGGTTATGAGGAGCATAAGGACCTACCTTTCAGGTGTTATTCAACAAGGCCTCAAGCACTTTCAAACAAAACAAAGTTTACTCTTCAAATTCGTTAACATTTTACAAACACATCCAATAAGCATTTTTATCAACTACAAGCATAAATCCCCCATCCAGCTACAGTTCTGTACACATAGATAAGCCACAAACCAGCTCCAAACCAAAATGAAACTACATCTCAGAGCCACAGCCCAGCTCCATGCACAGAATGACATCACTGAAGCCATGTGATAAGACATGGCATTTCTTAAAGGGATACTCCCATGACATCATCTCCCCCAGCAGTATCCAAAGTGGAAAACCGTTTAGAGAAAGGGGTGGATCCATGGTACTCTGCAGTGCCTGCCTAGTGCTTTTACTCTGTCTGGCAGTTACCCATTCCCTTTTGCGCCTGTGCACACTTTACCCGCTGTGTGACCACCTATGTAGCACTTTTTGGGCTATCTATTAAGTTCTCATCTTTGAAAATGCTCCACAGGGACTCCAGCCACAGCTCCATCTCTGAAATGCAGATTTTGAGCAGCTGCAGCTGGATGCGCATCCTGCAAATGTGGAAGTGTCCCTGACTCCCCACAACGTTCAGGAGGGACATTCCACGTGGCTGAGCTGATCTTCCATGGCTTACCCTTAAATTACTTCTTGATGCAGTGGTTAGCACTGCTGCCTCACAGCGCCGAGGACCCGGGTTCGTTCCTGGCCCTGGGTCACTGTCCATGTGGAGTTTGCACATTCTCCCTGTGCCTGTGTGGGTCTCACCCCCACAATCCAAAGATTTGCAGTGTAGGTAGACTGGCCACGCTAAATTGCCCCTTAATTGTAAAATAAATAGAATAAATTATTCCCTTTACTTTTACTTCCTCAAATTTAGAGAATATTAAGGACAGTAGAAAAACTCACCAGGTTCTACTTACCAAGTCTACCGCTCTTCTTTCTGAGGAAAGGCAGAAAGTGAAAGGATCAGCTCCTCCCCTCTTCACCAAACTCCCTCACTCACCAAACTCCATCAAAAGCACTCTAATACAGCCTAAAGCAGCACTCAGTACAGACCAAATCTTTTAGGAGGACAGGAGCATGGATTCTTTCCTCAATATTTTAAAGCAGCCTTCAATGGTCCTTTTGAGGAATACTAAAATAGAGTCAAGGTTCTAAAAATGGCATTGGACCCTGATTTAAAACTTTTAAATTAGGCTGCCATCGGGGGATCTATTTATTTTAAGACCATCTCAAAAATTATAGCTGCATGTGCCTTGAGCAGCTAATAGGTAGGTTACTTTTTCACTTCCCACTGGCCAAGTGACAATGGGAGAGAGGGGCAGTAGACAGATAGAAATTGCCCCCTTAATTACATTTGAATCCTTCCCTTCTTTGACATTTGCTTGGCCGCAGTGGCACAGACTAGTAGCCTGGCATAGAACCCGTCAATCAGCATGGGGCATCTACCTTCACAGCACTCACTTGCTTTCCCAAACCCGTGAGTCCAAATCCAATTGGCATCCTGGGCTGAGGTGGGGCTGTGCACTCCTAGTCAAGCAACCATAATGTTAAATGATGCAAAATGCTTTCCAGGTAGCAAAGTGAGATCAATGCCATTTAATTTATTTTTGCCATTATCAGCTCAGGGAAGACCTTTGGCCCAGACATCAGAGAGGATTACTTTATCTTCTTTAAATAATGCAACTAGTATCCACTGCAAAGAGAAGATGGGTTTCATTCTAATATTTCATTCTCAAAGGTGGCATGTCTCACAATACAGCACTTTCTAAATGCCACATTGATATGTCTGGTGTGTTTTGAACTGAGCCGAGCTAATATTGGTTATATTGGTAACCAACCTGTCTGAGTGAAACATTGGGTATCTCAGTGAGGACTGCACAGTTCCCCAGTCTGTCTTCTGTACAAAACTGTACCGCTGTTTTGTTTTTTCACAAAATTGATTCTGTATTAAATAATGCACGAACCACAGGGAGTGAGGGCCAGGGTCAGTAATCCCTCTTTTGTTCTGGACCTGCCTGAACTCGGCTTGGATTGAAAGTTCCCACAACCAGCCTGATGCAATAAGTCTGCACATCTCAAATTCAGCTCCTAATGAGCATTGATGCACAGTGCAACGCTGACCACAATTCAGCAGTAATTTGGCAATCTCACTCCGAGAGCTCACAAGGGTGGCCAGTGGAGGAAATGAAAGGTAATCACACAAAGGGACTGGGATTAAGTAAAGGATTGCTGGAGCAGAGTAAAAGGAAGCCACTTTATAGCCATGCTATATTTGACCTGAAAGTGCTTGATACTACCTTGAATGTCAAAGTGAGGGCACGTTGCTTGTCCAGCAATGACATTTCTCACCTTCCTGAGTGCAAAAAATATAGAAGGGAAAACCTAGGCCAGTGTGTACAAAATACCATTTATTTTGCGATCTTCAGTTGTGTCTGGTAAGTTAGACAATAGGGATAATTAGACTCCTGTCTGAAATTGCATTTTATTTATGGTGCAAACAGCAGCTCTAACTTTAGGTCAGCTGTCATATTAGTGGAATTTGACCTAAAGCAGATGTGTCTGCAATGTTGGGCTAATATGAGTCAGGTTTTACCATTTTGGTGACCAACCATTGGTATGCATATTGAAAACACAGCTGCCTTTTTAACACAATGGCCTCATTTTCAATGAGCCTCCTTGGCGGCAATGATCGTTTGTGTTGGGAATGGAGTATGTTTTCAGAGGGGCGAAATCCCAACATTGGCCCAGATTATTTTAGTAGAACCAGTGAAGAGCATTCCTGCTTCTCCTGCCCTCATGATAAAAAAAATCAAACTTATCCTCTCCTGGCCCCTATGAAAGCCATTGGAGCACAATCTTTGCACCATTTTCAACCGAAGCTGGGATTCTCCGTCGACGAGATCCTCCGCGTCGCCGGCAGCGCACCGACACCAGCGGGTTTCCCGACGGCATGTGGTAGCTGCAATGGGAAACTCCACTTGCCGGCTGCAGGAATGGAGAATCCCACTGCTGGCGGGTATTTGGACCCCTATTTGTGTAATGAAATGGATGTGCTGGCTAGGGATTGGGCCTATTTCAAATGGCATCGCCCACATCTGTGTGATTAAAAGTTAAAACCCGCCGCATAATGCGAGAGTTTTGTAGAGCTGTTTAATTTTTTTTGTAGGCCGCTATCGAAGGGCGCATCTGAAACTTCGTGCATAAGTAAAATGGAAGAATGGAATTACGGATAGACACTCAAAGTATGCAACATAGATAAAATTAGAATCACGAGGATATAACATTTCTAGTGGGTAACGTTCTCGCTTCTGTGCTACAAGGTTCCACTTGAAATCCCCACTCCGTGACTTGAGCACCAAAATCGAGACTGACATTCCAGTGCGGTACTGAGGCAGTGCTGCAGTGTCAGAAGTGCAGTCTTTCAGACAAGACGCCTGCTCGCGTGGATGTAAAAAATCCCATTGACTATTTTAAAACAAATAAGGGCAGTTGATCTCCCGTGTCTTGCCCAATTTTAATTCCTCGATCAATATCACAAAAGCAGATTATCTGGTCATTATCACATTGCTGTTTGTGGAGTTTTCAATGTGAAAATTAGTTGCTGGCTTTCCCACATTGACTCCGCGTCAAAAGTACTTCACTGACTGTAAAACACTTTGAGACAGCTGGTGGTCATGAAAAGTGTGCTGTAAATGCAAATCTTTCTTCTTCATTCCAGTGACTGATGCAAGTTTGGCTTTGAAAGTTGAAACTGAAACCTGGATTTTAAGCCATCGATGCCTGATCAGAATGGGGATGGGTGGGGGAGGGGTGAGTGTTGCATCTTTATGCTGCAGGTGTACCCCAGACTATTTTAACACTTAAGGGCACGATCCAATGGCCACGCTACACCCAAAAAGCAGCTCGCCGCAGTGCTGCATGGGTGATAGAAGCCGTGAGACCCAGCTCCCGGGATCTAAATGGATCGAAATGCCACACGTTCTTGCAAGATGTTGCAATCAGTTTTTGGCAAATCTGAATATTGGAGCGAGTCAGCTGGGCCGGGATTCTTCCCTACCCGGCAGGGCGGAGCATCCCGGTGTAGCGGAGTGGCGTCAACCATTCCAGCGTTGGGCCTCCCCAAAGGTGCGGAATTCTCCGCACCTTTAAGGGCTAGGCCCACGCCGGAGTGGTTTCCGCTACGCTGATGGTGCCAAAACCGGTGCCAACGGCCTTTGGCGCTATGCCGCCTGGCATCGGGGCTGGCCAAAAGGCCTTCGCCGGTCCGCGCATGCGCCGGTGCGTCAGCGGCCGCTAAAGTCACCACTGCCGCATGCGCGGTAGGGGGGTCTCTTCCACCTCCGCCATGGTGGAGGCCATGGTGGCGGTGGAAGAAAAAGAGTTCCCCCACGGCACTGGACCGCCCGCCGATCGGTGGGCCCCGATTGTGGGCCAGGCCACCGTGGGGGCACCCCCCCCCGGGTCCGATCGGCCCGCCAATCCCGCCGACATCAGAGGTGGTTTAAACCATGTCTGCGGGATTGGCCTGTGAGCGGCAGGACTTCGACCCATCGCGGGCTGGAGAATCGCCACGGGGGACACGCCAATCGGCGGGGCGTGATTCCCGCTCCCGCCGATTCCCGGGTGGCGGAGAATTCCGGCAACGGCGGGGGCGGGATTTACGCCGGCCCTGGGTGATTCCCCGACCATGCGGAGGGTTGGAGAATTCCGCCCCTAGTCTCACTCTAATGTGCAGATTCCCGAGGTACCTGAGGCTTTGGAATTTATCCCCTTTGCCTCGAAGACCTTGGGTAAGTGCTGTTCTGAACTGGTCTCCAGGGGCAGCATGGTGGTGCAGTGGTTGCTGCCGCTGCCGCTGCCGTCGCTGTCCCAGGTTCAATCCTGGTTCTGTGTCACTGTCCGTGCGGAGTTTGCACATTCTCCCCGTGTTTGTGTAGGTTTTGCCCCCACAACCCAAAGATGTGCAGAGTAGGTGGATTGAACATGCTAAATTGCCCCTTAATTGGGAAAAAAAAATTAATTGGGTACACTAAATTTATTAAAAAAAAGAACTGGGGCCAAATTCTCTGCCACCCGGGATTCGGCGGGGGCTGTAATTGTGCCGTGCCGGTTGGCGGGACCCTGTGGCGATTCACCAGCCCGCGATGGGCCAAAATCCCGCCGCTGACAAGCCTCTCCCAGCGTGGATTAAACCACCTACCTGACCGGTGGGATTGGCGGCGTGGGCGGGCGCAGGGATCCTGGGGGGGGGGGGATGCGGGGCGATCTGACTCCGGGGGGGGGGCCACGGTGGCCTGGCCCACCGATCGGCGCACGGCTTGTGCCGTGGGGTCACTCTTTTTCTTCGCCATGGTCTTCACCATGGCAGAGGCGGAAGAGACCCCCTCGCCTGCGCATGCGCTGGTATGACGTCAACAGCCACTGACGCTCGGGTACATGCGCAGACTTACGCCGGCCGGCAAAGTCCTTTTGGCCCCGGCTGGCGTGGCGAGATCAGGGCACCCTTTCAAAATGGCCACCCGATCTCTGAGAAGCCGGTCTGGCTGGCAAGCTTTTTCCCCACTGCTGAAAACATTGCTAAAGGTGGGCTTGACCAATGAGAAACTCCCATGTCCCCCAAAAATAACTAAGTGTGGGTGAATGCAGGTCTGGATCTTACCCAAAAAGCCAACAGGAAACACCCCATCAAACTCACCCAAACTAATCAGTCATTTTTTTGGAAGAATATGTTGGGCACCTGATATTAACCTTTTACCAAGAACACTGGTTGACAAAGAATTGCACGCCCAGAAGTGGTCTGAAACATACTTTTGAATTGTTTCCACATGGGCCAGGAGCAGCAGAATGCTCCCCTGAGCCCCAAAATGAAACATTTGACATTCGTTTCCTTGATTGCTGGGGACCACAATTGTGGAGTGATGGTCTCCTGCCAGATTTGGTCTCTTTCTGGCTGAAGGCTTCATGATATCCAGACTTGGGTTTAGGGGACAGTCAAACAGTAAGAAATGCGCTAACAAGGTCATGGATATAAAACGGCCTGGGACTCAAGTTGGTGGGTAGGGTAGCCCCTTCCCCACTTACTGGCTACCACAAGTAAACCTGGGAGCTAAATGATACGGAAACTCAAATGCATATTTAAAGGTCTGATTTCCAGCATGCGCATGTTCAGTTTCCATGGGAACTCAAGACCTTATAATAAGCTGTTCATGCCTCTACAAAATACATGCTTTTCATAGACTTCTTATGAGCTACAGGATCCCATTTTTTCACATTTCTTCCCTCTGTCCTGAAAATATTGGTGCATGTTTCACAGTTGCTAACAAGCTCCTTTACAGTAACAAGGACATTCATTCAGATAGCATCCTTAATACTGTAAAATGTCCCAACATTGTCAAACAAAGTTTGGTGATGAGCTCCAGGAGTCAAAGAGGTCAGTTTGAAGAAGCATCTTAAAGCAGGGGTGAGAGAGGTTGCAGAAAGACATTCAGAAAGAGAATTCCCCAGCTCACAGCTGAAAGCACGACCCCCGGTATCGGAGCATCGAAAATCGGGATGCAAGAGAGGCCGTAATTGGAGGAGGATGGAGATCTTGGAGAGTTGTAGGGATGGGGAAAAGAGAAAGAGGAGAGAATTGAAAAGAAAGACGAGAATTTTAAAATTGCGGCATTGGGAAACAATGTAGCTCTAATCGCTCATGGATGATGGGTGAACTGGACTTTGATACCAGTTGGGTATCACGGGCAAACCCATTGTGACCTTTCTTGGTGACCACACAACTACCTTTTCCAGCAGCGAGACGTGACCAGCAATCTTGGTGGATTTATTTTCCTTCCTCTCCTTGCCCTGAGCTGCTGAGATCATTCATGGCACCCTTGGTGCAACCCTGCCTGAAACCAAACATACTAAACACAAAGCAGCATGTGGGCCTGGGGCTTGTCAATTCACCGTAATTCTGGGTGGCGTAGTTGCCCACTGAGCCAGTGGGGGGAGGGGGGGTTTGACACTTGTGTTTCTGTTGCGCTGCATCACCAATATTGCCAGAATGAATTGACCTGGCACAGCTCAAGAGAGTCGACACACTGATTACCGTCATGTATTCTCCAGTTTGTTTTATGTGTACGTAGCTTCTAATCCTTTTCATATATTGGGCAGGATTCTGTGGTCCGCCAGCAGCATTTTCCTGGGAACGCGCCCTCGCCGACAGTGGGATTCTCCGTTCCCGCCACTTGCCAATGGGATTACCCACTGTGGCCTCCCTATGTCGCCGGGAAACCCGCGGGTGTGGGGTGCGCTACTGGCGCAACGGAGAATCCCGCCGGGGAAAATCCATTAAGTTTTCTCCCTTAATCCCTTGATTTCGCAATTCACCACACATCTTGATCAAATTTAAGCCCACATTATGAGGCCTAGATATTCATTCTCTAAATGCTGGGGCTCAGTAGTAGCATTCCTGCTTTTGGGTCTGAAGGTTATGGTTTCGAACTCACTCCTGAGAGGGACTTCAATGTAAAACCTATGTTGACATTTCAGTGGATTGCTGAATGAGTGTTCCACTATAGTGACATCTTTTGAATGAGGCATAAACCAATGATCTAACCACATTCAGGGTTGGCAGAAAAGGTCTCCTGCCACTATTTGAAGAAAAGGCGGGGTGTTTTCACCAGTGGCCTGCCCAATATTTATTCCTCTGTTAAGGATAGGGTCAGGAGAGAGCTAAATCCTTGTACCTTTCTATTACTGGTCATTATCAGTGTGATTTTTCTAAAGAAAGAAGCATGTGCGTGTCTCTTAGCCCGTTAGTGTGTGTGTGTGGTAAATTTGAAGAACAGCAGCAAGTATTTGTGGGTTTAAATAAAGAGGATTATTTAGTCTTGCATTTACCCTGAAGGCCTAAATACCAAGTGTGTGCACACTTGAGAAAGATACAGTTCAAGAGACCAGTGCACTTCTTACAAGCTGTAAACAAAATAATAGTTCGTACTTCTTCTGGAAAACCAGGCCCTGTGAAAGTGACGTTGTCACCCTGAAAGGGAAGCTTCTGTGGTTTCAATAACTGTATCATGGATTATTGTATGGTTCCCTCGAAGTGATGGATGTTCAACAGGTCAAAGGTTAGTCACTTGTGGTTTCCTCTCACCAGCAACGCAAGTTTCTTTACAAATGGACTTAGAATAGGAATCAGGCTGGCAAATCTTTTAGATTGAACAGGTCCAGGTTTAAAAGGCCGTGGATCTACTGCATTTTCTGCTGTTAATATTCCACAGCTGGTGATTAGTGGTGCCAACTTGAATTTCTTTGAGAGAAGAACAATTCATTATCTGAAGACAGTTTATGTCACATGAACAGATTCTATTATCTTCCCAGAATGATCTGAAAGTTGAAAGACCATAGCTACAAAATGGGGTAATGTTGAAGTTTTTCACATTTACTCAAGGGATGGGTGGTGTACTCCACTCACAGGCATTCAAGTAGGAGCCTTTTGTAAACTTAAGATAGTTTGTACAGAAATTGCAGAAGTCACCTGACCCTCGCATCATATTGACAGTATTGTAAATGTCCAGCAAAATGTACAATTCTCGCTGGCGGGAACGTCTGGTCCTGCCAACGACAAGCCACCACCGGGGGGATTCCCAGCAGCGGAGGGTGGCTAAAATGGGTAACCCCATTGACAGCGGCGGGACCAGAAGATCCTGCCATCGGCCAATGACAGGCCGCCTCTGCCACGCAAAGCACTGAGTGCAATCCATGTTGAAGGTAATGAATGCAACATGTTTTCATTGAGCATGACACCTCAATCAACATCACTGCAACAGATAATCTGGTCATTGTCTTGTTGCTGTTGGTAGGGCCTTATTGTGCAGATTGGCTTCCATCTTTTTCTACTCTGACTAGACTTTAAAAAAACACGGACTACTGTTCAAAAGTAAAATGATTCATTGGCTTTATAGCTTTTCAGACATCCCGGGATTGTGAAACATGAAAATGAAATGAATGAATGAAAATCGCTTATTGTCACGAGTAGGCTTCAATGAAGTTACTGTGAAAAGCCCCTAGTCGCCACATTCCGGCGCCTGTTCAGGGAGGCTGTTACAGGAATCGAACCGTGCTACTGGCCTGCCTTAGTCTGCTTTCAAAGCCAGCGATTTAGCCCAATGTGCTAAACAGCCCCACGGCGCATTATATTAATTCCCTTTGTATTGCTATTGGTGAGCATCCAAAGCAGTTGTCACGTGACATAAATAAACAAATTCAGTAGCTTGGAAGAGTCCAAACTGAGCCAAAAGCAAATGTTAAAGTGACCTAAATTTAACGACTGTGGAATAATTCTTAGAAGAGGCATTTCCCAATTTTGATCATTTCAAATTAAGATTGACATATCTTGTAAAGATGAGAGCCATGCAGACCAGAACTTATTTAAAGGCACAAAATGTTCCTTTTACATTTTCTTGCAATCATTGTGGCTCATGAGGACGTAGTTGATAATAGCATCTGTACTCAGAGTAACAGAGAACGGGGTGTTGATTTTTACTGGGGCAGATTTAGGTAGGTGGTGTTTATGGGGTTGTGACGGTGGAATTGAAATGTATGTAAAACGCACTGCCTTATCCAAAAAACGGCGAGAGTGGATTCTCCGAGGCCGATGGGCCGAGCGGCCGGGCCTTCGCACCCTTTCAACACAACAGCAAACACACCTGCTTGCTGCCGTCATGAAACGGGCGCCAGATGCCCGTTTGGGGCATCTGGGGGCCTGATTGGCATGGCAGTACCACGGCCGTGCCAAAGGGGGGCATAGGCCCGCGATCGGTGCCCACCGATCGCGGGCCGTGCGTCCGTAATGGACGCACTCTTTTCCCTCTGCCGCCCCGCAAGATCAAGCCGCCACGTCTTGCAGGGCGGCTGAGGGAAAAGACGCCAACTGCGCATGCGCGGGTTGGCGTTGTCCGACCTGCGCATGCGCGGCTGATGTCATCGGCCGCGTCAGCCGGCGTGACGCTTGTCGTGCGGCCTTGACAACCGTCGTCAAGGCCGCGCCACCGTGACGCACGGTGCTGCGCTCCTAGCCCTGCCCGGGGAGGAGAATCGGCCCCGGAAGTGGGCGTGAAGGCTGCCGTGGGTCATGGCCTGTCCCACGGCAGCCTTTACGATTCTCCGCATTTGCGGATCATTGTCAAACAATTCTCCCAGGCGATTTTACCTGTCCATGCTCCCATTTTCTCCTGAGCGGCCAATGTTAAAATCTTCCCTCCTGAGTGAAAGTCTGAGGATTCCACATTGATACTTGCGGGAGCCTTAGTCATCACAACCTGTTCTTCTAAAACTGTCCCTCTTAACTCAACTTTCTGTTTCTTTCTTCGATCAAAATTCCTGTCCTTGACACAAGGTTATTTCCATTGCATTGTGTATCATGTTAGATTTGTAATCTCTTGCATGGAATCTTATCACATACTTTCTGAAAATCGATGCTTGTGTCATCTATCAATTCTTCCATATTCATCATCTCAGTGACTGTATCAAAGAACTCTATTAGATTAGTTAGACATGACCTACCTTTCACAAAGCATAGCTGATTATCTAATCATCTTATAATCTCCAAAGTGGTTGACCTTCCGACGATGGCTTTCTTTGTGCTCGACACAAAAGTCTGTCCGCACTTCCAATAACTTGGAGTGAGATCTGGTGGACAACGTATATGGGATAGTGTAGCCAGAATGAAAAATTGTTCAATTTATTGTCTCTTGATTTAACACATCAGATTTGCACAACGGCATGGTGGCACAGTGGTTTAGCAATGCTGCCTCACAGCACCAGGAACCTGGGTTCAATTCCGGTCTTGGGTGATTGTGTGGAGGTTGCACATTCTACCTATATCTGCTTGGGTTTACTCCGGGTTCTCCGGTTCCCTTCCATTGCCCAAATATGTGCAGGTTAGGGGGATTGGCTATGATAAGTTGCCCCTTAGTGTCCAACGACGTGCAGGTTAGGTGGGGTTACGGGATAGGGCGGAGGAGTGGGCCTAGATAGGGTGCTCTTTCAGAGGGTCGGTGGAGACTCGATGGGCTGAATGTCCTTCTGCACTGTATGGATTCTATGGACACATTCATGTCACTATAGAGGATGGTTAATATATGTCAAATCAGCCACTTCAGAACAGATTAGCCCACAAACTGATTTACTCACTGGTAATGATATCAAGCAGCAATTAGAAAATGCAAATTCAAGTTAAGCAAAATAATGCAGACACTTTGTTAATGAACTGTTGAGTTTCTTTGGAGGGTTGTTGCAGCTCTTTCAAATGAACAGAAGGCAAATTATTCGCAGAAAAGGAGTACCTGGTCTATTCGAGAAGCCTTTTCTTCCATGTCAGTTCCCAGATACTGGAGACATGGGACGGGAGTCTCTGATCCTGAGGCTAAGTGTTGACACGACGGCGTCAACAGACTCCCAGGAGCAGTGATTCTATGCCCTACAGGAGGCCACCACGGCACTGGAGCGGCCCACGCTGCTGATACAGGCCTCAAATGGGAGCTGCGGGTCTGCGCAGGCGCGGTACGCCCGGCGCGAATGCGTGGATGCGCAGTGGCTTCCTTTTCCACACTGGCCCTGATGCACCATGATGTAGGGCTGAAGGGCCGGCGCGGAGCAAAAGAGGCCCCCAGCTTGAGAGGCTGGCCCGCTGATTGGTAGGCCCCAATCGCGGGCCAGGCCATAGTGGAGACCCCCACCCCCCGAGGACGTACCCCCCCTCCCCCCCCCCCCCCCCCCCCCAGGCCACCCCTGAAAGGATGCACGGCGAGGTCCCGCCGGGTATGACCACACGTGGACGGCACCGGCGGGACTCGGATATTTTTTGCGGCCACTCGGCCCATCCCGGGCGGAGACTCGTCGGGGGGGCCCGTGTAGAGTGGCCCCCGACCAGCGCCGTGCCGATCGCGCCGGCGCCAATGGCGGCAATTCTCCCCTCACTGGAGAATCGGCGGACTGGCGTCAGGGCGGCGTCACGTGATTCATGCCCAGCCCGGCAATTCTCCGACCCGGCATGGGCTGACAGAATCCTGCCCAGTGTTCTCTCTAGCTGCCAGCTCCTGACGTTCATTGTGCACTGCCAGTTTGTGTACAGCATTCTTGACTGCTTAACTGAGTAATTTTCCTTGCACCACATGCAGAGCTATCATCACTTCGCCAACCTCATATAAAGGGTCCACTAGCTTTTCTGTAACTCGCACCTTTACGTTGCATCATCGGTATTTTAGCCACACCCATCAGTTCCACCGCCAAACACTTCTCAGCCTATGCAAAGGCTTGAAAACAAAGATGCTACAGTTGTGTAAACCCCTGATTAGAGTGCCTCTGGGCACTGCATTCAGTTCTGAGCACCACACCTTAGGAAAGATCCGTTGATTTTTGGTGGAGGTGAAGCGCATGTTCAACCAGAATGAATGCATGGTTAAAAGGTTTAAGTTGCAAGGATGAATAGACTGGGCTTGTATCCCTTTGAGCACAGAAGATTACAGGTTATGTAACTCAGGTGCTTAAGGTGATTAAAAGAATTGATAAGGTCAATACTGAGAGACAATTTTCCCTGGTGAGAACTCCAGATAAAGGAGGCCTCCACCTGTGCCATAATAACTCTGACTAAGTGCGCATAATTGTTAAATTAGAGCTGGGCCTTTCAAGGGAAATGTTGGGAAATATTTCTCCACAAAAAGGTTCTAATAATCTGGAACTCTCTCACCACAAGAGCTGTTAATTGTGGTTCAGTTAAGTTAAAAACTGGGATTGATTGACCTCTGTTTGGTTAAGGTATTAAGGGATATGGAACCAAAGTGGGAAAATTTTAATTAAGATACAAATCAACCACAAGCCAATTGAATGGCAGAACAGGGACAAGGAGCTGAACGGTCTACTCCTCTTCCTGCATTCCTAAGCAATTGCTACGTCTGGATTGTGCGACCCACTGAGGTATGGCTACGCATGGAAAGGGACATTAGGTTTTCTGAAGGCCTGACATGAGCTTGCAGTAAACGTGGTTCAGGTTGTCAAGCTGCACTTTGTGCCGTGTGTCTTACTTGGTACATGACACTATTAGTTAATCTAACCTTGTCAGAATTCTTAAAACATGTCACTTTTTCTGGTATCTGTCTTTAAATATTGCAAGCAGTGTTTTGTCTGGCTGTAAGAGGTAGAAGTGCAATGGGTCTCGATATCCTGACAGATATTAACCGAGGAATGAGACAGGACTCCACAACGATCTTGCTCAGAGCTGCCTGCAGTTTTATCTCCCAGCATTGGGCTCAGGTTGGCTGGTGACTTGGTGGGCTCGTTGAATGATCCCTAAATTAACCTGTTCAGATTTACTTTATTTCGACCCATAAATCGGCTATGTGCAACCTACTGAGTACATTACTGTTTCTTGCTGAATTATGACAGAAGGCATAGATAGCCAGCTGTGCACGAGAGGCCAGGTCAGAGAATCATAATTTAAAACTAAAAGTTTGGATGCATGATCACTTAATACATATGAATATATGCAGTTAAAAGCTAACTAGCAATCAAACCACTAGCCAGCAGAGTTGGTGTTATAACCCTACGGGGTGGGAACAGTGAACTTCCAGGTGAACCTTGCAGAATATGAGCTCCCCCATTAAGGTGACGGCGCGGGGCGGGGGCTCTCTAAACAATGTGTAGCTATATAGTACGTAAAGCCAGCCAGTTAGGCACCAGCAAAGCAGATCCAGTTGGGATCTAATGTATGATATATATAATAGTTATTGTAAATAAACTAAGTTTCTTAGAGCTACCTTGGACTCCTTCATTGCCTTATAAAAGTTAATTAACAAGGTGTGTAACCAAAGTAGTGGAAACAAACCTGTGTATCACTACACATCAACCTTAACAAATGCTGAGTATTAATTATAGCAGCCATCAGAGTTTTAGATGATTACAGTTGGTGAGGTTACTTGACAGTCGAATCCTAAATAGCTGTCCATTTGAGAATCTACATTGTTTAGGATGCAAACGACAACTAAATATTTGCTTTGGGATTAGTACGTGTGCAACAACCAACCCTTTACTTTTGCATGTTTGAGTCTTATGCATATTGAAAATCTGCCTATTCATGCAAGTATGATTACTATTTTAATTAGCATATAAATAAAAAGAAGAACTAGAACAGTTTCAGCGTTGATTTTCTGCTCTGTTTAATGGGTTGTTTTTGCCCGCCCTGAAATGCACTTTCTATCTCAAATTTTTCAGATGCAATCATGTTAACTCATTTCTCCGTGCTCCAGTTTTCCTCCCTTCTGACAGAGAATCAGTAACATTCGAGCCACATGAGTGCCAGGCAATAACCATCTCCAATAAGAGAGAAACACACCATTGCCCCATGACATTCAATGGCACTACTACATCCTGGGGATTACCATTGACTGTACACATCCTGGGGATTACCATTGACTGTACACATCCTGGGGATTACCATTGACCAGAAACTGAACTGGACTAGCCATAAAAATACTGTAGATACCAGAACAGGTCAAATGCTCGGGCTCCTGCGGTGAGTAACTGTCCTTCTGACTTCCCAAAGCCTGTCCACATCTACAAGGCACAAGTCAGGAGTGTGATGGAATGATCCCCACCCCCCCTCCCCACATTTGCCTGGATGAGTGCAGCTCCAAAACACTCAAGAAGCTCAACAACATCCAGGGCAAAGTCGCCCACTTGATTGGCACCCCTTCCACAAACATTTACTCCTTCCACCACAGATTCAGAGTAGCAGCAGTGTGTCCATGTACAAAATGTACTGCAGGAACTCACCAAGGCTCCTTAGGCAACACCTTCCAAACCCACGACCACAAACATCGAGAAGGACTAGGGCAGCAGACGCATGGGAGCACTGCCACCTGGGACATCCCCTCCAAGTCATTCACCATCCTGACTTGGAAATATATCGCCGTTCCTTCATTGTCGCTGTGTCAAAATCAAGGAACTCTCTCCCTAACAGCATGGTGGGTGTGCCTACACCACACAGACCGCAGTGGTTCAAAATGGCAGCTCACCGTCACCTTCTCAAGGGCAATTGGGGATTGGCAACAGAGCTGGCCTGACCAGCAAAGCCCCCATCCCATAAAAATTAATTTTAGAGAGGAGGGAATTGGATAAAGCTCTGCATCTAAGAAGAACCCTTTGTAAATATACTGTGCCGACAAGTTATTTGGTGATAAACCTATAACTTTGATATCCCTGCATATTATTAAATTATTAATAATTTTATTACACTTATTAAATGTAACCTAAATGCAATGTGTTTCAGACCCTCATCACTCTCTGGGTGAAAATATTCTCCTCGATTCCTTTTACTCTCACTAAAATTTTAATTGTTTGTCTCTACAATCATCAGAAGATTTCTTCAAAAAGTCTGCCTTTAACATCAAACCAACATTACCATCAAGCACTTCTTTTGAAATAATCCTGCATTCTTAAGTCGGGATGTCGATGGCGATATCTCTCCTTCAGTAATGGGCTGTCATGGAGGTTCAAGAGCTGTTCTTATGGTTGCTGTCTTGATTCGCCCTTCCGCAGTGATTTCCCGCAAGATCAGATACAGTATGTTCCAATGTTCAAACACTCTCCAGATTCAGTCTGAATCTATTTGATGGAGAATCCTTGCTCATGTGCTACTTCAATGACTGAGACCAGGTTATTATTTTCCAGGCTTGTGTACAGCTGGCACAGTCAGTCCTGATTCATTCAGCATTCAATGACTATTAACATCACATTTTCTACCTCAGTCATGGTGATTTAGCTTACATTTCAACTTTGGTGCAAGTAATCTGTGTGGCCAAGTGACAATTCTAACAGAAATTGACAATTTATCCAAATCCCTTTGAAAGTTAAGTGAACGGACTAAGGGGCGGACCTCCTGGGATGCCTCAGCAATTCCCACCTGCGAATGGGACAAGCTCCGCGGCGCCTCGGCCATGCCCATCTGAGAGCGGGACTTAACCTCATCAAGGTCAGCCTGGTACTGGGTCACACCCCCCAGCGAGGTGGGCATTCTTACGAGACGCTCAGCCATGGACGTCCCCGACTGCGCGACACCTTGGATGTTTCCACGAATGGTGTTGGCGTCATTCACCAGGATCTCCACTGCGGTCACAACCCCAGCAGTGTTGGCCTCGGCACCATGCATTGCCGGAGACATCTCCCGCGCCCGTAGTCTCTGGGACTCCTCCAAGCGGCTATGGATCTGCTGGAGTGATGCTGACGTCTCCCTCTGAATGTCCCGGCCACTCCCTAACATCTCCACCAGCTCTGGAATAGGCTGTTCCACAGGCTCAGCATCATAAGAACATAAGAACTAGGAGCAGGAGTAGGCCATCTGGCCCCTCGATCCTGCTCCGCCATTCAATTAGATCATGGCTGATCTTTTGTGGACTCAGCTCCACTTTCCGGCCCGAACACCATAACCCTTAATCCCTTTATTCTTCAAAAAACTATCTATCTTTACCTTAAAAACATGTAATGAAGGAGCCTCAACTGCTTCACTGGGCAAGGAATTCCATAGATTCACAACCCTTTGGGTGAAGAAGTTCCTACTAAACTCAGTCCTAAATCTACTTCCCCTTATTTTGAGGCTATGTCCCCTAGTTCTGCTGTCACCCGCCAGTGGAAACAACCTGCCCGCATCTATCCTATCTATTCCCTTCATAATTTTAAATGTTTCTATACGATCCCCCCTCATCCTTCTAAATTCCAACGAGTACAGTCCCAGTCTACTCAACCTCTCCTCATAATCCAACCCCTTCAGCTCTGGGATTAACCTAGTGAATCTCCTCTGCACACCCTCCAGTGCCAGTATGTCCTTTCTCAAGTAAGGAGACCAAAACTGAACACAATACTCCAGGTGTGGCCGCACTAACACCTTATACAATTGCAACATAACCTCCCTAGTCTTAAACTCCATCACTCTAGCAATGAAGGACAAAATTCCATTTGCCTTCTTAATCACCTGTTGCACTTGTAAACCAACCTTCTGTGACTCATGCACTAGCACACCCAAGTCTCTCTGAGACCAGGTTGGGACCCAGCTGGGTCCTGAGATCCAACAGACTTCCAACTCATGTCTCGCCTGGGAGTATCTGCATCCACCTGTTGTGCATCAACAGCAGTGTGATGTTCACCAGATTGTGCTGCAGAAGCCTGTCCACTTAACATTTGCCACTGAAGTGTGTGTATCTCCACTGGTGGAGGGTGACTATTACGGTAACCTCTTCAGAGCTCTCCTCTGAGGTGGTCCCATGGGAGACATGAGAGGCTGCTGCCCGGGCTGGGCCGGCGCTGTCGGCTGGAAGACCTGCAGGAGAATGGACATGTGGGGCGGAATTCTCCCACCCCCCGCAGGGTCGGGGAATCACCCGTGGCCGGCGTAAATCCCGTCCCCGCCGTGGCCGAAATTCTCCACCACCCGGGAATTGGCGGGAGCGGGTATCACGCCCCGCCGATCGGAGTTCCCCCTGCGCCGATTCTCCGGCCCGCGATGGCCTGAAGTCCCGCTGCAGACAGGCCAATCCCGCTGACGTGGTTTAAACCACCTCTGTGCCGGCGGGAGTGGTGGCGCGAGCGGGCCCCCAGGGTCCTGGGGGGGTGCGGGGTGATCGGACCCCAGGGGGTGCCCCCACGGTGGCCTGGCCCGCGTTCGGGGCCCACCAATCGGCGGGCGGGCCAGTGCTGTGGGGGCACTCTTTTACTTCCGCCGCCGCCATGGTGGGGGCAGAAGAGACCCCCTCCACCGCGGATGCGCCGGTGGTGACGTCAGCGGCTGCTGACGCTCCGGCGCATGCGCGGACCGGCGAAGGCCTTTCGGCCAGCCCCGACGCCGGGCAGCATAGCGCTAAAGGCCATTGGCGCCAGTTTTGGCGCCATCGGTGGAGCGGGAGCCACTCCGGCGTGGGCCTAGCCCCTCAAGGTGCGGAGAATTCCACACCTTTGGGGAGGCCCGACGCCGGAGTGGTTGGCGCCACTCTGCTACGCCGGTACCCCCCCACCCCGCCGGGTAGGGGAGAATTTCGCCCATGGTCAGTGGAGGGATGGGTTGGTCAGTATGGCAATAACAACTCATGTTTGACAGGTCTGCCGGGCGGAGCCTTACCCCTGCGGTATCCGCCAGCCTCTGCGTTGGTGACCGCCCTGTCCTTGGCCACACTAGTCACCTCCAGGCCATGCTCCTCGAAGGTGGTGAGGATTCTGATGTCCGGCACACCATTGCCAGTCTGGGCCCTCTCCCGGCGATTGTGGGAGAGCTTGTCCTGAGGAGACACAGAGAGGGCATCGTTAGCCACACACATGGTTCACAGTGGTGGGAGGGGGAGTGTGAAGGAAGGGTTGGTGGGGGTTGAAGGGGGAGGTGGGGTGGAGGGAGGGCTGAGGGTCACATGGAGAGTTGGGGGAGTGGATGCTCCCGTGGGGGTGGAATGTGTCAGTTGGTGGGGTGGGGCTAGTGTTGGTGTCTACTCACTCGTGCTGCCAGGTGTAGGTTGTTGAACTTTTTCTTGCGCTGAAGGTCAGCCCTCCTGGTCACACTCCTGGCACTCACAGCTGCCGCCACCTCATGCCAGGCAGCACTGGCTGCCCTATGGGTGACCCTCCTGGACCTTCGGGGAACAGGACACCCCTCCTGGCCTACACAGCGTCAAGCAGCGTCCCCAAGTCAGCGTCCCCGAATCTTGGTGGCGGTCACCTGGGTTGAGCAGCTTAAAGGCTGCTCAACCTTCTTAGCGGGGGTGCTGGCAAGCGCAGTGCCGGCGAATCGGCTGGCAAGCCTTAATTTGCAGTGAGAAGCCCATGAGGCCTCTTTAAGTGGACCAATTAACGTTGAATAGCATTGCCGACCTCCCTGGGCTGAACGCCGGGAAGCTCGTGGCAATTTCTGCTCGCTACAATACTGAGAAATCTTCCTGGAGAATAGCACCCATTGCTCTTTGAGGGAGTGAACTCCACAGTCTTGCTGCCTTCTATGTGAAGATGCATTGCCTGACATCGCTCCTGAATAGATGTTTCTGACTGTGTTATTTATTTGGCATCTGTCTAGAATTTCAGGTTTTATCCCAGTTTCAGGGGTTATTAACATAAACAGAAACAAAACCCCAACTACTCAGAAGGAACAGAGTGTCGTTCTGGATGTGGTTAATAGCAGCAATAGCAAAGGATCCAACTGCTACAGTCATTTGCAGACTTGCTTGTGTGTCAGCAGGTGGGATAAGAATGAGTGAATCCCTTCTCATCATCAAGCAGGTGAATGGCCTCTCCCCAGTGCGAGTGTGTTGGTGTTTCTGCAGATCCCTTGTGTTTTTAAAGCTATTGTCACAGTCAGAACAATTAACAGTTAAATAAATTGGAATGCAGTGATATTAGCTGGTGGAGTAAATCCCTTCCCGTGCACAGAGCACCTCTTCCAAGCATGCCAGCAGATTATTTCTGCATTTAATGCTCTTGGGTGGCACGGTAACACAGTGGGTAGCACTGTGGCTTCATAACTCCAGCGTCCCAGGTTCAATTCCCGGCTTGGGTCACTGTCTGTGTGGAGTCTGCACATTCTCCCCCTGTCTGCGTGGGTTTCCTCCGGGTGCTCCGGTTTCCTCCCCCAATCCAAAGGTGTGCAGGTTAGGTGGATTGGCCATGCTAAATTTCCCCTTAGTGTCCAAAAAAAGGTTAGGAGGGGTTACTGGGTTACGGGGATAGGGTGGAAGTGTGGGCTTAAGTGGGGTGCTCTTTCCGAGAGTCGGCGCAGACCCGATGGGCCAAATGGCCTCCTTCTGCACTGTAAATTTCTATATTTCTATGTGAATCACATTCACAATGGTTTTAGAGCATCTTATTAGTTTGGTCCAGTATGGAGTTCGTGAGGTTGGATGGAGAATACAATTCATTCCTCTGCATGAAGCAAATAAATGACCAATCTCTGGTGTCATTATGTCATCGTGTTTTGAGTTCTGATTGGAAGGTGAATCCCTTCCCCTCAGTCCCCACGTATGCACAGTTTCTCTGTGGTGCAGTTGTCCTTGTTTCTTTCCAGGTTCGATGGTTGTGGTGGTATGATTAACATAGCTGCCTGCCATTGGTGCAGAACACCGGCTTACCATTGGCCCTGGTCGGTCATGTGCCTTTCGACTGATTGGTTGAGACCAGTCATGTGACGGCTCCCCGATTGGTCGAGAGGCTGAGTTAACACCGCCTCCAGGGCGGGGTATAAATACCCAGTACGCCCGGCGGTCATCCATTTACTGTAGTTGACCGCAGGGCTAACATCTAGCTTATTAAAGCCTTACTTTTGTACAGCAACTCGTCTCGCGTTCAATTGATGGTTCATTAATGGTCAGTTGAAGTCTTGTTAACACACAGAGCAGGACTCCCTGAACTGTGGATGGTGCAAAATCTTTCAAGCCATGTAACTGCTCCTGAAGCTCAGTCAGATATTGATGACAAGCACAAAATTTTGGCTCATTCAAAACACATCCACTTGCACAGTGTTAACACCAGGCCCAATAGCTCTACATATGAATATGCATCTATTACCGATGTTGGAACAGTTTAATTGTTTTTTTGGGTGGGGAGATGAGGGCAAGCGTGAAAACTGGCCAACATCATCAGTTTAAGGCAAGGGGTATTTGAACTCACATGGCTTTTCTACATCTCCCCGATCAGCTGAATTGAATAGAAAGAGGTCCCTGGCTGGCTATGGGCAGGTGAAAATCATGGGGAACCAGAGGCTTTCCACGAAAGGGAAGATGAGTAGAATGGGGGGAGGGGTAAATGAGGCTCTTTTGCAGGTGAGGGCACAGGAGAAACCCAAACTTTCCTTCTGGGCCCAGTAGAGTTAAGGAAAGTTTCTGACTCATCTACTTGCAGGCCAGGCGTTAGAGGGCAGTGCCATTCAAGTGCCTTTGTCATTCAAATGCATCACAGGACCCCAAGTCAGGCAGTCACCTCGACCATCTAAAGGCAATGGCAAGGTGAGAGTTGATCGGAAATAAGATGTTAAGTCTTTGCACAGTAGTTGTGGCATCTGATCCATACACTGAAAATGCCTAGTAAACAAATGCTATTGTTAGCATTAAAGTTAAACTAGAATACATCTGGCGATCACTCATTCTCTTGAGGCCATGTCAAAGTGGTAGAACTACACACAAAAGTATTTAGCAAATAAATTTTCCCTTGCAGCATTGTGCACTGATCTGGACACTGTTGGATGAAGGAAACGGCTAATAAGCTTACTCTTTTGCCCAGTTTTTCCCCTGAGTTTGATATATTTTTTATATTGTAAACTTACTGAATCACCTACTCCAGCGGATTTCTGGTATTGCCAAGTGATCTAAGGGTTAAGAATTCTTCTCACAATTCATGCTATTCAAGCTTTTCATTTTATGCTCCACAATCGTGTCTAAGCAGAATCTTTTCGTACGATAGTGGGTGGTGTCTTCCACTAAACAGATAAGTAAATTAATCTCTGAGGATTTCCCGCTTCAGCAACCTCTCTGTTCGTTCATTCACCTCAAGCAATTATTTGGACCCATTCTCAGCTTTTTACTTTCTTGGTTCATTTCAGCTCCCACACCTCAGATGGTCTGACGTGCTCATCTGTGAGCTTGCTGTCAGCTTTTTTGCAGTTTACATTATTTTGATTAGTTCGTAATTGGCAGACAGGGTTTATAATTGATAAGAAAGCAGTTGGGTATTGCAACTCCCTTCGCAGTGCTCGGTTTGAGTCAGGATGCTTGACTCATTTGCCGCTCTCAGTGAATTCAGTCTTCCGATGCGGAGAGCTAGGCGCTCCTTTTCGGGGGAGGGTTCCGGCAGGATTAGTCTTCCTGCCTTCAAAGCCACCTAATCCTGACCCTTCCTCCTGGGTCGGAGGAGATCATTCCTGATGCACACTGGGCTAGTGATGAGATTCTCTGCTATCAAAAGAGAGCTTAAAAAGGACGGGCTACACTGCCCTAGTGGTGTTATGGTGCGGAACAGTTTCAAAAGAGGCAACTGAGCACCCCAATACATCGACACTGTACCTGGCTAGCAGTCCTCAGCAGAGACCCAGGTCCGCAAAGGAAAACAATTGGCCCCTGCTCCCTCCCCGCCTTTAGTGAGGCAGAATTTCCTGTACTCAGCTGAGGGGCCTCTGAGCCATTACCAGCACCTCCCTGGGGTCTGGCCTACCTGCACATCTTTGGACTGTGGGAGGAAACCGGAGCATCGGGAGGAAACCCATGCAGACACGGGGAGAACTTACAAACACTAAACAGACAGTTACCCAAGGCCCGAATTGAATTCCCGGGTCAGCAGCGCATTGATATAAACCTCATGAATTGGAACCCATTTCTCCCAGACCATTCTTTGATCCATGCATTCAATTTGCTAATAGTATTTATCCCACGGCAATTAATTTGCGGCTGGGGTAGTAATCCGGAGATCCAGAGGGCACTTAACCACATTACTCTGGGTCTGGAGTCACATGTTGGTCAGACCAGTTAGAAATGGCAGATTTCCTTCGCTAAGGGTGAACCTGATGGAGCTTTTAAATGATGATCAACAATAGCTTCACAATCACAATTACAGAGCCTAACCTTCAATTCCAGATTTTATTAATTGTACTTATTCTCCACCAGTTGCCTTGGCTGGCTTTAAACATGTGTTCCCAAAGCATTAGTCTGGGCCTCTGGCTTGTACATCTCGTGACATTACAACTATGCAGCCATTTCCCATTTATCTAGAATTCCTCTCTCTTCAAGTTTTATGGATGTGGTAAACCATTATCTTTTAATATATTAGTGTGGATGTCATATGAATACAGTAAATGTTAATCTGATGGAATCATGAATAGTACTTTCTAGCCTCTGGTGATTTGGAATAAGGCCATTCATATATTAACATATGACGCCTGAATATATTCATGAAATATTCATCCGTCTATTGTTTTTCAATAATTCGATTAATACCTGTGTGACAATAGAACACAAAATAATGTTATGGGCCAGGGTTTAGAGAACACTAAAGTATATCATGGAGTTCACCTGACCCACAACTGTTTATAAACTTTGGTTATGAGGAGCATAAGGACCTACCTTTAAGGTGTTATTCAACAAGGCCTTCAGCACTTTTAAACAAAACAAAGTTTATTCAACAAATTCAGTTAACATTTTATAAACACACACAGTAAGCATTTTTATCAACTACAAACATAAATCCCCCAAACAGCTACAGTTCTCTCTCTCTATATATAAAACCCCAATAACTTCCCTTTCAATTGTCTTAATTTGATAGCAACATCCAAGACCAGAAAAACCCTTTTTAACAAAACAGTAGGATTGAATTCTTTACAGAAAACAGGTATCATTTTTAAATTATCAAGTGATCTGGCCACCTTTTCACATACAGAGAGAGAGACCAAAATAAACCTTCTTTGTCTGAATCCAGCTTCCAGCTGTCTAAACCAAAAGTAAAGCTCAGAGCCACAGCCAGCTCCCAGCTCAAAATGAAAGTAAAACCCAGAGCCACAGCCCAACTCCACCCACACAATGACATCACTGAAGCTATTTGATAGGGCACATATTTCTTAAAGGGACATTCCCATGACAATAATGCAATATTCCATACACATTTGACTTGGCATGTTAATATTTTAAATATTAATTTCAAGACATGGTTGCTTAAAGCTTTTAGATTCAATGATTATTTAAATCAAGCATCAACCTTCATGTGATTAGCAAGTTACATTTGCCTGATAGAATTGACAGCAAGGTTAGGAGGCCAAGTGGTAATTAAAATCAGTAAATAAAAAAGGTACACATGTATCATTCAAAATATAACGGGGTTAAGAAAATGTGGTTGTGATAAAGAATTGAACAGGGCAGCATGGTGGCACAGTGGTTAGCCGGCTGCCTCACAATGCCAAGGTCCCAGGTTCGATCCCGGCCCTGGGTCACTGTCCCTGTGGAATTTACACTTTCTCCCCGTGTCTTGTGGGGTTTCGCTCCCACAATCCAAAGATGTGCAGGGTAGATGGATTGGCCACACTAAATTGCTCTTTAATTGGAAAAATGAATTGGGTACTCTAAATGTATTTTTTAAAAAAATTGAAAACATAGGACTATATTCTCTGGAGCAGAGAGGCACAGCAGAAAAATAAGTGCATGTGAAATAGGAAGAGGAGTAGGCCATATGGTCCCTCGAGCCTGCAACGCCAAGGCTGAAGTCGGGGGAGTAAATAGAAACTTAGCAGTAGTAGGGGACAGTGTAGTCAGGATAGATAGAGTTCTCTGCAACTGACAAAGTGAGTCTGGAAGACTGTGTTGCCTGCCCAGTTCCAGGGTTAGCGACATCTGCTCAGAGCTGGAGAGGAACTTAGAGTCCATGGAAGCAGGAGGATTCAATTATCGTGTTCCATGTGAGTGTCAGTTACAGAGATAGTACCAGGAAAGAGATTCCTCTTGGGATTATGAGCTGAATTAAAAAAGAAGAACACAAAAGTTCATAATCTCTGGATTACTACCTCAGCCGCAAATTAATTGCTGTGGGATAAATACCATTAGCAAATTGAATGCATGGATCAAAGAATGGTGTGGGAGAAATGGGTTCCAATTCATGGGGCACTGACACCAGTACTGAGCAAAGTGGGAGTAATACCATTGCGATGTTCTTTACCTGAAGGATGCTGGGATCAGTGATCTGGTAAATTGCATAACTAGAGCAGTAGAGAGAGATTTAAACAAAATAGTTGGGGACGAGGGATCACCTGTGGAGACATGTAATAAAATTCAGAAAAAGGACAAGGCAATAGAGCAGAGTGGTGACATGGGTAATGACAGCTAGTGTTTGCTAGGTAGGGACAAAGGATGTAAACTTAAGAATGCACCAGCAGATAAGGCGAGAGTTTGCAAGTATGCTAAAAGAAGACAGAATGACAGGCTTCGTATCAGAATGTGTACAGCAATTGGAGAAAAACAAATTAATTGTTTATACAAATAGAAATATAGGGGGGGTTTTCGGTCCTTTGTTGCCAGCTAGATCTTCTGGTCCTGCCATCAGCGAACCCCTTCCACGGGTTTCCTGGTGACAGGGGGTGGATTCAATGGGAAATCCCATTGAGACTGGTGGGAGCAAAAGATCCCTCCACCGGCCGGCCACCTACCACCGCTAAGAAACACTCCATGGTGGTGGGTTGGGGGGGGGGGGGGGGGGGGGGGGGTGATGAAGACCTGGCAAATCCCCCTGCAGAAATAAATGGGTAGTGTAATAGCCATTTCAGGGGGATGGTTACAAGGTGACTAAGGCCAGGATTTAAATATTCAAAGACATTTGACATTTTGGAAGGGCAGGAAGCTAGGTAATGGTGGTGGGGTTGATTTGTTAATTAAGGATAACGTGAGTACAGTAGAGAGACTTTACCTCAGTTCAGGAGATCAAGGTATCGAATCAGTTTGGGCAGAGGTAATAAATATAAAAGGTACCAAGATACTCGTTCGACACGTTTATAGGCCCCTTAACAGTATCGCACATTAGGACAGAATATACAGCAAGAAATAAGGAGGGTTTGTAAGACAGGTACTGCAATAATTATGGGTGATTTTATTCTCCATATAGATTGAACAAATTAGATTGGCAAAGGTATCCTGGAAGATCAGTTCACAGAGTATATTTGGGCCAATTGTATTGAGTATTACAGTCTTGTGCCAACCAGGAAGCAATTTTAGACTTGGTGATGGGCAATGAGATAGGATTAATTAATGACCTGATAGTAAGGGAATCTCTAGGCAACAGAGTGAATTGGATTTGCTTATGGTCACGTGTACCGAGGTGCAGGGAAAAGTATTTTTCTGCGAGCAGCTCACACAGATCATTTAGTACATGAAAAGATAAGAAAATACATAATAGGGCAATACAAGGTACACAATCTAAATACATACCGGCATCGGGTGAACCATACAGGAGTGTAGTATTAATCTCATCAGTCCATAAGATTATATTAAATTGACAAGATTAAAGTTATTGGTAAATTTCTAACAAAAGCACCATATGGGCTGGTTGCTTGGAAACCAAGCAGAGTTGAATTAATTGGCGTTAATCGTGTGAGGGCTGGAGAACAAAGAACCAGCTCGAAACTTGATGACACTGCCAAGAGACAACTGGCCAATTGCTTCGCCTTGAAAAGACAGGTTTGGCCAGTCAGGGTCCGATCATATGGACAGCAAACACTGAGTGGGTATAAGAAACTCTGCCCCGAGATGAGAGTGAGCTAGCTCAGGACAAAGTTACCTGCTCAACTCCTTGCAGGCGAGACTTAATCACTCACTCTGTTCCAACTCTTGGACAAGACCAGGCAATATTGCACACATCTTATTGAGTGTAAAATGTTTAGAGTGACAAATAAACATAATAATAATTGCTTATTGTCACAAGTAGGCTCCAATTAAGTTACTGTGAAAAGCCCCTAGTCACCACATTCCGCCGCCTGTTCAGGGAGGCCAGTACAGGAATTGAACCCGCGCTGCTGGTTTTGTTCTGCATTACAAGCCAGCTGTTTAGCCCACTGTGCTAAACCAGCCCCCAGTCACATGTTGTGCGCAAACAATAATTTGGCCATCTTGAGTTGTTGAGACCCAAAGTAAATTTCTGAACCAGAAGTGGGAATAATAACTTTGAAAATGCAACTTATTAAGTTACACATCCTAATGTCTGAAAATAAGTGACTGGGGAGATAATAAATGCATTGGTCATGATCCTCCAAAATTCCCTAGATTCCCAAAAGGTCTCAGCTGATTGGAAAATTGCTGATGTAACACCTCCGTTTAAGAAAGGAGGGAGACAGAAAGCAGAAATCTTTAGGCTAGTTAGCTTAACATCTGCTGTAGGGATATTTCTGAAATCCATTATTAAGGAGGTTATAGCGGGATACATAGAAAATCATAATGGGATCAGACACAGTCAACATGCTTTTACAAAATGGGAAATTATGTGTGACTAATTTATTTGAGTTCTTTGAAGAAGTAACAAGCAAGATGGATGAAGGGGAGCCTCTACGTGTGCTATACTTAGATTTCCAAATGGCATTCGATAAGATGCCACATAAAAGATAACCACACAAGAGCTCATGGTGTAAGACACATTCCAGCATGGATAGAGGATTGGTTAGCTAACAGGAAGGTGTGAGTAGAGCTAGCTGGGTCATTTAATAGTGGGGTCAGTGCTGGAGTCTAACTATTTACAATCTATATCAATGGCTTGGACAAAAGGACCAAATGAATGGTAGTTAACGTTGCTGATGATGCAAAGGTAGGTAAGCTGTCAAGAGGATAATGAGTCTACAAAGAGATTTAGATAGGTTGCGTGAGTGTCAGAAAATTGTCAGAAGTGTATAACGTCGGAAAATGTGAACTTGTATTTTTTGGCAGGAAGAATAGAAAAAACAGTATATTATTTGAATGGAGAGATTACAGAACCCTCCCGTCCAGAGGGATCTGGGTGTTCTGGTACATGAATCATAAAATGTTGGTGTGCAGGTGTAGCAAGTGACATATTGGAATGTTGGCTTTTATTGGAAGTGGCATTTGTTGTGTTTGGTCTGCTATACCTTGCAAAGGATTCCACCAAACACCTTGACTTGTCCAAACTAGGATCTTTATTGAATCACACGTGGTAAGGTAGCGATCTGTTACAGAGCAAGCTATCGTGGAGTTTCTTTGTACTCCTCTGGAACTGCACCTCGCACGACTGTTCACCTTTATATCTTACTATTATCTCCTCCAACCATCTGGCGATGGCCGGATGTCATTTATATTGGAGTCCCTGGTCACATGATCACTGTCTTGAGACCGCATGGTGTGTCTGCACCTCCACCTGCTGGTTGGAAGTCGCACACCATCCATCTATGATACTGCTTATAGGCATATCACCACAGAATTGAGTATCAAATTTCTGTAAAGGGCCTTAGTTAGACCATATCTGAGTACTATGTATCATTTTGATTTCTTTACTTCAAAAAATATATAATTGCATTAGAAACAGTGCAGAGGAGCTTCACTCATATGATTCCTGGGATAAATGCCTTATCTTATGAGGAAATGATGAGCAGCTTGGGCCTATATCCATAAAGAATGAAAGGTGATCTTAATGAAACATTAAAAAATCTCGAGGCGACTTAACAGGATGGATACTGAGAGGATGCTTTCCTTTGTGGAGATTCTAGAACAAAGCAATCATGCCCTTCCTGACCTAATTCTGAGATTTTGCTGACATAAGTCCCATTTTGGCCGCTTGAGAGATTTAGCGGACAATACTCTCACAGATAATGGTGCTGTTATTTCGTGGCCATTATTTGTTTTAGGCAGTTTGTTGCTAAAGAGGATATAATATTAACATAAATAAAGGAAGAAGTTGGGCAAAAGACCTTTCCTGCTATTGTGGCAAGTTGTTCCACAAGAAGCTATTGAAGCAGAGAAGGATATTAAGAAGGAGGTAAAGAAGAACTTGACGAAAAATGTTTTCAGGAATATTGGAAAACAATCAGAGCACATCACATTGATGTTGGAGTGAGCAACACAGATATGATGCTCTCAATAGCCTCCTTCTAAGTACATTGATTGAGATGGAGGCCAATCGGTCCGTTTAGTGTGTTTCACCATTCACTTTGATCATGGCTGCTCTGTATTGTAACTGCATCTCCAGACTTTGGTTTCATTGTCTGTAACACCGTTATCTCCCAAAAATCTATCTGACTTAATTTCTTAAATTTTCAATTCACCCCAGCCTCAACAGCTGTTTTGGCACATTCTACTTTTCATGAAAAAAATGCTTCCTGCCTTCATGACTAGTTTGATGGTTCACTCCCCTTATCCAAAATCCCACCACCAGAGGGAATAGTTTCACTTTATCTACTCTATCAGATTTTTCAATCACTGTAAACACTTTAATTACATCATGCTTTCTGTGCCTGGATTCCTGATTCTCCATAGGAGCTCTTAAAACTAATTTATAATGCGTACGGACATGTAGGTTTGCTGCTCCTTTTAAACACAGTCAATGATTGACGGGGTTATTTGTTGAAGAATTGTCAAATATCCCAAACTTTTGTCCAGCAGAGGTGGAGGACAGAGCTGGCCGTCACAAACAAGAATTTGGAGTGGAAATTTGCTTTCATCAGGGATTTCACCTCAGGAAATTGTGTCAGTAGTTCTGGTGGCCAAGGAGGAAGTGGACATGGTAGCACAGTGGTTAGTACTGTGGCTTCACAGCGCCAGGATCCCGGGTTCGATTCCCGGCTTGAGTCATTGTCTGTGCGGAGTCTGCACGTTCTCCCTATGTCTGCGCGGGTTTCCTCCGGGTGCTCCAGTTTCCTCCCACAATTCCAGAAAGTGGTGCTTGTTAGGTGAATTGGATATTCTCAATTCTCCCTCAGTGTACCTGAACAGGCGCCGGAATGTGGCACCTAGGGGATTTTCACAATAACATCATCGCCATGTTAATGTAAGCCTACTTGTGACACTAGTAAAAGATTATTATTATGAGTCTAACCCTGTTTCAGCACCTCTATCCTCTCCTGCCAGCTCAGAGTGTGAGTCTGGGAGGGAACTGCATCCATTTCACACACTCTTCAGCATAATTTCCATTGAGGCCCTAGAACTTGGCCAGATGAAGTTAATTGATCCCAGTGCTTTGATAAACCATTGTTTTGTTCTCTCCCTTACTTTCTTTTGAAGACTCTGAGAATGTTTAAAGTTAACACCAGCCTTCCACCAGTGGACCGTGTTGCACATGTCAGAACTCATATGAAACTTACTGAGAAAGAGGGTGAATCAGATTTGCTGTAAAATATTATAGATTATTTGGAATTGTGTCAAGTGTGAGATTTATAAGATTACCATTTTCTTCATTCAGGATAAAATGTCACGTTACCTGTTCTGATGTCTACCTTACACCAGGCCTGGGTGAAATGGCTGTTAATGATTAGAGAGAAGCCCAGTTTCTTTTACTGGGAAGAAGGTGTTCAAACTTGGCGACAACAGCAGCAGCATCTGTGTTCACAGTATTTAGGCTGTTCGTCCCTTTAAGAACCTATCAGATTTAGCCTTCAGGGTTAGTCTTGTTGCTCGTTCTGGTGAGTGCGTTTTACACTCAATTGGCTCTGTTTTATTACTTAGCTCTAGAGTCGCCAGGTATCCTTATGATACCACCACGAGGTTCAAGTTCAAGTTCAGATCAATGACTCAATACACCAATTAGTAAGGTTCAAATGAAAACACATTTATTAATACAGTTAATCGCTACTCATGCATACAATACTAAAAGACTAGGCTATTCCTACCACTAACAGGCCAGTACTTATCTGGATAAGGGAACCCACTGGGTCAGGGAATAATGGCCTCTTGCTCGATCCTGAGTCTGCAGGCTTCCAGCTGGTATGGACTAAGGGATCAGGAGCATCTATCTCGTAGCGTGGGTTGACTGGATACTTACTTGATGGTGCAGCAGTTGGCCAGGCCGCTCCTTCTTATGGTCAAGTTCTTCGAGAGCTGCTAAGATGTTCTGCTGGGAGGGCCGGCTAAGAGAGCGAACTGAACTTGGGACCTGTCGGGCTTCGCGCCCTTTTGGGCGGACCCCGAGCTTACTTCCAATCGTTTGGATCCCATACCAATCATTGGTTTGAATTCCCCAAGACTGGGGCTGTTTCTCGATCGCTGGGCGGTTCTTTCTGGCTTGTTTGTCTCCTTTGTTTCGGACTGCAGTTGGCGCCGAGGAGTCTGACTTGCTATTGAGTGTCTCAAATGTAGCTAATTGTTGTAGCTAATTGTTCCCGGGGATTGCTCATTAATATGCATGGCAGCTGGTTTCAGTGCTGTCTGCTTTCTTTGCAGGCAGAATACACAGGAAAAGTCTGCAAACTGCTTGTTTCTCTAGGATTGTCCAATTTTCCCTGCTTGGGAAGTGGCCAACCCAAGTGGCTACAGTCTGTTAAGAAAAGGAAAATGTTTTCCTAAAAATCATCCTTGGGATGTGGGCATCATTGGCTACATAGAATTTACAGTGCAGAAGGAGGCCATTCGGCCCATCGAGTCTGCACCGGCTCTTGGAAAGAGCACCCTACCCAGGATCAACACCCTATCCCCATACTGAGTAACCCCACCCAACACTAAGGGCAATTTTGGACACTAAGGGCAATTTATCATGGCCAATCCACCTAACCCGCACATCTTTGGACTGTGGGAGGAAACCGGAGCACCCGGAGGAAGCCCACGCACACACGGGGAGGATGTGCAGACTCCGCACAGACAGTGACCCAAGCCGGAATCGAACCTGGGACCCTGGAGCTGTGCTACCGTGCTACCGTGCTACCGTGCTGCCCGTAAAGGCTAGGCTGGTATCTATTGCCCATCCCGAATTACTCTTAAGAAGGTGCTGGTGAGCTGTCTTCTTGAACCGCTGCAGTCTCCATGGTGTAGATACACCCACAGTGATGTTAGGCAGGGAGTTCCAGGATTTTGACCCGGCGTCAATGAAGGAATGACTTGGAGGGGAACTTCCAGGTGGTGGTATTCCCATGTGTCTGTTGCCCTTGTCCTTCGAAATGTTAATGGCCGTGGGTTTTGAAGGCGCTGTCTGAGAAGGCTTGCTGAGTTCCTGCATCTTGTAGACCACTGTTTTCAAACTCGGGGGCACGACTCGGTGGGTCGCGGGCGGGTGTCGGGAGGGCCGTGGAGCAGTTGTCCGTGGTGCTCCCTATCGTGCAATTCCCCGCGCAGCAGCCAGCTTTTCATAACGCTGGCTGCAAGCGGCCATTAAAATGGGCGCGAACATGGGCAAAATATTTGGCCGCAGTGTGCATGATCATCGGCGTGAATGCGCAAAACTATACACATGCGCGCCCTTTTGCGCATGCGCGGCGATGATCGTGTGCGCATGCGCAGTGCGACCTCTATTTTTTTTAGGTGGGGGTCTCAGTGTTAGGGCCTATCCCTCCCTCCCCAGAAGCACGCTGTTGGCGGGGTTTGTTTGAAGCAGTGATGCTGCAGTGGGCTGTGTAAGGCGGGGTTTGCAGCGGGGAATCTGCCTGGGGAGCGGGGCTAGGGCTCCGGTTGCAGCTTGTGGTGAGCGAAGCCTCAGTGCTAAATTGTTTTGGGTTTGTCCCGGGCCCGGGGGCGCCTCATCCCGGGGCTGCGCTGCAGAGCGACAGGGGCCCCGCAGCCCCCCCATACCCGCCCCAAACACACCGGCCTTCGGCGGGGCTGCTCCCCCTCTCTGCCCAGATCAGCCGTCTGGCCTGGGTGAAATTAAGGCCCCCCCCCCCAGCCCCAGTGTGCCCTCTCCTCCCCCACCTCCAGTGTGCCCCCAATCCCCAGTGTGCCCCATACCCAGTGTGCCCCCTCCCCAAGTGTGCCCCCTCTCACCCCCACCCCCATCCTTCCCTTTCGCCCCATCCCCATCCTGCCCTCTCCCCCCTCCATTCCCAGTGTGCCCTCCCCCGGGGTGCCCATTCCGGTGCCCGGCTCCCTCCCTCTCTCTGTGACTACGGCCCCTCCCGCACCGCTATTTTTTTGAACTGTCGCAGCTTTTTGTTTTACAAGTTCGGGGGGGGGGTTTTATTCATTTTATTCATTTATTTTATTTATTTATTTTTTACAAGTTCAGGGGGGAGTTTATTTGATAACATTTTACAGGGAAAAAATGCAGAACTTTGGACAGATGGAGACTCCATACTTTCCGACACCGGAAGGCTTCACCTTCATCCACCAGGTTCCATTGGAGGAGCGCGTACGAGGGCCAAAGGAACCCAAAACCATTTCCTCTATTTTTATCAGCAGCAAACAAGGTAAGAGAAAATGGTGGGTCGCTCAGGTCGGCCGGCGTGGACCGCAAAGGTCGGCCGACGTGGGTCGCGAAGGTCGGCCGGTTGGTAAAAATGGGTCCCCGGGAAAAAAAGTTTGAAGAACACTGTTGTAGATGATATACACTGTTACGTCTGTTTGCCAGTGCTTTAGTGAATACTTTTGGATGGGGTGCCTGTGTTGTTCTCTGCTTCACTTTACCCGGATGGCTTTGATGTGTCGTGAATACTTTTGGATCGGGTGCCTGTGTTGTTCTCTGCTTTACTTTGCCCGGATGGCTTTGATGTGTAGTGTTGATCGAAGAACAACAAGCTTTGTCAACAAACAAACCTACTTTATTTAACACTACTAACTGGATTCAACACTTATCCCACAGAAACATACAGTTGATAAATAATACATAAACTACTCTCATCTACATCTAAATTCACAACCAGTTCAAACTACTATCTGCTCTCGCACTATCGTCCTTCAGTCTGTCTCTGGCTAACTGTTGACGACCACCTTTTCTATCTTCTGCCCCACAAGAGGCATCATCCCTGATATACTTCTGTGACTAGCTCCTTCTAGTGGCTGTCTCTATACAGTTTATTAACCCTTGCATTGTCTTCATGTATGATAATACCACAGTGCCAATCAAACTGGCTGCTTTATCCTGGATGTTACCGAGCTCCTTGACTGTTGTTGGAGCTGTGCTCATCCGAGGCAAGTGGGGAGTATTTCGTCACACTCCTGACTTGTGCCTTGCAGATGGTAGATGTGGTATTTCTAAAGTACAGGCTTGCAGACCACAAAGGTACAAAACAAACAAGAGCTTTATTGAGAAGATGTTTTCACACAAGCTGCTAGCCTGCTCAAACTGCTGGTGACATCATCCGTACATCATGTGATCAAACTCTTAAAGTGACCTTGTGCCCATGAGGAACATGAATACACAGCACTTTCCTCCCCCTTTACATCAGAGCTTCCTGCAACAAAACACAATACAATGTTAACAATCAACATTTACAATATGAACAATTAACAAACACAACAATCAATGAGTTAAACTTTTCGGAGCATGTTGATTCCTGTGTGGCGAACCTCAGGTTTCTGCTTTTTCAGAGCGTTTGTGTCAGAGGGTAATTCTTTAGTCCTTGCCCCAGGCTGTCAATCTGTTTTTTAGTTGCCAACCGTTGCCCCTCCAGGCTGCATACCAGGGCCTCCTTTACCCAAATTGTGTGGCACAACCTTCTCCAGATTATGGCGTGCCTCCGTCAGACCCTGCGCCCCTCCCCTCGAGGTTTCATTCTCTCTGCATTCACCATCGCGTTTCAGGTCTTGTTTCTGGAATGAAACTTCTAACCTCTCCAGTTGAAGCTGTTGCTCTTCAGAATTTCCAAAAAGGTCCTTGCCTTTTAAAGATTTAGCCTTCAGGGCTGATTTGTTGAGAAAAGTCAGGTTACGGTAACTCTTTTTGCTTTTGATATGTTCATTGGACCTCAGATGCTGCTGTACAGAGTGAAATAGGAAAGTAACATTGGTGTTGCAGACTGAACTCTGAGCAGCGCCAACTCTTTTCATTTGATCATCTGGAGCAACTCCCATCCAAACATCCTTCATGATTCTCTATGCTGGCTCCTTGTGCTCCTGTTGTTGCTTGTTGTTTACGATCAGCAATCTTTTTATTCTTGTTGACCATTGATGCATGAAAGGAGTCAGCAGCTCTTTTCCCAAACTGACTATTCTTTCCAATGAACTCGAGTGTTCCGTTATCTGCCGATGACGCCATCAGTACGTCACGTGATCAAACTCTTAAAGTGAACTTGTTTCCACGAGAACACGGAACATGGGGCAGCACGGTAGCATTGTGGATAGCACAATCGCTTCACAGCTCCAGGGTCCCAGGTTCGATTCCGGCTTGAGTCACTGTCTGTGCGGAGTCTGCACATCCTCCCCGTGTGTGCGTGGGTTTCCTTCGGGTGCTCCGGTTTCCTCCCACAGTCCAAAGATGTGCAGGTTATGTGAATTGGCCAGGATAAATTGCCCTTAGTGTCCAAAATTGCCCTTAGTGTTGGGTGGGGTTACTGGGTTATGGGGATAGGGTGGAGTTGTTGACCTTGGGCAGGGTGCTCTTTCCAAGAGCCGGTGCAGACTCGATGGGCTGAATGGCCTCCTTCTGCACTGTAAATTCTATGAAACTATGAACTACATGAATACAAAACAGGGACCGGCTTTGTGGAGTGAGGAGGTGAGTTACTCGCCACAGTATTCCTAGTTTCTGACCTCATTTTAAAGTCCTGGTAATTATATGGCTAGTCCAGTTCAGTTTCTGGTCAAAAGTAATCCCTGGGATGTTGATTGGAGGGGATTCAGAGATGGTAATGCCATTGAGTGTCAAGGATTGGATTGGATTTGTTTATTGTCACGTGTACCGAGGTACAGTGAAAAGTATTTTTCTGCAAGCAGCTCAACAGATCATTCAGTACATGGGGAGAAAAGGGAATTAAACAAAATTCAAGAAAAGACAAGAAAATACATGTGAATACATAATAGGGCAACACAAGATATTCAATGGAGCTACATAAGCATTGGGGTGGTGGTTAGGAGTTGGCGCAAGGAGTGGTGGTTAGATTCCCACTTGTTGGAGCTAGTCATTGTTTGGCACTTGTGAGGCGCAGATTTTACATGTCACTCATCAGCCCAAGCCATTATCAGGTTGTAAAGGGCTAAACTTTAAACGGTCCATTTATTTCCAAGATAGAATTGTGTTGTGGTCAAAGGAATAAATAATCAGCATTTCTACATGGATACAAGGCCAATGTGATTCATGTTGTCATGGAGATGGGCTTTGAGAAGGAGAGAGTCCTTAGGAAACCACTGAAGGATTGGGCCGCAGGCTTCCATAATATGTCACCATGTCTCCTGGACAAGAAAATCTGCCATGGTCCGGGGGCGAGAGAGAGGAGCTGGAGATAAAATGTCTCTAGGTTCACCTAATAAGAATGAGGGTGCTAGATTGTGGTCGAGTTGGAAAGACCAAATTCATGAGGATTTAAAATGAGGCTTGAAGATTTACAAGCTCAGCTCGAAAAAACCTTCACTGTGAATGATAGTTCTGGGGTTAAAAGTTACCAGGCTGAGAAAGGAAAAGAAGGGAGCTCAACCTTTAGAACATAGAATAGAACATAGAACAGTACAGCACAGAACAGGCCCTTCGGCCCTCAATGTTGTGCCGAGCCATGATCACCCTACTCAAACCCACATATCCACCCTATACCCGTAACCCAACAACCCCCCCCTTAACCTTACTTTTATTAGGACACTACGGGCAATTTAGCATGGCCAATCCACCTAACCCGCACATCTTTGGACTGTGGGAGGAAACCGGAGCACCCGGAGGAAACCCACGCACACAGGGGGAGGACGTGCAGACTCCACACAGACAGTGACCCAGCCGGGAATCAAACCTGGGACCCTGGAGCTGTGAAGCATTTATGCTAACCACCATGCTACCCTGCTGCCCCTTTAGGAGCAAAGAATCACTTTGGAGTACTTCCAAGAGAACTGAATGTCCACCGAAGTAACAAAATAAAGCATGATTGTGAAGTCAGATTGTCAGTTGTGCTAAAAGCAAAAGGGGAAAGTTCTATTTGGTAGTTTAAAGTATAAGTTCCCTGTGTTTAGCCAATGTTGTTTATAGTTTTTTTGCAAAAGTAAAAGTCTTAAAATGTAAAATCTTGTCTTGTCATCCTTTCAGTTATTAACTGGAAGTTTGAATTAATTTTTTTAAGTTGTTGGTCTCCACAGGGTGGTAACAATAACCAAGATACACTATTTCACACTTTGAGTGAAACATTGCAAACATTTGCAGCTATTTATTACATTTTCATTAAATCTCCACAACAAAAGGTTCAGAGGTCTTTCCCAGTTGTAGCTCGCTAGAGTGTGAGCATTTTTGTTTCCTGTGTCATTTGGATCCTTGGCTACAACTTGAAGAATTGATAATTCTAGAAAGAATGCAAGCAGCCAAGTGATAGCAGTGCACAGTAATCAGTTGAGCAGAATTGCTGAATTAATTGTACTTCTTCCAAATTGAGCTCACATTCTTCATTTTCTTCCACATTGGATCCCTTCACTTCTTCAGCGACTGCCAAGTTCTATTAACACTTCCAATTAAAACACAAAGTGGTCAGAATGTGCATTTGACTAAAAGCTCTGGCTTTTATTATTAGCATTTAAATGTACGAGGCTCTATTCCTCCACATGCATAATTTATTCCTGCACTGATCTCCTGGTTAATAGTTGAAAGTCTACGGAGGTTTTGCAACGGTTCTGCATTATAATTATATGTGTGGCATCCATTAATGAATTCTTGAGTACAGTACAATGCTCAATGAAGCAGTGGGAAATACATTTTTAGGATCAATTAATGGTGTTTCGTATTGCGTGAGGCTGTGCAAAATGTATTTGTAAGGACATAGAGGGCCAATTTTTATCTTGCTACCATGCCATTTACACAGCCAGAACTTTGCAATTAAAAAGAATCGCTTCGCTCCTTGATCACAATTAGTTTCTCACTTTCCAAGGCCCCCTTACTCTGGCTCCCAGTGACAAACTTTGCAATGCTGATTTTCACTTATTATTTATATACCTACTCTGCCCGTGTATGTTTTTCTATGTATCTTCCATATCTTTAGCAAAAGCTCCGATTTTGTATTGTCTGCACATTCTGCCACCATACCTCCTAGTTCTTGAGTCCAAGATATTTTTGCATATGGTAAAAAAAGTGGCCCCAGCAGAAACTCTTGGAGACATGAATTCCCGCTCACAGCCAAACTGAGGAACTTCTGACCGACCTTCTAGTCTGTGGTTTGTGGCCATCTTCCAATCCATTCATCGACCTGGCCCTTAAACTACCCCTTTGTTATGAGATTCTAATGTGGCTCATTATCAAAGACCCTCTTAAAGTTCATCCATATCACAGCTAAACCCTGTTCCCCTGATCATCATTTTCTGGTATTGCTTAGGGAATTAGGTATTTAATACGGGTGGTCAAATATGACCTTCCTTTTAGAACGTCAGGCTGGCTAATTTTTATTACACTCTCAGTTTCTCATAATTCTAGAATATTAGAGCTCTCTGGATTAGCTCAATTGCTCTTTTTTAAGAAAAGCAATATTGGATTGGATTGGATTGGATTTGTTTATTGTCACGTGTACCGAGGTACAGTGAAAAGTATTTTTCTGCAAGCAGCTCAACAGATCATTAGAAAAGGGAATTAAACAAAATTCAAGAAAATACATGAGAATACATAATAGGGCAACACAAGATAGACAATGTAACAACATAAGCATTGGCATCGGTTGAAGCATACAGAGTGTAGTGTTAATGAGGTCAGTAAATAAGAGGGTCATTTAGGAGTCTGGTGACAGTGGGGAAGAAGCTGTTTTTGAGTCAGTTCGTGCGTGTTCTCAGACTTCTGAATGTCCTGCCCGATGGAAGAAGTTGGAAAAGTGAGTGAGCCGGGTGGGAGGGATCCTTGATTATGCTGCCCGCTTTCCCCCGGCAGCGGGAGGTGTAGATGGAATCAACGGATGGGAGGCAGGTTCGTGTGATGGACTGGGCGGTATTCACGACTCTCTGAAGTTCCTTGCGGTCCTGGGCCGAGCAGTTGCCGTACCAGGCTGTGATGCAGCCCGATAGAATGCTTTCTATAGTGCATCTGTAAAAGTTGGTAAGGGTTAATGTGGACATGCCGAATTTCCTTAGTTTCCTGAGGAAGTATAGGCGCTGTTGTGCTTTCTTGGTGATAGCGTCGACGTGAGTGGACCAGGATAGATTTTTGGTGATGTGCACCCCTAGGAATTTGAAACTGCTAACCATCTCCACCTCGGCTCCGTTGATGCTGACAGGGGTGTGTACAGTACTTTGCTTCCTGAAGTCGATGACCATCTCTTTAGTTTTGCTGGCATTGAGGGAGAGATTGTTGTTGTTACACCACTCCATTAGGTTCTCTATCTCCCTCCTGTATTCGGACTCGTCGTTATTCAAGATCCGGCCCACTATGGTCGTATCGTCAGCAAACTTGTAGATGGAGTTGGAACCAAGTTTTGCCACGCAGTCGTGTGTGTACAGGGAGTAGAGTAGGGGGCTAAGTACGCAGGCTTGCGGGGCACTGGTATTGCGGACTATTGTGGAGGAGGTGTTGGTGTTCATTCTTACTGACTGTGGTCTGTTGGTCAGAAAGTCAAGGATCCAGTTGCAGAGTGGAGAGCCAAGTCCTAGGTTTTGGAGCTTTGATATGAGCTTGGCTGGGATTATGGTGTTGAAGGCAGAGCTGTAGTCAATAAATAGGAGTCTGGTGTAGGAGTCCTTGTTTTCGAGATGCTCTAGGGATGAGTGTAGGGCCAGGGAAATGGCATCTGATGTGGACCGGTTGTGACGGTATGCGAATTGAAGTGGGTCAAGGCGTTCCGGGAGTATGGAGGTGATGCGCTTCATGATCAGCCTCTCGAAGCACTTCATTACAACTGACGTCAGGGCCACCAGGCGGTAGTCATTGAGGCATGTTGCCTGGTTCTTCTTTGGTACCGGTATGATGGTGGTCTTCTTGAAGCAGGTGGGGACCTCGGAGTGGAGTAGGGATAGGTTAAAGATGTCTGTGAATACCTCTGCCAGCTGGTATGTGCAGGCTCTGAGTGCACGACCAGGGATCCCGTCCGGGCCCATCACCTTCCGTGGATTCACTTTCAGGAAGGCCGATCTGACTTCGGAAACTGTGATGGTGGGTATGGGTGAATCATGGGCTGCTGGGGGCACTCGACAGCGGATTGTTGGTTACCTGCTCAAACCGAGCATAGAATGCATTAAGTTCATCGGAGAGGGGTGCGCTGCTGCCAGAGATACTGCTCGGCTTCGCTTTGTAGCCCGTTATGTTGTTTAGTCCTTGCCACAACCGCCGAGAGTCTGTCTGCGACTCTAGCTTAGTTTGATATTCTCTCTTGGCATCTCGGATGGCTTTGCGGAGGTTGTACCTGGATTTCTTGTATAGGACAGGGTCGTCTGCCTTGAACGCCTCAGATCTGTCCTTCAGTAGGTAGTCAATCTCACGGTTGAGCCATGGTTTCCAGTTGGGGAACGTACGTACTGCTTTCTTTGGCACGCAGTCGTCCACACATTTGCTGATGAAGTCTGTGACGGTGGTGGCATACTCATTTAAGTTAGTCGCTGAGTTCTTAAATATGGACCAATCCACTGTCTCTAAGCAGTCACGTAAGAGATCTTCTGTCTCCTCGGACCAGCACTGCACAACCTTCTTAGCTGGATTCTCCCGCTTGAGTTTCTGCTTGTAAGCCGGGAGAAGGAGCACAGTCTTATGGTCTGATTTCCCAAAGTGCGGTCGGGGGATGGAACGGTAGGCGCCCTTGATTTTTGAGTAGCAGTGGTCAAGAGTGTTGTCTCCCCTGGTGGGACAGATGTGCTGGTGGAATTTTGGCAGTACACTCTTGAGGTTGGCTTTGTTGAAGTCTCCGGCCACAATGAACAAGGCCTCCGGGTGTTCTGTTTCATAGTTGTTTATGACTGTGTACAGTTCATCTAGCGCCTTCCTCACTTCTGCCTGGGGTGGGATGTAGACCGCTGTGATAATGGCTGAAGTGAACTCACGTGGAAGATAGTATGGGCGGCACTTTACGGTCAAGTATTCCAGGTCTGGGGAGCAGTAGGTCGCCAGGGTCACCACATCCAAGCACCAGGAGGAGTTCTTTCAGCTATTGAATTTATTCAATATTATTCAATATTTATTCAATATACATAGAATATAGCAGAAAGTATTCTTTCAGCTATTGAATTTAAATGCAGATAACAATGCCTTTGCTCGCTCCTTTCTCGTTTCTTTGAAAATCCACACAAACAATTCCTCTGGGCCCCAACTTTTTGTTCTCCTTCATTTTAACTGGTTTGGTTGCATGGTGGTACAGAACTTGGGTGTTGCTGAAAAAAGAAACATGCTGGTGAAGCTTTTCACCTTGCACTCATCAGGACAGATTCACAAGAATACCAATTCTAAAGGAAACAACAATTTATTCTGTGCGAGAAGAGAGTGCTGATTGGTGAGCAAGTAGATTCTGATTGGTAGATGTGTTGCCATGGAGAATGCACCAGGGAACAGTGAACTGACCAGCTTCTGTTTAAATTCAAACCAGGTAGGTCGATTCTGATTAGCCAAGATTTTGCTATTGGGAAGGGACCAGGGAATGGCTGACCCCAAGCTTTTGTTTAGTTGGAAAAGAATCAAAATGCTGTCATGCTCTTTCTGTTTTCAAAGGACAAGCTTCTGTTCAAAAATAAATATAGCTTTCGTACTTGTGAGTGAGCCAATCTCTGAACCTGACTGAGAATTTTGCAGAGGACAGGGCCCTGTCAGTGAGCATTGATGGTGCCAACTTGCGCCAGTGCAAGTGCCAGGACTGACCCTCTGAGAAACCCCATTAGAGCATTATTTTTGCTGGGCGGGACCCCCGATGCTGATGCTTGTGGTGAGGGGATGGGGAGCCCCCGATGCTGATGTTGTGGTTGGAGGAGAACATTAATGATGCTGCTGGTGGGGAGAGCCCTGATGCTTGTGGGAGGGTCTCCACCTGTCTCTGTGGCTATTCTGTGCCAATCAAAGCACTGCTTTAAAGGGCACCCTGATCTCTGTGGAGCCCACCTTGCCAGCTTTATCAGGCCCTGCCCTGTCACAGTGATGGCCCAAAACGGATTCATTTTTCAGAGAGGCTCAAGATCTGGACTAAAAACCCAGCTGTGCAGATGGAGAGCTGCACACAAGTTTTCAATCAGCGCCTGACGTACTGAAAAATGTATCAGAGAATTGTGGAATAGGCCCTGCCATGCCTTCCGCTTGACAGCTCTGCTCCTGCCTCTGACAAGGCAAAGCCCGCCATTTATGTCTACTTCATCTTCTTCTCTCCTGCCTATGAGCGAGAAGAGTGACCGTGAGATCACCAGACGCCATGTTCCTGATGCTCTCCTCACTGCAGTATCAAGGTGAGACACATGACATTTACCACTTATCTGCTTAAGACCACTCTTTGCCCATTCATTGTCTGCAGTTGTCTCTCAAAAACTCATTCCTGGCCTCAACATTGATGGCCAGTCTTTAGCTCTCATGCTAGTTGGAAAGACCTCATTCCATCAAAAGCCACACATCACATGACCAAATGGTGATAGCGTTGGCCACCCTACTGCACCCTGAGCTCTCATCTCAGGCACAGGCATTGTCCCAAGCTTCACTTCAAGGACTTCAGCTCAGCTTGGTCCATGGGTGACTCTTGTCAATTGGCACTTCAGTATACATCAAAGGATTAGGAGTGCTCTCTTCTTGCAGTGTGAATGACCACCTTTCTAGGGGTATATAGTAGCTTTCCCAGTTGAGCAATGGCACAGCCAGACAATAGCAGTTATTGAATTTGGAAATCCGTGTTCCATGGGTTAACTGCTGATCAACAATCTTTGGTACACACACACATAAGTGCTGCTTGAGTGGGGACAATTGAATGACTAGTCTGACTCCAAGAACGTCAATTGGGCTCAAGCTAAATGGTCTCACTGCAACCGTGAACTGTTCATTGACATTTGTTTCCATTAGCCTTGCCCTTATCTACACCCTGCTTCATAAGCCACCCCGCCCCCCCCACCACACCCCCTGTGAATGTGTCTTTGCTGACTCCCCTTCTACACCCCACAAAACTCAACCACACTGCAGCCTGTGCCCCGGTGTCCCTTCCCTTCCCTCTCAGCAGCCCTTCAAAGAAGCCCGTGCCCAACATCAGAAGGCAGCCTTGAATAGGTCGCTGTTCAACCTTGTCTGTAACCCCGCCCCCCCCCCTACCCCTCCCTCTCTACTTCAGCCCCCTCAGAACATAGTACATAGAAAAATACAGCACAGAACAGGCCCTTCAGCCCACGATGTTGTGCCAAACGTTTGTCCTAGATTAAGAACAAATTAATCTACACTCCATCATTCTACTGTAATCCATGTACCTATCCAATAGCCGCTTGAAGGTCCCTAATGTTTCCGACTCAACTACTTCCACAGGCAGTGCATTCCATGCCCCCACTACTCTCTGGGTAAAGAACCTACCTCTGACATCCCCCCTATATCTTCCACCATTCGCCTTAAGTTTATGTCCCCTTGTAATGGTTTGTTCCACTCGAGGGAAAAGTCTCTGACTGTCTGCTCTCTCTATTCCCCTGATCATCTTATAAACCTCTATCAAGTTGCCCCTCATCCTTCTCCGTTCTAATGAGAAAAGGCCTAGCACCCTCAACCTTTCCTCGTAAGACCTACTCTCCATTCCAGGCAACATCCTGGTAAATCTCCTTTGCACCTTTTCCAAAGCTTTCACATCCTTCCTAAAATGAGGTGACCAGAACTGCACACAGTACTCCAAATGTGGCCTTACCAAGGTTTTGCACAGTTGCATCATCACCTCACGGCTCTTAAATTCAATCCCTCTGCTCATGAACGCAGCACACCATAAGCCTTCTTCACAGCTCTATCCACTTGAGCAGCAACTTTCAAAGATCTATGAACATAGACCCCAAGATCTCTGTGCTCCTCCACATTGCCAAGAACCCTACCGTTAACCCTGTATTCCGCATTCATATTTGTCCTTCCAAAATGGACAACCTCACACTTTTCATGGTTAAACTCCATCTGCCACTTCTCAGCCCAGCTCTGCATCCTATCTATGTCTCTTTGCAGCCGAGAACAGCCCTCCTCGCTATCCACAACTCCACCATCTTCGTATCTTGCTCCTCTTCTGAAGACACGGAGCCATTCTGCGAGTGCTGCACCAGCTTGAGTGCACTCACCTCTGAGTTACATTTGGAGTTGTGCTTGGCAGACGCACACCTTTGGAAACCAGTGGTACATCAGCCATTCTAACTTCACAGCAGCGGGCATATGGGTCTGATAATGATGTGCAAATGCATCATAATGACATTGAATGGCAGGAAACCCAGCCTGCCACTGACAGGGGAGGGGATGATTGTGTCCTGCATTTATGTTGCCAATAAATGTGTCTCAGGCTTTCTCGTGATATTTTCCATTCGTGCCGCCAAACGCACATATTATGAACAGGAGTGGAAAATCCCAAACATGGTGTCAATCCTCAGGGGCAGGATTCTCCGAACCCCCGGCGGGTTGGAGAATCGCCGGGGGGCGGCGTGAATCCCTTCCCTGTCGTCTCCCGAAGTCTCCGGCACCAGAGATTCGGTGGGGGTGGGAATCGCGCCGTGCCTGTCAGCGCCCCTCCACCCCTGCCCCTGGCGATTCTCCGGCCCGCAATGGGCCGAAGTCCCACCGCTGTCATGCTGGTCCCACCGGTGGGAATCAAACCACCTACCTTACGGGCGGGACCAGGCGGTGCGAGCGGGCTCTGGGGTCCTGGGGGCGGCGCCAGGCGATCTGGCCCCGGGGTTGCCCCCACGGTGGCCTGGCCCGCGATCGGGGCCCACCGATCGGCGGGCGGGTCTGTGCCGTGGGGCAATCTTTTCCTTCCGCGTCGGGCATTAGCCTTCACTATGGCGGACGCGGAAGTGACCCCCTCCCCTGCGCATGCGTGGGGCTGCGGTCAGCTGCCACAGACGCTCCGGCGCATGTGCGGACCTCCGCCGGCTGGCGAAGTCCCTCCGGCCCCGGCTGGCGTGACGCCAAAGGCCTTTACCGCCGGCTGGCGGGGCGCCAACCACTCCGGCGCGCCGGGTAGGGGAGAATCCCGGCCCAGATGTGATTCTGTGATTGGACAGCATTTGTTCAACAATCCTGATTGTACAACGACAACCAATTTAAGATGATCAGTTTAACACACAGTGTGGGTCGCTTACACCTGATAGAAGCAACATAAAATTACAAATAGGGCTTCTTTGCAAACACAAAGAATATAATTATAATAGCTTATTGTCACAAGTCGGCTTCAATGAAGTTACTGTGAAAAGCCCCGAGTCGCCACATTCCGGCGCCGGTTCGGGGAAGCTGGTACGGGAATTGAACCCGCACTGCTTGCATTGTTCTGAAATGCAAGCCAGCTATTTTCCCACTGTGCTGAACCATCCCCTGTCCAGACATCATTCTGTTTTCTACCAAGCGACAGCTTGGGGAACAGCCATTCCTTGGTTCCTGCCTCATGGCAATGCCATGACCAAAATCAGAGTTTGAATTTAAACAAAAGCTTGGCAGTTAACTGTTCCCTCGTACATTATCCATGACAAAATATCTACCAGTCTGATTCCATTTGCCAACAAATCAGCACCCTCTTCTCATGCAATATAAATTGTTGCTCGCTTTAGAATTGTTATATTTGCAAAGCTGTTCTGATGAGTGCAGGATGGAAAGCTTCAACAGCATGTCTCTTTCTTAACTAGTTTGTTTAGTATTTCCTTTCTGTCTTCTTGTTGTAATGTCCCTTTTGACTCCTGCTGTCCTTTTCTCTTTGCTCGCCCCTTCAGCAAAAACTGAGGCATTATCTGCACAACATCCCTATCTTCTCAGTATAATCTTCTATGAATTTATCTTGTTTATCCCTGAGTGGTGTTCTGTCTATGTTAATTCTCTTTTTGTTACTTTTGTGCCTATGGAACAATTTAGTATTTCTTTTTTTTTTCTTTAACATCTTCATTTCATATTTACACCTTGCCTTCCTAATTGTTGTATTACCCTCTTTCCAAAACCCATTGGGCTGAATTTTACATTCGGGGGTTGTGGTCCCAATCCCCATGCATAAAATCTGGGAACACGTCCGTCCCTAGTTGCCAATTCCACCCTGTAACCATTGAACAATTTAGGTAGGACTTCTGCCTCTCAGCAACAGAGCGTCCTGCCTCAGAGCACAGCTGACCAGAGGCCAACAGCTCTCCAGCGCCAGTAATACCGCTGGGAGTAGTGGCCACTGCTGGTACTGCAGCGATGCATGCAGGAAGAGGCTGTAACTGGGACTAGAGGTATGTCTCGGGGTAGCGCCAGGGCCAGGCTGACATAGGAGGTCAGAGGGCATGGTAGGTAGCCTGCTGGCTCTGGGCCACTGTCCGTGTGGAGTTTGCACATTCTCCCCGTGTTTGTGTGGGTTTCTCCCCCACAACCCAAAGATGTGCAGGGTAGGTGGATTGGCCACGCTACATTGCCCCTTAAGCGGAAAAAATTAATTGGGTACTCTAAATTTATTTTTAAAAATGGTAGGTAGCCTGGGGGGTGGTGCAAATAGCTTGGGCGGGGGTGGGGGAGGAGGACAAGGAGCTTGAGAGTGGCCCTCTGATATGCCAAAGGGGGCAGGGGGCCTTAAGCTGGCACCTGTTCCGTGCCTGTCTCCAACTCACTCAGTGGAAGCTGCCAGGCAGGTTGATTCCCAGCAGAAACAGGATGAGGCCCTTAAATGGCTATTAATTGGACTTGTAATGGCTTCAATTGGCTCATGGGTGGGCGTGGTGCCCAATGGTTCCCCTGCCGTTGGTAAAATTGTGGTATGGTGAGAACGGGCAGTTAGGCTTTAGGTGTGGTGTTTTATGGTGCCCACTGCCTGCCAGCACACTGCCAGGGTCGATAAAACGCAGTCACTTATGTTCCAATTCCTCATCACCATTGTTTGTATATGGTAGCCATGATGTGGAGATGCCGGCGTTGGACTGGGGTGAGTACAGTAAAAAGTCTTACAACACCAGGTTAAAGTCCAACATGTTTGTTTCAAACACTAGCTTTCGGAGCACTGCTCCTTCCTCAGGTGCACCGAAAGCTAGTGTTTGAAACAAACATGTTGGACTTTAACCTGGTGTTGTAAGACTTCTTATTGTTTGTATAAGTCGTGCATCGCTTTCTTCTTTCGATTCAGTATTATTCTGTGTTTATTCATAGTGCTCCATCTATGTCTCGTTTGTATATATCATGATTTAATGCATCTTCATTATTATCTCTTGCCATCTTCTATATCTCGTAAGATTACACTGAGAGTTTCATTTTCTTTTTTAACAGCCTTATTCACATCGGATGCTGCCTTTTTTTTAAAGTATTTTATTCCATAAATTTTCAACATTTCTACAATTTACAACAAACCCACAACCCACTAAGCTGCCCCCACCCTGTCCCTCCCTCAGCAGTCAACGGTAACCAAAATGCAAACTCCCCAAAATGCAAAATAAACAAACCCCAACGATTGTAGAACCCATCACTTCCCCCCCTCTTAGAGCAAATTTCACTTTTTCCAGGGCCACAAATTCCAACAGGTCCTCCCGCCACACCGAGGCACAGGGTGCAGATGCTGACCTTCACCCCAACAAGACCCACCTGCGAGCAAACAGCGTGGAAAAGGCTAAAACATCTGCCCCTGCAGCCACCTGCTGCTCCGGCTGGTCCGGCACCCCCCAATATGACTTCGAGGGGACCCGGCTCCACTTCCACATGTAGAATTCCCAAATGGTGCTGAACACCGTCCTCCAAAACCTTATCAGCTTCGTCCAGGCCCAAAACCAGGGGCTGGTTTAGCACAGTGGGCTATACAGCTGGCTTGTAATGCAGAACAAAGCAGCAGCGCGGGTTCAATTCCCGTACCAGCCTCCCCATACAGGCGCCGGAATGAGGCCACTAGGGGCTTTTCACAGTATCTTCATTGAAGCCTACTTGTGACAATAAGCTATTATTATTAACATGTGCACATGGACCACAGGGCCCCTCCCACATCACTCGCAGACATTCCCCACCCCTTCGAACAGCCAATTCAACCTAGACTTAGTGAGCTGCTCCCGTACACCACCTTGAGCAGTATCAGCCCCAGCCTCGCACACAAAGTCAAGGCATTTACCCTCCGCAGCATCTCACACCACAATCCTCCCACTGCACCTTAACCCCCTTCATGGTCACCCCATCCTCTTACAAAATCTTCCTGCAAATTGCCGAGATGACTCCCCCCAGCCCCCCCTTCCCGCTAACAGCACCACCTCCAGCAATGAGGAGGCAGGCGCTATTGAGAAAGTCTGGAAGACCTTCCTCGCAAGGTCCTGCACCTGCATATACCTGAAACCTTCGCCCCGCGCCAGCCCAAATGTCTCAGCCAGCTCCTCCAGACTTGCTGAATTGCCCTCCCAGAAACAGATCCTTCATTTCCTTGATCCCCCTCTCTTCCCAACCCTGGAACCTTGCATCCATCCTCCTCAGCTCGAATACATGATTCCCACTAATCTCTCCCCCCCCCCCCCCCCCCCCCCCCGGACCCAGTTCCCAGCCTAAAATGCTGCCTAATCTGCCTCCAGATCCTCGGCGTGGCCACCACCACTGGACTGACTGAATACTTTGCTGGAGCCATTGGGAGCCATTCTATTGTCAGTGCCCGCAACCCCAACCCGCTGCAGGAGCCTGCCTCCATTTCTCACCCACAATCTCTCTATTCCATCCATCCCTGAACCTTCTTACCAGGGGTAAGCAATAGGGCGCAGGTCTCTGGCACAGAGTCTGTCCCTGTTGCTCAGAAGGGAAGGGAGAAGAGGAACAGAGCACTTGTCATTGGGGACTCCATAGTTAGAGGAACAGACAGGAGGTTCTGTGGGAATGAAAGAGACTCACGGTTGGTGTGTTGCCTCCCAAGTGCCAGGGTTCGTGATGTCTCTGATCGTGTTTTTGGGATCCTTAAGGGGGAGGGGGAGCAGCCCCAAGTCGTGGTCCACATAGGTACCAACGACATAGGTAGGAAGAGAGATGGGGATTTGAGACAGAAATTCAGGGAGCTAGGGTGGAAGCTGAGAGCTAGAACAAACAGAGTTGTTATCTCTGGGTTGTTACCCGTGCCACGTGCTAGCGAAGTGAGAAATAAGGAGAGAGAGGAGTTGAACACGTGGCTACAGGGATGGTGCAAGAGGGAGGGTTTTGGTTTCCTGGATAATTGGAGCTCATTCTGGGGTAGGTGGGACCTCTACAAACAGGATGGTCTTCACCTGAACCAGAGGGGTACCAATATCCTGGGGGGGAGATTTGCTAGTGCTCTTCGGGGGGGTTTAAACTAATTCAGCAGGGGGATGGGAACCTAAATTGTAGTCCCAGTGTACAGGATGTTTTTTTTTTTTTTAAATTTAGATTACCCAATTATTTTTTCTATTAAGGGGCAATTTAGCATGGCCAATCCACCTACTCTGCACATTTTTGGGTTGTGGGGGCGAAACCCACGCAGACACGGGGAGAATGTGCAAACTCCACACGGACAGTGACCCAGAGCCGGGATCGAACCTGGGACCTCAGCGCCGTGAGGCGGTTGTGCTAACCACTAGGCCACCGTGCTGCCTGTGTACAGGATGTTGAGAGTAGTGAGGTCAGGGATAGGGTTAAAAGTTCGAAAGAGGGCACCGGCAAGCAGGACGCTGGTTTGAAGTGTGTCTACTTCAACGCCAGGAGCATCCGGAATAAGGTGGGTGAGCTTGCAGCATGGGTTGGTACCTGGGATCTCGATGTTGTGGCGATTTCGGAGACATGGGTAGAGCAGGGACAGGAATGGTTGTTGCAGGTTCCAGGATTTAGATGTTTCAGTAAGAACAGAGAAGATGGTAAAAGAGGGGGGGGTGTGGCATTGTTAATCAAGGAAAGTATTACGGCGGTAGAAAGGACGCTTGAGGACTCGTCTACTGAGGCAGTATGGGCCGAGGTGAGGAACAGTAGAGGAGAGGTCACCCTGTTGGGAGTTGTCTATAGACCTCCTAATAGTTCCAGAGATGTAGAGGAAAGGATTGCAAAGATGATTCTTGACAGGAGCGAGAGTAACAGGGTAGTTGTTATAGGGGACTTTAACTTTCCAAATATTGACTGGAAATACTATAGTTCGAGTACTATAGATGGGTCAGTTTTTGTACAGTGTGTGCAGGAGGGTTTTCTGACACAGTATGTAGACAGGCCAACAAGGGGCGAGGCCACATTGGATTTGGTACTGGGTAATGAACCCGGCCAGGTGTTAGATTTAGATGTAGGTGAGCACTTTGGTGATAGTGATCACAACTCGGTTATGTTTACTTTAGCTATGGGCAGGGATAGGTATATACCGCAAGGCAAGAATTATAGCTGGGGGAAAGGCAATTATGATGCTATTCGGCAAGATTTAGGATGTATAGGATGGGGAAGGAAACTGCAGGGGATGGGTACAATCGAAATGTGGAGCTTTTTCAAGGAACAGCTACTGCGTGTCCTTGATAAGTATGTACCTGTCAGGCAGGGAGGAAATTGTCGAGCAAGGGAACCGTGGTTTACTAAGGAAGTTGAAGCACTTGTCAAGAGGAAGAAGAAGGCTTATGTTAGGATGAGACATGAAGGCTCAGTTAGGGCACTTGAGAGTTACAAGTTAGCCAGGAAGGACCTAAAGGGAGAGTTAAGAAGAGCGAGGAGAGGACACGAAAAGTCGTTGGCGGATAGGATCAAGGAAAACCCTAAGGCTTTCTATAGGTATATCAGGAACAAAAGAATGACTAGAGTAAGATTAGGGCCAATCAAGGATAGTAGTGGAAAGTTGTGTGTGGAATCAGAGGAGATAGGGGAAGCATTAAATGGATATTTTTCGTCAGTGTTTACACTGGAGAAAGACAATGTTGTCGAGGAGAACACTCAGGTTCAGTCGATCAGGCTAGATGGAATTGAGGTTCAAAAGGAGGAGGTGTTAGCAATTTTAGAAAATGTCAAAATAGATAAGTCCCCTGGGCCAGATGGGATTTATCCTAGGATTCTCTGGGAAGCCAGGGAGGAGATTGCAGAGCCTTTGTCCTTGATCTTTATGTTATCTTTGTCGACAGGAATAGTGCCGGAAGACTGGAGGATAGCAAATGTTGTCCCCTTGTTCAAGAAGGGGAGTAGAGACAACCCTGGTAATTATAGACCTGTGAGCCTTACTTCGGTTGTGGGTAAAATGTTGGAAAAGGTTATAAGAGATAGGGTTTATAATCATCTTGAAAAGAACAAGTTGATTAGCGATACTCAACACGGTTTTGTGAAGGGTAGGTTATGTCTCACAAACCTTATTGAGTTTTTTGAGAAGGTGACCAAACAGGTGGATCAGGGTAAAGCTGTTGATGTGGTGTATATGGATTTCAGTAAGGCGTTTGATAAGGTTCCCCACGGTAGGCTATTGCAGAAAATAAGGAAGTATGGAATTGAAGGTGATTTAGCGGTTTGGATCAGTAATTGGCTAGCTGAAAGAAGACAGAGGGTGGTGGTTGATGGCAAATGTTCATCCTGGAGTTCAGTTACTAGTGGTGTACCGCAAGGATCTGTTTTGGGGCCACTGCTGTTTGTCATTTTTATAAATGACCTGGAAGAGGGTGTAGAAGGATGGGTTAGTAAATTTGCAGATGACACGAAGGTCGGTGGAGTTGTGGATAGTGCTGAAGGATGATATAGGATACAGAGGGACATAGATAAGCTGCAGAGCTGGGCTGAGAGGTGGCAGATGGAGTTTAATGCGGAAAAGTGTGAGGTGGTTCACTTTGGAAGGAGTAACAGGAATGCAGAGTACTGGGCTAATGGCAAGATTCTTGGTAGTGTAGATGAACAGAGAGATCTCGGCATCCAGGTACATAAATCACTGAAAGTTGCCACCCAGGTTAATAGGGCTGTTAAGAAGGCATATGGTGTGCTAGCCTTTATAAGCAGGGGGATTGAGTTTCGGAACCACAAGGTCATGCTGCAGCTGTACATAACTCTGGTGCGGCCACATCTGGAGTACTGCGTGCAGTTCTGGTCACCACATTATAGGAAGGATGTGGAAGCTTTGGAAAGGGTTCAGAGGAGATTTACTAGGATGTTGCCTGGTATGGAGGGAAGGTCTTACGAGGAAAGGCTCAGGGAATTGAGGTTGTTTTCGTTAGAGAGGAGAAGGCTGAGAGGTGACTTAATAGAGACATATAAGATAGTCAGAGGGTTAGATAGGGTGGACAGTGAGAGTCTTTTTCCTCGGATGGTGATGACCAACACGAGGGGACATAGCTTTAAATTGAGGGGTGATAGATATAGGACAGATGTCAGAGGCAGTTTCTTTACTCAGAGAGTAGTAGGGGTGTGGAACACCCTGCCTGCAATAGTAGTAGACTCGCCAACTTTAAGGGCATTTAAGTGGTCACTGGATAGACATATGGTTGAATTGGAATAGTGTAGGTCAGATAGGCTTCAGATGGTTTCACAGGTCGGCGCAACATCGAGGGCCGAAGGGCCCGTACTGCGCTGTAGTGTTCTATGTTCTATGTTCTCTGCATTTGCCGGAGATGCTGCCTGGAATGTGCAGCGACTTGTGCCTCCAAAATCCCAGGTGTTTCCACAGTACCAAACCTACTTCAATTCAAAGTCGGGGTTTTCCCAAAAAATGGCAAAGTGTCAGTTTCTAACTGAAAACCGGTGTGTTAAGGAGAGGCTGGAATCTCCAGGCTCCCAGCTGCGTGTTTCTCGGCAGCGCGCTGATCACTGGTGGCGGGATTCTGTACTCCTGCATTTGTCAATGGGATTTCCCACTGAAGACACCCCACGCCATCAGGAAAACCATGAGGTGTGCTGCCAGCAGGAACAGAGATCCCGACGACCAGAGAATTCCGGCCCAGATTTCTCTCCAGATCTTCTGCCGTGTTGTTGTTTTGCGTCATCGTTCTTGAGGCGCGGTGCCTAAAGGCATCAACAAAACCGGCTCCACAGAGATTGGGGTTCTTTGATCTAAAATTTGAGAGACAGGCCTCCCCTACCTCTCTATTCAACGGACATAAGGACCATCCCCTAGTCCATCACCTTTGGCAATTTCCCCCTCCCCCAATTAATCATCATAGGCAATTGTCCCCCCCATTGTGTCACCCCCACCATGGCACTGTCCCCTTGACAACACCAACCAGGCTGGCACTGCCCTGCCATGTCCCTGACCATTCGGGGCTACACAGGCTTCCGCGCTCCCAGTGCAGTCATCTTGACTGCTGCTGAGCAGCTCCATAGAACCAGTGTAGAAGGAGGTAATTTGGCCCATCAAGTCTGCACCGAACCTCTGAAAGAGTACCCTACCTAAACTCACTCCCCCGCTTTGTAACCCCACCTAACCTGCATCCCTTTGGACACTGAGGGGCAATTTAGCATGGCCTATCCACCTAACCTGCACATCTTTGGACTATAGGAGGAAACCAGAGCACTCGGAGGAAACCCACGCAGACACGGCGAGAACGTGCAAACTCCACACAAACCGTCATCCAAGGCTGGAATTGAACCCAGGTCCCTGATGCTGTGAGGTGGCAGTGCTGCCCACTGTGCCACCGTGCCATCCATGGCGCAGTAATGATTCCCACTGGCATGACATCATACCCGAGAGGAAACATACAGCCAACCCAGAAGATAAGGCAATATGCCATTGACATATTTAAATCTATTTAAATTATTGGTAAACAGGGGCGGAATTCTCCGACCCCCCGGGAATCGGCGGGGGTGAGAATCGCGTCCCACCTGTCGGCGGCCCCTCACGGCGATTCTCTGGCCCGCGATGGGCCGAAGTCCCGCCGCTGTCAGGCCTCTCCCGCCGGCGTGGTTTAAACCACCTCTGGTGCCGGCGGGAGCAGGCGGTGCGAGCGGGCCCCGGGGACCTGGGGGGGGGGAGGGGGCGCGGGGCAATCTGACCCCGGGGAGGTGTCTCCACAGTGGCCTGGCCCGCGATCGGGGCCCACCGATTGGTTGGCAGGCCTGTGCCGTGGGGGCACTCTTTTTCTTCCGCCACCGCCACCATGGCGGAGGCGGTAGAGACCTCCTCCACCGCACATGCGCCGGGGTGACATTAGCGGCCGCTGACGCTCCGGCGCATGCGCGAACTCACGCCGGCCAGCGAAGGCCTATCGGCCAGCCGTTCGCGCCGGCTGGCGGAGCGCTAAAGGCCATTCGCGCCGGTCGGAGGGGCGCCAACCACTCCGCCGTGGGCCTAGCCCCTAAAGGTGCGGAGAATTCCGCACCTTTGGGGAGGCCCGACGCCGGAGTGGTTCTCGCCACTCCTGTACACCGGGACCCCCCGCCCCACTGACTAGGGGAGAATACTGCCCCAGATTCACATCCAGCAAGGGTGTGAAACTGATTACATCACTGGACATTCTGAGATATCCCCAGCACAAATCCAGTTATGACCCTCTCACGAGAGTTAGCAGACCGAATGGGATTTATATCCGTGGCAAAAGGGAGCAGGAAATTGCCCCATAATTACTGCACGCATGTTCTTTCCCAAGGTGCATCACCTTCTACTTATGGACTTTGACATGAATGATGCAACACGAATAATGAGAGCATGAGACTTATTTCCGAAAGGTTTGGATGTATGACTACTCCATCTCACAGACAGGGGACCAATCCTGATTCAATGAAGTGGAGATGCCGGCGTTGGACTGGGGTGAGCACAGTAAGAAGTCTTACAACACCAGGTTAAAGTCCAACAGGTTTGTTTCAAACACGAGCTTTCGGAGCACGGCTCCTTCTTCAGGTGAATGGAAAGCCTTTCCATTCACCTGAAGAAGGAGCCGTGCTCCGAAAGCTCGTGTTTGAAACAAACCTGTTGGACTTTAACCTGGTGTTGTAAGACTTCTTACTGTGATTCAATGAAGAGTGCAGGAGAGCATATCAGGAGCAACATCAGGCATGCCAAAAAATTAGGTGTCAACCTGGTGAAGCTACAACACAGGACTACTTGTATGCCAAACAGCATAAGCAGCAAGTAATAGACAGAGCTAAGCGATACCGCATCAGTTCAAATCTCTGCAGTCCTGTCACATCCAGCTGTGAATAGTGATGGGCAATTAAACAACTCATTGCAGGAGGAGGCTCCACAAATATCCCCATCCTCAATGATCGAGGGGGCCAGCACATATGTGCAAAAGACAAGGCTGAGGCATTCGCAACAATCTTCAGCCAGAAGTGTCGAGTGAATGATCTATCTCGGTCTCCTCAAGAGGTCCCCAGCATCACAGATGTCAGTTATCAGCCAATACGATTCACTCAATGTGATATCAAGAAATGGCTGAAGGCACTGGATACTGCAAAGGCTATGGGTCCTGACAATATTCCGGCAATAGTACTGAAGAATTGTGCGACAGAACTTTGCACACCCCTGGCCAAGCTGTTCCAGTACAGCTACAACACTGACATCTACCCAGCAATGTGGAAGATTACACATGTGTGTCCTGTACACATGAAACAGGACAAATCCAACCCAGCCAATTACCACCCTATCAGTCTACTCTCCATCATCAGCAAAGTGATGGAAGGAATCATCAATAGTACTATCAAACGGCACTTACTCAGCAATAACCTGCTCACGGACGCTCAGTTTGCGTTCTGCCAGGGTCACTCAGCTCCTGACCTCATTACAGCCTTGGTTCAAACATGGACAAAAGAACTGAATACCAGAGGTGAGGCGAGAAGGACTGCCTTTGACACCAAGGCAGCATTTGACCGAGTATGGCATCAAGGAGCCCTAGCTAAACTGGAGTCAATGGGAATCAGGGGGAAAACCTTTCTGCTGGTTGGAGTCATACCTGGCACAAAGGAAGATGATTGTGGTGGTTGGAGGTCAATCATCTCAGCTCCAGCACATCACTGCAGGAGTTCTTCAGGGTAGCGTCCTAGGCCCAGCCATCTTCAGCTGCTGCATCAATAACCTCCCTTCCATCATAAAGTCAGGTGTGGGGACGTTTGCGGATGACTGCAAAATGTTCAGCACCATTCATGACTTTTCAGATGATAAAGCAATCCATGTCCAAATGCAGCAAGACCTGGACAATATCCAGGCTTGGGCTGACAATTGGCAAGTTATGTCTATGCTACACAAGTGCCGGGCAATGACCATCTCCCACAAGAGAGGATCTAACCACCGCCCCTTGACATTCAATGCTGAATCCCCCACAATCAACATTCTTGGGGTTACAATTGATCAGAAACTGAACTGCACTAACCATATTAATACTGTGGTTACCAGGACAGGTCAGTGGCTCGGAATTGTGTGGTGAGTAACTCACCTCCTGACCCTCCCCCCCACCCCCCACCACCACCACCAAGGCCTATCCATCATCTAGAAGGCACAAGTCAGGAGTGGAATGGAATACTCTCCACTTGCCTGGATGAGTACAACTCCAGCAAGGCTCTAGAAGCTCAACACCATCCAGGAAAAATCAGCCCGCTTGATTGCTCCCCTTCCACAAACATTCAAACCGTCCACTACAGATGAACAGTGGCAGCTGTGTGTACCATCTACAAGATGCAGTGCAGTAACTCACCAAAGTTCCTTAGACAACACCTTCAAAACCCAAGGCCAATACCATCGAGGACAAGAGCAGCAGATACCTGGGAACCCCACCATCTTGAGGTTCCCCTCCAAATCACTCACCACTCTGACTTGGGAATATATCGACATTCCTTCACTGTCACTGGGGCAACATCCTGTAACTCCCTCCCTAACAGCATTAGTGAGTGTACCTCCACCTCAAGGACTGCAGCGGTTCAAGAAGGCAACTCACCACCACCTTCTGAAGGGCAACTAGGGATGGTCAATAAATGCTGGCCTAACCAGCGACACCCACATCCCTTAAAATTAATTTTCAAACAAGACCTGTAGATACAGCTTTTGCCTGGTTGGACGGGGGCAAGTATCAGTGACGCCCCATCATCCAGCCACTTGCAAGCTACCGCTAGACACTTAGTTATAGAACATATAGAACAGTACAGCACAGAACAGGCCCTTCGGCCCTCGATGTTGTGCCGAGCAATGATCACCCTACTCAAACCCACGTATCCACCCTATACCCGTAACCCAACAACCCCCCCCTTAACCTTACTTTTTAGGACACTACGGGCAATTTAGCATGGCCAATCCACCTAACCCGCACATCTTTGGACTGTGGGAGGAAACCGGAGCACCCGGAGGAAACCCACGCACACACGGGGAGGACGTGCAGACTCCGCACAGACAGTGACCCAGCCGGGAACTGAACCTGGGACCCTGGAGCTGTGAAGCACTTATGCTAACCACCATGCTACCGTTCTGCCCGTTCTGCGTTGATGGGTGAAAGCAAATTACTGTGAATGTTGGAATCTGAAATAAAAACAGGTAATGCTGGACAATCTCCGCTGGTCTGACAGCATCTGTGCAGAGAGAAGGAAGCTAACATTTTGAGTCAGGATGACTCTTTGTCAAAGTTCAACTTAGTTGTTGGGCTTTGTCTCAATAGGGGGCCTGACGGTGTCATCAATCTGACAGAATTGGGCACTTAAATATTGATATTGACTGTTTGCCCTTGTTGCTTCCACCTCATCTCCAGTAAGATTGGTCGAAGGCGGGAACTCATCAATCCCACCGATCCCATGTCCTCCCATCCTACCTCCCTCCCGATCCCAGTTTCAAAGTCATTCAGCGGGACCAGTAGGATTCCGCCTCTGGCCTCTCATTGTTTACCTTCTGCTAAGGGAAACATGCTCTTTCTATCCACAGCATTTAGATCCTTTATACTTGTATACACTTTAATGAAATCTTCCTTTAGCCTCCTCTGTTCAAAAGAAAACAAGTCCAGCCTATTTAATCTTTCCTCATTGTAAACATTCATCAGTCCTTGTAAATCTCCTCCATGCCCTCCGAGTGCAATCATATCCTTCCTGTAATGTGGTGACCATAGTTGGACCACAGTATTCTAACTAGTGTTCTATGCATTTCTAGCATAACCTTGTTGCTCTTAGATTTTAATGCCTCTGCTAATAAAGAAAAGTATTCCTTATGGTGCCTCTATCACTTTCTGTCCCTGTCCTGCTAGCTTCAGGGATCTCTGGACAAAGGTGCCTCTGTTTCTGTCCACTTCGCAATGACCTACAATTTTGCATTTCTGTTTTTAGACTTCAACATTTACATAGAAACATAGAAAATTGAAGCAGGAGGTGGAGGTGGCTAATCGGCCCTTTGAGCCTGCTCCGCCATTCATTCTAATCATGGCTGATCATCAAGTACAATACCCTGAACCCACCTTCTCCCCATATCCCTTGATTAGGGGTTAATGATTGAATGGCAGAGCAGACTCAATGGGCCGAGTGGCCTAATTCTGCTCTTGTGTCTTATGGTCTATCCCTTTAGCCCCAAATGAGGTTGCAGATTATAGAGGGTGATAATAGCGACCAATCTCATCCTTTTGGCTGAACGTTATCTTCTATCCATTTAATGGAGCCATTGGCATTTTTAAAATATCTCTGTCATTTTCGGAGGCAGAATCATAGAACTCACAGTGCAGAAGGGGGCCATTCAGCCCATCGAGTCTGCACCGGCTCTTGGAAAGAGCACCCCACCCAAGTCCACACCTCCACCCTATCCCCATAACCCAGCAACCCCACCCAACACTAAGGGCAATTTTGGACACTCAGGGCAATTTAGCATGGCCAATCCACCCAACCTACACATCTTTGGACTGTGGGACGAAACTGGAGCACCCGGAGGAAACCCACGCACACACGGGGAGAATGTGCAGACTCCGCACAGACAGTGACCCAAGCCGGAAATCGAACCTGGGACCCTGGAGCTGTGAAGCAATTGTGCTATCCACAATGCTACCGTGCTGCCCAGAAGATTGACCAGTAGTGGGAACTCGTCACTGAAACATACGCCAACATTTTAGGAGTGTTTACTCCTCACAATCATCGCACAACTAGTCAAAAGGCACTCTGACTCTTGTTCCTCTTGAAATAAATATTTTTTAAATCCTTAATAAAATACTGTTGTCCAGATATAAAAGCAGCGCTCTACAGATGATCGGAATATTACCCACAAAAGATTTGTCAGTGTTGAAATTAATCCCAGATGTTGAAATGTTGCGAGACTGTTTGAAATATTTTGCACCGGTTGTACAGAGGATGCACTACTGTGGCGGAAAGTGTTGGTGATTGTGTGCAGCACAGAGTGTAAAGCTGTGCCTTAAGACACAGGCATTTTAAGAAAAATTTGTGAGGAGCAGGCACTAAGAGAAAATAAAACCTTTAAAGCCTCAAAACAGAAAGGGTTGAATTCTAAGAGTGTTAATGATCGCTGGCTCTGTTGCAATCAATCTACTTGGGTTCATCTTCAATCAGTTTGACACAAAGCACCAGGTAAGAAAGAAAGTCGGTAAAACAAATGAAGTGGGAAGCAATGAATCTTGAGCGCAATAGTGCAGCAGTAGCTGGATGATGAGAGTTATGTGGTTAATAGTGACAGCTCTGACTCTACTACAGGATGCTGTCTGCCTCTGTATGCATAGCGCATGAATGCAGCAAAACGGTGGCAGGGTCCTCTGTTGGAGCAAAATGCCAGCGGGAGCTTTATAATGTATAAATTGGTGGGTATAACACAGTTGTTAGCACAATTGCTTCACAGGTCCAAGGTTTGATTCCCGGCTTGGGTCATTGTCTGTGCAGAGTCTGCACGTCCTCCCCGTGTCTGCGTGGGTTTCCTCTGGATGCTCCGGTTTCCTCCCACAGTCCAAAGATGTGTAGGTTAGGTGGATTGGGTTACGGGGATAGGGTGGAGGTGTAGGCTTAAGTAGGATGCTCTTTCCAAGGGCTGGTGCAGACTCGATGGGCCGAATGGCCTCCTTCTGTGATGTAAATTCTATGGTTCTATAATTGGTTTAGCAGTGTTGCATTGGGCTGGGAAACTCACTGGGACATCCTGAAGGCATAGAGAGGATTAAATGCAACGCATGATGATGCATGAACAGTGAGTGAAGCAGAGAATCATAGAATTTACAGTGCAGAAGGAGGCCATTCGGCCCATCGAGTCTGCGCCAGCAAGAGCACCCCACTCAAGCCCATATCTCCACCCTATGCCCGTAACCCAACCTAACCTTTTTTTTTGACAAGGGCAATTTAGCATGGCCAATCCACCTAACCAGCACATCTTTGGACTGTGGTAGGACACCGGAGCACCCGGAGGAAACCCACGCACACACAGCGAGACCGTGCAGACTCCACACAGACAGTGACCCAAGCCACGAATCGAACCTGGGGCCCTGGAGCTGTGAAGCAACTGTTCTAACCACTGTGCTACCATGCTACCCACAACATAAACGTAGAGAGTGCAAACTAGACACCGCCTGTGGGAAGAGTACCAGAGTTAATATTTCAAATCAATGGCCTTGAATCGCATGACCCCAATGTGGCATTTATTCGTTAGACTTCATGATATTTACGATAGGCTGTCCGCTTTGTGTTTTAGGAGAGGTGCACTTTCTGAATGCGAGTTCAAATGCATAATTGGTAAATGGCTGGGTTAAAGCAAAAGAAGACAAGTAGAATTATTATGAGCGCATTCCCTGCTCGTATGATAAAGTTCAGTTTGAAAGGATAATGCTCAACCTATGCTGAGTCACGCAAACCACTTTCCTTCTGCCAGGAAGGTCGTGCGACGATTTCTGGGCATCATTAAAGACATTCTCAGTCCCCTGTTACTCCACAGGGGGGTGGGGGGGAAGTTTGAGGCTGTATTCAGTCACCATCTTCATCAATGCCCGTGCAAGCCAGCTTTATCCCCCGAATCTTCCTTTGTCTGATGGTTAGTAATCCAGCCCAGCATACTCTCTGCTGCACTCCCATTTCGCTATCATTACACTATCGCCCTGTTGTTCCTTGTACCGAGGTTTGTAAACAAGATATTGCCTGCATCTCTTGGCGCCAGAGAGTTTGCCACCTCTGTGAAATAAACACATCCGTTCCGGCACAGCGGAGTCCGCTCAATTTTGCTTCGGAGATCAGTCAGGTGGCTTGTCAATTTAAAGACTTATGGGCTGAAATGACATTTATTGGGCAGGTTTTAGTCCAGCTGCTGTTTATCTTGAACCTTGTCAGTTACGCAGCTTTGTCAGTTACGCAGCTTTGTCAGTTACGCAGCTTTTTCTATGTTGGAAAGGGTACAGCAACTGATGTTGAACATTTTGTGTGTGTGTGTGTGATTCCCTCCCAACGGATGTTGCTATGGTACTCGGCTGCTTTATTTAGAACTGGTTTGAGCAGCTGAAATTTCTGCTTTCACCAAGTGAGCATGCACCTGAGCCATGTGACACATTGCAGTCACGTTGCGAGGGCCAGAACGCCAAGGCTCCACTCATCCACCGCAAAGACACAGCTCCTTGGATACCTGACAACAAAAGGTCTGATTTTCTGTCCACGCCCACTACTTATGGGCAACAATGTACTTGCTCTGGAGGCAGTGCAACAAAGGGCCACCAGACCGATCCCTGGGATGGCAGGACTGTGAGGAGAGATTGAGTCGGTTACGATTGTATTCACTGGAGTTCAGAAGAGGGAGGCTCATCTCATGGGGGACCTATAAAATTCTAACAGGACTGGACAGGGTAAATGCAGGAAGGATGTCCCCAATGGCGGGGGTGTCCTGAACCAGGGGGCACAGTCTGAGGATACTATGTAGACCATTTAGGACAGAGATGAGACAAAATAACTTCACCCAGGGAGTGGTGAGCCTGTGGAATTCGTGACCACAGAAAGTAGTTGAGGCCAAAACATGTTTTCATGAAGCAGTTCGATATAGAACTTGGGGCAAAAGGAATCAAAGGATATGGGGGGGGGGGGGGGGGGGGAGAGGGGGGGAGTGGGATTAGGCTATTGAGGTGGATGATCAACCATGATCATAATGAATGGCAGAACAGGCTCGAAGGGCCGAATGGCCTCTTATTTTCTATGTTTCTATGTAATATTCCTAACTTGCATTCATATAGTGCCTTTAATGTGGTGAAACATTCCCCAGGTGCTTCACAAGAGGATTATCAAACAAAATTTGACAATGATCCATATAAAGTATTATTTGGATAAGTGGCAAAAGGCATGGCCAAAGAGACAGGTAGGCCAAAAGAGGAAGAGAGGTTTAGAGAGAGAATTCCAAAGGTGAGGGCCCAGACAGCTGGAGACACAGTCAGGGAGCAACTAAAATTGGGGATGTACACAATATCAATCATAAACTAGATCAACCTTAAACCAAGCCAATGGCATTGGTAGAACAGTCTGAGGTCAATTAGCTAAATGGACTGAAAGGTATGACTAAATAAACAGTGGGGAAATATTTAAAGAAGCAATTCAGAATGTTCAACAAAAATACATTCCATGGAACAAGAAAAAAATCAGCAAGATAGAATCGTGCCCGGCTTCTTCAGGAACTTAATTTTTAATTTTTATTAAAAAGGCTTATAATATTGCCAGGGCCTCAGCTATTTACAAAGTATGTTAATGACTTGGACAAAGAGGCAAAAAGTAACCTCTCTATGTTCGTTGACGATACAAAACTAATTGGAAATGTAAGTTGTGAGGAGGTAACAGAGAGGATGCTAAGAGATATAGACAGATTGAGTGAGAAGACAATAACATGGCAGGTGGAGTATAATATGGCAAAGTGTGAGGTCATTCTCGTAGGTTGTAAGATTAGAAAAGCAGGGTATTTTGTAAATGGTGTGAAACTTGCACATGGAGATATTTTGAGACACTTTAGGTGTGCTTTTACAAGGAAATCATAAAGTTAGCATGCAGGTACAGCAAGCAATTTGGATGTCAAATGGCATGTTGGCCTTTATTGCAAGGGAATTAGAGAACAGGAATAAGACGTCTTTCTGCAAAGGTGCAGGACTTTGGTGAGCATGCACCTGGACTTTGGTACTATTTTTGGAGGAAAGTCTTGCACTGGAGGCTGAATAGCAAAGGTTCACTGGATTGGCCCCTATGTCGCGGGTGTTGTCCAACCTTAAGAGGCTGGATAATAATAATAATCTTTATTATTGTCACTAGTAGGCTTACATTAACACTGCAATGAAGTTACTGTGAAAATCCCCCAGTCACCACACTCCGGCGCCTGTTCGGGTACACTGAGGGAGAATTCAGAATGTCCAATTCACCTAACAGCACGTCTTTTGGGACTTGTGGGAGGAAACCAGAGCACCCGGAGGAAACCCACGCAGACACGGGGGAGAACCTGCAGACTCCGCACAGACAGTGACCCAAGCCGGGAATCGAACCTGGGACCCTGGCGCTGTGAGGCCGCCTTGGAGAACGCTTGGAGATCAGAGGCAGAATGCCCTTGACTGCTGAAGTGTTCCCCGACTGGAAGGGAACATTCCTGCCTGGCGATTGTCGCGTGATGTCTGTTCATCCGTTGTCAAAGCGTCTGCATGGTCTCGCCAATGTACCACGCTTTGGGACATCCTTTCCTGCAGCGTATGAGGTTGACAACTTTGGCCGAGTCGCACGAGTATGTACAGCATACCTGGTGGGTGGTGTTCTCACGTGTAATGGTGGTACCCATGTCGATGATCTGGCACGTCTTGCCGAGATTGCCATGGCAGGGTTGTGTGGTGTTGTGGTCGCTGTTCTGAAGGCTGGGTAGTTTGCTGCAAGCAATGGTTTGTTTGAGTTTGAGGTTGCACGGTTGTTTGAAGGCAAGTAGCGGGCGTGTGGGAATGACCTTGGCAAGATGTTCATTTTCATCGATGACGTGTTGAAGGTTGCAAAGAAGATGTCATAGTTTCTCCGCTCCGGAAAGTACTGGACAATGAAGGGTACTCTGTCGGTTATGTACCGTGTTTGTCTTCTGAGGAGATTGGTGCGTTTTCTTGCTGTGGCGCGTTGGAACTGTTGATCAATGAGTCGAGCACCATATCCACGAGGACATCTTTCAGAATCTGTAGATGTCTGTTACGCTCCTCCTCATCTGAGCAGATCCTGTGTAAATGGAGGGCTTGTCCTTAGGGGATGGCTTCTTTAATGTGTTTGGGGTGGGAGCTGGAGCAGTGGAGCATCGTGAGGTTATCCATGGGCTTGCGGTAAAACAAAGTGCTGAGGTGACCGTCCTTGATGGAGATGAGTGTGTCCAAGAATGCAACCGATTTGGAGATTAGTCCATGGTGAGTCTGATGGTGGGATGAAACTTATTGATGTCATTGTGTAGTTGTCTCAGTGATTCTTCGCCGTGGATCCAAAGGAAAACATTGTCATCGATGTATCTAGTGTATAACGTCGGTTGAAGGTCCTGTGCGGTGAGGAGGTCTTGTTCAAACTTGTGCATGAAGATGTTGGCATATTGAGGTGCATATTTGGTCCCTGTGGCTGTTCCGTGCATCTGGATGAAGAACTTGTTGTCGAAGGTGAAGACGTTGTGATCTAGAATTAAGCGGATGATTTGCAGAATTGCATCTGGAGATTGGCAGTTGTCGGTGTTGAGGACTGAGGCTGTTGCAGCAATGCCGTCGTCATGGGGGATGCTGGTGTAGAGTGCCGAGACGTCCATTGTGACGAGGAATGTTCCTGGTTCAACTGGTCCATGGGTGCTGCGTTTCTGAAGGAAGTCCGTGGTGTCGCGACAGAAGCTGGGCGTTCCTTGTACGATGGGTTTCAAGATGCCCTCAATGTAGCCAGAGAGGTTCTCACATAGGGTCCCATTGCCTGAAACAATAGGACGGCCTGGTGTGTTGGCCTTGTGTATTTTCAGGAGGCAGTAGAGATCTCCAATGCGGGGAGTACATGGGATGAGAGCACGTAGGGTGCTCTGAAGGTCTGGATCTAAGGTCTTGATCAGTCTGTTGAGTTGGCGGGTGTGTTCCTTGGTCGGATCTGCGGGTAATTGTCTGTAGTGTTACTGGTTGTTGAGTTGTTGGTACATGTCTTTGCAGTGGTCCATGCTGTTCAGTATGACGGTGGCCCCTCCTTTGTCTGCTAGTTTGATGACGATATTGCGGTTGGTCTTGAGAGCGCGGATGTCGTTGCATTGTGCTTGGGTGACGTTCGGGGCTGTCTTGTGAATGCAACTGATGAATCTGGCATTGACGTGACTCCTGACGGCTTGAGCATACATGTCGAGTCTAGGGCAGCGGCCTTCCAGAGAGGTCCAATTCAACTCTTTCCTCTACGGTTGCCTCACCGCAGATCTCTCGGTCTGCTGTTCCGGTTCATTGGTTGACTCATTGGGTTCGCTGTCGGCCTCTTGTGGTCTGTGGAAGAACTCCCCGGAGCCTCATACACCTGATGAATTTCTCCGTGTCTGACGTGAGACTGATGGGGTCCATTTTGGTGGGGGTGCAGAAATTGAGCCCTCTGCTGAGGACTTCGATTTTGTCTGATTGAAGGGTGTAGTCCGACAAGTTGGCAATAGATTTCCCTGTATTGTTTTCTACTGTGATACCGGGGGAGGCTTGGTTGCTGCTGGTGGTGATGCCGAGTTTCTCAAGCTTCCTGTTCTAGGTGGCGTAGTATCGTTGTCTCATCTGTTTGGCGGTGTTCAGCAGCTGGTTTGCTGCATCCTGAAGAAACAGCAGAAACTAAGGCCGGTACAAAATCAGTTGAGAAAATGGAATAGATGATCTTTGTGATATCCTTAGTGGTTGGAAGCTAATCTCAGGGTCAAATCTGACACTGAGTTTGTGATTTAGCCTAAGACAATTGCCAGGGATATGGAATTGATGGCTGGAAAATAGAGTTTATGTTGGGGACCACTGGTTTGGGCTTCGCAATATTTAGTTGGATGGCATTTCTGCTCATCCAGTATTGGTAATCAGACAAGAAGTTTGAGTTTGTCTGCCAATTTAGAGATAATTGAGAGGCCTCAGGAATTGGGGTCAGACATGGTTCCCAACAAAACCAGGCCCAATTGTAAAATAATGTTAAACCCTTTGAAATCCAGCCCAGTGACTGGTTTGCTTACAACTTCGGAACTTGAAGCTAATGATGTTTGTGACCAGCCCACCATTACCAGATCTCTCCCTCTCGCAATTTGACACCTACTCCAACCTATGATTCCGCAATAACTTTTCTTCCTTTCGCAAATCTTTGCACATAATTGTATTACATTTTTCTGAGGTTCGACTACATGTAATATTATTGTCATATTTCAGCTCTAAACATAATTGTACAAACAGGATGAAAGGATTTGATGTTTGCTATTTTAGCACATATCTATAAGCTTCTATCACAACTGTGAAGTCAAGACCTTACAAACACTGTGTGTTTGGACTGCTTACAGATTTAAGCTCCTCTCCATCTCTGTACAAAGTACAGCTTTTCAAATCAAAATTATATATTGCAAGTAAGCTGCGTGTTCTGGGACATTGTTCTGCATAATCATGGAAGAGTTATAATTTAGCTGTTTATTTCAGCTTAACATTGTGTTTGAAGATTGTGATTGCAACTAGACAATATTCAGAAAGTTTTCCGAGCGAAATTAAGAAAGATCTCTGTAATTAACGCACCATGTTCTGTGACGTAAAACTTTTTCAAAATGTTGCAGGTTAAGTGGCAGCATGTGACCAGACACTGGAGAATTTTTACGAAACAAACCTTCTTGCGTTTGGCTCAACAGGGTCACAAGTTCCTGTTTGTTACTGAATTTCGACGTTGAAATGCAGGTCTTTGATTCCAAAACAAAATGGGGGCAAACCTGGACAGCCATTAAAAATGGGCACGGGCATCGCAATATGTTAAAACCTGCGGCTTTAACCTTTATGACCTTAAACGTCCACGCTAGTATCTGGTCATGTGGCAGTTCTTGGGTATGTGAAAACATATAGGCAGAATGACACGTTTGGGATGGGAGAAGGGAGGCATAGCAAGAGGTCTGTGGTTGCACACATCTGCAGCTTGTCAATCATAAGAGATAGTAGAATGAAGCAGAAGGAGGATCTGAGATATCCTTAATGGTTATCATTAGGTATGAGCCTATTGTCATCCTATATGGCTTCAACTTCACTGGTGGCCATGTCCTGAGTCGAGGCCACATCAATGATGGTCAGCATTGTAGCACCGTCTCCTCCCTTGGGGCTGAGGGTACACAGCCAAGCTAGTTCCTTACTATTTCAGGGCCTCTGCCTTTGATTATGGGCCAACTGCAAAAAGCAGGGAAACATATAAATGAGTTGCAATGTGATTGAGTGATGTAGCTTCCACATTGGAATATTTGGCATGTCTGCAAGCTGTGAGTGTGAGGCTTGGAGCAGTGGTAAGTGTGTGAGGTGAGGTCATGATGTGAATTGTGTTTGACACAGTTTATTGGTAGTGAGTGAAGGGGTTTTGGTGAATGGAGGTGTGTGTGAGTGTGTCTATGTGTGTGTGTGTAGGTGTGTGTGTGTGAATGTGAGTGTGTGTGTCTGTGTTCTCTCGGTCTGCCCGTTGTCTTCAATGAGACAATGCTGCTGGAAAATATCCCCCAGAGTCCCACTGTGGCTACATCCGGATTTCCAACCATGTGGAAACCAGTAGGGTTGTGTTGGGTTCTACGCCCAGCCCAAGAAATGCACAAGGGTAATTAATTAAGTTCCAGAAGAAATTTTGGATGTACTGTTGGATAATGTTGCAATGGAACAGTAGCTTCATTGTGGTTTTGTGTCTCAGAATTGTGGCCAAGAGAATGTTGTGATGTTCAGCGACTGAGAAATGGGGAGGGGGGTTGGAACTGTTGAGCAATGGGCTTGTCTTCACAGGAATGGAAGTTGAATGAGATGCTCACGGACAGGCTCTCTGGAGCATGGATGTGCTGGCTGCCTTCCTGCCCCTCTTCCACCTCTTCCTCACCTTCCTCCTCCAGAGGTGCTACCTAATCCTTGATGGCAAGTGCTGTATCCTCATGATAGCCAGATTGCAGAGGATGGGCCAATCAGCCAAATGTTTAAGAAACATGATGTGGGATGGAAATGCTGGTCCTGCCAGCGATGCCCACATCCCATGAATCAATAAAAAAAGCTTGTGCTCCGGCGAGTATTGGAGGGCGACTCCTGGGCAGTTAAGGCAGCAAAACCTTTGCTTCAGCACCATTATCATCCACTTACTTATGTTTCTCATGGCAGCATGGTTGCCATTGTATATACACTAGTCTTGTGTGGTTGTGTTGCAAAGCGGAATCATCAGCCAAGTATAGAGCCCTTGTTGTCCAGTGATCAGCCTCTAGTCTGAAGAGACATCTGAGAGATTGCTGCAACAATGGACTGTCACAGGATACAATTATAGAATCAGAGAATTTACAGTGCAGAAGGAGGTCATTAGGCCCACTGCATCTGCACTGGCCCTTGGAAAGAGCCCCCTACTTAAGCCCACACCTCCACCATATCCCATAACCCAGTAACCATACCTAACCTAAGGGCAATTTAGCATGGCCAATCCACCTAACCTGCACATCTTTGGACTATGGGAGGAAAGCGGAGCATCCAGAGGGAACCTGCGCAGACATGGGATGAATGCATCGTGACTGCTGCAGGCATTCACTAGCATGGTGTGTTGAGTGTGGTCACACATTAACTACACATTCAACAACTTGCTGTTGCGGTACATCTCTGCATTGGAGTGTGGCATCCGCAGAGCCAAGTGAGATTATTCAATGACATCCTGCACCTTGAGGAATTTGGCTATCCTGAAAAGGCCATGTGTGCACTCCTCTAGCTTCTATCTGTTCAAAGGTAACACAATGATGTCCCCTCTCCTGGTACAAAGAGCCACTGTCACTTCACTATTGCAACATGGATGGTGAACTGAGAGATGTCAGATGTGTCACTTGTGTGGGAAGAATCCCAATGCAAAGAAATTGAGGGTCACTGTTATATTAATGTTACACTGTTACAGTTGCTTCACAGCTCCAGGGTCCCAGGTTTGATTCCCGGCTGGGTCACTGTCTGTGCGGAGTCTGCACGTTCTCCCCGTGTCTGCGTGGGTTTCCTCCGGATGCTCCGGTTTCCTCCCACAGTTCAAAGATGTGCGGGTTAGGTAGATTGGCCATGCAAAATTGCGCTTAGTGTCCAAAAAATGTTAAGTGGAGGTTACTGGGTTCCGGGGATAGAGTAGATACGTGGGTTTCAGTAGGGTGATCTTTGTCTGGGCCGGTGCAGACTCGATGGGCCGAATGGCATCCTTCTGCACTGTAAATTCTATGATTAATGACAACTGGTAGTGCCATCCACCACTGCCTTGACACTGCAGATCCGGTGTCAAGAGATAGCAGAATTCTGTGAGTACCTCCTTCGTGAAGCTCAGATGGTGCACATACGCCTCCTGGTTTAGGCTGAAGGTTGGAGAGGTACTCCCGGAAGAGACTCGGCGCTTAAAGCCTCCTGCTGAAAGCCCTTCTCTCCTCTTATCCCCGGCCTCTTAGAGCAGCTTCTCCTTTTATTGTCTCTCTTTGCCCGCTTTCCTTCTCATGCACCAATCCTAGCGGGACGGTTACTATCACCCCCATGACTTGCAGCAGGTATGATGCCCAGAGCATCTAAAGTCACAGCCAACACTTCCCCATAAACAATACCGCATACTGGAGGTTTCATCAACTCCAAGTGACTCCTCAAAATGCCCAGATTCAAACAGAGCCAGTAGAAAGTAATTGATGACCAACCTTCAAGGAACAATAGAGGAGGATGCATGTTTAGCTAAGAGCAGGCATGATCTGGAGCGGTGACATAAAAAATGACAGTGCTAGCATCAAATCTGTCACGTGTTGACTGATGTCATAATGTACTACTCTACATGCTTCCAGTGCCTGCATTAATGTCCTAATGGGGATCAGGGGTTATGGGGAGAAGGCAGGAGAATGGGGGTGAGAAAAATATCAGCCATGATTGAATGGCGAAGCAGTCTCAATGGGCTGAGTGACCTAATTCTGCGTCTATTCTTATGGTCTTATGGTCCTCTGCAACACAGTGTCAAGCATGGGCTGCACCAGACACAGGTGCAAATGATGCAGATGCTATTTTAGAACCAAAACAGCAACCTTAGCAGCAAAACTCTGTTGTTTGTGTCCAATTTTATCACCAACATCCTTTAACAAGTTGGCCACACTATAATATAATTGATCTCTTTAACTTAAATCTGGGGTTTCTGAGCACCAAAGTAGCAATAAATGTGTGGGAAATCTCCAATGAAAATCTATCCCCAATCTATTTATTCATGAAACTTTGCTTTCTGGTATGCACATTTCTTTTAAGCCTTAAAGGAATATATACGATTTGAACTCACCCCATCTCACATTTGAAAGCTCCCACTCCTAATCTACCATAATATTAACTTTTACGTCTGTTTAATTCGGATGATATTCACTTTGCCTCATTGAGATATGTCCCTGTTTTCCAGTTCAGCACCCCTAACTTTGACTCTTAGTTATTCCAATGGAGTTGGATTGAGCGACGGCAAAATCAAAGGCATAATAATAATAATCTTTATTAGTATCACTTGTAGGTTACATCAACACTGCAATTAACTTACTGTGAAAATCCTCCAGTCGCCACACTCCGGCACCTGTTCGGGTACACTGAGGGAGAATTTAGGATGTCCAATTCACCTAACAAACACATCTTTCAGGACTTTTGGGAGGAAACTGGAGCACCCAGAGGAAACCCATGCAGAAACGGGGATAAAATGCAGACTCCGCAAGGACAGTGACCCAAGCCGGGAATCGAACCTGGGTACCTGGTGCTGTGAAGAAACAGTGCTAGCCACTGTTCTATCGTGTTCCCATCTGTGGAAGGATAAGCAATAGCCTCCCCTCGTTTGAGCTTTGCTTTACAGTCTTCATGGTGTTGGCCTCTGAAGCCACTGTTTGGATACCTGTCAGCCAGAAATGTGTTGAATTTGGTTGAAGCATTGAAGCGAAGACATGAATCATTGGCAAACTTGAAATATACAGGGAATGCTAGAGTTGTCAGCCAGTCTAATTGCTGCCTGCAGTGCATTATCGCTGCAAAGCAGCTTTTTTTAAAAGTCAAAAGTTTGCGAACGACTTTTCTAAGGATCACCCATAAAATATCCCATGGCACTATTTTGAAGCAGCGCAGAGCTGCTAACCCAGGTGTCCTGACCAATATTTACTCCTCTGTCAACATCACAAAAAGCAGATTAAAATAATTGTCACGTTATGATTTATGGCAATTTGCTACATATAAATTGGCTGCTACATTTCCGACATTGTAACAGTGACTCCACTTCAAAGGGATTTCATTAGCTGTTTTGTGCTTAGTGATGTCACATGGTCGTGAAGCGTGCTTTATAAATGTAAGTATTTCTTTGCCATGCTTGTAACTTCCTCGGAGTGGCAATCTCTGGCAGATTGTCGCTCTCGACAGCCTTGCCCGTTTTGAGAATCCAAAGCCCTTGTCTCACCCAACCATCTTCAATAAGGTGGGGGAGACAGGATCAGCGAAATGTGCCCCCCCCCCCCCCACCCTATATTGGCGTACCTGGGATGCAGAGAGGTAAGAAACTCCCCCTTTATACAGCAGGTCAGACCAAGTTTTTTATAATAATCTTTATTGTTACAGGTATGCTTACATTAACACTGCAATGAAGTTACTGTGAAAATCCCCCAGTCGCCACATTAGGGAACCTATTCGGGTACACAGAGGGAGAATTCAGAATGTCCAAATTACCTAACAGCTCGTCTTTTGGGACTTGTGGGAGGAAACTGGAGCGCCCGTAGGAAATCCACGCTGACACAGGGAGAACGTGCAGACTCTGCACAGACAGTGACCCGAGCCGGGAATAGAACCTGGGACCCTGGCACTGTGAAACAACAGTGCTAACCACTGTGCTACCATGCCGCCCATGGGTGGTTTGTGGGGGAGGGTGGGGTGCGGAGGTGATCAGGTCGGTGGGCGAAGGGAATCGAGTACCCCCTAAATGCGACGCTGGGGAACCAGGGAATTCTGGGCCTATGAGTCAGAGGGCCGTGCTTGATCAGTTTTCATTGAGATCAATCTGTTCCTCAGTAGACTATCAATGCCAAACTAATCTATGTACACGCTTGTTTCAATTGCACTGGCTGCACATGAGTTGGTCCTTCCTAGCTGCGGTGCTTTAACCAATTACAGTCTCTTAACAAACATCCATCTTTTAAATTCAGGTTTCAGTTCTATTTGTTCATCCATCTCATGGTTCCTGGGCTTAAATCACTCTCTTAGAAACTGCTCCATAGGTCTAACTTAATCTTTATTAAGGGCAAGGAACAAAGTCCTTATCAAAAGCTTTTAATACTAAAAGTCTTTTCAATGGTTGATCTATAGATAGATATAGTGCTGAAAATTGGAAAGTAACACAAGTGCCAGACAATTCCCATCTCCAACAAGAGAGGCCTAACCATCGCCACTTGACGTTTAATGGCATTACCATCATAAGCCCTCACTATCAATATCCTGGGGGTCGCAATTGACCAGAAACAGAACTGGACTAACCAAAGGAATATGGTGGCTGCAAGGGAAGGTCAGAGTTTTGGAATCCTGGGGCGAGTCAGTCACCTGCTAACTCCCTAAAGCCTGTGTACCCCATCTACAAGATACAAGTCAGGAGTGTCATGGAATACTCTCTACTTGCCTGGATGAGTGCAGCTCCAACAACACTCAAAAAAGCTCAACACCATTCGTGACAGAGCAACCTGCTTGATTGGCATCTCATCCTCAAACATTCATCCCTCCAGTACCAATGCACAATGGTAGCTGTGTGCACCATCTACAAGATGTTCTGCAGGAACTCACCAAGGCTCATGAGACACCACCACCTGGATGTTCCCCTCCAAGCCACCCACCATCCCAACTTGGAAAAATATTGTCATTTCTTCACTGTTGCTGTGTCAAAATCCTGGAACTCCCTCCCTCGCAGCACTGTGGGTCTACCTACAGCACATGGACTGCAGTGTTCAGGAAGGCAGCTCACCACCTTTTTCAAGGGCAGTTAGAAATGGGCAATAAATTCTGGCCTGGCCCACATCCCATGAATGAATTTTTTAAAAAGCTAATTCAAAATCACCATCTTACTTTCCTATCCTCTGCTGTGCACATGCCCTATATCAGGTACACCGTAAATCTACTGGTTATTTGGCATAGACCACTCCACAGGTATGGAATTAATTGCCTCAATTTATTTGAACAGGAAGTGGACTATGAGTTCTTCTCATGAAGTGTTCTTCCGAGCTGGGGAACGGTGCTCTTATCAATCTCCTTCACGTAATAACAGTAGTGGCTGCAATCTAGCCAGCAGCCCTATTTGCGATTTTTGTGTGAGTTTTATCATTTGAGGTGACTTCAAGGGTCAGCATACAATAATTATAACACTCACCCATCGACAAGTGCAGAAGAAGATTGGAATGTGTGGAAGAGTTTTGTATTTGCCTTTAGTTAACGTCAAAATTGCTAGTAAACAATAGAACTGAGCCTTAAGGCAAATGAGGTGATGATGAGTTTTCCTACTCCGTGGTCTGAAACATTTGTAACAAATTAATCCAAACAAGGTCAGACCCCTATTCTTCACTTGCCAAAGGGACAAGACTTGAAATATTGTACAGCAAATAAAATTGAGGATGCAGCTCCCTCCTCATTTAATAGCTGCTAAATGCAAATGCCTCATCCTTCATGCTATTGTTCCCAATTGTTTTCAATAAACCTTGGCAGAAATCACAGAAAGAAAACATATCCCTCTCATGGTCTTTTTGCTGTTCTTAATTGAACATGTAGGCAATGATTTTCTCTATGCAGTAATGTGCAGCAGAGTTAGAACCCTGTCTCATTACACAGCAAACCTTCCCCCAAGTTTTTTTAAAAATTCATGATCACTGAATATATGTTAATTCAAATAACATGGACTTGCCTTGAGCAGCTTAATCTTACTTTTACTTCTTTCCCATGGCTGCTGCCTTTTTTGAACATTTGCTTCCTCTCCTCCCAGTGTTTAGATCTCATATTACAGAAGATGCCTTTATTTCATGTTTAGTGCTGTTCTGCTGCTGATTGATTCCTAATACCTTGTGGTCCTGCAAGAAAATAATTCTCGCCTAAATATCTTTGGAGTCGGCTCTTTTTCCACTCCGGTGCTACCCTTTATGGATCTGCCTCACGACCCCATCCCCATGCTTGCATCCCCTCCTTTTCCTCAATTGCATACTTGCCATTCATGATACCATTCACAAACATGGGGTCAGCTTCCGCACGTTAAACTGTTTGTCTGACATCCATCTATTTTGATGTGGAGCAATTTCCCCAGATAATTATTGGGAAGCATGATTACTTTTGTCCTCGACATCACAACCAACTTAAACGGTAAAAAACAATTTAAACCCAGAACAAATTCAAACCCTCAAAACCAACTCGAACCCTCAAAACCAACTCAAACCCTCAGAAACAACTCAAACCCTCAAAAAACAACTCAAACCCTCAAAAAAAACTCAAACCCTCATAAACAACTCAAACCCTCAGAAACAACTCAAACCCTCAGAAACAACTCAAACCCTCAGAAATAACTCAAACCCTCAGAAACAACTCAAAACCTCAAAAAACAACTCAAACCCACAAAACAAACTCAAACCCTCATAAACAACTCAAACCCTCAGAAACAACTCAAACCCTCAGAAACAACTTAAACCCTCAGAACTGGGGGCAGCACGGTGGCGCAGTTGGTAGCACTGGGACTGCGGCGCTGAGGATCCAGGTTCGATTCCTGGCCTTGGGTTACTGTCCGTGTGGAGTTTGCACATTCTCTCCATGTCTGCATGGGTTTTGCACCCACAACCCAAAGATGTGCAGGTTAGGTGGATAGGCCACGCTAAATTGCCCTTTCATTGGAAAAAAAAATAATTGGGTACTCTAAATTTATATTTTAAAAAATCACTCAGAACCAACTCAAACCCTCATGAAACAACTCAAAACATTTCCTTTTATTTAAGAACTGTTTAACCGTTAATTGTAAAGTTATTTCTTTGATGCTGATGTGGTTAATTCTATGTTTAAAAGGATACCTCTTGGCCAGAGTCATCACTCCTAAAGTGAAGTATCATGTCCTCACAGTTTTACAAATAGAAAAATTGTGTGGTGTTCTTGTCTGGTACCCGAACAAAAGTTAGGGCCTGGTTCGGTATCTCAACACATGAAAGATATATGATTGCAAGGCTCTCCATTGAAGTTTGTGACCCTGCCACGCGCAACACTTTAGATTGTATTGCTAACCATGTGTCCTTTCAACAAAGTAGATGTGTGGACACTCCGTTTCATAACTGCATTTCCATCTCCCTCCTGCACCTGGGTAAACTTTGCGAAAGACACTCAGAAAACCTTCTATTTTGGGACATAACTTTTCTAACTCAAACTGGCATCTTAAACGTATTGAATCCTACTCTGCCGTACATTCCTATGAATTGGAACATAGGTTGTTTACTCATTTGTCCTCCCAGGCCAGACCTTCAGAAACGTATATTGGCCTTGGAGGTGCAGGGAGTGAAACAGAGGGTACGATTCTCTGGAAAGAATTCTAGGTGTGGCAGCGAACGGGAACTGCCGCGAGCTCCCCGGTGCTCGGCCTGGCAAGGCCAACAACACAATTCACCATTCATTGCCCCACTTAACGAGGCCCCAAGGGCTGCAGGCTAGCCAATTCACCGGGACCGCGCTCGCCAGACAAGGTGGAGCAGCACTTAAGCAGCACTTGCTCAGCCAACCCCAGCTTGCAGTTATGGCGCCGAGACGATCAGCCCCAAGGTTTGGGGATGTAGACCTGGGAAGGCTCCAAGATGCAGTCAGGCCAGGAGGGATATCCTGTTCCCCCGAGGATCCCGGAGGGTGAGCGACAGGGCAGCCTGTGCCACGTGGGATGAAGTGGCAGTGGCTGTCAGCTCGGGAAGCATGACCAGAACGCTTGGCCTCCAGTGCTCCAGTGCTGTAAGAAGGTCAACCACCTACACTGGGCAGCATGGGTGAGTTGACACCCACCATTTGCCTCCTAACCCACACTTCACCCCTCCTCCCTTCACCCCCCCTCCCTCCACCAAACCCTCCCATCACTCCAACCCTTCCTTCACATCACACTCCCCTCCCCCCCACAATGTGACCCGCGCATGACAACACTGCAGCATGAGTGAAGGTATCCAAGGTGTTGTGCAGCTGATGACTGCTAGGGCTGAGGCCTTCGGTAGACTGTCTGACTCGATGGGAGACGTGACCCAGTGCCAGGCTGACATGCCCCAGGTGGGAATAGCTGAGGTGCTGCGGTGCTTGTCCAAGTCATAAGTGGGCATTGCCTAGTCACTGCAGAGCATGGCCCAATCACTGAGGAGCATCGCCGAGGGCATCAACATGATGGTGCAGACATCGGGGAGCCGCCAAGGCTGGCAGAGCCAGATGATGCAGAGACAGGTGGGGCTCGAACAAGCTGGCCCTCCATTCCGAGTTGAACCCCAGGGCCCTATGGGCACCGGGCCGAAGTGTGTAGGAGGGGTGGGATGTCAGGATCTGCTGCCATGACGACACCCATCCAAAGCCGAGGATCATCAGGTGGGAGAGAGTAGAGTTGTGAGATGGTGATCACGGGAAGAAGAATGATCAACAACAAGAGATGGGCTGTCTCTCAGTGGGTCTTTCTCGTCCCGAAGCTGGGTCCCTTGATCAGAGAATGAATGCCTTTGAATGAGGAATCCTCAGGAGACCACAAGCAATTCCACATGAGTGTGTGTCTTTCTTCCTACATGATAAGATTCTCGCCCGCCACTGGGTTACTACCAACAGCAGTAAGGTGAGGCCCTTAATTGGTCACTGAAGGGCCTCAATTGGTGGCTGCCCATGGGACTTCCTGCCACCGATTTAATCAGGATGGCGACAGGATATCCTCTAGCTACCTTTCCACCTGATTAAATGCCCCAATCACCAAACTCACCATGAAGGAGGGCATTCAAGTCCGCCGTTAGAAACATTCCCACGTGCAGATGGGGGGTGGGGGGGGGGGGGGGGGGGGTGGGGTGGGGAGTGGGGGGTGGGGGGGGTGGTAGGGGGGGGAGGGGCGGGCAGACATTTGGAACCCTTAAAAACTAAGGGCAATAATGCAAAATCAATTGTAAATTTTAAATCTGAGATTGACATTTATTTAACCAAAGTTATTAAGGATATGGAGAAAAGGCAGGTATATGGAGTTAGGTCGCAGAACAAGCAGATTGAATGGCAGAATAGGCTTAGGGGGCTAAATGGACTTCTTTTTCCTCCATATGTTATACATATGTAGTGCGGCACGGTATCATAGTGGTTAGCACAGTTGCTTCACAGTGCCAGGGACAATTGGGTTCAATTCCCGGCTTGGGTCACTGTGCGGAGTCTGCAGATTCTCCTTGTGTCTGCATGGATTTCCATCGGGTGCTCCGGTTTCCTCCCACAAGTCCCGAAAGACATGCTTGTGAGGTGAATTGGGCATTCTAAATTCTCCCTCAGTGTACCCGAACAGGGGCCGGAGTGTGGCGACTTTCACAGTAATTTATTTGCAGTGTTAATGTATGACTGCTTGTGACACTAATAAAGATTATTATTCCTTTTTTTTATGGAAGAAGGCTTCCCACAACCGTGTGGAGATAATAAGGACTTGCAGCAATACTCCCATATTATATCAAGGCTCTGTACAGTCCTGGAGGCATTGTTGCGAAATAATGAAGTGGAGATGATTCAGAGTGTGGTCCAGGGGGAGCTTGGTGCTAACTCAGTAATGGGAGCATTCCTTTTTATTCAACCATGTCATTCTTTTCAAATTTGCCTGCTCCCCAGGGCCCATACCGATTCTGCATGTCAACAGCATAGTTATTCAGCACTCTGACCAGTGCAATTTCCTACGGGCACAATGCTAACACATGTTCCTTTTCTTTTTGTATCGGGGTCTCCCAAGACAAAACAGCTACTAACCAAGATAATGCATTTTTACAATCCCCACACACTCCTGATTACACAGGTAGTTGCTCAGATATGTTCACCGAGAAATTCAGATAGTTAGGATCAGGAGAGGATATGTGGTGAAGGACACAAGTGAGGAACTCAAGTTGATGCAGAAGTCGGAGAACAGGAACCAAACTGAAATTATTTCATCCTAGATGTTCATCGTATGGTCAGGGATTCTTACCCTATGGGGACTGTCAATAGGAAAATGCTCAAATACCTCATAGAATCCCGACTGTGCAGAAGAAGGCCATTCGGCCCATCAAATCTGCACCTACCCTTCAGGCTCACGTCTACCACCCTACCCTTGCAATCTCATCAAACCCTTTGGACATTAAGGGCAATTCAGCATGGCAAATCCAGCTAACCTGCTCATCTTTGGAAGGTGGGAGGAAACCGGAGCACCCGGAGGAAACCCACGTAGACAAGGGGAGAATATGCAAACTCCAGGCAGCACGGTAGCATGGTGGTTAGCATAAATCCTTCACAGCTCCAAGGTCCCAGGTTCGATTCCCGGCTGGGTCACTGTCTGTGCGGAGTCTGCACGTCCTCCCCGTGTGTGCGTGTGTTTCCTCCGGGTGCTCCGGTTTCCTCCCACAGTCCAAAGATGTGCGGGTTAGGTGGATTGGCCATGCTAAATTGCCCTTAGTGTCCTAAAAAATAAGGTTAATAGGGGGGGTTGTTGGGTTACTGGTATAGGATGGATACGTTGGCTTGTAGGGTGATCATTGCTCGGCACAACATCGAGGGCCGAAGGGCCTGTTCTGTGCTGTACTGTTCTATGTTCTATGTTCCACACAGGCAGTCACCCAATGTTGGAATTGAACCCGAGTCCCTGGTGTTGTGAGGCAGCAGTGCTAACCACTCTGCCTCCGTGCCTCCCTTCATTAGAAGGTTAATAACACCTTGCATGGTATGCTGGAGAATCTGCAGAATCACAACTGCAACAACAGCACAAAGTGCTTAAGGGATTCAAAGTTGAGTAGTGTATTCAATAATACCACAAGTAAAGGAGACACTCTGTACTTAAATTAAGACATAATTTAGGGAATCATGAATTAGGGAATTTTGATGGCAGTGGCTTTACTTTTCTCACTTATTGTCAAAGATTTGTTCTGCTCCCGTTACTTACTCCTCTTAAAGAAACATTTGGTAACTGGCTCATGGCAGGAGCAGGAACAAATACATCCCTCTGACTCCCAAGGCCCTCAGAAATAGCAGAGAGAAGGAGCTACCCACCAGTATGCATCAGAACTTCTGACCATTGCTCATGAACCAGCAGAAATGAATGCAAAGCCATAATCAGCCCTCGAGGCCTCACTGATGAGTTGCAAGCTGTTAAACCTGCTTGCCTCTTCCATTAAAGTACCACAAAAGGAGTGCTAGATTAAGTCATAAAATATATATGCACCGTATACTGTCACCAAGGAGACTCACCAGGGAAACAGCAATAACGCATTCGTAGAACACAAGTAGAGAAACAAAATTGTTGCATTTTATTTTAATCTGGTCCGTAAATGTATTTTGTGAAGCAGCATATCATGGGAGCAAATAGACAGACTTGCACTGTAGTTGAGGAAGAATTACTTGAAATGGAGAGCTGTTGTTTATCGAATCATAAGACAGTGATCAAGGGCTGAATTACGGAATTAGGCGAACGTCCTGGTAATCAATGATTGTTCCTCAATTTTGTTTTCTGTGCAATTCAGCAACAATCATTTCTTCCTCCCCTTTCTCCTCTGCTAAAAGGTTAAAGTTGCAACCTGATTCTCCTACTCCAGACAGAATAATCACACAGGATGTGGTACACAGCTATAATTTTACTGATGTGAGCAAGGCTATAGGTTATCTTGCTCTGCTGACTGAAAGTCCCTCCACTTGCGTTTCCTCCGACAGGTCATATTGGAAATTACTTTTGTCATAATCTCACTTTCCTCTAAGTTGTGGATTCTGCTTTACTTGCACTGCACAATCAAACTTGCTCAGTGAAATAGCGACATACATGCTAATACGTTCTAGAGATTCCTCAGGTCTGCGTTTTTAATACAGCCATTAATCCATTTAGTTTGAGCAATTGAACAGTATCATTAAAATAACAGTTACCTATCATAGCACGTTAATATGCTCATAAATAACGTCATAAACGTTGATTTCAGTCAATTCATATCCATTAAGAAGAGTTTGTTTTCATTGGCTTTTCAGATGGTCCTGAATTAATAGCCAGAATATTAAACTGAGAAATATAACAAGTTGATCATCTGTGATTAAAGCGGATCTTAGAAATAAGTGTAATTGCCCAGCTTGTCCTGTAACCTCTGACTCCCAGTTGCATAATCTTGAACCATAGAAATATTTAGCTCCTTCAATCATGAGCGTTTAATCCATGTAGTTGAAAGGAAATCTTCATCACTGTTTATATGAAATCAATGAATCCACATTATTATATTCAGGGTGATAGGATTGTTTCCATTGCTGGTTTTCAGGAAGGGTAGATGCTTTTTACAATGAATTTTATATTGCGCAGATACATGTCAAATTAGAAAAAATAGACTTTACTATAGTGGCCAAGGACAGAATGTAAGTAGCAAGCAGAATGGATCAAACAAATCTCCAGGTTACCCAAGGATCTATCCTTACTCCCTTTCTCTGCCTTATCTACATACCTCAGTGGCAATATCCAAAGACATAGGTAAAAGGTTCCATGTGAACACTGACAACACCCAGTCCTACTGTCTCTGTAGTTCTACTCTGCATGTCCAACATTCATCTTTGAATATACTGCAATTGGTTCCACTTATACAGTGGAAGGATTGAATCCATCATCATTGCCCCCTGCCACAAGATCCATGGCCTTACCATTTGATTTAATTGGCTTTCCTCTTGTCACTGCTTTGTGTTGAACAAGATTTTTCATAACCTCGGCACTTTATTTTACACCAAACTGAGCTTATGTCCTCTCCATCACAATGATCTCCTATTTCCACCTCCATAACACCTTAGCCCTGCCTCAGTCCATCTGCTGTCTTGTTCATGCTCTTGCCACCTACAGACTTGACTTTTCTAATGCTCTCCTAGATGGCTTCCCATTTCTTTAGCCTTCCTAAATTTCAACTTATTCAAAATTCAGCTTCTTTTACCTTATCCTGCACCCCATGCACCTTTCCAATTAAAGCTATCTTTGTTGGCCTACACTGGAGTCCTGTGTCCCAACGCTAGAATTTAAAATTCTCACCCTTGTGTTCAAATTCTTGGATGGTCTCACTCTTTCCTGTCTCTGTCACATCTGGCAGCAGTACAATACTGTAGATCCTGTGAAAACCTTTTTTTCCCCAGCACTGGCATCCAAGTGTTTAGCCATCTGGGCTCTAAATTCTGGAATTCCCTCTTCATCTACATAGAAACTTACATAGGAAATAGAAGCAGGAGGAGGCCATTCAGCCGTTTGAGCCTGCTCTGCCATCCATTATGATCATGGCTGACCATCAAGTTCAATACCCTGATACCGCCTTTCCCCCCCATATTACTCGATTCCTTTATCCCAAAGTGCTATATCTAATTCCTTCTTGAAATTACACAACAGTTTGACCTCAACTATTTTCTGTGGTAGTGAATCCCACAGGTTCACCACTTTCAGGGTGAAGAAATTTCTCCTCACCTCAGTCCCAAAAGGTTGACCCCCATCCTCAAATTATGACCCCTAGTTCTGGGCTCACCCACCATCTGGAACATTCTTTCTGAATCTACCCTGTCTAAACCTATTAGAATTTTAGAAGTTTGTATGAGATGTCCTCTCACCCTTCTAAACTCTAATGAATATAATTCTAACCGATTTAATTTCTCCTCATATGACAGTTCCACCATCCGAGGAATCAGTCTGGTAAATCTTCGCTGCACTCCCTCCACAGCCGGAACATCCTTCCTCAGATAAGACACCAAAACTGCGCACAATACCTCAGTTGTGGCCTCACCAGTACCCTATACAATTGCAGTAAAACATCTCTATCCCTATACTCAAATCCTCTCGCTATGAAGACCAACATACCAATTGCTTGCCTTACTGCCTCTGTACCTGCGCTCTTACTTTCAGTGACAGTTGCACGAGGACACCAAGATCTCGCTGAATATCCACCTCTCTCAATTTACACCCATTCAAATAATAATCTGCTTTCCTATTTTTGCTACCAAAATGGATAATAATAATATTATAATAATTGCTTATTGTCACAAGTAGGCTTCAATGAAGTTACTGTGAAAAGCCCCTAGTCGCCACATTCCGAGGCCTGTTCGAGGAGGGATCATTTCACATTTCTCCACGTTATACTGCTAGGGGCTGGTTTAGCTCACTTGGCTAAATTGCTGGCTTTTAAAGCAGACCAAGCAGGCCAGCAGCACGGTTCAATTCCCATAGCAGCCTCCCTAGACAGGCGTCGGAATGTGGCGACTAGGGGCTTTTCACAGTAACTTCATTGAAGCCTACTCGTGACAATAAGTGATTTTCATTTCATATGCCATCCCTATGCCCATTCACTCAGCCTGTCCAATCCCGCTGCAGCATCTCTGCATCCTTCTCACTGATCACCCCCCCCCCATCCAATTTTGTATCATCTGCAAACTTTGCGATACATTTAGTTCCCTTATCCAAATTATTAATGTATAATGTGAATAGTTGGGGTCCTAGCACAGATCCCTGCGGTACCCCACTAGTTACTGCCTGCCAATCAGAAAAAGACCCATTTATTCCAACGTTTTGCTTCCTGTCTGCTCATTAGCTTTCTATCCATCTCAGGACATTATCCTCAATCGCATGCACTTTAACTTTACGTAGTAATCTGCTATGTGAGACCTTGTCGAAAGTGTTCTGAAAGTCTAAATAAACCATATCCACCAGTTTTCCCTAGTTACTCTACTGGTTCCATCTTCAAAGAATTCTTTTAGATTTGTCAAGCATGATTTTCCTTTCTTCAATCCATGCTGAATTTGTCTGATTACACCACTGCTTTTCAAATGCTTGCTATGAAATCCTTGTAAGAAGTCTTACAACACCAGGCTAAAGTCCAACAGGTTTGTTTCAAACACTAGCTTTCGGAGCACTGCTCCTTCCTCAGGTGAATCAGCGCCAGGGTCCCAGGTTCGATTCCCCGCTGGGTCACTGTTTGTGCGCACTCTGCACATTCTCTCCATGTCTGTGTGGGTTTCCTCCGGGTGCTCCAGTTTACTCCCACAGTCCAAAGATGTGCAGGTCAGGTGCATTGGCCATGATAAATTGCCCTTAGTGACCAAAAAAAAAAGGTTAGGAGGGTTATTGGGTTATGGGAATAGGGTGGAAGGCTTAAGTGGGTCGGTGCAGACTCGATGGGTCAAATGGCCTCCTTCTGCACTGTATGTTCTATGTTCTGATTTGTATGTCTCTTCTTTGAATCTAATACTATCTCTAATTTCCCTTGTAAGCCAAACAGGAATAAACAACTATTGGAGGTTATCTATTCTTTCCTCGAATGTCTGCCGTTGCCTGTCCACTGTCCTTTTCAGTAATGTTTCCCAGTCCTTCATAGCTAGCTCATGCCTCATAACTTCATAGTGACCTTTATTGAGGTTTAGGACACTGGTCTCCGAATCAACTATCTCACTATCCAACTTGATGAAGAATTCTATCACAATGTGGTCACTCATCCCCAAGGGTTCCCTTGCAGCCAGATTGCCAACTAATCCTTTCTCATTGAACACCCAGTCCAAGATGGTCTGTTCCCTTGTTGGTTCCTCAACATGTTAGTCCAGAAAACCATCCCATATGCACTCCAGAAATACTTCCTCTTCTGTACTGTGACTAATTTGTCTTATTCAATCTATATGCAGATAAAGTCACCCATAAGCACAGATGTTCCTTTATCACATGCATCTCTGATTTCCTGTGTAAAGCTAATACCCAATTGCAGATTGGTGGTTTCTATACCACGCCTAGAAATGTTTTTTATCCCTTGGTGTTTCTTAACTTGACCCATACAGATTCCACATCATCTGTGCGAATATATTTCCTCAATATTGTATCAATATCTTCTTTAATCAACAATGCAACACCACACCTTTCCTTTCTGTCTGTCCTACCTGTCATGATATGTATATTGACTGGCATGTAAAGAGTTAACAAGTTAATGTTAATGCTTCTTTCCACTAGAGGGAACCACAGGACAGTCGTATAAATATCATGTGACTTCTGGGATTCTGGGTAGAAGGTGTTTAGGCACAAGATAGATCAGTTGTGTTTTTGAGAGTTCTGCAGTTAGAGATAGCAAAGTTTAATGTAGTAGCCTTATACTTCAGGAATACCTATGAATCATATTTGGTAGTATTAATAAATTAGTTTTGTTAGTTAAGAAAGCTGGTTGTTCTATGGAGAACAGCACACTTCCTAAAAACTGAAGTTTAGTTCCCATCCTGGTCAACTTGGAACCATGTCTAGGTAATCCCAAACATATAATACCCCTTTAAATCGATTTGTGCAACTAATTCAGCCATTTTATTTCAAATGCTTGGGCGTACAGGCACAAAACCTCAAGGCTTGTCCGTTTAACGTTCCTTGTCATCCCCATTACTTTTACAGTGTCATTATCTGATTATAGGCCCTTGATTTCTCTACCTATCACTTTTCTTATTCTCCTTGCTGTCTCTTTCTCTTGTTCTTAATTCCCACTGCTCTAAATTGTTACATACGTTCCCATTCCCTTGCCCTATTAGTTTAAACCCTCCCCAACTGCTCCAGCAAGTACCCGCCCCGGACATCATTCTCGGTCCCATTTCTCAGCCTTTCTTTTCACGTTCGAGACCCACCTTAGAATCCAACTACAGCACTGCTATGATCTTAAATTAGCCCTCCTCATAGTGTCCTCTTTGGCTTAGCCCTGATTATTTCTGCCTATAAAGGTGCCATATGAATGCAAGGTACTTTTATTATTTTGGATCAATTTGGTAGTCACATTTCAGTAGGTTCACTCTAGCCATTGGAGTTTGGATTATGATTTGGCTTAACAAGGCACTATTGTCACAAGTAGGCTTGCATTAACACCACAATGAAGTTACTATGAAAAGCCCCTAGTCGCCACATTCCGGTGCCTGTTCGGTACACAGAGGGAGAATTCAGAATGTCCAAATTACCTGACAGCAGGTTTTTTGGGACTTGTGGGATGAAACCGGAACACTCGGAGGAAATCCACGCAGACACAGAGAGAATGTGCAGACTCCACACAGACAGTGATCCAAGCAGGGAATTGAACCTGGGACCCTGAAGCTTTGAAGCAACAGTGCTACCCACTGTGCTACCATTGATATCAAAAATTAACATTGGAACATAGGAATTGGGAGCAGAAGTAGATAATTCAACCCTTTGAGCCTGCTCTGCCATTCAATCAGATCATAGCTTATCTCTTCTTGGTCTCAAATCCACCCCCCCCCCCCACCTTTTTCCCACATCCCTTCAACCTGTTCTTTATCAAAAATATTTTGATCTCTTTCTTTAAACCATTTATTGACTCAGACTCCACCGCACTATGGGGTAGCAAGTTCCACAGATTTACCATTCTCTGCGAGAAGTAGTTCCTCCACATCTCAGTTCTAAATCTACCGTCTCTCAACCTATATCCGTGACCTCTCGTTCTAGATTTCCCCGCAGGGGGAAAATTTTGTCTACGTGCACTTTATCAATCCCATTTAGTATTTTATACACCTGGATCAGATCCCCAATCGCCCTTCTGAACTCCAGCAAGTATAAACCCAAACTGTTCAATCTTTCCTCATATATCAACCCTTTCATCCCCGGAATCAATCTGGTGAACCTCCTCTGAACTGCCTCCAATGCTACCACATCTTTATTCAAATAAGGAGATCAAAACTGGACACAATACTCCAGATGTGGTCCTCTACAATTGTACATCCTATACAATTGCAACAACACTTCTCTACCTTAATATTCCAGTCCTTTTGCAATAAACACTAATGTTCCATTTGCCTTTTTAATCACATGGGGTAAGCCATGGGGTACGGGCCTCTGGCACGGAGTCTGTCCCTGTTGCTCAGAAGGGAAGGGGGGAAAGGAGTAGAACATTAGTAATTGGGGACTCAATAGTCAGGGGCACAGATAGGAGATTTTGTGGGAGCGAGAGAGACTCACGTTTGGTATGTTGCCTCCCAGGTGCAAGGGTACGTGATGTCTCGGATCGTGTTTTCCGGGTCCTTAAGGGGGAGGGGGAGCAGCCCCAAGTCGTAGTCCACATTGGCACTAACGACATAGGTAGGAAAGGGGACAAGGATGTCAGGCAGGCCTTTAGGGAGCTAGGATGGAAGCTCAGAGCGAGAACAAACAGAGTTGTTATCTCTGGGTTGTTGCCCGTGCCACGTGATAGTGAGATGAGGAATAGGGAGAGAGAGCAATTAAACACGTGGCTACAGGGATGGTGCAGGCGGGAGGGATTCAGATTTCTGGATAACTGGGGCTCTTTCTGGGGAAGGTGGGACCTCTATAGACAGGATGGTCTACATCTGAACCTGAGGGGCACCAATATCCTGGGGGGGAGATTTGTTAGTACTCTTTGGGGGGGTTTAAACTAATTCAGCAGGGGCATGGGAACCTGGATTGTAGTTTTGGGGTGCGAGAGATTGAGAGTAGAGAGGTCAGGAGCACAGTTTTGACTTCGCAGGAGGGCGGCAGTGTTCAGGTCTGTGGTTTGAAGTGTGTCTATTTCAATGCCAGGAGTATACGAAATAAGGTAGGGGAACTGGGAGCATGGGTTGGTACCTGGGACTTCGATGTTGTGGCCATTTCAGAGACATGGATAGAGCAGGGACAGGAATGGTTGTTGCAGGTTCCGGGGTTTAGGTGCTTTAGTAAGGTCAGAGAAGGGGGCAAAAGAGGGGGAGGTGTGGCGCTGCTAGTCAAGGACAGTATTACGGTGGTAGAAAGGATGCAAGATGGGGACTCTTCTTCCGAGGTAGTATGGGCTGAGGTTAGAAACAGGAAAGGAGAGGTCACCCTGTTGGGAGTTTTCTATAGGCCACCTAATAGTTCTAGAGATGTAGAGGAAAGGATGGCGAAGATGATTCTGGAAAAGAGCGAAAGTAACAGGGTAGTTGTTATGGGAGACTTTAACTTTCCTAATATTGACTGGAAAAGATATAGTTCGAGTACATTGGATGGGTCGTTCTTTGTACAATGTGTGCAGGAGGGTTTTCTGACACAATATGTTGACAGGCCAACAAGAGGTGAGGCCACTTTGGATTTGGTTTTGGGTAATGAACCAGGCCAGGTGTTAGATCTGGAGGTAGGTGAACACTTTGGAGACAGTGACCACAATTCGGTGACCTTTACGTTAGTGATGGAAAGGGATAAGTATACCCCGCAGGGCAAGAGTTATAGCTGGGGGAAGGGCAATTATGATGCCATTAGACATGACTTAGGATGTGTTGGTTGGAGAAGTAGGCTGCAAGGGTTGGGCACACTGGATATGTGGAGCTTGTTCAAGGAACAGCTATTGCATGTTCTTGATAAGTACGTACCAGTCAGGCAGGGAGGAAGGGGTCGAGCGAGGGAACCGTGGTTTACCAAAGAAGTGGAATCTCTTGTTAAGAGGAAGAAGGAGGCCTATGTGAAGATGAGGCGTGAAGTTTCAGTTGGGGCGCTTGATAGTTACAAGGAAGCGAGGAAGGATCTAAAGAGAGAGCTGAGACGAGCAAGGAGGGGACATGAGAAGTCTTTGGCAGGTAGGATCAAGGAAAACCCAAAAGCTTTCTATAGGTATGTCAGGAATAAAAGAATGACTAAGGTAAGAGTAGGGCCAGTCAAGGACAGTGGTGGGAAGTTGTGTGTGGAGGCTGAGGAGATAAGCGAGATACTAAATGAATACTTTTCGTCAGTATTCACTCAAGAAAAAGATAATATTGTGGAGGAGAATGCTGAGACCCAGGCTATTAGAATAGATGGCATTGAGGTGCGTAGGGAAGAAGTGTTGGCAATTCTGGACAAGGTGAAAATAGATAAGTCCCCGGGGCCGGATGGGATTTATCCTAGGATTCTCTGGGAAGCCAGGGAAGAGATTGCTGAGCCTTTGGCTTTGATTTTTAGGTCATCATTGGCTACAGGAATAGTGCCAGAGGACTGGAGGATAGCAAATGTGGTCCCTTTGTTCAAGAAGGGGAGTAGAGATAACCCCGGTAACTATAGGCCGGTGAGCCTAACGTCTGTGGTGGGTAAAGTCTTGGAGAGGATTATAAAAGATACGATTTATAATCATCTAGATAGGAATAATATGATTAGGGATAGTCAGCATGGTTTTGTGAAGGGTAGGTCATGCCTCACAAACCTTATCGAGTTCTTTGAGAAGGTGACTGAACAGGTAGACGAGGGTAGAGCAGTTGATGTGGTGTATATGGACTTCAGTAAAGCGTTTGATAAGGTTCCCCACGGTCGGCTATTGCAGAAAATACGGAGGCTGGGGATTGAGGGTGATTTAGAGATGTGGATCAGAAATTGGCTAGTTGAAAGAAGACAGAGAGTGGTAGTTGATGGGAAATGTTCAGAATGGAGTTCAGTTACGAGTGGCGTACCACAAGGATCTGTTCTGGGGCCGTTGCTGTTTGTCATTTTTATAAATGACCTAGAGGAGGGCGCAGAAGGATGGGTGAGTAAATTTGCAGACGACACTAAAGTCGGTGGAGTTGTAGACAGTGCGGAAGGATGTTGCAGGTTACAGAGGGACATAGATAAGCTGCAGAGCTGGGCTGAGAGGTGGCAAATGGAGTTTAATGTGGAGAAGTGTGAGGTGATTCACTTTGGAAAGAATAACAGGAATGCGGAATATTTGGCTAATGGTAAAATTCTTGGTAGTGTGGATGAGCAGAGGGATCTCGGTGTCCATGTACATAGATCCCTGAAAGTTGCCACCCAGGTTGATAGGGTTGTGAAGAAGGCCTATGGTGTGTTGGCCTTTATTGGTAGAGGGATTGAGTTCCGGAGCCATGAGGTCATGATGCAGCTGTACCAAACTCTGGTACGGCCGCATTTGGAGTATTGCGTACAGTTCTGGTCGCCTCATTATAGGAAGGACGTGGAAGCTTTGGAACGGGTGCAGAGGAGATTTACCAGGATGTTGCCTGGTATGGAGGGAAAATCTTATGAGGAAAGGCTGATGGACTTGAGGTTGTTTTCGTTAGAGAGAAGAAGGTTAAGAGGTGACTTAATAGAGGCATACAAAATGATCAGAGGGTTAGATAGGGTGGACAGCGAGAGCCTTCTCCCGCGGATGGAGGTGGCTAGCACGAGGGGACATAGCCTTAAATTGAGGGGTAATAGATATAGGACAGAGGTCAGAGGTGGGTTTTTTACGCAAAGAGTGGTGAGGCCGTGGAATGCCCTACCTGCAACAGTAGTGAACTCGCCAACATTGAGGGCATTTAAACATTTATTGGATAAGCATATGGATGATAAGGGCATAGTGTAGGTTAGATGGCCTTTAGTTTTTTTTTTCCATGTCGGTGCAACATCGAGGGCCGAAGGGCCTGTACTGCGCTGTATCGTTCTATGTTCTATGTTCTATGTTCTATGCTCTACCTGATTACCGACTTTCTGCGCTTCATGAACAAAGGCACCCAGATGCATCTTGAATCTCCTTTCCTTTTAGATAATAATTTGCCTTTCTATTTTTTGAGCCAAAATAAATAATCTCACACCTACCGACATTAAACTCCATCTGCCAAATTCAGGTCCAGTCTCCAAACCTATTCATATCCGCCTGTAAAACTTTATCTCCTCTTCACTGCCTGCTTTCCCACATATCTTAGATTATATTTTAGTATCATCCGCAAATTTTGCTATGTTACACTCTGTCCCTGCTTGCAGATCATTTATATTGACTGCAAACAGTTGAGGTCCGAGGACTGATTCCTGTGGCACCCTGTCAGTTACAGTTTTCCAACCAGACACGGACCCATTTATCCCGACCCTCTGCTTTCTGTCAGTCAGCCAATCCTCAATCCAATCTAGTACTCTACCCCCAATTCCCTGCGATCCCATCTTCTGGATCAGCCTTTTATGTGGCACCTTATCAAACACCTTCTGGAAGTCTAGATACACCACATCCACAGGTTCCCCATTATCCACCTTGCTGGTTATGTCCTTAAAGAACTCAAGCAAGTTTTTCAAGCATGACTTACCCCTCATAAAACCATGCTGACAATGGTCGATTGAACATATAATGGAAATAATGGGATAATAGTTTATTAGTCTACCTATTCACAAAACCCCCGTTCCGCCTTCACGCAGACATGCACAAGACAGACACACAGTGAAGGGGATCGGAAAGGTAAAAACATAACAGGGCTCAAGAGGTATGAGAAATTTGAGGAACTTTGCTGCGGGGTTGAGGTCTTGTAGGCGGCGACCTCTTCAGCATGTGAGGTCTTCTGGGTAATCACCTTCACACAGGAGATTCAGATCTGTGCAATTCTATCATCTGACCATCAGATGGACTCTCAGTCTCGCTGAGATATTACTGGAGTTTGCGACCTGAGACTTTGCAGCAGATTTTACAAAGATAAAAACATTTATGTAATGAGTCAAGGGGATTCCATCTGATGAGTGAAGGGGATTCGTCGCAACCATGATGGGTGGGAGAATAGCGGGAGGTGAGCTCCTACACCTCCCGCTATTCTCCCACCCCTCGCAAAATGGCATGGCGCAAAACCAGCGAAGAATCGCGGGCCGCCGTTTTTCACGGCGACCGGCGATTCTCCGACCCCGATGGGCCGAGCGGCCGGCCGTTCACGGCCACTTCACGGCGGCGGCAACCACACCTGGTCGCTGTCGTCGTGAAACGGGCGGCAGATGCTCGTTTGGGGCTTCTAGGGGGCCTTTTGGGGCAAGAGCACCACGACTATGCTCGGGAGGGGACAGGCCCGCGATTGGTGCCCACCGATTGTCGGGCCGGCGTCCAAATCGGACACATTATTTCCCCTCCGCCGCCCCGCAAGATCAAGTGACCACGTCTTGCGGGGCGGCTGAGGGGAAAGACGGCAACCGCGCATGCCACCACTATCTCCGCCTCCCCTTCCACAGCCGGCATCATAATAACGTTGAGGAGCCTTCGCACATTCGTATTCAACTGCCTTCCCTTCACAAACCCCGTCTGGTCCTCATGAATGACCCCGGGCACGCAATCCTCTATTCTTATGGCTAGGGTCTTTGCCAGCAGCTTGGCGTCGACATTTAGCAGTGAAATCAGCCTATATGACCCGCACTGCAGAGGGTCCTTGTCCCGCTTCAGGATCAAGGAAATCAGCGTCCATGACATAGTTGGGGGAAAAGCCCCCCCCTCCCTTGCCTCGTTAAAGGTCCGGACCAACAGGGGGCCCAACAGGTCCACATACCTTTTATAAAATTCCGCCGGAAACCCATCTGGCCCCGACGGCTTCCCCGACTTCATGCTCTCTATCCCCTTGACCACCTCCTCCAGCTCGATCGGCGCCTCCAGTCCTTCCACCTGCTCCTCCTCCACCTTTGGAAATCGCAGCTTGTCCAAGAAGCGCCCCATTCCACCCCACTCCACAGGGGGTTCTGACTGGTACAGTTCCCCATAGAAGTCCCTGAAGACCCCATTAACATCTAACCCCCTCTGCACCACCTTCCCAGCTCTATCCGTCACTCCCCCAATCTCCCTGGTCCCGCTTTTGGAGCTGGTGTGCCAGCATCCTGCTCGCCTTCTCCCCATATTCATACACCGCCCCCTGTGCTTTCCTCCACTGAGCTTCCCCCTTTCTGGTAGTCAATAGGTCGAACCTGGCCTGAAGGCTACGCCTCTCCCCCAGCAATCCCTCCTCTGGAGCCTCCGCATAGCTCCTATCCACCCTCACCATCTCCCTTATCAGTCTCTCCCTCTCCCTCTGCTCCCCCCTCTCCCTATGGGTTCGGATGGAAATCAATTCCCCTCTAGTCACCGCCTTCAATGCCTCCCAAACCGTCCCCACTCGGACCTTCCCGTTGTCGTTGGCCTCAAGTACCTCTCGATACACCCCCGAACTCTCTCGGCCGCCTCCTCGTCTGCCAGCAGCCCCACCTCCAAGCGCCAGAGCGGACGTTGGTCCCTCTCTTCCCCCAGCCCGAGGTCCACCCAGTGCGGGGCATGATCTGAAATGGCAATGGCGGAGTATTCCACATCCTCCACCCTCGAAACCAGCCCCCTGCTCAGGACAAAGAAATCAATCCTCGAATAGGCCTTATGCACGTGGGAGAAAAACAAGTACTCCCTGGCCCTTGGCCTCGCAAACCTCCAGGGATCCACCCCCCCATCTGGTCCATAAATTCCCTCAACACCTTAGCCGCCGCCGGCCTCCTACCTGTCCGGGACTTGGATCGATCCAATGACCCAGCCCCCATCAGCGAGTTCAACATAACAACTACATAGGCCGCCAGGTCCGACCCCTTCAGCCCCTCCCTGAGGCCCAGGATCCGCAAATTCGTCCACCTCGACCGGTTGTCCAGCTCCTCGAACCGCTCCTGCCATCTTTTATGGAGCGCCTGGTGCATCTCCACCTTCCCCGCGACGGCCACGGCCTCATCCTCCCTTTCGGAGGCCTGCTTCTGCAGCTCCCGGATTGCAGCCCCCTGGGCTGTCTGGGTCTCCATCAGCTCCCTGGTGGGAACCTTCAACGACTCCAGCAGCTCCACATTAAGCTCCTGGAAGCAGCGCAGCAGAGTCGCCTGCTGCTCCTGCGCCCACTGCCTCCAGTCCTCCGGGCCTCCGCCGGCCGCCATTTTGTCTTTCTTCCCCCGCTTTTCCAGGGGTCCTTCCACCGTTTTTCTCCTTACCCCACTCCTGGTCCGGACCATAGGACCGTAGGGGTCGACTCCTGTCCTCTTCCCACGTCGGGATTTGCCAATAAAGTTCCGTTGGGGGCCCTGAAAAGAGCCCCAAAGCCCGTTTTCAGCTGGAGCTGCCGAATGGGCGGCTTAGGTCCGCATTGCCGCCACCGGAAGACCGAACTGGTCGAGTCCTAAAGGACATAACTGCTAGACTGGGGGACAGGGTGGAGGCATGGCCTTAAGTAGGGTACTCCTTCCAAGGGCCGGTGCAGACTCGATGGGCTGAATGTCTCGTTCGGCACTGCAGGGATTCTATGATCTTCACACTGCCCTCCATCATGTTGTTTGGCACGACCACTGTGCTACATGGGATAGATTTCGGACAGATCTAGAAATGCAACATTGGACATCCATAAGACACTTGGCCATCATCAGCTGCAGAATTATATACAACGACAATCTGTAACCTTATGGCCCAGTTGTGAATGGTGGTGGATAAATAAACAATTTTAAATATCCCCATCCTCAATGATAGAGGAGCCCCGTGCATCCACATAAATGTAAGGCTAAAGCATTTGCAACAATCTTCAGCAGAAGTGACAACTCGATGATCCATTTTGCCTTCCTCCAGAGGTCTCCAGCATCACAGATGCCAGTTTTCAAACAATTCGATTCACTCCATTGTGATATCGAGGAACGGCTGAAGGCACTGGAATCTGCAAAGGCTATCACCCCTGACAACCTTGCAGCAATAACTCTGAAAAACTATGCTCCAGAACTAGCTGTGCCCCTAACCAAGCTATTCCAGTACAGCTACAATATTGACATCGACCCAGCCTTAAGGAAAATTGCCCAACTACGTCCTGGATAGAAAAAAACAGGACAAATGCAGCACAGCCATATATCGCCCCATCAGTCCACTGTCAATCGTCAGTAAAGTGATGGTTGGGGTTGTCGACAATGCTATTACGCAGCATTAATTAACCAAATGTGCTCGCTCACTGATGCTCAGGTTAGGTTCTGCCAGGGTCAGCCAGCTCCTGACCTCATTATAGCATTGGTCCAAAAATGGGCAAAAGATTCAAACTCAAGAGGCCAGCTGAGAGTGACTGCCCTTGATATCAAGGCCACATCAAGGAGCTCTGGCAAAACTGGAGTCAATGGGTGTGATTTTATGGAAAGATTTCTAAATGTGGTAGTGAGCGGGAACTGCTGCGAGCTTCCCGGTGCTTGAACCGGAGAGGCCGGGAACGCTACTCAACAAGGCTCCACGGCTTCTCGGCCCAAATGAAGGCTCGCCAGCCGATTCACTAGGACCGCCTCACCAGCCCCACACGCCCCATTACAAGGTTGAGCAGCACTTGAACAGCACTTGCACAGCCAACCCCACTCAGCTCGCAGCCATAGCACCGAGAAGATCATAGAATTATCATAGAATTTACAGTGCAGAAGGAGGCCATTCGGCCCATCGAGTCTGCACCGGCTCCTGGAAAGAGCACCCTACCCCCATAACCCAGTAACCCCACCCAACACTAAGGGCAATTTTGGACACTAAGGGCAATTTATCATGTCCAATCCACCTAACTTGCACATCTTTGGACTGTGGGAGGAAACCGGAGCACCCGGAGGAAACCCACGCACACACGGGGAGGATGTGCAGACTCTGCACAGACAGTGACCCAAGACGGAATCGAACCTGGGACCCTGGAGCTGTGAAGCGTTTGTGCTATCCACAATGCTACCGTGCTCCCCCAAGATTTGGAGACGCGGACCTGGGGAGGCTCTCAGATGCAGTGGAGGCCAGGAGAGCTGTCATGTTTCCCCCATGAGGTCCGGAGGTTGGACATGTCCGTCATCTGTTCAAACGACTAGCAACACCTGTACACACTGGACTGTTGTGAGCCCCTCCCTCTGGGTCTCTCCCTGGCCTGATAAGTGGCTGTGTCCTCAGGATATGGGGTGAGTCCCTGCACTTGGGCCATTGTGTCGGGCATCTGCAGACGCTGCTGCTGCCGCCATATCTGGTGTCTGGCCACCCGGCCTGCCAGCAACACTGCTACGGCCTGTTCTGCGGGGTCCAAAATACCGTCCATTCCACTCAATGCCTGTAAGGAATTGGGACAGGGTGTCAGACTGACAGAAAGCATTTACCCTCCATTCGCCTATTGATTCCCCCCTCCCCCATGTCCTGCGTAAGCACTCCCAGCCGCAGCGGGCCCCCCTCAACGGACCCTAGTCCCTGTGTCCCAGACACCACATGGCATCACCAGCACCTGGCACTGGTCCCACCCCGTTGCACTTACCCACTCTCCGGCTGTGGACATGTTCTCGGATCAGTGCCCCATCCACTTGGCGTTCCGATGTTGGCTGCTGCATGTGTGGTGTTGCCTCCTGCAGTGTTCAAGCACAGTATCCAGGCATCACGGTCTGATCGGGTTGCTGGATAATGACTCCCACATGCTACGTGGCATGCCCACCCACAGGAATCCACTTGGATTGTGTGAAATGCTCACTTAATCACAACTGCCAATTCCCTGTTATCAATAGACTTCAGTCACACGGCCAGAGACCTCTGCAGTCGGTGGGGGTTATGAGTGGTCGGTGGGGCAGACAGGCAGGGACAAGGGTTGCCTCTGAAATGGGTACGCACAATCCAGGAGTTGGCATGGTGGAACTGCGTGCGGTTTCCCACCAGCGCCTCCCCCCCACCATTCCATGGTGGCCCACCACTTGCTGGGGAGGCCAATGAATCGCAGGAGGCCGTTGGATAAGGGGTGGCTCCTGTTAATTGTATGGAAATTGGGCTTAAGTGGTGATAATTGGTTTCTTGCCACACTACAGCGAGATCCGGATTTCGCCTACGTGAGTGGGTAGTTTGCCCCGCAAACTGATGCTTGGATCGGTTTTAGTTTTCGGCCTCTCCAACTATTCACCAGCCTCGTTTCGCTCGAGCAAGAGGTCGGAGAATCGCGCCCAACGGAAATGAGGGGAAAACACCCTGCTGTTTGGAGTCATACTTGACACAAAGGAAGATGGCTGTGGCTGTTGGAGGTCAATAAACTCAGTGCCAAGCCATCAATGAAGGCGTTCCTCATGGTAGTGTCATAGGGCCAACCATCTTCAGTTACTTCATCAATGTGCTTCCTTGCATAAAGGTCAGAATTGAGGATGTTCGCTGATAATTGCACAATGTTCAGTATCATTCGCAATTCCTCAAACACTGATGCAGTCTGTGTCTATATGCAGCAAGACCTGGACAATATCCAGGCCAGGCAATGACCATCTCCAATAACCATTGCCCCATGGCATTCAATGGCATTAACATTACTGAATCCATCCAAGGGCCTACTCCTGATCCTAATTCATATGTTTGTATGACAAACTTTGTGGCACTCTTCCTAACTGCACTATGGGTGTACCTACACCACGTGGACTACTGCGCTTCAAGGTCACTCACCACCATCTTTTGAAGGGCAATTAGGGATGGGCAATAAGTGCCTGCCCATCCAGCGATGCCCACACCCTGTGAAAGAATAAATGAAAAATAATTATCTTTAACCCCTGAAAGCTGGTTTTCCAGGGTGGAGGAATGCAAAGACTAGAACCTTGACGTAAATTACTATGTACATGGATGAGGAGGAGCAGGATTGATCAGACCTTTGATGTCTGACTCCCCTTAATCCACAATTCCCTCTATAACCCCCCCAATCCCCTCTCTGCTCTCCACCCCTTTAGATTCTCAACTCCTTCGCTCATCCCCATTTCCCTGTCCAATTTTTAACACCTCTCCAATTTCCAATTCACCTCTTGCCTCCCTGACCTTCAACGATTCCCAACTCCCTCACTAATGATGTGCCCCACGAGGGGACGTTGGTGTAGAGCTAATGTCACCAGACTAATAATCCAGAGGCCCAGGCTAATACTCGGGACCACAGGCTCCAATCCCACCACGGCAGCCGGTGGAATTCGATTAGTCAATCTGGAACAGAAAGCGAGTCTCGGTAATGTTGACCACAAAGCTATCAATCATCAAAATAAAAGCGAGGCAGCAGAATAAAATAAGAAAGAAAAAGAGAAAATGTGGGGAAAAACTCAAGAGGTCTGGACGCATCTGTGGAGAGTGAGGCAGAGATAATATTTTGAGACCAACAGGACTCTTCTTTGGAACCTTAACTGGCTTCTGAAATGGCCTAGCAAGCCACCTCAATTCAAGGGCAATTAAGGATGGGTGACAAATGCTGGCCTTGGAACCAATCCCCACATCCCATGGAAGAATGAGGACAAAATATCTTCAACTCCCTCTCTGATCCTCAATGTATTACATTGCATTTGTTAGATTAATAAGGTTTAAATTAGTACAGCATGTGGTGGAGAGACGAGGCTTTGATTTTAATTCAAAAGTAATTAATTCATTAATTAGTAACTTAATTAAGATACAATAAGGGTACGACAGGCCAGGTGATCTGGTTGCAGGATGTAAGTCATCCTGGATGCCAGTGTAATTCAGGGTCAATCCATTTGCCGGAAATATCAGTGGCTTCAGGGGCTTCGGCTCAGATTGGCTGAATGGCGGCCGCGCTGCGGACATTCTGACACATCATGGGGGTGGGGGTGGGGTGCGTGGAATGTTACCTGGGCATATTGATCTAGAAGGCAGTCACGCGTCTGAAGGGTAGGGTCTTCTGTTTTGGTCAATGGTCAGAAGAGTGTGACTGAAGTGAAGGGGGTAAGAGGATTGATGAGGTCGAAGTGGATGTGCCTCAATCCTTGTCTAACAGGGTTCAAGGTGCTTGCAACCTGTATGGACAAGAGTGGGACCTAAGAATGGATGAGCAACTGACCATGGCGCAATGGCACAGAAGCCATTTAAGTGGGGGTTGTGGGGGGGGGTTGGAGCCAATGGTCAGAGACAATATAGTGGGGAGGATAAACACAGTTCCCTGCAGCTAAGAGTGAGCGTCCAGAAGCTTTTGCTATCTGGCTGGGTTCAGGACATCTGCTCTGGGCTGGAGACGAGCTTGCAGTGGGAGGAGGATGATCTAACGGCTGCGGTCCACAGAAGTACCAACAAGATTGGGAGGACAAGGAAGGAGGTTCTGCTTAGAGAATATGAGCAGCTGGGTCAAAATTTAAAAGCAGACCCTCAAAGGTAATTAGTCACAGAACATACAGTGCTGAAGGAGGACATTCGGCCCATCGAGTCTGCACCGACCCACTTAAACCCTCACTCCCACCCTATCCCCGTAACCCAATTACCCCTCCTAACCTTCTTGGTCACGAAGGGCAATTTATCATGGCCAATCCACCTAACCTGCACGTCTTTGGACTGTGGGAGGAAACCGGAGCACCCGGAGGAAATCCACGCAGACACGGAGAACGTGCAGATTCCGCACAGACAGTAATCCAGTGGGGAATCGAACCTGGGACCCTGACGCAGTGAAGCCACCGTGCTATCCACTGTGCTACCGCGCTACCCGACCTCCAGTCGCTCCAGTCTCTGGATTATTACCTGAGACACGAACAAATGTGCGCAGGGTAAATAAGATTAAAGAGTTAACTGTGTGACTCAAAGATTGATGTGGGAGAAATGCGTTTGATTCATGGGGTGAGGGCATCAGTTTTGGGGAAAGTGAGAGTTGTATCGTTGGGATGTGGTAAACTAAAGAGTGAAGGAAGTAAGAGAGCAATAAGGGAACTGTAAATCAAAGTGTGATTGGAGGGAAAAGAGCTTACAAGCACAAGTGTGCACCAGCAATTAATGCTGTACATTGCAAAAATAATAAGGCATAATTAAAGGCAATCAATCTGGCCGCACATAGCATTCGCAAGAAAGTAGGTGAATTGATGGCTCTAATAGAAATAAACAGATGTGACCCAAATGCTATTACAGAGACATGGCTGCAGGGTGACCAAAGTTGGGAACTGAAAGTTTTTTGAGGGTTGTTTTTGAAAACTCACCACTATTCTTAGAATTCCCCCTATACCAAAAAGGGCCGACATTCTAAATGGTGAACAGGGATTCTCACTCCCTGACTCCGATGCAGGCCAGTGGGTGCTATTCAGGTCAAACTATATTTTCAAATTATCCCCCGGTATAACCCATACCTTCACCGAAGATTTAACTACTAACCACTTAGTTGCATCAATGTCCTGGGTCCTACATTGCTAAGTAAGTAAAGTAGACTTTAGGAATAACCACTGTTTCAGGTTAAATAAAGTTATTTTATTATTATATTTTTTCTTTTAAAAGCTGAAATCACTTTCTTTACAGAAAGGTTAAAAGATCTTGCTTCTGGATCCTCCTGGTTCGTTGAAGGGACCTTCAGGCCCACCTTGACAATCAATCTTCTTTAAAGTCTGGTCTTCTTGAGATGTATTCGCTGGTTAGCTCCGTTGCTGTGTCTTGCCGATCCCATGTACTGAGCTATAAAAGCTGGCTCTGCTAGCTATCTCTCAGCTGACTCTGACTCCTGTTTAAATTCTAGTCTTCCTTAGATGTATAGCTGATTAAGCTCGGCTGCTTGTCTGGTCTTTCCCATGACCGAGCTGTGAGAGCTGAATATGCTTCTCTCCTCGCTCCTCTCACTGAGTTCTCCTCTGCTTCTGCTTCTACCCCCTGGGTTTATATTCTCCTTCTAACAATTATTAAGTTTTTATTACCTTATTGTCAATTAACTTTTTTCACTTTGATTGTTAAAAAGTATCTTTGATCTAAACATTCTAATACAACTAATTATTCATTTTGGGCATAACCTCACTTCTCAGATCTGATTACATTGTCCTTTGTGATGTTCAAAGTTCCTCTGTGATATTCAAAAATGCTTTAGTTTCAAGAGGTGTTACTTCTAATTCCTGTGATTTCTATAGTTTAATTTTCCAATTGTCCCCAGCTCATAACTTTGCCTTTGATTTTGACTTTAAATTATGTTTCTCGTAGACTGGTTGTCTCCAATTTCTTTAATTTACTTGATGTTAGTAGAATTTCACACTTAGAATTGACACCAAATTCAACTGAACCTAATCCATTCCTTTTCCAGATGCTTCCTAAGATAGTTACTTTCCATGAAGGTGTGAACCATTGTTTTTAGCTTAATACAAATCCTGTATGTTTGCTAAGCCTGCTTGTGAGAAAGAATCTGCATTTTATAATCCTGCTCTTCGCAGCTGCTATTAACCCCCATGGGATCTTTCCCTGTATCCTCTCAGACCAGATATTGCCAGAGCTCCATGTTTCAAATGACACATTTTTCTGTATTTTCAACAATATTCTACATTTAGGAAGACTATGCACAATGGAAAAGGATGAGGCATTTGCGAATAAGTGATCAGTGATAGAGGACCTTAGATCAGAACAGCAAGATGTAGAATCAGTTTGGCGGAGCTAAGAAACAGAATGGGGCCGCAAACTTTGGTTTGGGTTATTAACAGCCCACAAAATAGTAGTGGTAACGTGTAATAGTATAATGTGTCATGTGAGTGTCCCTTTAAGAAAGGTTTAGTCCCTTATCATGTGACTTGTAGGACATTGGGCTGTGGCTGTGAGGTGAGAGGGGGTTTCAGTTTTTCAGTTTGCCTGCGTTGGTCTGCAGAAGGAGAAAGAAGGGGTTTCCCTGTTTTTCTCTGTTTTCATTTTAAAAGCTGTTCCAGTAAAAAGCCCATTAGTTGTGGCTAACTGCCTTGGTAACGTTAAATATATAGTTGCTTTCCGGAAGGAGTTTTAATCTGCTGGTTGGAACTGGATCAGAATTTCAGGAGAAGGACCAGTCCCATTCAAGTGAGAATACAGTGTGCTGGGCTTCGCCCTTGGAAAAGGGGTTTTGGTTTAATTGGATTTTGTTATTGAATTGGAACAGCTAAGGGGGGATTCATCAAGTGTTATGTACATAGATTACTGTAGCTGTGTGGTGTCTTTATGTTTGCAATTGATAAAAATCCTTGCTGTGTTTATATCTATATATGTTAACTACATTCTTAGAATAAACCTTGTTTTGATTAAAGTGTCTCAGAAGTCTGATGAATCACACGTGCAATGAAGGCTTTTGTGCTCATCCTAGCCAAATTCAACATAAAGGTTGTAGTCAGGTGAACTTCATAATACACTTTGGAGTTTCTAAGCCCTGGTCCATAACAAATGTATAATAGTATAATGTACAATAGCAGTGGTAAAGTAGAGCACAGTAAAAATCAGGAAATTAGGGGTGTGGGTTTTTAAAGGATAGGCTTGCAGATCATCAAGGTACAAACAAACAAGAGCTTTATTGGAAGGTGTCTTCTCTACAGGCTGCTGGACCAGATGGACTGTTAGCCTGCCCAAACTGCCAATGACATCATCAATACGTCACATGATCAAACAAGTGACATTGTTCCAACTAGGAACAAATATGAATACACAACAAGGAGTGCATGCAACAAGGGTAACATAGTAATCATGGGCAAATTTCAATCTACGTATAGATTGGTTAAAGCTAATTAGCACCATTGCTGAGGAGGATGAATTCTTGGAATGTATACTTGACAGTTCTCAAATAATATGCTGAGGAATGGACTAGACAAGAGTCATTTTATATCTACAATGATGCAATGAGAAAGGACTCATTAATAATCTTGTAGTCAATGAGCCTTTTGGGAAGAGTGACCATAAGATGATTAAATTTTACTAAGTTTAAAATTAATGCAGTTCAATTGACCTCCAGGAAACACAGATTTCTAAATTACCTAACTGTGAAATCTGCACCTCCTCATCTCCTCCATATCCCTGCCCCACAAAGATTTTCAGGATATAATAATCTGTAAGTGAGCATTTTCCCAATCAGTTTTGTTCGAGGAATTTCTAATTCAATTCTAAACAACATTGATTGAGCCAAAATTGATTTAATTTTCAAAGATCGTTTTAACTTGGAAATAACTGAACCTTAAATGTCAAATCCTGAACTTTCAAATTAGATGTAATGCAGCCTTTGTATATATCCACAGTGCACTGCAGCAACTTGCCAGGATATCTTCAACAGCACTTTCCCAAATCCACAGCCATCACCATGTAGAAGGCAAAATGGCAGAGATGCACCGGAACCACACCACCCCATGCTCCCCTGCAAGTCACACCAGTTACTTTGAAGTATATCATTTTCTCTTTGTAATTAGGGATAAAGAAGTGGCCCAAAGCCCCAATTGTAATTTATAAGTTCCTATACCATGAATGAGTGGGATTTGTGGCACAGTTGGCTGCCTCCCTGCCTCTGAGCCAGAAGCTCTGAGTTTTGGTCCTGCTCCAGAATTTGATGGCCAAGAAAAAGCCTTGATAACTTGGCCAAACAGGTTGAGCATCAACATGAAAACCTTCCAACATACATGCTTTAGGCAGGTGGTCAGGGCAGGAGGAGCTCCTGGTTAGCCATGTGATGGAAATAATATTGAAGCCTTTACCATCATGATTCATATCGCGGGATTACAATATGTATGTAAAAGTGTATGCTACTCAGCAACTCAAATGCCCATTTGGCTCACTAATGAAAGGAAATCTGCCATCCTTACATGGTCTGGCTTACATGTGGGTCCAGATCCACAGCAATGTGGTTGACTATTAAAATTCTCCGGTCCACGGAGAATCGCTCGCACGCGATTTACGCTGGGGGTCAATTGCCAGAGGCCCTCCCAGCGATGCTTCGGTCCCAACCGGCCGAATTCCCTATGGCGTGGTTCTAACCACGTCTGGCCGGTCGGGACTCTCGCACGGCGACTGCGGACGCAGTCCACGGCTACACGGCTGGGAGGTGGGGGGGGGGGTCAAGTATCCGGCGGGGGGGGGGGTCGTATGGGCAGCCGGCGCGGCGATCAGGCGGGTTAGATGGAATGGCGCAGGGCAGATCATTGGGACCTTCTTTGTTGGTCCAGGTCGGCTGGCTGAGTCCGCCATGGCGCTCGGCGAGGCCGCCGCCGTGCGCATGCGCAGACCGGAACCGGTAGTGCGCGTGCCCGTCTCCGCAGCTAAAGTTGCGAGAAACCTGTGAGTCCCCTGCAGGTAGGCGAATAGGCCTTAATTCTTTTAAGGAAAGTCGGCGTGGGGACATAGCCCCATTTTTGGAGAATCCAGCCCCAGCTGTTAGAAGCAATGAACCAAAATGAGCAGCTTCATTACTGATGCATCCCAGCATTATCTTTAAAGACCATTGCAAAGTACAAAATAAGCCACAGGATCACTGCGTCTGTTATTTTCATTACTTTATTTTCAACCTGCATACACAAAAGTCAGACTTCAATATTATTGTTCTTTAATTACAGCATTCTCAAAAACAATATTGTGCCCCGCTTTGTTCGCAGTTAATTATAGAAATTGTCAAAGCAAACCTGACATCATCTGCTTATGACATGCAAAAAACACCCCGAAAAAAGAGTCGGAAATAGTTTGAATAAACGTACAGTATAAAAGTATCAGGCGGTTAAAACCTTCTCTGCTTACATCGCCGCCCAAGAATATGGTCAACATCCGAAGATTCTGTCCCGTTAATTTCCTGAATGATTAATTTGGAGTGATGGCTTCCTTTATAACTGGCTCTCTGTTCAAATATGTGGCCCAGTAAACTAAATTAAAGATTCCAAAGAGCACAGGAAACACAACCCTGGACATTTTGTCGATCTTGCTGACACTGTTGTAAGACTTCTTAATTTCAGCAGCCTTTTCCTCAGCCCTCATTTGCACAGCCGTACTCTTTGAGATACTTGGTATGACCGGGTCCTTGGTAATATTCGGGGTGTAGGCCATTCCACCAATCGCATATGCATTGTTCATGTTCCTTGCCAAGGTTTCTTTTTTCTGAAAAACAGAATAATGCCGTAGGATGTTACAAGCATATCGGTCCTACGATTATAAACACCTTGGCCGGGATGCTCTGTATCCCACTGCTGCGATCGGGAATCCAGGTAGGCGGAGAATGCAGTGTCCCTGAATTGGTGCTCCCATCAAAGAGAGGTAAGTATATTCCAGTCACTCAATCCTTTGATTGCAATGCACTTACCTCTTTTTGATGTGATCGGTGTTTGTAACCATTGGGGTTTCACAGAGACCCTTACCCGTGAAGGGAGATGAATCAATCAATCAATCATTTTGGCAGCACGGTAGCATGGTGGTTAGCATAAATGCTTCACAGCTCCAGGGTCCCAGGTTCGGTTCCCGGCTGGGTCACTGTCTGTGCGGAGTCTGCACGTCCTCCCCGTGTGTGCGTGGGCTTCCTCCGGGTGCTCCGGTTTCCTCCCACAGTCCAAAGATTTGCGGGTTAGGTGGATTGGCCATGCTAAATTGCCCGTAGTGTCCTAAAAAGTAAGGTTGGGGGGGGTTGTTGAGTTACGGGTATAGAGTGGATACGTGGGTTTGAGTAGGGTGATCATTGCTCGGCACAACGTCGAGGGCCGAAGGGCCTGTTCTGTGCTGTACTGTTCTATGTTTATGTCTAAGGCTGCAGCTGTTTTGTGGAAGCTGTCAATCACAGCCCACTACTAGAAAATAATGAATGGCTTTCAGCTACAGGATCTGGGGGGTTTAGACACAGCTGTTCTCTTTCCAGGAATGGACACGTGGTGCTTTCAGGTGAATGTTACAACTGTAATTTTTGGCACTGCCCCATCTGTACTACTCTCGAGCTTCCAGGCAGGGGTCTTTTCCTGGGTGGGGGGGGGGGGGGGGGGGGGGGGTCCTAGTATTTAGGAGGTCTCTGTATTTAGGGAGTCCCTTGGGGATTCTCCCATTTTAGGGGGTTCGTGGTAGAGGAGGGGTGGACAGGGGTGCATTGTGGTCAGGAAGGGGAGGTAGCCCTCAGAGGACTTTGGGGGCAACTCCCTTAAGGAGGTACCCCCTTGGCCCACCGCGCGGCCCATCACCTCAGGCTTGTGATTCCTGGCCAAGTGACCCCCAGCCTAGGTGGCCGGAGTGCCGGAGAATAGGATGCCAGGCCTGCTAAGTGGCTGCATATGGCTCACTAAGTCTCATTTGCATTCATCTACATCCTCCTGCAGCAGCGCGGGTGCGAACCCCAATCCCCTTGCCAGCAGGGAGCGGTGAGGTTGGAGAATCACGATCAGATCGTTGCCCGCCGATCCCAGATTCATCCCCAGGTGTTAGTGCTATGCCTCAGGGGCTACAATTGATATGTAATACATGTATAACATATGCATCTGATTAAGCTGAACTGAGTAAAACAACAGCAAATCACAACTGAAGTAGAAGGTAATATGCTAATCAGTAAATTAACAATCACAAATTGAAGAACAGTGCTTCCAAACGGGTCAGCCCACAAACAGCTTCAAAGTGGTCCACCCAAGTTAATGCTACGACCAAGAAAGCACAACAGCGCCTATACTTCCTCAGGAAACTAAGGAAATTCAGCATGCCCACACTGACTCTTATCACCTTTTACAGGTGCACCATAGAAAGCATCCTATCTGACTGCATCACAGCCTGGTATGACAACTGCTCGGCCCAAGACCATAAGTAACTTCAGAGAGTAGTGAACACAGCCCAGTACATCACGCGAACCTGCCTCCCATCCATTAACTCTATCTACATCTCCCGCTGCCTTGGGGATGCGTGCAGCATAATCAAAAACCCCTCTCACCCAGCTTACTCACTCTTCCAACTTCTTCCATCAGGCAGGAGGTACAAAAATCTGAGAACACGCACAAACAGATTCAAATACAGCTTCTTCTCTGCTGTTACCAGACTCCTAAACAACCTTCTTATGGACTGACCTGATTAATACTACACTCCTGTATGCTTCACCAGATGCCGGTATCTATGTAGGCACATTGTGTACCTTGTGTTGCCCTATTATGTATTTTCTTTTCATGTGCTAAATGATCTGTTTGAGCTGCACGCAGAAAAATACTTTTCACTGAAGCTCGGTACACATAACAATAAACAAATCCAAGAAAAACAGGGCAGCCACTTAAATTAGCTGTCATATTTTTGTAAAACTTTTCATTTGCCTTCAAGTGTTCTTTTTCCATCTAAAACTGGCACGATGTTGATCAAAGGTCCACACCTTCTGCCAACATGATTTTGAAGCCATTTGGCAGCCCCAAGTTATGTTAACATGAACTATAGGTGATTGCAGCTTGCTGTCTCTAGTGGGTAACAGGTCAGCTCCTGAGCTCGGAGGAGATGAGCGCCAGGAAGAAGGGGCTGGATGACTCACCTGAACCAATAGCAGGCTGGAGCTTTGGGGTCCTTAGTCCACCCAAAATAAAAAGTTGGCATGTTTGCCTGATTGGTCACCTGCGGTGGCCATTTGTGCTTGAAGGTTGCACATAGAACATAGAACAGTACAGCACAGAACAGGCCCTTCGGCCCTCGGTGTTGTGCCGAGCAATGATCACCCTACTCAAACCCACGTATCCACCCTATACCCGTAACCCAACAACCCCCCCCCCCTTAACCTTACTTTTAAGGACACTACGGGCAATTTAGCATGGCCAATCCACCTAACCCGCACATCTTTGGACTGTGGGAGGAAACCCGAGCACCCGGAGGAAACCCACGCACACACGGGGAGGACGTGCAGACTCCGCACAGACAGTGACCCAGCCGGGAATCGAACCTGGGACCCTGGAGCTGTGAAGCATTTATGCTAACCGCCATGCTACCGTGCTGCCCCACGGTAATCAGGGTCCGACAAATGACACTGGCCTGACGGACACTATAAGCAGCTTACACTGGTTTTAGACTCGCTTATTTACAGACCCATCTCAATATTTCGTTATCGGGACTTTGGGCATCGATGGTTCCAAAATACCTCCCCTAATATTCCTTTTCTGATCCTCTTGTTCTCAAGTAAAGAAATGGGCAACCAGCCATCGTGATCAAATGCGATTTGAAATGCGATTTGAAACATGACAATACTTCCCATAGGGAGGCTGGGCTCTCTGTGAAATCCAGGACTGGGGGTCCATGAACGCCTATTACAGTTACCTCCATCAGCTGCCTGAACAGAGTCAGCAAGGCCTTTGCCTTGTTACTCATAGTGCCGACAGAGGCCCTAAAGTTGCACAGGAGTTCTCGGAATTTTCCACTGAGATCAGCAGAACGCCCACCAAAATGGAGGAGGGAGGGCTTTTCGTTCAATGCAACAGCTGAAGGACAGGGAAAATATATTTTTGTTGGTGGAATGTGCGGCATTGTGGGCAAAGGGTTGGAGTTTGCGACTAATTGGAGGGCACTTTCAATAAACTGACACAGGAGATTGACAAAATGGTCACCTTTCTATTCTACATGATCCTGTGATGCATCTTTTCCGCTATGTTTTTGTGCAATTATTAATGATATATGCATCCGATGTTTTCCACTCATTTACCCAATTATTTAACGTGTGATTCGCAAGTGTGAAACTTAGCGACAGCGAGAAACCAAACCTGTGAGCAGTACGTTAAAACATTTGTGCTGAATCAATATGTTCTTAACAAAACTGCAAGAATTGGCGATGTTACATATTATTCGGAGTTAATCATATTTTTGTGCTTCATGCAAGATTAATTGAGTAGAATTTCTCAAAGGTTTTGTCGCCATGTCGGGGGCGAAAAAAACAAGTAAACATACAGCTGGCTCATGGCCCAAAGGATCTCATTTCATAGTCTCTCGTTGACTTTATTTAAGGTTTGAACTCTCAATCATCACATTATACGAGTATGGCACATTGGAGGAGAAATATAATGGCCATGGAAACTATATATAAACCTTACGTTCGCATCAGGCTGTCAAAAGGAATGGTCTTAAGTTTGTAATTAATTTCAAACATGTTTTCAAAGGAATAATGCTGCAAAACAATTGCCGGATTGAGTTAGTTCAGATTGATGAACAAAAAACAGGCTAGAAATGACTGCTGGTGACGTCACTGTAAGATCGTTCATCATTTAAGACTCTCTCATTTATTTTCACCGGAGCGTTAACCAAGTTAGTCATTGTGAACAGATTAATGGCTCTGTTAAAACAGCAAAGTGAGGGATTTAATGCAAGGGGTTGTATAATAATATAGTTACTGTTCAAAACCTCCACCAGGCCCATCCACTTTGCTGCTGCTTTTAATGAACAACACTTCCAGCAACACAAAATATACCCCAAGAGCCAGCCACAGCTGACTGTGGGATCTGCGCAAAACAGATTTGATAATAATAATCTTTATTATTGTCACAAGTAGGCTTACATGAACACTGCAATGAAGTTACTGTGAAAAGCCCCTTGTCGCCACATTCTGGCGCCTGTTCAAGTACATGGAGGGAAAATTAAGAATGTCTAAGTTACCTAGCAAGCATGTCTTTTGGGACTTGTGGGAGGAAACTGGAGCACCCGGAGGAAACCCACGCAGACACGTGGAGAACGTGCAGACTCCGGACAGACAGTGACCCAAGCCAGGAATCGAACCCGGGTCCCTGGGGCTGTGAAGCAACAGTGCTAACCACTATACTATTGTGCCGCCCATTTAAAAAAAACATTTCTTGAGGTTTATGAAAAAAAATTTAAAACAAAATACAGAAATTAGCAAGAAAGAAAGACATTTTAACTGGAACTTGTTGGGCCAAATGTTATTGAAGTTGTGAATTAGAATTGACGAGAGGTGGCTGAAGCATTCAGAAATCAGGGGCGGGATTCTCCCCTACCCGGCGGGGTAGGGGATCCCGGCGTAGCGGAGTACCGCCAACCACTCTGGCGTCGGGCCTCACCAAAGGTGCGGAATTCTCCGCAGCTTTAGGGGCCAAGCCCTCAGATTGAGGGGCTAGGCCCGCACCTTTGGGGGCTAGGCCCGTGCCGGAGCAGTTGGCACCACGCCGACTGGCGCCAAAACCGGCACCAACGGCCTTTGACGCCCGCCGCCCGGCACCGGGGCTGGCCGAAAGGCCTTCGCCAGTTCGCGCATGCGCGCTGGGGGATTCTCTTCCGCCTCCGCCATGGTGTAGGCTGTGGCGGTGGCAGAAGAGAAAGAGTGCCCCCACGGCACTGGCCCGCCCGCCGATCGGTGGGCCCCGATCACGGGCCTGGCCACCGTGGGGGCACCCCCGGGGTCCAATTGCCCCCCCCAGGACTCCGGGGGCCCGCTCGCGCCGCCAATCCCCCTATAACCAGAGATGGTTCAAACCTCGGTGGTGGGAGAGGCCTCCCAGCGGTGGGACTTCGGCCCATCGCAGGCTGGAGAATCGCCGCAGGGGCCTCGCCGCTCGACGTGGCGCGATTCCCGCCCCCACCAATTCCCGGGTGGCGGAGAATTTCTGCCACGGCGGGGGCGGGATTTTCGGCGGCCCCGGGCGATTCTCCGACTCTGCGTGGGGTCGGAGAATTTCGCCCAAGGATTCAGAAGATAATTAGACTTGTTTCTGAAGAAGGACGAGATTGGTGGATGTGAAACGGATGATAGAATTAGCTCTTTCCAAAAGGAAAATGGCATATTGCTCGAGCATAAAGACCTTTACCTGTTCTTGAAAAAATCTTCATTTTTGTTTACATTGCAGTCTGGCTTGTTATACAGAAGATTAAGTGAATGTCACCAGTATTTATATTGAGCACGGCTTGTGTCTATAAAAGAGATACTACAGCTGATAATGCTGATAAATGAATTCATAAGAGGGGATTGATTCACTTAATTAAAATTTGCACCGAATTTATCTTCAAATTGAATTAATGTGTATGAGTAATTCAAAATTTATAATTACAATTTCCACAAATGGTGGAAGTAGCACTGGAAAAAAGTATTGGCCCCGATTCTCAGGCCTCGTTTCACTCAAACGAGAGCGCAATGAGGCCGATGAATAGCGGGAGAGGCCAAAAACAAGAACCACGCTAGGTGCCAATCTGTTTGCGATGCAACTAGCCCAGTAGGCCAAATCAGGATCTCGCCATAGTATGGTGAGACATCAATTATCACCACCAATTTCCATACAATTAACGGGAGCCACCACATATCCAATGGCCTCCTGCGATCCAGCGGCCTACCCAGCAAGTGGTCACGCTGGCGCCGATTAGTACTCATTTTGGATAACATGAACCTGGCTGATGGGCTGCTATGGGGAGCTGAGGAGGGGGGCAGCCATTACAGGCAGTGAGCCTGGAGGCACTTGACATCCTGCCCCTGTGCTAGGTGGGGGGGGCTGACTGGGGGGTGCAGTCCCGGTTTGGGGTGAGCCGCCACGGTGGCCGGGGGTATTAGCGCTGGGGGGAGGGGGGATTCAGTTGTACACTAAGGGCAATTTAGCATGGCCAATCCGCCTAACCTGCACATCTTTGGAATGTGGGAGGAACTCGGAAGAAACCCACGCAGACAAGAGGAGAACGTGCAGACTCTGCACAGACAGTAACCCAAGCTGGGAATCGAACCTGGGGCCCTGGAGCTGTGAAGCGACAGTGCTGACCGCTATGCTACCATGCCACCCGGGAACCCGCCACTGAGGAACCCCGGGTGCGAGGCAAGGGTTCCACCTTTGGCGGGGCTGGAAGATCTCACCGCCAGGAAGGGCTGTAAAATCTCACCCAACATCTGCTCACGTTTAATAAAACATTTACCTCTGAATTCACTGGACAGTGATCAGTTGAGTTTCCTTCCATCCCTAGCCTAGGAACATAGGGACACAGAAACAGGAGTAGCCCGTTTAATCCCCCTGGCCTGTTCAGCTGCAAAATACCCCTTGCTTCATCTTCCTTAATGCTTTTGGCTCAAAAATCAGTCCCAGATTGAAAATTAACAACTGGCCGAGCTTCAACTGCAATTTGCAGACTTCTACCACCTTTTGCAAGTTCTTCCGAGCTTCATTCCCAAAAGACCTGCCTCAAATCTTTAGCAACAGATCAAATATTATTCGTTGTTCCTCTAATCCAAGCAACAGAGTCAACAAAGCAAAGAATAGAGATTGAACTGGAGGTCCTGGTCCACATGATTTAACATCATATCAGGTGCTATATTTATCCAGTGAGCCATCTTACTATCCTGTTAGGAGCTGTGAAAGTTTAAAGAAGAAATCTGAATGCCTACAATTAACCAGCAGAACTAAGCAACAGGATTCAATGTCTTTAAAGCAAAAACAAACTTTGTTGCCTACCAAAAAGAATGATACAAAGTAAGCACTATTAACTGAGCATTATGGGCTGGACTTTACAATCCCACACAGGCATGTTTTTGGCAGAGAGTCACATTATGACGGATGGCTATCCCACTGCCTTCTTACCCTCCTCTCCCTCCTAAAACAGTAGGCAGACAGGGGTCAAAATCGAAAGCCTATCTGCCACTTTTAGTTAGATAATTAATGGGGAACTGAGGTTGTTAACAAGCCACTTGACCAAATATTGCACTGTAGACACCAGAACATGGTTGACATGGTTGGCGTGGGCAGGTGGGTGAGAGTTGGCAGGTGTTTTTTTTAATAAAAGGCAGGTCGGAAAGTGGGGGTGAGGAGGTACATCCTTTGGGGTTGGGCATCAGAGGCATGGCTCTCCCAAGATGTTTCCTCCACCTTTGTAATCAGAACTCACTCAACCTCCACTCTCTTCCCTAGGAACCGTGTTCTTTCCCCATCCAAACCCCAGGATTACCTGGGCCTGGGCACCCAGGGCCTAGTTGCAGTTCTGCCAGTTTCCAGTACCGGGTTGTGGCGCTGCTGAGACTGCTAGAGTTGCCGCCCAATCTGATTGGCTGGCAGATCGAGGGCCGGACCTACTCCCACTGAGGGCGAAAGTCCCCCTCTCGCCTACTTCAGGCAGCTTTCAGGGCAGTCTTGTTTAACGTGAATCAGCTGGCACCTGACATTTCTTCCACTGAGGTCGGCGGGGGTGGGGGAGGTATGAGAAATATGCACCTCTGTAAAATTCTGCCACATTGTTTAAAATAATGTATACTATGAACCATTTTTTTTGAGGAACTTTGTACCCCCCCACCCCTGGAATGCCCTTATATGTTATAACAATCTTGAAGGCACATTCACTTTTCCAGAGACATGGCCGAAGATATGCCACAGCCCTCCAGAATTCATTTTAATTCTCCTCAGTCTTCCAGCTATACTCTGGGATTGACGATGCCTCAGCTCATTGTTCAGGTTGGCGGCAGATACCTGCACCCCCCCCCCCCCCCCCCATCCTTCCCTCATAGCTTCACAAACTAACTCTGCTGCTTGCTTTCTGCCACAAGACTCTGGGAGGACCACTGTATAATAATTATCATCATTGTCACAAGTGGGCTGACATTAACACTGCACTGAAGTTACTGTGAAAAACCCCTAGTTGCCACATTCTGGCACCTGTTTGGGTACACGGAAAGAGCAAGCTAGAGCAAGTCACCCAGTTTCTTTAGCCCCCTTCGCATAATCCAAACTGAGATAGAGATCCTGCCATATTCTCTATACTGAATGATGAAGTTAGTATTGTCTCTGCCTGAAGTGTAGTCCTAACCGACCATCATATTCTGTTGGCTCCCACAATCTGTTGAGACGCAATATATACCAAAGGAAAGTTACTACTGACACAGTCTGTTCCCAAACTGAACTGCTTGCTTCTATCATCAAGCACTCAACAGATGAATTAAACAAAAGAGCCAACCCCTTCTTTTTTTGCCTGTTGGAGATTTACAACCCTTTCTCCAGACTCCCTGCATCCGCAGAGAATCACCATGTTTTCAAAACTCCTCTCAGCTTCCTTTCATCTGGAAACTGCATACTAATTTCAATCTTTCATTGAAATAATGGCAGACGTTCCAGCTCTATTAATCTAAGATAGAAGACCCCCTATTTTTTAACGCTTTCGCTACTCGACCTATGACCTTAATAGGTTGAGCGTAATCAACCCAGGCTTGCTTAAATTACATTCACCTCAGGGTTATGACCTGTTTCTCAATCATAATGATCACATACACATTTAACACTTTAACTTCCACACTTTAACCTCCAACCTAAAACTATGTTCCCCAAAAGTATTATAAAACATGAACTATGAACCAGATTTTTGAAACAGCCATCAGGAGCCTTTCATTTAAATCATTAAATAAATTGTGGTAGTTCTCGAAATTAGAGGAAAATAACAATTTGCTTGTTTTTTTTTTTGAAAAAAGAGTCAGCAACAAATGGCAGCAGTAACTGGAGGGTCTTGCTCTTGCCCAGAACAACTTTGACTATCTAATTGCTGCAAGTGAGAAAAATACATTGGGGCAATTATATTTCTTCACCTGTTGCTAATTTAGGATTTGATCGCACAGAACGAATAAAGAAAAATAATAAAATCGGGGAAAATAAGAATGCTGTCCTGAACTGTACTTCCCTTCTGGCCATTTGGGAGCACAATCGCAAACCCAGAGCCCAAACTGTATCATTCATTGTGCTGTATATACAGTTAGGTATAAATGCCGTAAGTAGATTGTACATTTATCCTTGAGCAAGCATAGTCGCTGCTCGTTTACCTCATTTAGTTTGTGGGACCTTGCTGTACGCAATTGGCTGCTGTGCTTGCTTACATAATAACAGTGAGTGCGTACTTCAAAAGTATTCAAATGGCTGTGAAGCATGTTGGAACAGGGAAAGGGTCCTTGGAAAGGGTCCATAGAAGGTTCACAAGAATGATCCCTGGAATGAAGAACTTGTCGTATGAGGAACGTTTGAGGACTCTGGGTCTGTTCTCGTTGGAGTTTAGAAGGATGAGAGGGGATCTTATTGAAACTTACAAGATACTGCGAGTGGACGTGGAGAGGATCTTTCCACTTGTAGGAAAAACTAGAACCAGAGGGCACCATCTCAGACTAAAGGGACGATCCTTTTAAAGGGAGATGAGGAGGAATTTCTTCAGCCACACGGTGGTGAATCTGTGGAACTCTTTGCCGCAGAAGGTTGTGGTGGCTAATTCGCTGTGTGTCTTTAAGACAGAGATAGATAGGTTCATGATTAATAAAGGCTTCAGGGGTTTTGGGAGAAGGCAGGAGAATGGGGATGAGAAAATATCAGCCATGATTGAATGGTGGGCAGACTTGATTGGCCGAGTGGCCTAATTCTGCTCCTATGTCTTATGGTCTTATGGAACATCCCAAGATGAAGAGTGGCACTAGACAAGTGCAACTAATTCCTTAAAATAGAACATTTGGTCAATAATTTTTTTTTTTTGGAATCCATCAGGCAGTTGGAAAAAGATTCCAACACTTTCCCAGCTGCCATGACATTTCCAAAGTTTGGAGGGGCAAAGGTTTGCAAGGAGGATACGAGGGGCCATCGGGGGTGTAGAGAGAGCATGAGGTGGCATGGGTTAGCATGGCTAGGGATGGTGGAAAGTGTGCGGGAAAGCTGAGAGGTGTGACGAGTTAAGGCTGTTTTTTATTCAAATCCTTTTTGAAAATTAAATCTTGAATACTGGTGCACGAGGAAGGCATTCTGCCCTATCCATCAACGTACCCGTCTTTTCCCATCCAATTATCAACAGTAATGCATCACCCATAATATCCTGCTTGTCCTGCCCCACCCCGCCCACTCACTCTGAATCTGGACACTTTCTCCCTGCCTTGCTTTGAACCCAATTTGTTGCTCTCTAGTGATCTTCCAAAATCGAGCCTTTGACTGATGCTTCAATAATGTATAGGTTGCATATTAAAAATCCTTACCTTTGATTGAAGAGCTTCCATTGCTTTTTTTCCATCCCAAGCCCAGCTTCGTTTGGTGAAGTAATTCACTGTTGCAAACTCAATCAGAGCAGAAAAGACAAATGCGTAACACACAGCTATAAACCAATCCATTGCAGTGGCGTAAGCAACTTTGGGCAAAGAGTTTCTTGCACTAATACTCAACGTAGTCATCGTCAGCACTGTAGTTACACCTGAGGAGAAAAGAACGAAAGCAACGTCACCCACTTGCATTTATATAATATTAAATGACCAAAAACCTCCACAGGAGTACTACCAGGCAAAAATTGGAACAGAGCCACAAAACAGTTTTCACAGCTCAGAGCATGATGGAATGGAGGAAAGTCAAAATATTCCCAAATTCTTTTCACAGCTCTTATTCAGAATAATTAACGTCGATGAAAAGTAGTTTATGAACAATCAACCTTAATTATTTTGCCAATTTTCTCACCTTCTATCCTGAAAGGTGTTGGTTTCTTCCTAGAGTTCTGTTCCATTGGTATTACTTTCCCTCCCAACCCTCACCCAAAGTAGTGCTGATAGGGTACATTGCACCTCAACCAATCACCTTTCTTCTTTATTCATTAATGCAATGTCGATATTGTTGGCCGGGCCAGCATTTATTATCTTCCCGGAGGTCAACCACATTGCTGTGGGTCTGGAGTCACATGTGGGCCAGGCCAGGTCAGGATGACAGATTTCCTTCCCTAAGTGACATTAGTGAACCAGAATGCGTTTTGTTTTCATGAGAATCGACCATTCATGGTCGTTACTAGGGTTTTAATTCCAGATTTCTATTGCCCTGCCCTGGTGGGATTTGACCCTAGGTCCCCAGAGCATCACGCTGGGCCTTTGGATTACTAGTCCAGGTATAATACACTTTTCCACTGCCTCCTTATCTGATATCCATAGAAATTATATTTCCAGTATCAACTTCCACATAACAGTGTAAGGCAGTGACATAGTGGTAAATTGTTTTGTTAGACAGATCAGCTAACCCAAAACATTGCAGTCGGGATTGAAGTTAGGACATTCCTGATCTGTACAACTCGGCTATTCCGTGGATTAAGCCACTGCACCATTAATGAACCTTTGAAATATCGGAGAAATCTTCCGGCTGTTCACACTGGCAGGGTTGTCCGCATCCCAGCCGTGGGTTTCCTGGTGACGTCGGGTGAATTCAATGGGAAATCCCATCCACAACGGTGGGACCAGAAGGTCCCGCCACTCACCAACGGAAGGCTGCCTTCCATATCACCGAGAAACATACCGGGGGGGAAGTCAAAGAATTTTATCCATTGTTTTTTCGAAATGCAAACGCCATCGAATGTATAACAGCACCTGTAGGCACTAATTCTGTAATCTTGCTCCATCTGCACAATGTTATTTTCTGCGCTGCTGGCATTAAGAATGCTACCAATTCTTTCAGTGGTGGAGACATGCTTTGAGGCACTAAACACCAAAAAAATTATTGTTCAACAAAATAGTTGTTTTTTTCTTATCCTTTCGTACTCAAAATTAAATTTTGCACGAGAAAATAATGTTTTCTTGAAAAGCCATTTGTTTTCTGTAAGGGATGCCAGAGGTGTAATTCTATAATGGAATATTGGAATATGGTCCATGATTGAATAATTTCCATTAAAAGCTATTTGTTTGGATGTTGCATATATAATTACATGGGTTTAAACTGATCAAGTGTAAACTTTGTCTGACATCTATGGCAATGGAACTAATTCCGCTCCCTCCCCCCACCCCCAGCAACAACAACCTGCATTTATATTGTGCCTTCAACATCGCAAAATATCGCAATGTCAAAATGTCCCAATATTTACTGTATGTGTGATAACAAAGCATACAATAGATTCTCCTGAGATCATCCGATTGTGGAAGAGTAATGGGACATTTTGGTCAGTGAAAGCTATGCCTGGTTGTTGAGTAACACAGCCAGATCCTGATACCATGGCCTGGGTTGTCAGAAACAGTTGTTAATCTTACCCGGTTCCATGAATAAAGAGAACTGCCACTGAACACATTCATTGCTGCATTGGCATTCCACTGCAGTCACCAACAATAGACTCAATGTGGCCGCTTTGAAATTTAACTTATATATTCCTTGCTATTTCTGGAGGGACAGTGCACAACTCAGGAGCTGGACTATCTTCTACATAGAGGTACAGTGCTACCCGTGACAAATGAAACGAGCTGCTGCCAGTGATGCCACCATATCACAAGTGGTTGCGTTGGTTGCAACTTTTCCATACTCTGGAATCTGTCCTATTCACGTTCCGGCTGGGTTGCTGAGCAACCCATTCTTCTCTGGATAGCATCTTTGATTTGACGCCTGCTGAAGCATGGCTTCTGCCGTGACTTTCATATGGGGGCAGGGTGAGGAGGCAGGCCGCAGGTCTACCTCAGCCAGAACAGCGATCAAACCTCATGCTGTTGGCATGAATCTGAAAGGCATGTTAGCTGCCTAGTCAAATGGGCTACCCGTCACCATCACCACCCCCCTCCTCTCCACCTCCTTCCCTCCATGCCAATACTGATAATGCTTAATTAGTACTGTGCTCAAGAAGCAGCTGCTTTTCTTAAAATGAATATTTAGACCAGCAATGTGGATTTGATATTACTGGCCACTGCTAACCTTCTCTGGCAACTGGAGAAGAACCAGGGATCCAAAACAAACAAAAGTTGCAACTGGGACTTTTGCACAACTGGAGCACAAGCACATTTCTATGTTTTATTCATGCGGGACAGGCCTTTGTTGGGTGGAAATGGCACTGCTGGTGTTTTGGAATTGTTACGTTGGAGGGTAGAACTCACTGGTAGCGAACACACTGAAACTTGAGGCATTTGGAGATACGCCAAACAATTCGATGTGCAGATGAAGACTGTTAGCCATTACAAAGTAAACCATGATAAACTTCCATTAAGCTAGCATGTCACATGCATTGAATGATGCAATGGAGCCATGAATAGGTTATCCATATTTCTTAATTAAAATAGTTTCCCATGGCAGATGCTATTTGCACATGAGTTTATCGGCAAAGAATTGCAGAAGTAATTCTGCAGTCCAGCAACTCTGGAAGCAGCCAGACTCAAAAGGAGCTGGGGACAGAGAGATAGCTCTAAAACATTGCATCCTGTTCCCTGACTCACTCTCACTGCAATCATGGCAGTCTGCTTGGAGTGTGGACTCAGAATTATGCTGTTAAGTCCCAGAATAGCGTAGTGTGCCTATCCAGTGAGTAGGTTAGCCCCAACGAACAAATATACGTCTTACATTTTCTACTTCAAGGCTTATTTTCCACTTTAATTCAAGTGGTATTGTAAATTAGAAAAGTGGTTTTAGTGCGGTCATTGCAGTTGCAAGCCATGTAGGAAACCAAAGGATAAAACCCTTAAAATTTGAACTGAGCTGTTCAGGGGTGATTTCAGGAAGCGTTTCCGCACAGCGGGGGTAGTGGAAATCTGGAACTCAGTCTGTCAATTGAACATTTCAATACCCGTTTAAGATGCTGTACAAGTCGGCTATGACCTAAATTAAGGGCAAAATGGCCTCATGGGGCTGAATGGTCCACAGGTCTTCTGAAGATCCCATTACAGTATGAAGATACCACTGGGGCCTTTGCCCTTCTGGTGTCAGCAGGCTTGCATCATAGAACATAGAACATACAGTGCAGAAGGAGGCCATTCGGCCCATCGAATCTGCACCAACCCACTTAAGCCCACACTTCCACCCTATCCCCGTAATCCAATAATCCCTCCTAACCTCTTTGGTCACTGAGGGCAATTTAGCATGGCCAATCCACCTAACTTGCACGTCTTTGGACTGTGGGAGGAAACCGGAGCACCCGGAGGAAACCCATGCAGACACAGGAGAAGGTGCAGACTCCGCACAGACAGTGACCCAAGCCGAGGAATCAAACCTGGGGCCCTGGCGCTGTGATGCCACAGTGCTATCCACTTGTGCTACAGTGCATCCTTCCACTGTCTCTCCTTTTCCCAAAAAGTGAAGATACAGTTTTTCCTATGTGGAGGCAGTGGTCTAGTGGTATTGTCGCTGGACCAGTAATCCAGAGTCATTCTCTGGTGACCTGAGTTCGAATCCCACCACGGCAGATGGTGAAATATGAATTGAATTTTTAAAAAACTCGAATTAGACGTCCAAAAATGAACATGAAATCATGTTAAGTGTCGTAAAAATCCATTTGGTTCACTAATGTCTTTTAGGGAAGTAAATTTGCCGATCTTACCACGTCTGGCCTACATGTGACTTCAGACTCACAGCAATATGGTTGACTCTTAAATATCCTCAGGAATAGACCATAAATGCTGGCCCAGCCAGCGAAGCCGACATCCCATGAACAAATTTTTTAAAACCTGGAAACCTCTCGTCCTGTCCAAAAGGAGCAAAGGGAATGGTAGCCCACCAGAAATGGAGCAAAGGCAATTGAAAACTAGTTGCACACAACAAAAAAAAAAGTACAAGCAAAATCTTACCAGTCAGAAAGATGGTTCTTGGGAATCCTACAAGTAACAGTAGCCGGGCTATTAGAATTTTTCCTGAAGGGACCTGTACACTGATACATGATGGAATGAGGTGGAAATTATGCAAAATATGATGAATGGACTCCCCATGTCAGTGGTGGTATGGAGCGGTTGAAAGGTAAGGTGCAAATTTCTTTTGTCTGATGGAACGGGTAGTAAAAGATGGGGCGTGTATCTTATTGGATGAAGTTGCCAAAACGGATCTCAGCTATTTTTGTTCTTTGCTGCTCATCAAATGCCACCACCTTCACTGAGATTGGAGAATCCAAGAGAATGGCTGGAATTTTCTGGGTGTTCCTGTCGATGGGATCTTCCAGTCTGCTTGACGCCGAACTCCCACTACGGGTTTCCCGGTAGCAGGGGGCACATACAATGGGAAATCCCATTGACAGCAGCAGGATCTTTTGATACTGCCGACAACGAATGGCGGGCCACCTCTAAACATGCCGAGGAGGCACGGAAAATCCTGTCCAATGTGTCAGAAAATTGGCGTTGGGAGGAAATTTCATGAGCCAATGTGGAGTTCCTTGTCTTCTGACGGTGTATCCAGAAATTGAGCGCAGGTATGACTAATTTTCCCCTCTATGATTGGATGGCATACCAATCTTAAAGGCAACATAGACAATGAACTATCCACTCGAGTTTTCAATATTTCCAAAAATGGTGCAAAAAAAATCAGTTTAAAAAAAAACCGCTCATTTAAGTTCATTTAGAATAGTTAATGAGCTTTGACAAGATTTACTCAGAAAGGAAGGGTTTCAGCCGAACATCCATAGGAGGTTTTGTTTTCATAGCTCTGAAGAAGAGTCAAACAGACTCAATCCATAGAACATAGAACAGTACAGCACAGAACAGGCCCTTCGGCCCTCGATGTTGTGCCGAGCAATGATCACCCTACTCAAACCCATGTATCCACCCTATACCCGTAACCCAACAACTCCCCCCCTTAACCTTACTATTAGGACACTACGGGCAATTTAGCATGACCAATCCACCTAACCCGCACATCTTTGGACTGTGGGAGGAAACCGGAGCACCCGGAGGAAACCCACGCACACACGGGGAGGACGTGCAGACTCCACACAGACAGTGACCCAGCCGGGAATCGAACCTGGGACCCTGGAGCTGTGAAGCATTTATGCTAACCACCATGCTACCGTGCTGCCGTAAATTATATTTTTCCTTTCCATAGATGCTGCCAGACCTGCTGAGTTTTTCCAGCATTTTCTGCTTTTATCTCTGGATTACTTTGTTCAGTGCCATGTCCACTATGTCACCATCTCTTCTTAGACACAGAGGACAGGAGCATTTTATTAATGACTCAATAATCTGTAATCAGCATCAGAATGAATGAATTTTGTCATCACTTCATACCAGTTAGTTTTATAAGAGGTCTCCAAAACACTAGAGAAGGAGCCAATCAGTCATAGTACCTCACTAAAGTGGATCAGAGTCCAATTGAAGTTCTCTACGCTTTACTATGATGGTTGTAATTGTAACTAGGTGGAGTAAATTAATTCAGTTGCTGATGGACGAGAAGCTACAACATGACATCAATTATAATTCTCTATCCAGTGTCTAATTATCAGACAAACGGCTGAATTGTTGCAATGATTGAGGGGCTCTCCATCAGAAAAATAGCAGAGAAGGTCCAAATCTGCAAGTATCATCCTTCAATGTGCAATTTTGCGCAGGGGAGTGAAAGGGTCCGCATTAAGATTTACGCAAAAGTTTTGCAGATGCAGCTGCCCATAAGAAAGAGCAATTGTGTCCAATCATGTCTTATTTTTGTTAGCTGGGAGTGGGAAACGTGTGTGAAGGTTACAACTGGCAAGAGCGGACCTAAACTTTACAGAGTCCTTTGGAGTGGTGGGGTACCCTTTTGGAGAAATAAGATACCCACGTGGATACATAGATACATAGAATTTACAGTGCAGAAGGAGGCCATTCGGCCCATCGAGTCTGCACCGGCTCTTGGAAAGAGCACCCTACCCCCTACCAAAGGTCAACACCTCCACCCTATCCCCATAACTCAGTAACCCCACCCAACACTAAGGGCAATTTTGGACACTAAGGGCAATTTATCATGGCCAATCCACCTAACCTGCACACCTTTGGACTGTGGGAGGAAACTGGAGCACCCGGAGGAAACCCACGCACACACGGGGAGGATGTGCGGACTCCGCACAGACAGTGACCCAAGCCGGAATCAAACCTGGGACACTGGAGCGGTGAAGCGATTGTGCTATCCACAATGCTACCGTGCTGCCCAAATATGTGGATATGTTCCCAGGATATCTTTGGGGGAGGTCGAGTACTCTTTGGGAGATGTAAGCTGCCCTTTTGGAGGGGTAAGGTGCTCTTTGGGATTGTAACAAGTGGACATAAGTGTGCATAAAAATGTGCATAAATTCATTGTAACTAGCAAGAAATCTGTCAAAAGTGTCAAGATCAACTGTCAAAATTGTCAGAAGCAACTGTCCCTCATCACTGTGATGTACTTTCCATTTTGTAGTTGGATTTACAGCTCCAAGTGAATATCGACACTTTGAAGTGGAACTATGAATTCCAATGCTCGGTTTTATAAGGGATTAAGCACTTGAATTAAATTTTTGTTCTCATACGGAACTATGTATCTGAAGGAATGTAAATGTAGTGAATGGGGTTTTAGGAATTAGTTTAAAAAAAAAAAAATCTGCAACAGACATTTGGAACTTAATGTTAGAGAACCTAGCATGACACGAGGCCTGCCCATGGTGGATACTGGTGTAATGAACTCCAATTGGCTCTATTGGTTGGCCAATTGGAGTATGAGCTCCCTCAATGATAGCTCATTGAGGGGGCCCATATAATCACCTGTGTAGGCTTTGTGAGCCAGTCTGAAGTTGACTGGACTGCTAGCAGCTCTGTTTGTAGCTGCTCCTGTAATATCGTTATTGTAAATAAATATTGGTGTGGTGATAGAACTCCTGCCTCCCGTGGATTACTACACTGGGTTAGTTGACATAGAGGGTATATGGGCAAAGGGTGGTAGGCTCAGGCATGGGTTGGCATAAAGGGCCATGGGGTGGGTGGAATGCATAGGTTGGCAGGGAGGGCATGAGGGCCCATTGGAGCTGATAGAAGTCATTGGGTATCATGGGTTGACATGAGAGTTGAGGGCCAGAGAGCCATTTAATGTTTTAATGCTCTTAAAAAATAACTTGACAAAATACTGGTACGCCAAGGCAGGTCTTCTGCCCAGCTATCCTTCACACCCTGCAGCTTCTGTGTTCATCCATGGTCACCCAGTCAGACTCCCAGAGAACGGTCACCCTCGAATGAAAATCCCAATCTCTGGGGCACTTTCTCCTGGCTCAGGATAGTGGAGCAGGAAAAGTCATCAACTCTGTTGTGCTATTGACCCACGAGTGGAAATTCAGGCTTTAAACTTGGGGCATAAAGGTAAATGCCAAAGGGAGCTGCAAGTGGCTTATTCGAACACTCTTCTGAGATGAGAATCTAAGGCACATTGGATGAAGACTTGCTTTGTGCATCAGCATTGTAATGGATAGATTTACATTGTCATTATACATGCTGTACAGATCATAGAATTTACAGTGCAGAAGGAGGCCATTCGACACATCGAGTCTGCACCGGCTCCTGGAAAGAGCACCCTACCCAATGTTAACACCTCCACCTTATGCCCATAACCCAGTAACCCCACCCAACACTAAGGGCAATTTTGGACACTATGGGCAATTTATCATGTCCAATCCACCTAACTTGCACATCTTTGGACTGTGGGAGGAAACCGGAGCACCTGGAGGAAACCCACGCACACACGGGAGGATGTGCAGACTCCGCACAGACAGTGACCCAAGCCGGAATTGAACCTGGGACCCTGGAGCTGTGAAGCGAATGTGCTATCCACAATGCTACCGTGCTGCCCTAAGATGGATTCTTACTCCATTGTTGACATAGAATAGTGGGACTTTACTTTTTATCTAATCTTTGCTAGATATTAGTATGGCAGTGGGTGATACTGACTCAGCAGGGAATACCACCATCAGTTGTATAATGATATTGGAAAATTATTGCTTGGTTGTTAAAAATTACCCAATATAGGGCGGCATGTGGTGCAGTGGTTAGCACTGGGACTACGGCTCTGAGGACCCAGGTTTGAATCCCGGCCCTGGGTCACTGTCCATGTGGAGTTTGCACATTCTCCCCGTGTCTATGTGGGTTTCACCACCACAACCCAAAGATGTGCAGGTTAGGTGGATTGGCCACGCTAAATTGAAATGAAAATGAAAATCGCTTATTGTCACGAGTAGGCTTCAATGAAGTTACTGTGAAAAGCCCCTAGTCGCCACATTCCGGTGCCTGTCCGGGGAGGCTGGTACGGTAATCGAACCGTGCTGCTGGCCTGCTTGGTCTGCTTTAACACTCTGGCATCTGAATTTGTCAAATATTTATATGTGTCTGGACAATGATCTGTTTAACCAGCACTGTTCCAAAAAGGAAGTATTTTTTTTTAAAGTCACAGATATTTAGCTTTGCCATTTTTCACATTTCTCTCTGTGGCTTCCTAATTATTTGGCAATATAAAGTATGTCTTCAGCAGCATTTTAGCACACTTTAGCAGTTAATCATCATCATTGCCATCGACTGGGACAAAGATGTCATGTTCCTCCAGCAGTGAGGCGAAGCTCTTGGTGATCTGACAGTCCATTTACAGAAACGGGATGACCACAGCAAAGCCTTACATGAGACCAAAGGAAGTCTTGACAAGTCTATGTTAAATGGCTCCCGATCTGATCACTTGTTCAGTACAGAGGTTTTTGTGATTTGTGGGATCCTCTTGCTTCAAAACATTGGCTCCTAAGTGCGCAAATATCCATTCGCAGTCTTGTAATGAGGAATGGCCTCAGTCTATGCCTCTGCTGTCATTGAAACCTTGGGGAGAAAACTGCGGACATTTTTGTCTTGCTCTTTTGCTAAGTAACGATACAGCATTCAGCTCAATGGGTTAACTTAACAGCACTTATCTTGCTTCCTTTTCAACATGCACCAGAGACAGATAACACTGAGAAATTAATTGTATTATTGCTCTGAAGGACACTGCCGCAACTCAAAGCTGTTGGCTTCCCTCCATCAAAGTTAATTAAGTGGTCCTGCATTATTGAAAAATCTGCTTAGTCAAAAAAAATTTAAGAAATGAAAAGTTAAAGATTTGAAACAGCTTTAGAGTTTAATCAAAATTTAACTATTTCTATTTATCCATTTCACATAAACATCTTTGCAATTACCACAAATCTTTTTAATAACCTCATTCTTCATAACAGTTATAATTAAAGAAAAATCAGCAACTTAATTGCTGTTTAAGCAAAGCATTGGTAATGTAACACTTAAATCTGCTAATTAACCATGTTCACTGCTGCGTCTTGATATTTAACGCTTAGCACCAAAATATTAAAGTTCAAAGGTTTCACGCTTATATTTCTCTTTACCAATTAGCGTATAAAGTTTATCTCATCCAATGCCAAGATAGTTTTCTTTGCATGATGCAAGAATCTGCCATGCCTCCAGCAGGAGTTAATAGATAACCCTTAATGCTGTGGCTCAAGGACCTTGTAAAACTCGATTTTTCTTTCCTTCTGTCATTTCAATACAAAAGAATATGGGTATCCTTCCCAAAATCGTTTCTCTAAAGGTCCTGCCCCTTTCCAAGGTATGCCGTTAGATTATTATCTATCCGTTATCATCTCACTCGGGTGCTTATTCATCATATATGTATACATTGCGTATATGTCGCGTTATGAATGCACCTTCCTTGCCCATCAAGTCCTAGGGTGCAACCTGAGCCCAGAACTTCACCCTCAGAGGCAGGGGCGCTACGCACTGCGCCACAAAACCACTACTCATTATGTCCATGCCTAATTCCGCTCTCAGTAATCATTCATACATATTCACATTCCAACAGACAATGATGAGGGGTAAGAGCCCTTTGGGCAGCATGGTAGCATGGTGGTTAGCACAATTGCTTCACAGCTCCAGGGTCCCAGGTTCGATTCCCGGCTTGGTTGACTGTCTGTGCGGAGTCTGCACGTTCTCCCAGTGTCTGCGTGGGTTTCCTCCGGGTGCTCCGGTTTCCTCCCACAATCCAAAGATGTGCAGGTTAGGTGGATTGGTCATGCTAAATTGCTCTTAGTGTCCAAAATTGCTCTTAGTGTTGGGTCGGGTTATTGGGTTATGGAGATAGGGTGGAGACGTGGGCTTGGGTAGGGTGCTCTTTCAAAGAGTCGGTGCTGACTCGATGGGTTGAATGGCCTCCTTCTGCACTGCAAATTCTATGACTCTGATTTTTTTTCCCCTTCTATAGATAAAGCTACTTTGAAATCAAAGTCGGGATGAGGTCAGCATTTAAGAATAGTTGAGGTATGTGGTTAAGCAAAGGGGATAAAGGGGTATGGATTGAATCAGGTAATTTCAAAAGCCAGTTCAGAAGTGTAATTGAAAGGATTCTGAGATTCACCTGCTATACTTGTATGTCAAGATACAAAATGATATGCTGCAGGGAGATCAAAATTAAAAAGTAGCAAGGCCAGCACTACAATCTACACATGCTAAACTTTGCTATCTTGCACTGACAATCTCTCTGTACTTGCTGAAGAAAGGCTGAGAATGAAATTACTCTGCCATGAAGTTTGTCCAACTTAAATATTCTTAATTATCTCTTGTACTTCTAATGTTAAATGACTCTTCCATGAAATCTACTCTGCCCACAATATGTGCATGTAATCATGGGGAAATCATAACAAGCAAGCAACATACATTTAATTTGGAGGAGTTATTTCATGCGACACTGGATCAGCACACTGCAAATCTTCATGCTTCGGCTAAATGAAAAGGAAGCTCTTGTGATCCAGTAGAAATCAACTCCGATGAGTGGCTATTCTTCATTTGCAAGCCTGGGTGCCAAGTCCCAGATTTCCTATTATTCATGTTGCTTAGATTTGAGTATTTCGTTGGAGGCTTTTATACAGACTCAAAAATGCAATGCAGCAAAATTTTTCAGGATCAGCTCATTAATATATCTTCAGGTGCACATCTGAACAGGTGCCAGCAGCATCCCCATGGCCGGAACGATAGGAAATTGAGCGAGCGGAACTTTTCAGGGGCAAAGCAGTGGTGACATGTGAACACAATCGCAGATTTTGCCAGGAGAGTCGAAAGAGAAGTGACAAGCAAGAGAGACAGAACAGGAAACGCAGGCGTGCATGCATGAACCTGAAGGAAATCAAACATTTCTGCACCCAATTGCTGTTTGATGGTTGTTAATGTGCGGGAGATACATGTGAGGAGTGACGCTCTGTGCCTTTCCGTGAAGCTTCCCCAAAGGCAGCATTGCTTTTGCTTGAGGAGGTGGAATCAACTGATTATTATCAGTGCCTGACCCATCCTTATGCCACGTAGTATTTAAAGGTGTCATTGCAGTAGGTGCCCAGCACTGAGTCTAGCTTCACTGTGTATTTGTAGGGTCTGGGTTAGCAATCCATGAAGATGGTTTCCAATGATTCTTGCCAAATAAGCGACATAGAAGTCAAGGACATGAAGCATTTCAACCATCCCATTTTCCTGTGCATACAGGCAGTGGCGGAGCATAAGTTACAGAAATAAATTTGCAGCTAACTAAGGCGTTCTCAGCACCAGTTTAGAGTTATCACCTTTGATCAACAAGCCTCCTTTCTTTAGGACCCCAATACTATTTTAAAGACTATGATTGGTGAGTACTGGACCCACGCATGGCACAGGGTGAGAAATTACTAACAAGGGATCATTGGAAGGTTCCCTGGTTTCTCCCCTCTTAACACAGTCTTAGACATGAGTTTGCCTCCAATAACCACACATTGTACCCATCACAACTGTTTCATCTTCCACTCCGACTGGCCTTTCCAACCTGCATGGCAGATTGTGGTTCAGCTCACCATCTCCATCCTCTCCTGTTCACCTCACCCAGGCTCTGCTACTGTCACAATAATCATCACCGTACTCTGCATTTCCAACGTCAGGTGGCTCAGTGGTTCATGCCCCCACCTCTGAGCCAGAAGCGCTGGTTTCGAGTCCCACCACTTGACGGCCACCAAACAGGTTGAGTACCAACCTGCAAAATCCTTCCAACACATGACAGTAAGAGCAGGAGACATGCCCGGTCAGGCATGCTTGATGTGGAATGGCGCCCCTCAAGCTGAAAACCTCTTGCAACAGGCTAGCAACCTGTTCCAGGAAAAACCAACTATAAAAACAAATGAAAATCTGCCATGTGCACCACAAGCTGTGGGAAAAGAACTCTGTATTTCACTCCAGAATACCCATTCATGGACAAAGAGCCAGTGCCTATTGTGGATAACTGCAGTCAAAACCTGGTTATGAGCAAAGTTACAAGCAACAATACCTTGCACTCGTTGGAGTCACCTCCATCAGCTCCCCCTCCTAAACCTTCAGAGTGGCAGCATGGCTTTATTAGCGAGTCACCTGGCTGCTGGCTCTACCCCTCTGATACCTTTTCCTCTTTTGAATAACTAATTCTGTTCCACACTTCCTGCCTCACCTTCCAAATACTCATTATTTACCTCCTCTACAATACCCATGGCAAGATTTTCCTGAGATGTCCTCTCTCTCTTTCTCTCCCCCATCTGCACCAACTTACCAGTAGCATTTCAGGATGTTCTGTTCTGATGAAAGTCCGTCGACCTGAATGTTAATTCCATTTCTCTCCACAGATGCTACCCAACCTGTTGGGTACTTACAGTTTTCCTTTTGGTTTCTATTTCAGATTTCCAGTCTTTTGCAGCGTTTTGCTTTTCTAACTGATCGTTCTTGGTGATTTCAATCTTCACCTTGATTCCCTTTCCTCCTTCCTCAAAATTCACCATCATGACTTTATTTAATGTTCAATAGGGAGAGCCGTAATAGAGAACATGCACTAAGGTTGGAGACTGACGGACTGCTTTATGCATATTCTCCTAGATCTAAGCAATCAGGGGCGGTGGCAAGAACTTCCTTTATAAATTGTAAATGCACTGTTGCATGAGTAAAACATGGAAAAACTGCAAATAGCCAACAGATGAAATCTCTTCAGAGGGTGAACTAAATTGATTGAACGATTTTATCACATTCTTGCCTTAAAACCGTCATCAAGTTTTTATTCTTAAGGAAATAACATTACTCCGTCTGTGCCTTCAATATCCATCACCTCCCTTATCTAAAATGACAATAGCATGATCTGCCAAAGACAAATGAAGGATTCAGCAAAATTATTTTGCTCGGGTATCGGATAGCCAGGAAAAGCAACCAGCCTGCTCAACAGCAGATGTGTAGAAGATTACAAATGACAGCAGGTTTGAAATTCAGCGCATTTCACGTTAACACTTTAAACTCGTCAAAGGAATAAAAATGTTTTTAAACTTACCAAACACTGTTCTGGCAGGGACAGATTCTCGGTTCAGCCAAAATGACATCTGGGATAAGATAACAGTCATGATGCAGGGGAGATAGGTTTGGATGACAAAATAACCGATTTTTCTCTTCAGATGGAAATGTGCTGTCATTATTACATATTCACCTGTGACAAACAAACGAGAGAAACAGAAGGAAGAAATCAATGTAGGGGGTCGAGTCGGTATTCAAAAACAAAAATCGTATTTTTCCAAATTCATCAGTTAATGTATGTTTAACCTAAGAACAGTAACCTTCGTCATCCACGATGTGCATTCATTGAACCTATTTGCTTCAAAGACACTACATTTGTGTTTTTTTACTGGCCACTGATGACTATCAAAATTAAATCATTATTCATCCATATCACATGTACTCATCCGTATCACATGTACATGTCCTGCCAAGGATTTCTGAATTGTACTTATTATTTGCTTGGCTTATGAAATCAAGTGATTGAATTAACTATGGAGGAACACTAGATTAAGCAATAATCATTTTCTCGGGGCATAAGATTAATACGTCAATTTCTGCAGAGATGGCCTCAGTTTGCATTCCCGTGCACTTTTGTTTTCTATTTAATTTGGAGTCCAAGGATCTTGAGATTAGCGTGAAGCTGGCATGTCAGTAAGGTGTACGTGCACTGGAGTTTGCTTAGTTAGCATCTGGTTCCATTCGTGCGAGCATGGGGGAGGGAGGAAATGAGTGCAGACAGTTGTTTTCTTTCCTCTATCCTAAATACCTTTGGTGAAGAGAGATTCGCTGGGTGCCTACCCCTGGAATGAGTTGCTTGCTCATTAGCAGGTGCATATCAAAATTGCGGCAAGAAAACTTTAACCTTCAGTCGGACAGATGGGATACCCCTGATGGCCTGCCCACGCCTTTAGCTGCTAGCTCACTGTTTTTTTTTTGTAAGAAGACAATAGGGAAAGGGTAGGGGCGTAGCCCTAGGTAGGGTGCTCCTTTGGAGGGTCGGTGCAGACCGGATGGGCTGAATGTCCTCCATCTGCACGGTAGGGATTTTACAATTCTATGAAACAGGCGGCACCAGTCGAAAAATCTCACAGAGGTGCTGTCAAATTGTGTCGGTGTTGGTACCTGTCTAGTTCTTAGGGGTGTGGTAGAAATCTGCACCATAATTGGTGAGCTCTTATTTTACTTTAGAGTTCAGACATATTTCTGACGCAAGGATTAACATTTTAGCTAACAAACGTAGGGCGACGTGGTGGCATTGCTGCCTCACAGCTCCAGGGACTCGGGTTATTGCCTGAGTGGGGTTTGCACTTTCTACCCCTTGTCTGCGTGGGTTTCCTCCGGGTGCTCCAGTTTCCTCCCACAGTCCAAAGATGTGCAGGTTAGGTGGATTGGCGATGATAAATTGCCCCTTAATGTCCAAAATGTTACATGGGATTACTGCGTTACGGGAATAGGGTGGGGGTGTGGGCTTAAGTAGGTTGCTCTTCTCAAGGGCCGGTGTGAACTTGATGGGTCGAATGGCCTCCTTCTGCACTGTAAATTCTATGATTCTATGAAAGTATGATCCACTACATTTTCGCTCGCATTATTATTCAACTTAGATGATAAATAACTAAATATTAATGTTGAACTTGTTCTGATGATGTGCTGGTTGTTAACTTAAGAACTTAGTAGAAAAACACTCTGCGAGCTTTGATATATCATTATGACGTGCCCTGAAATATCTGAAGGTTGGTACATGATCATAGTGGTGTTCAAAGTTCCCCCACCCGCCTCCTCCAACACTCCCAAGAAAAACACAACTATGTTGATCATCAAACCAAGGAGATCGGACTGCTAATATCCCAGAATTACATGGAGGAAGGTGCCGTGTGTCAAATTCTTGAAAAGCTATCCAATCTGCCCAGTTAATTTTGTCTATTTAAATTTAAAGCTTGGTGCAAAAATGCAATGGTAGGAATAAAGCAGCTGTGCAAATATGAAAATATTATTTAATAATGCATGATCTTGCACTAATTTGAGGAAGCTAATTATGAAAAAAGAGATGTACAAATTATAATTTTACTGAAAGAGATGACAGAATTCAGATTAAGTGAATAATTAGCATTACATGCCATGTAATTTATGATGGTCATCCAGACATTAGCATAATAGTTAACATTTTTCTGTAATAAGCAATATTTCAGAAAGTTAAACACTTGACGGGATTCATAAACTTTATCTCCTGCTCATTTGATTCAAACTTTGGTATCTGCAGCAACCTGTACCTCAGCTCCATCTTTGAGATCCTGCAAAGTCCCTCATTGCAAGCCAGCTTTGTCCCAATGTCTTCACATATTCTTAAACCACTGATATATATTTGGCACTGAATCAGACTACTGGGTCAAGTTTAGCTCCGATACTCAACATCTTGGCAACAGTTTTTTAATCCTGTTTTGAGGTTTGTTAGTAGGTTTTGTTTTGGACTGCCTATTTAATTTAAGGTAAAATGATGGGGAAACCTGTTTCAAAGTCTTTCCTGGGTGGTTAGATTGTCAGAGATTAAAGGGGACTCATCATTTTACTGTGAAGATAATGCAAAGTTCTTACACTTGGAGACAATGATACCAGCCTGTGTACGAACAGTGGTAGAATGGGAGTCTCCAAAGTCCCGGAAAAATGTTTAAAATATCAGATTGTAAACAGCAGGCCTTGAAAACAGTCTGTTTACTTCCAAGATAGAGAGTTGGGGTCTCAAGGATAGCTAGCTAGCATTTCTACCTGGATACAAGGCCTATAAGATTTGCGTTGCCATGAAGATGGCTTTTGAGGAGGGGAAAGGTTTCTAATATATCCCTGAAAACCCTCAGGACATTGTCACAGTCTGGTAGTTTCCAGGGTAGAAAGGAGGTTGAAGGCTGTGGCTGAAATGGAATTGCCAATCATAGTTAAGTGAGCACTTTACAGCTCCCAAGTGGATTCCCGTGGGTAGGCTTGCCATGTAGCATGTGGGGGTTATTGCCTAGAATCTCAATCAGACCATGATGTTTGAACACTGTGCCTGAACACTGCTGGAAGCAACACCATGGATGAAGCATCCAACATCCGAACATCAAAGGGCTGGACCCCAGCACTGGGGAGCATGTGGAACTGGGACAGGTCCCCTGGCGACTGGGACATGCTGTCGATGCCCTCAGACATGGCTGTCACTGACTGAACTACGCCTTGGATACCTTCTTTTGTGCTGCTGGCGTTGTGCACCAGGCTCTTCATCATGGTTGCCACCCTAGCAGTGTTGTCCTTGGTGCCACGCATTGCCAGCACCATCTCCTACACCCATAACTGGCATTCTCCTCCCCCTTGCCAGGGCGGAGAATCCCCGGAGTGAGGCGCGAATCCCGCCCTGCCGCCGGCTGCCCTATTCTCCGGCGGTGTGTTTGGGGCGGTGCCGGGATTCCCACCACGCCAGTCGGGGACCATTGACAATGCCCCCCCGGCGATTCTCCAGGTCCCGATGGGCCAAGCGGCCGTCCAGTTTTGGCCAGTCCCGCACAGCGGGACCTAGCAGATGAGTGTGCGGGGGCGGTCCTCGGGGGGCGCGGGGGATTCGACCCCAGGAGGGGCCCCCACGGTGGTCTGGCCCACGATCGGGGCCTACCGATCTGTGGGTGGGCTTATTCCGTGGGGGGACTTCTTTCCTCCACGCCGGGCCCCTGTAGGGCTCCGCCATATTGCCCAGGGGCCGGAGCGGAGAAGAGAACCCCGCACATGGGCGGTAATACGCCGGCCAGTCTGCGCATGTGCAGGATCACGCCGGCCGTTCCGCGCATGAGCGAACTTCCGCCCGCTGGAGCGGCGCCAACACCCCCGGCATCCACCTAGCCCCCGAAAGTGAGGAGGATTCCTCACTTTCGGGGGCTATTGATGCTGGTGTGGTTGGTGGAGGTTTTCCCACCGGCGTGGGGACTTAGTCCCCAGAAGGGAGAATCCCGGCCATAGTCTCTGGGACTTCTCCAATCGGCTCTGGACCTGCTGGATGTCGCTAACATCCCCCACGGCCTCGCCCTTTATCAAACACTATTTTAACATTATGATTTGATGTTGTTAAGTTTCTGTTGTTCTTTCTTATTTTTAGGTATTGCATCTACCAGGAGTGGTCTCTTTTATTTTTCCCAGCGTTAATTTCTGTTATCAAAAAGACACCATAATGAGCCATTCCACCGATTGGATTCACAGTAGCTCAGCCTCGTCTCTTGCCCGGTCAGGCAAACAGCAGTTTTAAGAATTAATTGAGAGATTCACTTTAATGGGTTCAGAGATACAAATGGGACCTCGCTGTGATGTACTGTTTGGGCGGCAGCCAAAGGGTGGATTTTAATAAGGCGCCCGCTCCAGATAGGATGCATCCCCACACTCCAGAACAACCTTCCTTATTGACACTCTGGTTTGGGCTGGTGTGCTGCACAGAGTCCCAACTTCTAAAATAGCAGCGAGAGTATAATCAATCACACTGCAACATGTAACAAACAGGCTGTCAAACACACCGCAGACATTGCCTGCACACCATACACAGTAAGATAAGCTGTGCACCAGAACAGGTTTTAAAGAGGGATTTGTTTTTCACTGCTATTTAACTCTGCAAGTCCAGTAGCTGATTTATTTTCAATAAATGGGTCACGGACAACGCGTGCAGCAAGTACTTTGGTTTGTGTGCTGTGCAACTCCTGATCTGTGTCCAATAGAGAGCTGAACAACTGCAGACACGCCACTGATGGCTGCTGCTCTCCTCTGCTTGGGAAAAGCCGATTTTTTTTATTTTATTTTGTCCGCCACTAATCCCCTTCTTGCAATCTGCACCCAGCAGCAGTGTGTGTGTGTGCACCAGTTTCCCGGACATCTCGCCCATCGCTCACGGCCAAGCTTTTCACGCTGCCAACTCGTGGACCTGCTCCTCTGTCCAGAAACTTCATCATCGTCATCGTCATCAGGCCGAGTTCACAAGACTCATTTCCATCCAGGGGCCAGTCACATCATCAGAGCGGTGCAATCTTGGAAGGGGCCCCAGAGTGGTGCAATGGGGATGTGTGCAACATCTGGGCTGATTTGGGATTGTGGCCTTTGGCCGGACTGTCGCTAATCTTGTTGAAATCGTTGCTGCTTTAGGAAGAGTGGGTGGGGAGATAATGTTAGACACATTGGCTCTCCTCCTTTGCATCTGGTTAACAGCCAATGGCGAACTACCATTCGTTGCAGAGAACAACGCGGCCATGGTGGTCAGTTGGTGAGTTCCAGCTTTTTAAAAAAAATTTAGGGTACCCAATTATTTACATATTTTTTTCCAATTAAGGGGCAATTTAGCGTGACCAATCCACCTAACCTACACATCTTTGGGTTGTGGGGTGAAACCCACACAGACACGGGGAGAATGTGTAAACTCCACACAGACAGTGACCCAGGGCCGGGATTCGAACCCGGGTCCTCAGCGCCGTAGGCTGCAGTGCTAACCACTGTGCCACCGTGCCGCCCGAGTTCCAGCTTTTAAAGTGTGTGTCAGCATCTTTGCAGCTTGGTCTATTTTCTGAGCTGCACGGGAGCGGATTGGCCTTGAATGTTGCCGAGCATTAAGCAAGGGGTCGTTCGTCGTGTGGCTTTTCGCAGACAGCATTGTGGAACAGGTAGGAGGAGATCTGGAATGCGCATTCTAGAGGATGCTGCACTTGTAGAAGACACTGCTCAGGATCAGCTGGAGCATTGGCTACATTGCCACGTTTTAGAGAGTACACAAGCGCATTGGAGAGAGAGATGCAGGAGGAGGTTGGAAAATGGTTCCAGGGATGAGATTTTTCAGTTACGAGGTCAGCTCCCGACAGTGCAGGAGGAGGCCATTCGGCCCATCGAGTCTGCACCGACCCTCCAAAAGAGCACCCTAGCTGGATCCACTACCCTGCCCCATCCCCATTATCCTACCGAACCTGCACATCTTTGGACACCAAGGGGGCAATTTAGTTGTGGCTCTTTGCCTTGGCGAGAAGGTGGCCGAGAGGAGATTTGAGAGGTGTTTAAAAAGCACCATGGAATAGCTGAGCAGAGTAGATGAGAGGAGAATATTCCCCACTGCAGGGTTGATGGAGAACCAGAGGGCACAGAGTTAGAATAATTGGTAAAAGAAGCAAAATACTGTGAGAAAAACACCTTTTCACACAGCAGGTGGTACAGGTCTGGAATACACTGCTGGAGGGTGTGGTGGAGGCAGGTTCAATCGAGGCATTCAAAGAGGTAAGTGGATGGATATTTCCAAAAGAAACAATCAGTGGGGGTATGGGGAGAAGGCTGGGGAATGGCACTGGGTGAAATGCTCAGAGGACCAATGCAGCCACAATGGAAATAGGAGGAACAGGAAGAAAGATTGAATAGGTGGAGTGACACGGTGGCTAGCACTGCTGCCTCACAGCGCCAGGGACCCGGGTTCAATTCTGACCTTGGGTGCTGTCTATGTAGAGTTTTCACTTTCTCCCAGTGTCTGTGTGCATTTCCTCCAGATGCTCCGGTTTCCTCCCACAGTCCAAAAAGATATGCAGGTTAGGTGGATTGGTCATGCTAAATTGCCCCTTAGTGTCCAAACATGTACAAGTTAGTTGGGGTTGTTCGGGGGGGGGGGGGGGGGGGGGGGGGGGCTATGTAGGGTGCTCTCTCCGAGGGTCAGTGCAGACCTGATTGGCCAAATTGGCTGATTGGCCAAATGGCCTCCTTCTGCACTGTCGGGATGCTATGGTTCTCCGTGGAACAGGGGAAGGCCGTGGGGAGATTTGATTGAGATGTAGAAATTTGTGCGGCTTGTGGCAGTGTCTGATGGGAAGGGCCAAGTGGCTTCAGTCGGGATCAGTGAAAGAAGATGCAGATTTAAGGTAATTGGTGGAAGGTTGAGAGGAGAGATGAGGGGCGAGATTCTCCGCACTCCCGACGGTGCAGAGAATAGCGTGGCTCGTAAAATTTTACGGCCACGCTGTTCCGACGCCCTCCCGCTATTCTCCCCCCCCCCCCCCACGCCCAACTCCCGACACGAATCGCTGCCGCCGTTTTTTTACGGCCGGCAGCAATTCACAGCTGATAGATGGGCCAAGTTCCCAGCCCTTTACGGCTGTTTTTACGAACGGCAAACACACCTGGTCTGGCCGTTCGTAAAAACGGCCGTAAACACTCGCATTTTATAACCATGGCACCGATTGGCACGGCAGTACCACGGCACCGATCGCGGGCAGCGGGCCCGATGCCCGCGCACTATTTGTCCTTCCGCCGCCCCGCAGTATCCATTCGCGGGGCGGCTGAGGGGCATCCCGGCCCACGCATGCGCGGGTTTCGCGCAAATACGCGACGTCATCCGCGCATGCGCGGGTTGGAGTCTTCCGATCCGCGCATGCGCGGCTGACGTCATATGACGCGTCAGCCGGCGCTAACTCGTTAAGCCCGTGATGCCGGAGCTTACGGCGTCGGGCTGCTAGCCCCGACCGGGGACCAGAATCGGGAGAATCTTGCCCGAGGATTTTTATTCACCGGGGGGTGGTTGGGGTTGGGAACTCACTCCCTGAAAAGGATAAAGCCTAAGTCACTGAAAAGGTGACTGGATATGCACCTGCAGGGCCATGGACCAAATGCTAGAAAGTGGGAGTCGACTGGTTGGCTAATTTCTTTGCAGAAATGAGTAGGCCAAGGGGCCTCATTCTGTGCCGTCAACGTTCTATGATGGAAGGTGGCAGGCTGGTACAGTGGTTAGCATTGCTGCTTCACAGTGCCAAGGATGAGGGTTTCATCCCAGCCCGCATCACGTCCATGTGGAGTTTACATATTCCCCCAATGTCTGCGTGGGTCTAACCCCACAACTCAAAGATGTGCAGGGTATGGAGATTGTTCCTTAATTGTAAAAAAATGTTTTGGGTACTTCAACAAAAAATAACTTTCTATGATGGGCTGAATGGCCTCTTCCTGCTCTGTAACGATTCTGTGAAAATTGTGACCGGACTAGTTCAGTCAATATAAACCAAATTGTCCCAAGTTTAAAATAAACAAGAGCCTCTGAATGGGGAATCCTCTTAACCTTAGTGACATTCCTGCAATGGAATGTCATAGAAACTGAGCCTGACTTCCTCGGCACTCTAAACCATGGCCTTGGAAATGATCAGGGGCAGAGATAGGAAGGAGCTATTCCCCTTAGTAGAGGGATCAATAACCAGGTGCATAGATTTAAGGGGCAGGAGATTTAAGGGGGAGTTCAGGAAAAAAAAAACGTTTTCCACCCAGAGGCTGCTGGGAATCTGGAACTCGTTTCCTGAAAGGGTGGTCGGGACGGAAACCCTCGTAACATTTAAGTAACATTTGGGCTGAGCAGTTGAAATGCCATTGCATACAAGGCTATGGAGCAGGTGCTGGAGTAGAATATATGGGTGTTTGATGGCCAGCACAGACACAGTGGGCCAACGGGCCTCTTTGTGCTGTAAGACTGGCTCCAAATCACAGGAGGATGTACAAATATTGACTGTTTTTTACTAATGATGCAAATTAATCAAGTGCAACGGCCCTATTCTATCAGATTTGAGAGGCTGTATTCTTGGCCAGTACTTCCTTTCTGCTTTGCAAATTAGCCGAAAATGCGACAGAATGTATTTGACCTGCTCAGTATTTCCAGCATTTAAAAACAAAGATATGCAAATCCTCTTATCTGATCTGGGGTGCGGGGAGGAGGAGCTCCTTTCCTCATTTGGTTTCAAATCATAATTTATGGGTATCTTTGTGAGGGTCGTGCCTGTGATTCTTTTGTGCCTATGTACACACACACATGTCAACACTCATTCTGAGATGACATTGTAGCTTTAAAAAAAAATGCTGTTGTCCTAAAACCTATGGTAAATCCAGACTCTGCAAAACTTAAACTCAGCGCTAATCTTTAAACAGCAATGTTTTACTCAGCGGCCGATGTTGAATTTGATCGTAGTGAAATTATTGGGGCACCGTCATATTAAACCTTCTACAGTTCACAGGCAAATCATTCGTGTACTTCTGATATGTCGTCCCCAAAAGCAGGGAACGGTAAATACATTCCCTTCAATATTGCTTTCTTAAAGTTACAAAGCCAACGCAGCAGAGTGGACGGGCAACAAGCTCTTAATCCATCCCTTTGCTTGCTTCAAAAAACAATTCAAATTTAATCCAATCTATGGTTCCTGTAAGAGAGACGTGCTGGATCCAAGCCCACAAGAACATGCATTGCGCCCGACTTCTTGATCTTAACCAAAGTAAACATTACGGGTCAAAAGTCAACTCATTTTAAAATCGATCAGGGGCGGATTCCCGCCCTCGATGTAACACTGGCTGACCACATGTGTGAAATTGCAACGCCAACAACCAATCAGGGAGAGGGTGGGTGGGGGAGTAAAGAGGGGTGATCTCAATACCAATCCAAGGTTCACTTGAGCACTTTATTGAACCACCACCAGATTATCTAATTGCATCCAAGATAAAAAAAATAAAGTGTAATTTGCGCCCAGAGGAGGCACATTTTCTCTTGGCAACCTCGTTTAATAGTCACACCAACTGAGAACTTGAGAAGTGTGCTTCGCCTGAGCATTTAATTCCAAATAGAAACGGCAGACAGGTTTCACATCATACACAAAAACACATCAGCGAAGGTTAGAAATCTCAAACTAAAAGCACCGTTGATTAATCCAATTAATTTTGCCACAGATGAAAATAATTGACTTTGTTTTTACAACCTGCATTTTAGTGGCATCTCTGTAACCGGGAGAAAAATAATTGCCCAGGGTATACTGCAATAAAAAGTGGACTGATAAATTGGATAAATTTCATATCCTTGAGCAAAATCAGGTGTAAATACAAACAGACCTGTGCTTGATGTGATAATTTCAGTTCCCACAGTTTGATGTAACAAGTCATACTGATTCAGACGAGATCCGTCCTCCGCCACAACCACAGATTTGTGAGATTCATTCTTCCAGGTATAAAAAACCTCGGAGGTCGGATAGGCGTCTGTTGGCAAACAGAGATTGAGAATGTTAGACAGTGCAGCAGGTTAAATGTGTTGCGTGGCTGTGACTTTCCTGAGGTGGCCTTTAGGTGTGTGTGTGTGTAATTTGGAACAAGAGGATTCACTGATAGATTCTGCGTTGTAGCAGAGGCCAGAGTTTTAGTGTTACTGATGTGGGTTCCCCCTCCCATCCCATCTCTCCCGGTTGGAGAACCTGTGGGAAGGAACCCTGCGTTGCATCTGTGGACGAGGCCACAACTTGCCAACATCAGGCTTTTCAAGCATTCCAGCCACAATAGAGTGGAAATCCCACCAGAGGATACCCGCACAGTGGCTGCTCTCTGTGAGTGGGTTGGAAGTGAGGGTACAGCGGAGAGGGGAGGTAGGGGATCGGAAGCAAGGGCAGAGAAATGGCTTTCACACGACTGACCAGGAATCTCTCCCACTCTTACCACCCCATCAACAAAGTGGCATTGGAAGGATTTGCAAGTTGCTACCACACCTGCCTGCCCACATGTTTTATGGCCACCGTCATGTCTTGGGTGGGACTTGAACTCGGGAGCTTCTGGCTTAATGCGATGGTCGCGACCACTCTGCCAAAAGATCTCCAGGAGCAATGAGTAAACTAATTTACAGACATATAAGTAAATTGCTTTCACCTGGAAGGAGTGCTTGGAGCCTGGAGGGTGACAAGGGAGGAGGTAAAAGGGCAGGTGTTGCATCTCCCGCTTTGTATGAAAGGGGATAGCATGTTGGGAGAATTGAGGAGTGGACCAAGGTATTGTGGAGATAATGGTCCATTCAGAACATTGAAAGGAGAGCAGATATGCTTTTTCAAAACATCACATCAAGAGGGGGTAAAATGATGCTGTTGATCCTGGTGCAGAGGAAGGAGAGGACAGGGACAATCCCATCATGGTGTTGGGAGGGGAGCAGCAGGCTATGAAATAGAATGGGCAGATTCAAGGGCCCTGACAATTACAATGCGTGGAAATCTTTGTTGAAGAAAAATACATATTGTATAAAAAGGCCAGAATTCTCTGACCATTCACTAGCGGTGGGATTCCCGTGTCCCACCAGCAGCGCAACCCCGCCCACGGGTTTCACTCTGGCAAGGATTGGCGTCAGTGGGAATTCGCATTGGCAGTGTTATGCAAACTCGCCACCAGTGAACAGCGCACTGCCTCCCACCTCTGAACACTGAGGCCGGGGAATCCCTCCATAAAGCTTGGAAGGCGGCAGCATCAGAACAGATGTTGATGGGGGACAAAGTGAAGACGTTTGGTCAGGATAGCAGCTGAGTTGGTGGACCTTCGATGCTTTTTGATAACCTGTGATTTTAATGCTCCACTCCAGACTCAAGCTAATCCTTCCATCCTCAGACCCTTACACAGTTTCATTAAAGCTTCAGGAACAGAACCTCATCTTTCAATTCTGCACTTTGCAACCTTTCAGACTCAACCGATGAGTTCAAAATTTCAGATTTTAAACTCTGCCCCCATTTTTGTTTTTGGTTTTTGTAGTGTTTGTTTTCGGTTGGCAGATTGTGGTGATGGTTCAACAATTCACATTTACACCAATTTGACACATTGTTTATTTACTTGTCTCATTGGACCCTCCCTTTTGCCTTGCGCATCATTCCTTTTGCCATTAATCACTCATGATTTCTACTCTACCACAGACCTTCCTTGGTGACCTCCACCATGGGCAGTATTCTCCAACCCCCCGCCGGCCAGGAGAATCGCCGGGAGGCAGAGTGATTCCGGCCCCGCCACCCTGACGCCAGCTGCCGAATTCTCCGGCGCCGGTTTTTTGGTGGGGGTGGGCATAGTGCTGCGCCAGTCGGGGGCTGTTGGCAGCCCAAGCGATTCTCCGCTCCGCGATGGGCCGAGCGGCTGCCTGTTTTCAGCCAGTCCTGCCGGCGTAAATTACACAAGGTTTGTACCGGCGGGACCTGGCCCTGTAGGCGGCCTGTGGAGTCCTCGGTGGGCGGGCGGGGCGATCTGGCCCCGGGGGTGTCCTGACAGTGGCCTGACCCCGCGATCGGGGCCCACCGATCTGCGGGCAGGCCTGTGCCATGGGGGCACTCTTTCCCTCCGTACTGGCCACTGTAAAGCTCCGCCATGGCCGGCGCGGAGAGGAAGCCCCCTGCGCATGCGCAGGAATCACGCCAGCGGTTCTGGGAACACGCCAGCTCTCCTGTGCATGCGCCAGCCGGCGGAGGCCCTTCTGCACCGGTTGGCACATCGCCAATCACTCCAGCGCCAGCCTAGCCCCCGAAGGTGCGGAGGATTCTGCACCTTCCGGGCGGCCCGACGCCGGAGTGGTTCACGCCATTCTTGCGCCAGAACGGCCCGCACGCCGGATACCGGAGAATCCTGCCCCACACTTCTCCAGCCCCCACCCTCTGTACTTACAGCTCTCAACTTAAATCACCAACCTGATACTTTGATTCTCTCTCCACATGTGCTGCCAGACCTGCTGAGTATTTCCAACATTTTCAGTTCACATTTGAGACTGGATCCTAGTCTAATGCCTTATTGAAGGGACAGTAATGCTGAAAATGCTGTGCTCTCCAAAGATCACATGTAAGATAGAGTAATATAACTGGCCCACAAAAAGAAAAAGATTGGGGAAATCTGAAGAATGCAAGTAGAAATTATAAAAACACAAAGAACTTAAGAGGTCCCTCATTTTCCTTGTTCATCGTTGTTGATATAATTGCCTGCAAAAGCAAAAGGTACATTTCATCCAAATAAAGTGGGAAAGATTCCAGTTCTGAATAGCTAAAATTGTGATAACCAGTTGCATATCAAGTCCAGTGTAATTTGCACAAAACCATATTATATCAGTACTGAAATGGATAGTCAACCATTTATGCAAAATCAATTACTTTTTGAAGTACAAACAGGACTATCCAGCCCTTCAAATAAAAGCAGCGCTGAAAGCATTTGGTGATAAATAAATTAATAGATCAGTCCAATTCAACAATATAATTAAAAGGACTGGACTGTCTATAGTGTAAAGAAATAATTGCACACATAGAGTAGACAGGGAGGTCGAGCTGATTTGGAGAAGTGATCTGTTTAGATCAGTAAAGTTGAAACATGGACCCTGTACCAAAATTTAAGTGGTTTGGATATTATGAAAATGTGTTTTCCACATTGGTCATACCACTTGTCACGTTACAATTTCTCCTGACTAGCATCTCCAGTAACTGCTCTCCTGCTACTTCCAAATGTTTTGAAGCAGCATTTACAAAATGACTGGCTGCTCTGTGAAAATTCGGGTAATGCCACACTGTGGCACAAGTGTGGCACACTGGGGCAGCACGGTAGCATGGTGGTTAGCATAAATGCTTCACAGCTCCAGGGTCCTAGGTTCGGTTCCCGGCTGGGTCACTGTCTGTGCGGAGTCTGCAGCGCCGGCTTTAGGGTTGATGGCGCCCCGGGCAAGCTGAACTTCGGCGCCCTTGGGGGGGCGGGGCCGGCGGGGCGGAGGAGGGGGGCGGGGCGGAGGAGGGGGGCGGGGCCGAGGAGGGAGGCGGGGCCGAGGAGGGGGCGGGGCCGAGGAGGGGGGCGACGAGGGGGGGGGGGCCGTGGCCGAGGAGGGGGCGAGGCCGAGGAGGGGGCGGACCCGAGGGGGGGCGGGGCCGAGGAGGGGCGGACCCGAGGGGGGGCGGACCCGCGGGGGGGCGGATCCGAGGGGGGCGGGGGGCGGACACACGGGGGGGGGGCGGACACACGGGGGGGGCGGGGCGGGCGGACCCGAGGGCGGGGCGGCGGACCCGAGGGCGGGGCGGGGGGGCGGACCCGAGGGCGGGGCGGGGGGGCGGAACCGAGGGGGGCGGGGGGTACCGAGCGGGGGGGGCGGACCCGAGGGCGGGGCGGGGGGGCTGTCCCGAGGGGGGCGGACCCGAGGGGGGCGGACCGAGCTGGGGGGCCGCCCTGGGGGCGGGCGGCCACCGCGCATGCGCTGGTTGGCACCGGCCCAACTGCGCATGCGCGGGACCCGAGTCTCTGGCGCCCCCGAGCACATGGCGCCCCGGGCGACAGCCCGAGTTGCCGGTGCCTTGAGCCGGCCCTGGGAGTCTGCACATCCTCCCCGTGTGCGCGTGGGTTTCCTCCGGGTGCTCCGGTTTCCTCCCACAGTCCAAAGATGTGCGGGTTAGGTGGATTGGCCATGCTAAATTGCCCGTAGTGTCCTAAAAAGTAAGGTTAAGGGGGGGAGGGGGGGGGGGTGTTGGGTTACGGGTATAGGGTGGATACGTGGGTTTGAGTAGGGTGATCATGGCTCGGCACAACATCGAGGGCCGAAGGGCCTGTTCTGTGCTGTACTGTTCTATGTTCTATGTTCTAAGTGGTTTGCGAGGCTGCCTCACAGCGCCACGGACCCCGGTTCATGTCCAGTCTTGGGTGACGCGCCTGTGCGGAGTGCGGAGTCTGCACGTTCTCCCAGTGTCTGTGTTGGTTTCCTCCGGGTGCTCCGGTTTCTTCTCACAGTCCAAAGGTGTGCAGGTTAGGTGGATTGGCCTTGATTAATGTGTGGGGTTATGGGGATGGAATGGGAACATGGGCCGAACTAGAGTGCTGTTTCTGAGGGTTGGTGTAGACTCAATGGGCCGAATGGCCTGCTTCTGCACTGTAAGGAATCTATGAGCGAGGTGGAATTTGAACAATTTCTTGAATATTTACATTTGCGGGGTGCAGCTAGAAGTTTCCATAGGTATTCACTATACTGATTAAACTGGTCATCTGTAGCATCACATAGCAAGTTAAAAAGTAGCCCTCATTTGGTAAACATGCTGCAAGCTACAGAGCCAAATCACAATAAAAAATCCGATATTATATCCTCAGCCTGGGCTGAGTTTGGTGATTTCAATCAAGGGAAAAATAAGCTTGTTACATTTGATGACACCAGCTCTCCATTAGGGATAGGTCAGCCGACCTATTCCTACCTATTCCGACCTATTACGCAGTTGGAAATGCACAGATACAGCCATCGTGTAAAATCTAAAAGTCCAGACATAAATAATGACCACTTGGTTGTGTTACTGGAGGGCATTTGTGGAACTGTACCCTAATTGCAAGTCAGTGCTCGTAGGAAAGGAGGGGACAACATAGGAAAACATAAGGATAGGGAGGATAATGAACTTTCTGTTTTTAAATATCATCACGCAATCCTACACATTCATTGTTCTGCTATTAATCTGACTTGCAATAACATTAAAGAAATGATTGAAACTTTTAGTCCACCAAAATAAAAACTTAATTTGTCAAATTTCAATTCGATTACTGTGATAGTGCATCATATTGAATGCACATGTTTTGCGGGTTTGCTGTAGATAGTTCTCTTGATCTACTTGCTCTAATACTGTTGTAATCTGCCAGTGCATGCAGCGTCACAATAACACTGATTGCACAAGTTGGTAATTCAGGCAAAAATTAATCTGACACTGAAAAGATTCCCCATAATGTTTATAGTTTCCATTCCAGCAAATACTAGATACCCTGAAGTGAGTTTAAGCTCAACCTAATCTCATGCCTGGGAGGACTCAATTTCTGTTCACCTTCTGAACCTCGCGATGAGATTACTGCCTTGTAATCACTGGCAGGCATGGACTATTTCTTTTGTAATCTTGGATGGAGCAGGCTCTGCTGCCTTGAGACCCAGCCATAGTGTGTCACAACAACGTTATTTGAATGATCCTACAATGTAATTACAGTCCATCCGTGAATGGTCTGTCAGATTTTATTGGCCGCCTCCTGCAACTCGATCAGAGTATTGTCGAGTTATATGCATTTGCAAAGTAGGAATAACCATTCCTTTGCCTGTTTAATTGGCAAGTTTACAGGGACTAACGACTCAGGCTGACAAGGGAAAGAAGAAAGCTTGCATTTTGAACTTTCGGGACATCCCAAAGTGCTTTACAACCACTTAATTACTTTTGAAGAATTTACCCTGTTGTAATGCATGCAGCTAAAATATGGACAGCAAGGTCCCACAAACAGCAATGAGATAAATCCAATTAATATTGTTTTTGTGACATTGGCTGAGGGATAAATACTAAGAAAGATGTGCACTGATATAGTGTCTTTCATGATCTTAGAATTTCCCCATAGCGTTTTACTGTAAATGAAATACGATTGAAGAACTGTTACGATTGTAATGTAGGAAGTGTTGCAGTCAATTTGTGCACAGCAAGTTCCCACAAATGGCAATGTGATAATGACCAGATAATTTGTTTTCAGTGATGTCAATTGAAGGATAATATTAGCTGGAACATTAATGTCCGCCGAGAAAACTAGAATTGCATAATGGTGTTAGCTCAGGGAACCAGTTCTCAAAATGTTACCATGCTGATAACTAACCAGCATTGATTGTACTTACAGAGGCACTGCACGTCAACAAGGCTTTTAATATATGCAGTTGGATCTCCCCATTGTTAATGAATCAGAAAGTACAGGGATAGATTTTCAACTCAGCCACACTGGCACAAATTGATGCTACAGATCGATGGGATTAAAAATTAGGTGATGGATCCGCAACATCAGTTTTAGTGAACAGCAAGTTGAAAAGCTGCCCCATGCTGTTGGATAATGGCAGGATGTGATACCTAATGTAATAAAGCAGATTGTCCATGCATTATTCACATTGGTTGGAAAGAACGTGCTGTATTTCAGATGAGGCCCCACTTACCTCCTACCCCATGGCGCTATTTCAAAGAACAGCAGGTGAATTATCCCTGTTGTCCTGGCAGATATTTATTCCTCAATCATCATCACAAGGATAGATTATCCGGCTAAGGAAACATTGCCATTTGCAGGAGCTTGCCATGTGAAAATTAGTTACAGGGTTCCTTATATTACAACAGAGATTGCACTTCAAATACTTCATTGACTGTAGAAAGTAGTTTTAGAGATATTCAAATGGTTGTGGAAGGCTGTAAGTGCAAGGTCTTCTAACAATGATGTATCATCACTAAAGTGTTATAGAGCAGGGACAGTAGAACTTGAAGGAATCACTCTTAAAATATATGACTTTTAATATATTACTAGCACTCAGAGGAAATCGGAGCATATATTACTTCATGACTTGAAACCATATAAGATATTGGGTGTTAGTCCTGGTTCTGTAATAGCACTGATTCAGAAAAGTGTGGCTTCAAGCCTCATTCCAGAGACCTGACCATACAATCTCGATTGATGCTTCCAGTGTTGTACTGAGGGAGTGCGGGGCACACTGTCAGAGGTGCTGTTTCTCAAGTGAGGCATTTAACTGAAACCACCCTGCTCTCACGCATGACATTAATTGTTCCCACTTCCCTATACCAGCATCACTAAAGCAGATTGTCTTAACATTATCACCTTATTGTTTATGGGAATTTGCTGCGTGCAAGTTGGTTGTCGTGCATCCGAATTTATAACACTGACGACACATCACAAGTCTTCTCAATAAACTATTGAGTTATTTGGAATGTTCCGTTTTGTGCTTTCTTATGATAAACAATAAGCCAGCACAGAATATCTGAAAATTTGGGCGAACAGTTTAGTTTATTATTTTAGGTCACTTATCTTTGCTCTTTTATTTTGCTGCTTCATCCCCTTGTGCTCCTAGAACATAACATAGGAGCTGCACACATAGCTCCTTGAACATTTCTGCCATAATCTTGGACCTCGACCTACTTTCCCATCCTATTCCCCGATGCTGTTTGCATCCAAAAATCTATCAAGCTCAAACTTGAATGTATTCCAGGACTGATCATTCTAGGGGAAAGAATTCCAAAGATTCATGATTCTCCCAATTCTCTCATTCCTAAGTAACACCCCCACACCCCTCTTTCACTGTCCCTTTTTCTTCTTCACCCTCAGGCGTGAGGTGGGTGATGGTGTGGCATTTCAGAAGGTGGATCTATGGGGGAGGATTAAGCCAGGGCTCGATGAAGCTTTGGCATGGACAGAGGTGGTGGTTGGGTGGGGGGGGGGGGGGGGGGGGGGGGGGGGGGGTCACTGATTACAAATTCTTCAAAGGAGTGGATTTGTTCTTCAAATTGCTTAGAGAGCTAAAAATAGAACAGGAGACCAGTGAGATTTGTTTTTCTTTAAACCGCTTATAGCACTTATATAGAAACTGGTATTGATGACAATTAACCATCTGGACTAGCAAGAATGGCAGAGACAGAACAGGGTGGGGTGTTAACTGGAGGTCTGGGAGAGGGTGAATGAAGAAGAGGTGAAAGAGAAGGCCATGCCCAGTCGGGAAGTCAGCGGCCAGAATTTAATGAATGAAATATTTAAAAAGAGAAAACTTGCTTGGTACAATACTGCAAACATCCCTCATATTGCATCAACTCAGACTAACAAGTCTTCTTGCCTCTGGTTTTGCCCTAAAATAATAAACAAAACTGTTCACCCAAACTTTCAGATATTCTGTGCTGTCTTCTTGCTAATCACAAGAAAGCACAAAGCACTTGGCCTCGGGACATTCCAAAAGACTCAAAAATTTAAGAGGACTTGTGATGTGTAGTCACTGTTATAGTTTCGGATGCATGACAACCACCTTGCACTCAGTAAATTTCCACAAACAATAATGTGATAATGATCAAACAATCTGCTTTAGTGATGCTGGTATAGGGAAGTGGAAACAATTAATGCCATGCGTGAGAGCAGGGTGGTTTCAGTTAAATGCCTCACTTGAGAAACAGCACCTCTGACAGTGCGCCCCGCACTCCCTCAGTACAACGCTGGAAGCATCAATCGAGATTGTGTGGTTAGGTCTCTGGAATGGGGCTTGAAGCGACACTTTTCTGAATCAGTGCTATTACAGAACTAGGACTGAACCAGGACTGACAAACGTTATATGGTTTCAAATCATTGAGCAATTGAGAGAATTTGTAAAACACGGGCATTAGGGCAGAAGTGGGCCATGCATGTCTGTTCAGCCAATTAATTAGGTAACGTGCTGCATTTTCTGGCCATTCACGCTGGCGGCATCTTATAGCCCCAGCAGCAACCCCCCCCGCCCCCGCTGCAGGTTTCACAGCGATGAGCCCTGCGTTCAACGGGAGACCCCATTGACGACAGCGGGACCAGAAGCTCCCGCCATCAGCCACTGGTGAGCCGCATCTGTTGCTGTGAAACACGTCGTGGAGGGGAGGAAAATCTAAACTTAATTTACTTGCCTGCACTCCTTATCCCCTTAATATTTCTACCCAGCACAATCTGTGAATTTCAATCTTGAAAAATCTACAACAGCTGTGAAATAGCTGCATTGCCAAGTAAATTTTCCAGATAAATACTATTCAGTTTGTGTGCGACAGGCAGCCCACTAACCATAGCCCACAAGTGAAAACACTTGAGGGTTGGAATGCCAAGCTCGACTGGGATTCACACTCAGTGGGTCTCAATCATCATCAAGACTACTGAAGAAAAGCGAAACAAGCCATTTTGCCCATCTGGTATATGTATACATATATATTTTTGTTTTTATTCGTTCATGGGACATAAGCGTCGCAGGCTGGGCCAACATTTATTGGCCATCCCTAATTACCCTTGATGGGGCAGTTAAGTGTCAACCACTCTGCTGGAGTCGCATGTAGGCCAGACCAGGTAAGGCAGGCAGATTTCCTTCCCTAAAGCGCATGAGTGAAACCAGATGGGTATTTTATGACAATCGACAATGGTTTCATGGTCATGATTAGACATTATTGCATTTGAATTCCACCATCTGCCGTAGCAGGATTTGAACCTGGCTTCCCAGAGCATTTGCCTGGGTCTCTGGATTATGTCCAGTGAAATTACCACTATGCCACCGCCTCGCCCAGACTGCTGGTCTTTAAGCTTGACACAAGCCTCCACTTACCCCGTTGGTCCAGGCTTATAGATGGAATGCTGTGCAGCAACATGAAGAAAATTGGGGTGGGTGGAAGGAGGGAGACAACAAATTAACAGAGAGTTTCAGTGACAAGCTTGACAGCTTTTTGTATGAGAATTTCACCATTGTGTAAAATTCCATTTAGTTACCTAAATATTTTAACTATTTGCATGAGATTAACGGCTAGGAGCTAATCATTTTCACCAGTCTTCATTGAGGCATTTTGGTGGCCTGAATAATAATTCATCTTGTTTTAATACTGTCTGAACTGCTCAGCAGTTCTTCCATTTTCTGTGTACAAGCATATGGGATTTTGAAAATAATAAATGTTGCATTCAGACCAGATTCAACATCAGGCATTAGTACAAAAATAGAATAAATGCTTTTGTAGCTCATTGAGTAAAGGCTCCTCTTGATTGACAGTTAATTTGCCCAATTATAATTATGATGATAGATAGACTATCATCTGTATATAGTATGAGTAGATCATCATCATCTTAAGTGTATTATAAGTTAGATGTTTTACTGCTGTAGTTCTAGCATCTGACCAGCAGGTGGTGAGAGTATGCAGGCACATGACCCGTACACACCATGGGCGCAATTCTCCGCACTCATGACGGTGCGGAGAATAGCGGGCGGCGTAAATTTTTACGGCCACGCTGGTCCAACGCCCTCCCGCTATTTCCCCCCCCCCCCCCCCCCCCCCCCCGCCCGCCTCACGACACGAATCGCTGCCCGCCGTTTTTTTACGGCGAGCAGCGATTCTCAGCTGGCCGATGGGTCGAATTCCAAGGCCTTTACGACCGTTTTTTAGAACGTCAAACACACCTGGTCTGACCGTTCATAAAAACGGCCGTAAAGTCCCGATCTGGGGATTGGCACGGCAGTACCACGGCCGTGCCAAGGGTGCCATGGGCCCGCGATCGGTGCGCACCGATCGCGGGCAGTGGGTACTTACCCCACGCACTCTTTATCCTTCCGCCGCCCCACTGTATCCATTCGCGGGGCGGCTGAGGGGCATACCGGCCCGCGCATTCGCGGGTTTCACACAAATGCGTGATGACATCATCCGCGCATACGCGGGTTGGAGTCGTCCAATCCGCGCATGCGCGGCTGACGTCATCTGATGCATCAGCCGTCGCTAACTCTGGCTAGCGGGCTTAACAAAATTCGTTAAGCCCGTGACGCCTGAGTTCACGGCCGCGGGATGCTAGCCCCGACCGGGGACCAGAATCGGTTCCCGGTCAGGGGGGGGCGGAGGCTGGCGTCAAACCCGCCCGTTTTTGACGCCAGCCTCACGATTTCTCCCGGGTGCGGAGAATCACGCCCTACGTGTTCCAAAGTGTTAGTATGGAGTTCATAGCAGTCACATATTAGAGTAGCTCTGTAGTATCTTAGTGTAAGTTAATGTTAGACCATTATTTCCAACTGTATTGATTTTAAACATTGTAGTAATCCTTTCGAGTAGTGTTATTAATAAATAGTTTTGTTGTAAAACAAAGTCTAATGTTCTTTGTTAACAATAGCACATCAAGATTCAACATCAGCATAATCAAAGAACATTACAATAATAAGGATAATAAGGTAATGCCATTAAAATGTTAAGCCAAAGTAAGGGTGGGCTGGTTTTGATATTAAACAGCATCACTTTCCATTTTTAGTTTGTACTTGGCCTTGAAGGGCACCCTTTAGTGGGTCGGTGCAGACTCGATGGGCCGAATGGCCCCCTTCTGCACTGTATGTTCTATGTTCTGAACTTTTCAGAGCTGCATCTGGAGTTATTAATAATTCGAGCATCTGCAGTATTTATTAATAATGATGTTGGCTGACAAAGGAGGATTGCATGCAAACAGGAGAATGTAATTCAGTTGAGATTTGCACAGTTTTCTCGTGATCTGTGACTAAACTGGAACATTTAGGCTACTGTTTCCATCTGAATACAGGTCGATAGTATTGCCAGCTGTCCAATGCCATGCTCTTATCATTTAGCTGCAACAATGCAACAGATTACTCAATTGTGGAAGGAAATCGGAACTAACCGTATACTGATCTTAGCCGATGTTTCTCGCAGGGATCTCTTGGTAGTAATTAACAGTAACAAAGCTAGCCTGTTTATCTCCTCAGTCATGTTGTTATGATGATATAAAGGCACCAACGTGTCGATATGATGATATAGAGCCACCATAAGGGAGTGTGCAAATGTGTTGTGGGTTCATGTATTTAGACCAGCACAAGAACTGATAAACATAGATAGAAAGCTCAAAGACATCAGAAGCAGAGCTGCTCAAAAGAAAAAGTGAAAATAAGACTTGATTGTACGACACACTTACAAATCTGATATTCCTTGTGCATTTAAAATAAAAATTCATTCATGGGATGTGGGCATTGCTGGTTGGGCCAGCATTTATTACCCATTCCTGAGGGCATTTAAGAGTCAACCACATTGCTGTGGATCTGGAGTCACATGTAGGTCAGACCAGGTAAGGATGACAGAATTCAAGTGAACCTTTTGGGTTTTTACGACAATCGATTCATGGTCGTCTTTAGATTTTTAAAATTGAATTCAAATGTCACCATCTGCCATAGCAGGTCATCAGAGGATGACTCTAGGTCGTTAGACTAATAATCCAGTGACACTACCACTACGCCACTGCATCCCCCTCAAATGACAACATCCTCCAGGGGCATTGAAGCCAAACGTGGCACCTTCACAGCTGTCACAGCTAATATGGATGCAGAGACCTTCTGATCTTTCTGGTTTGATGTGACTCTAGCTGATGAAAGTACCCAATGACTCATTAGTGGAGGATTGACGTTTTTTTTAAGTGATCCCTTTCATCGGGTGTTTTAATTTAGGTTTTGGAACACAGATTAAATGTTTTCACTTATAAAGTAAGAAACTGCACCTTTTCCATTCAGAATATTGAAATATCACTTCAAATATATCCCCAGAGAATTAATCTGCTCAGGTCTGTGATTCCTGTTAATAAATCAAATCATTTCAATATTTAATGCCTTACCACCAATTTTAATTGTACTGACTAGATTGAGAAATAATCAAGTACAAGAAAATAAATGTTCTTGTGCATTCATTAGTCACACCATTCATTAATGACTCGGATGATGGCATAGAAAGTCGTATATCGAAATTTGCGGATGTTACAAGTTAGGTGGCATTATAGACAGCCTAGATGGAGATATTGACGGACTAAGTGAATGGACAAAATCGCGGCAGATGGAGTTGAATATAAGCAAGTGTGACGCTATCCATTTTGGGCCAAAAAAAAGAAGAGAGAGCAGAGTACATTTGAAATGGAAAGAGGTTAGCTGCAGTGAATGTCCAAAGAGAATTGGGGGTTCAGTTGCACAGGTCCTTAAAATACCAGGAACTAGTGCGGAAAACAATCAAAAAGGCTAATGGAATGCCAGCCTTTATATCTAGAGAACTGGAAAATAAAGGCACAGGGGTTACACTGCAGCTATACAAAACCCAGGTTCAACCACACTTGGGAGTACTGTGAGCATCTCTGGGACCACACTTTAGGAAGGATATTTTGGCCTTGGAGGGAGTGCAATATATGTTTACAAAAATGATTCCTGGATTTCAGGGGTTGAGTTACGAGGAGAGGTTACTCAAATTAGACCCGTTTTCGCTAGAAATTAGAAGGTTAAGGGGTGATCTGATTGAAGTATTGAAGATATTAACAGGGAAAGACAGGGTAGGTAAGATAAACTATTTCAACTGGTTGCATATTCTAAAACCGGGGGTATAGTCTCAAAATTAGGGCTAGACCGTGCAGGAGAGAAGCTAGGAAGAACTTCTTCACTCAAAGGGTGTTAGAGGTTTTGAACTCTCTCCCACAAACAGCAGTTGAAGCTAGTTAATTTTAAATCTGAGATAGATAGATTTTTGTGAAGCAAAAATATTTAAGGATATGGGCCAAAGGCAGGTTTATGGAATTCGGCCACAGAACAGCCACAAACTCATTAAATGGTGGGACAGGCTTGAGGGGCTGAATGGCCTACTGTTCTTATGTTCCTATTGTATTAATTCACAAACTATCATCCAAATCATTTATCAAATTTTAAAAAATGCTTTCCATCTCTGAATGCAACATTTATTATTTTCAAAATCCCATGGGTGGGATTAACCGAAATGGAGGCAGAGTGTCCGCGCCGTCGTGAACGCCGTCGCGTGTCACGACGGCGCAAAACGGGCGCGGGCACTACCAATTCTGGCCCCCACTGGGGGCCAGCATGGCACTGGAGCAGTTCATGCCGCTCCAGCCTCCCTTCCTGGCACCAACTGGGCACCGCGCCTACCCGCGGCATGCGCAGTGACGCCGCGCCAACCCGCGCATCCGTGGGGGACTTCCTCAACCCGCCGGCTCCGACGCAACATAGTGTGAGGGTTCAGGGGACGGCCGCGTAACAAAATAGGGCCGGGGCTGGAGAGGCCGGCCCACTGATCGGACAATTCTCTATCCCTACTAATATACTGTACTAACCTGCTAGTATCTAACCTGCTAGAGGCCCCTCAATAATAATAATAATCTTTATTGTCGCAAGTAGGCTTACATTAACACTGCAGTGAAGTTACTGTGAAAAGCCCCTGGTCGCCACATTCCAGCGCCTGTTCGGTAAACAGAGGGAGAAGTCAGAATGTCCAATTCACCCAACAGCACGTCTTTCGGGGCTTGTGGGAGGAAATTGGAGCACCCAGAGGAAACCCACGCAGACATGCAAACTCTAATGTATTTGTACAATTTCCCCTTAACAATACAGTGGTGACATTCTCTAATTACATTGCCCTACCTATTGCCTTGGGAATAGATTCTAGCATTGATATCAGATGGATGGGACAATTGTTTCCTGCTTTCTCCTGTTTTCCAGCACAGTTTAAATGGAGTCCATCCCAATGGATGGCTCTCTTGTCCAACACTTGTCAGTGCCTATAGTATTGAAACCCTTGCCTCCCCCACCATAATTTTATCCGCTCATTTAAACCTGAAGTAGATTTGTCCCTCTGCCAATTTGAATGTGGCTCAGGCAATAATAGAGGGAGGCAGTGTATTGCTGAGGCATTGTTACTGGGCTCGTAATCCAGAGACCTAGACTCATGCTCTGTGAACCCTTGTTCGAATCCCCCCCCCCCCCCCCCCCCCATGCCAAACGGTGAATTTGAATTAAATTAAAATCTGGAATTAAAAGTTTAAAGGTGATCATGAACAAAGAACAAAAAACATACAGCACAGGAATAGGCCCTTCGGCCCTCCAAGCCTGTACTGGTCATGACACCATACCTTTGCCAAAACCCTCAGCACGTCCTTGTTCCGTATACCTCTACGCCCATCCTATCCATGCATTTGTCAAGATGCCTTTAGAATGCTGTTGATGTATCTGCTTCCACAACTTCCCCTGGCAACGCGTTCCAGGCACTCACCACCCTCTGCGTAAAAAACCTGTCTTGCACATCTCCTCTAAACTATGCCCCATTGACTTTAAACCTATGCCCCCTGGTAACTGACCCCTCCACCCTGGGAAAGAATGCCTGCCCATCCACTCTATCCATACCCCTCATAATCTTGTAGACCTCTATCATATCACTCCTCATCCTCTGTCGTTCTAATGAAAACAGTCCGAGTCTATTCAGCCTCTCCGCATAGCTAACACCTTCCACACCAGGCAAAATCTTGGTAAACCTCCTCTGCACCCTCTCCAAAGACTCCACAACCTTCTGGTAGTGTGGCGGCCGGAATTATGCGCAATATTCCAAGTGCGGCGTTATCAAAGTTCTATACAGCTGCATCATGACGTGCCTGTTTTTATACTCCATGCTCCGTCCAATGAAGGCAAGCATTCTGCATGCTTTCTTGGCTACCTTGTCCACTTGTGTTGCCACCTATATTCCTAAGAGTTTTGCCATTTACGGTATATTTCCCCTCTATGCTAGACTTACCAAATGGCATTACCTCACGTTTGAAACATTTGTTGAGGGTTCATTAATGACCTTTAGGGAAGGAAATCTGTCGTCCTTACCTGGTCTGACCTACAGGCGACTCCAGAACCACGGCAATGTGGTTGACTCTTGAATGCTCTTAGGGATGGGCAATAAATGCTGTCCCAGCCAGCAACGTCCACATCCCATGAACAAATTAAAAAAACAATTCTCTGAAGTTCTGCTTTGTAATTTGTAGTCTGGTTCCTTGAGCTGCATCAGCAGAAGCTCATTCTTAATATCATTCGTTACCAAGTGGACCACAATGCCTGGTCTCTTCCCCCTTACAGTTCTCCTTATAGCTGTCCTTTACCCTGGCACTCCGCAGGTAACTACTTTCGGGACTCTCAGTTAGGGCTGCAAAGTACAGTATCTGTTCCTGTGACTACACTCTCCTCTATCATATTCCCACTCAACCTACCTGAATGGACTCTAGTACCAGGACCTCGCTGCAGGAGTTCCTCAGGGTAGAGTGTAACCAACTTCAGCTGCTTCATCAATGACCTTCCTTCCAACAGAAGGACACATGTTGGGATTCTCGCTGACACCGTTCGTGAGTCCTCAGATATTGAAGCAGTCCACATGCAAATGAAGCAAGACCTGGACAATGTCCAGGACTAGGCTGACAAATGGGAAGTAACATTTGAACCACACAAATGCCAGGCCTTGACCACTTTCTTAAGAGAGACTCAAGCACACGCTCCATGACCGCTACCACCTAGAAGGACAAGGTTAGAGGATGCATAAAAATCCCACCACCTGGACGTTCCCCTCCATGTCACTCACCATCTTGACTTGGAAATATGTCGCCACTCTCTCACTGTCACTAGGTGAAAATCCTGGAACCCCCTCCCTAACAGCACTGTGGGTGTACCTACACCTCAGGGACTGCAGCTCATTACCATCATTCTCAAGGGCAATTAGGGATGGGAAAAAAATGCTAGCCTAGCCAGTGAAGCCGACATCCCGTAAAAAGTATTGAAAATAAAACCACAAGTCTGCGATCCATTTGTTAATCATCGCTGCAATGTTATTTTTGCCATTCACAATGGCATTGTATACCTTTTGCACACTGACCAAGGCTGTGGCTCCTCTACTACTGCATCTACAGTCCTCTATACCTGCCCCAGTCTCTGACTGAATCTAAACCATTGCTTGAATATGTTTTTCTCCTGTGTCAAGGTTTTGTGATGCATCACATTGGGTGGTATCCTATGCCCCCAGGATTAGTGGGGCGGGGGGCTGGGGGGGGGGGGGGGGCGGTGCATTTAATCAGAAGTGAGTGACAGATGTGGACTACACCATCTTCCTGTCTGCACCCCAAGCCCAGGTGGGAAGGGCTCACTGTCAACTGAGGCTCTTAAGTGGATAATTAAGGAAAATAAATCTTTATTAATATAGGTTTACATTAACACTGCAATGAAGTTACTGTGAAAAGCCCCTAGTCGCCACACTCAGGCGCATGTTCAGGTACACTGAGGGAGAATTCAGAATGTCCAATTCATCTAACAAACACGTCTTTCGGGACTTAAGGGCCATTTATATTCGCCATTGCAAGAAGCTTGACGAGCAAACCCTGACATGTTAGTTTGCTGACTCCAGTGGAGGAACCCCCTTGTTCAAAGGCACAATCATTAGGGACCCAGCATCAGGAAGGGAAAAGGCTTGCTCAGAGCCAGTGATGTCCCTTGTTGCTGATACAACCTCACCTATCATCACTCACCAAGGCCAGGGCTGTTCTTTAATCCGAGGTCTCAGGTGGATACACTATTGGTAGAAGCCAGTCCTCTGCCGTGGTGCTAAGGAGTGCTGGTCTCCGATTGGCCAGTCGCTCCTGGGCAGGGCTTCTGCCCCTGGGGTTCTTGACCCTGGGGAGAAAGGTTGGCTTGTTAAATGCCCAAGTGGCACAAGGTGGCCTTCCCTGAAAAGAGGTGATGCCGGGAACTCACTGGTTGCCTCTGTATATTACATATTGTCTGCACCCAACTCCAATTCAATAAACTCTGATCAAGCTTACCATTGGTTTAAAATGATGAATTGAAGAGATTTGTAGGCTCCTAATTTTAAACATTGCCTCAAATGTTATACAAACCATAAATGTTAAAGTTAGAAAGGTGAACCTCATTGTCTTTCATTTGTTGAGTTTTATTCTTAACATTCCACTCGGTTTGTAATGCACGCCATTAATGTCGTAATCTGGACAAGTTTTCATTTATTTTGTTTTTCCCTCACCTTTCTGCAGTCCACTAATTTCCTTTTTAACTTGTTAGTTCAGCTGAAGTTTTACCTGCTGTTTCGTCGAAGCCTCAAATGTGCTTCCACCTCCCTGTGCCTCCTGTATAGTAAAACCAAGGCCCGTTGTCCTAAATCATTCTTTTCAGACCTGCAGATCTCCCAGCAACTGATTGATTATTAAATCTCATTCTTCTGAACATATTTTTCATCAAATTGAGCTTTTGGATTGTACCAGACAGGAATCAGTCAGCATTCCAATAGGGATCGAGATAGTGGGGAGTGAGAGAAGCCCTGGAAAAGGAGGGGTTTCCCGAGCCCCATCCTTGCTGGGAATGGGTTTTTAAAATCAACACTTTCCAAACAAATGTAGGTTTCTCCCGAAGTCTTGGCCAACATGTGTCCCTCAACCAATACCACCAAAACTTATTAAGTGGTGATTTCGGCCTTTTGATCTTTGTGGGACTTTATTGGGCACCTATTTGATTATACATCATCACTGACCATGCTACAATAATAATTTATTGTCTGTGAGGCACCTTGCAATAATGTGAGGAGCTCAAAATGTGCACAATAAATTTGTGATGCTTTGTTTTTGGCTGCCACAGTTAACCAGAGTTATCGTCCTTTCTGACACACACTGGATGGGCCTCCTCCTGTGCTGTAAATGACTCTTCAAATAAAAACAATGATTAAATGTGGAGCATTTTGGGACATCAAAGCCATCATTCGCTCCTCCACCACCACCCTCCCTTGTTATCTCACAACAGAGGGGGCTCACCATTTGCTGCCAGCAAGATCTTGTGCTCCCACTGATGTCTACGGTCTTTTTGCGTGACCCCCTCCGTCCCGTTCACCGGGGACACCACTGCGGGTGGATAGTCTCCGGCAGAAGATGGTGGGGCGGCAGTGGCATTGTGGAATTGCCGCTGAGCTAGTAATCCAAAGACTCGGGGCAATATTCTAGGTACCCGGGTTTCAATCTCACCACATTAGACGGTGATGTTTGAATTCAATAAAAACCTGGAATTAAACATCTAATGGTGATCATGAAACCATTGTCGATTGTCATAAAAACCCATCTGGTTCTCGAATGTCCTGTGGGGAAGGAAATCTGCCATCCTTACTTGGTCTAGCCTACATGTGACTCCAGTCCCACAGCAAGTCCTAGTCCCGTGCAGGGCAGCACGGTAGCATTGTGGATAGCACAATGGCTTCACAGCTCCAGGGTCCCAGGTTCGATTCCGGCTTGGGTCACTGTCTGTGCGGAGTCTGCACATCCTCCCCATGTGTGCGTGGGTTTACTCCGGGTGCTCCGGTTTCCTCCACAGTCCAAAGATGTGCAGGTTAGGTGGATTGGCCATGATAAATTGCCCTTAGTGTCCAAAATTGCCCTTAGTGTTGGGTGGGGTTACTGGGTTATTGGGATAGGGTGGAGGTGTTGACCTTGGGTAGGGTGCTCTTTCCAAGAGCCGGTGCAGACTCGATGGGCTGAATGGCCTCCTTCTGCACTGTAAATTCTATGAATATGGTTGACTCTTAAGTGTCCTCGGAGTGCATGACAAACTGTGGCCCGGCGACATCTGCATCCCATGAACAAATTTTTTAAAAGCCCACTGCTGGGAAAGGCCAGAATTTCCCACCCTTTAAAACAAAATGGTAGCCACAAAGCTTGGATCAGCCAAGCTCGATTTAATACCACACATTTTGTGCTTCCTCTTGTCAATGTCTTCTTAATTAAATTGTCAAGGCTGCATGGCAATCACATAGTACATGTACCCTTGACCGCTTTAATACCGATGAATGGGGGATAGAATTTCTCCCAGATTTTGTTCATTTGTTTTTATTTTCTGTTATTTTATCACGTTCAAAATAGTATAAAAGGGAATGGCTGGTACACGAGTAGTGTAGACGTAGGCTTCATAGAATCATGGAATCCTAGAATTTACAGTGCAGAAGGAGGCCATATGACCCATCGAGTCTGCACCGGCCCCTGAAAAAGCACCCTACTTAAGCTGACACCTCCACCTTATCCCCGTAACCCAGTAACCCCACCTAACCTTTTTAGATGCAATGGGTAATTTATCATGGCCAATCCACCTAGCCTGCACATCTTTGGATTGTGGGAGGAAACCGGAGCACCCGGAGGAAACCCACGCAGACACGGGGAGAACGTGCAAACTCCGCACAGACAGTGACCCAAGCCGGGAATCGAACCCGCGATCCTGGATCTGTGAAGCAACAGTGCTAACCACTGTACTACCATGCTGCCCCTTATGTAGGGTGCTCTTTCCAAGGGCTGGTGCAGGCTTGATGGGCTGAATGGCCTCCTTATGCTCTTTAGATTCTATGATCTCCAGTAAAGTTGTTGTCTAAGTTTTAACTTCACCAACTGGTGTCGATCCAGTTAATCAATATATTTGTATCCCAGTTCTTCATTTGTTGACTTATCTCATCTATTCAATTCAGCAGGCAGCACGATGGCCTAGTGGTTAGCACAACTGCCTCCCGGCGCTGAGGTCCCAGGTTCGATCCCGGATCTGGGTCACTGTCCGTGTGGAGTTTGCACATTCTCCCCGTGTCTGCGTGGGTTTCGCCCCCGCAACCCAAAAATGTGCCGAGTAGGTGGATTGGCCACACTAAATTGCCCCTTATTTGGAAAAAATAATTGGGTAATCTAAATAAATAAATAAAAAATCTATTCAATTCAGCTAGATTTCTCAATGAATGAAAAACGTTCACCAGAAAAGTAGCAATAAACATTCACCATTGCAACTTGCATTTGAACTGGATACACAGGAGGTACTTGTTCCTCTTTGGGCGAGTCACCTTGTTGGTGATGAATGAAAATGAAAACAAATGGGGCAAACTGCATACAGGAGGATGACCTTGCTCTAATTCAGATACAGACCTCACTGTCTTTTCTAAACATGATGCAGAGCAATTGCTAAACTACTTTTTGATGCTCGATCATTTTATTCAGTTTTGTTTTCAATTACAATTTCAAAGACACTTACAGCTTCCAAATTTAAGGGGGCAAGCATGGACATCCATAGGAAAGTCTTCTAGTTGCATAGGGCATTCTGCAGAAATGGTTAACCTGTAAAACAGAACATACAACACCAATAATGTTGCATCTATTCCACAGATTTCTTGCAGCTACTTGATGAAGGCGGTTGTTTGATAATGTAACTCACTGAATCATTCATCAGCGCTAATTGGGATTCAACTTTTCCCGATTAGCTGCCCTTCTGAGCAATATACATTAACATGGTTAATACAGTAATTTCAAATTAATGTTGTTTTATCAGAGTTTTGTGTTTTTTTTATTATGGAAACTGTGTTGAATGATAAATGAGGTTTTAAGATGTGTTCGCGAACCAAGCAAAAATTAAAATGGGAACCAAATGCTTTAATTAACTGAAGATTCTCTTTATCAGCATCAAATTTACTGGGTCATTCAGTATAGCTTTCCATATTAGCAGATTTATTCATAAGCAAAACTGATTTCATTTTCATATTGACCGTGACGAGTTTCGAATCCACTTCTCTGCGTAGGTGAATAAATGTGACCTTTTACAAATGAATTACCAAGTTAGGCTGACAGGAGGAATATGGATAATATCAGAGTTGGGCTGATCCCAGCAGGGAGACTGCAATAGCACAGAGAATGGATTAGAGACAGGGTTACGTAATTGCCCAAATTGCTGGTCCATTCTCTCCGAGTGCTGGATCACAAAGCCGATTATTAAATATTTTGGCCTGGAGGTTCCACGCGGTTGCATTGCCTTTTTAAAAAACATAACAAGCAAATCGGTGCAAAATAATTTTAAACACAAATTGCATTCGGTGCAACTCATTTGTGGTGGATGTTTTTTTTTAAAGAGTCATGTCCGAGAACGACACGTCACCCAGCGCTGGGATTAAGTTTCTGATAATTAACCTAAAAAATAAACTGGTCATTTTGGGCTCAAAACATTATCTATGTTTTCAAATCATTTGAATATTTCCTGAGGTTAAAGGTAAAGTCACCACAGTCCCAGATGACCCTCTTTGAGGGGGAGAGCTGACACCTCAGGTGAGGGGCAAAGTTGAGAAGGCAGAGTCTTCATGAATAACATCAGCTGGCACAGGAATTGAACCTGTGCTGCTGGCCTTGCTCTGCATCACAAACCAGCTGACTACCCAAGTGAGCTAAACAGGCCCCCAATGTAAATGGAAAAAGGATCGGTCTGTGCTTTAAAAGCTTATTTTTCAGTTATTTAAAAATCAGTTTACTCTCAGGTGGTGGATTGACATTGTGGTATTTGTGAAAAATCCATTTTCAATCAAATTTCACTTACTTTAAAAAAAATGTGAAACCAAACTTTAAAAGCCTGCCTGAATGCTCTGGTTTATTGCAGATTTTATGTTTGCCAATTTGCAACTAAATTAAAGGAAACTCAAGAAGACAGGCCTGGTTTTGAAGATAAATAGGAGCAGGCATCGACGATATGGCCCATCGAGCCTGCTCTGCCATTCAAGGGCTGACATTGGACTTCAAGTCCACTTCCCCGCCCTCTCCCCATGCCTCTCGCTTCCTTCAAAGATCAGCCTCAACTTTATTCAGTGATGGCACATCCGCAACCCTCTGGGATTCGCAATAATTGGAGTGAATAAATTTCTCCTTCAGCTCATTCCTGAATAAATTGGCCCCTTATCCTGAAACTGCGCCCCCTTCGTTCTAGATTCCCCAGCCAAGGGAAACAGCACCTCACTATCAACCTGAAATATCTGAAAACAAGAGTGTGCTAAGAAACATACCTACAACCAATTTAATATTTATCAAATCACAACGTAGTCCACTTGTGTTTGCGAGAAGCTACCTAGGTTCACATGCAGGGATCATCCCCTCTGCAGGCAAATGGGAAATGTACAGACATTGCAAAAACAATAGCAAGGGGGCCAATAGATCCCACTACTGTATTCACCATGGCAACATCTCGACCAATCTGACATGCTATTCTTGTGCAGCATACATTGTTTTTCCCTTTGAAATTTGGTTTTCATGGGACTGGCCTGATGAGTACAAGAGGAAAAGCGTCAACTGCCATGTCTCTTTTGCAGTGACATGGACCAATCTCTCGCCAGGTAGTTCATGCCACATAGTTCAATTTGGGCATCTTGATTTCTGCAGGAACCCATTTTGTGCTGATGCAACGCTGAAAAAAAAAACGTCACACTGACCATCTGTGAAATATATCGAATTGGACTGTGTTAAAGTGTACAGAGAACACAAGATCAGAATGAAGGGATATTGTTAAAATTGATCAATCGGAATAAATCACTTAACGGGCAGGCTGAAGTGCAAGAAGTGAAGAAAAAATGGCCACTAGGAGGTAAACAGTCAGATTTGTGGTCAGGAGCAGCCATAGTGTCCACTAATGTAGGATTAAGATGAGTACACCTTGCTCCTCCTGGCTCCACCTTCGGGACAAAAGGGTGGCACGGTGGCACAGTCCAGAAGGAGGCCAATCGGCCCACAGTCTACATCGACCCTCTGAGAGAGCACCCCACCAGGACCATTCCCCCACCCTATCCCCCGTAACCCCACCTAACCAGCTTTGGAGTGTGAGGAAACCTGAGCACTCGGAGTGGGTAGCACATCAGCCTCACAGCGTCAGGGACCCGGGTTCGATTCCGGCCTTGGATGACTCCCTGTGTGGAGTTTACATATTTTCCCCGTGTCTGCACGAGTTTCCTCTGAGTGCTCAGGTTTCCTCTCACACTCCAAGGATGTGCCGGTTAGGTGGGGTTACAGGGGATAGGGTGGGTGAGTGGTCCTGGTGGGGTGCTCTCTCAGAGGGTCGGTGTAGACTCTGTGGGCCGATTGGTCTTCTTCTGCACTGTAGGGATTCTGTGGATTCTATTACTTACCTTCTTGGTTGACTAACCTTGAGAAGGACTAGTTTTCCACGATGGCGTTGGCTGCATCAAGGAAAGCTAATGCTGGAACAGGGGCTTCAGGCAAATGTGAGATCCCTGATTTGCATATGAAAACAACCTTTCTTCTGCTTCTGGCATGGCTAAAGCATGCCTACACTTCCTGCCATTTTGGTACCTTATTAGGCCACGTTACACTTGAGAAAGGACACTGGGCCACACATTTCCTCGTCCTGCTTACGCACATGACCACTACATTTACCATCTCATTTATGCCTTGCCCTTCCCACTAGAAAGATGATGGGTACGATCCAATGGCCACCCTGCGCCTGAAAAACAGCTCGCCACGGTGCAGCGTGGGCGATAAAAGCCGGGAAACCCCGCTCCCGGGATCTACCCGGCCCGCAACACCTCGCGGGATTCAATGTAACCTCACGAGATATTGCAATATAAATCCCGCGGGATCACTTTTTGGCAAATCTGCATATTAGAGCGAGGCAGTTCGTCTCACTCTAATATGCATTTTCCCAAGGTACCTTTGGGATTCATACCCTTCACCTCGGATACCTTGGGCGAGTGCCATTCAGCACTGGTCCCTACAAATGGAGACCAGATGGAACGGCACTCGTGGGGGGTCTCCAAGAGGATCAGAGGCCCCCAAATCATCCCCTTTGGGCAGGAGGTGCCCTGGAACTCCTGGTGCCACCTAGGCAAGCTGGCAGTGTCAGGGCCCTTGTACAATGTGAGTTGTGTTGCATAGCCATGTATTTCCTGGTCTGAAAGCACTGGGAAAAAAAATTTCTAAAATAAATTTAGAGTACCAAATACTTTTTTTTTCCAATTATGGGGCAATTTAGCGTGGCCAATCCACCTACCCTGCACATCTTTTGGGTTGTGGGGGTGAGACTCATGCAGACATGGGGAGTCTCCATGTGCAACCTCCACGTGGACAGTGACCCGGGGCCGGGATCAAACCCAGGACCTCAGGTTTGTGAGGCAGCAGTGCTAACCACTTGCCACCGTGCCACCCACGAGCACTGGGAAAAATGCGGTTAAATGTGCTCGCTGTGGGAATTTGTTCTCATTTGGTTGAATTAAGCCTGTCATCTACATACTCTTCACCCAGCTCTCATTCACATCCCAAACGTCTTGCCTCCATTCACTGATCTGCTCACCTTCTTCCCTTCCCCATGGAAGCCTCTCTTCAGGGGATCTGTCATATTCAGTGTCAAGAATAGCCACATCCTGCCTCATTTACGCTGCTCATGAGGTTGCCAACCCTCCAGGTTTTGCCTGGAGCCTACTGGAATTAGCATCTATCCCCTGGTTGCTATTGAAAGTAATCCAGAAGATTTTAAAATGACACGTTGGCGTCAAAACGGTACAGTTTTACATCTGAAAATCCTGGATTAAGGGGACTCAAATTCCCAGCCCTGCGGGGGCCTAGCAGGGACCCGTTGTGAATCTCACAGCTTTTGCTAAAGATTCTGGTCCCCGCACTTCTGGGTCAGAGGCCGCGCGAGCGCACGGCGGTGGCTTCCAGCGGCCGCGCCATACGCCATGGCGGACTCGGACCCACAAAGGAGATCTCCTGATCGGCCGTGGCCCCGACCCTCAACCCCGCACGAACATACCCCGGCCGCCTATAAGGCCCTCCGATCCACCCAACCCCCGATCAGGGCGGCCGCAGGCTCAGTCCGCAACCACCACGCGGTGTCCCAACCGGCAGGACCCGGTTAGATCCACGCCATCGGGTCTTCGGCCGGTTCGGAGCGGAAGACGTTGGAGCGGGCCCCTGGCAATGGCCCCAGGCGGCGCAGCGTACTCCCCGGTGATGCCGCTTTTCGATGCCCGGAGAATCGGCGAACTGGCACCAGTCCCGATTTCTGCGTCAAATTGGATTCCCCGCCCCTGCGCCGGCCGCGATTGTGGCGCGAGGTTGCAGAGAATCCAGCCCCTTTATTTTTAAAAAGTGATTCCCTATTTCTAGATTCTCCCACAAGATGAAAAATCCTCTCCACATCCAGCCTGTCAAGACTCCTCAGCATCTTGTGCTTCAATCAAGTCACCTCTTACTCTTCTAAGCTCCACTGGATACAAGCCTAGCCTGTCCAACTCTTCCTCTTAAGACAACCCGCCCACTCCAGATATTCGTTTGGTAGACCTTCGCTGAAATGCTTGCAACCCATTTACATCCTTCCTTATATAAGGAGACCACTATGCACAGTACTCCAGATTTGGCCTCACCAATGCCCTGTACAACTGAAGCAAAACCTCCCTACTTTTGTTTACATTCCATAAACAATAACAATATATTAGCTTTCGTAATTACTTGCTGCACCTAAATACTATTGCGATTCATGGACACTGAGCTCCCTCTGAATCTCCGATGACCATTTCACACATTATTCTCCATTTGCCAGTTCTTTGCTCTCTCTTTATCCCTTTGCAGCCTCCTTGTGTCCTCTTCACAGCTTACTTTCCTACCTTTCTTTGCATCATCAGCTTGGCTTCAAGCTTTTTATTCCAGGGCACCCAACACCACTTTCAGTTTAATTGTTACCCCAATGAATTTCTAACCATCACAAAGACATAACCTTCCAACATCGCAGAATCAGAGAAAAATACAGCACAGAAGAGGCCCTTCAGCCCATCGGGTCTGCACCGACACATGAAAATAATCAGACCTGCATACCTAATCCCATTTGGAGGGGCCAAGTACTCATCCGGGTACTTATTAAAGGATGTGAGACAACCTGCCTCTATCACTCTCCCAGGCAGTGCGTTCCAGACCGTCACCACCCTCAGCTTGAAAATGTTTTTCCTCATATACCTCTTAAACCTCCGGCCCCTCACCTTGAACTTGTGTCCCCTCATACCCGACCCTTCAATGAAGGAGAGCAGCTGCTCCTTTCCACCCTGTCCATGCCCCTCATAACCTTGTACACCTCGATCACGTTGCCCCTCAATCTTCTCTGCTCCAGCGAAAGCCCATCCAACCTCTCTTCATAACTCAAATGTTCCATCCCAGGCAACATCCTGGTGAATCTCCTCTGCACCTCTTACTGTGCCCACCCCAAGTCCAACGCCAGCATCTCCACATCGAGGGAAAAACAGATCAATGGAAGAAATGGCGGCATGGTAGCACAGTGGTTAGCAGAGTTGCTTCGCAGCTCCAGGGTCCCAGATCCAAATCCCGGCTTGGGTCACTGTTTGTGTGGAGTCTGCAAGTTCTCCCCATGTCTGTGTGGGTTTCCTCCGGGTGCTCTGGTTTCCTCCCACAGACCAAAGATGTGCAGGTTAGGTGGATTGACCATGCTAATTTATCCTTAGGTTACGTGGGGTTACTGGGGTTTCTGGGATAGGGTGGAGGTGTGGGCTCAAGTGGGGTACTGTTTCCAAAAGCCAGTGTAGACTCAATGGGCTGAATGGTCTCATTCTGCATTGTAAATTCTATGATTCTATGAAATTGATAGAAATAAACATGGGGTAAAGATGGTGGCGGGTCTGCTACTGACGTAGGTCAGAGAACTTCAGATTGTGAACCCATTGTTGCACCCCCCCCCCTCCCCCGACTATAGTATAAATCTGACCCCATTTCCAGTTCTCTTTGACAAAGAGTCATCCAGACTCGAAACGTTAGCTCTCTTTTCTCTCCACAGATGCTGTCAGTCCTGCTGAGATTGTCCAGTACTTTCTCCTTTAGTTTTTGAGGCCAAATCATGTACATTTTCAAGAAGCAGTAAGACAAATAGCACTTGGGGAAAGGAGGATCAAAGGATGTGGGGTGGGGGAGGGGGCGGTAAGCGATAGCACGTTAGTGAGTTTGATGATCAGTCATATAACGAACGGCAGAGCAGGCTCGAAGGGCCAAATGGCCTCTTCCTGCTCCTATTTTCTATGTTTCTCAATTCTCTTCAGAAAGGCATCCGACTGAGTTTTCAGTCTGTACTGTTACTCTCACAGTCTCCACTGCTAGAATTTCTTAGCTCTAGTTCCCTTCAGATGGAAACATTTCCCCAGGTCTTCCATTCTTACTCCAAATCCTCTCATATCTCCTAAAATTTGTAGTCTGTGCAACAGGAGGCAAACTCCCCGAATCAGCTTATCATCAATTTGCTGCATAGTGTTCAGTTCGGTTAAACATACATTGTATTCTTAAGCTTTTAGCACCTTTTCTTTCTCAAATGTCATAAAATGTGGACAATGTTTTAGGCTGTTGCTGAATATTTAATCGGAGCCATGCATTGTTTATGTGCAATGGTTTACTGCTACATTTAAATTAGCTTTCAAGACATTTCAGACATCCAAAAGTGTTGCCACCCTCTCCATCTCCCACGTTACTGTAGATCTTTGCAATCCCCATATTCAGATGTGCTTATCCGATTGAGAGATTATCCCTTGATGTAGCTAAATGTCTTCAGATGTGGTCATTATCCTTCTGAGTTGTGGTGAATGTAACTTGGTAATTCACACTGTATTTACCAATACCTTTGTAAGCACAGTAGCGTTATCCGACCACTAGGGGGAGTAGCTCTGGGAATGCTCAGGAGTTTGTACAGGGCTCCACCCTTGGCTCCGCCCACGACTCCTCCCCACTGTGCTACTGTATAAATACACTTGTCCAGAGTCAGCCTGCAGTTCACCGAGAGTCCATCAACGGGTAACAGGCTGGCTCTGTAGTAAGTAGATTAAAACCACTGTTCATATCTGAAAGCACGTGTCTGGTGAATTGATGGTTCCATCAAGAGTCACATAGACTTCGGCCTGCCAGGGACTCTTTTGTGTATAATGTTACCTGTGATTTTAATCTTTTTGATCTGGTTGCTCACATCTGAAACCCCCTCTAACAAGCCTTGGAGTTCCTCTCTTTACAAGAACGGAGGATTATAGCTTTTTGAGACAGGCTCAAAAGAATGTGGTTTATTTAATGAGATATAAAAACTAGAATTTTGTACACATTTCTGCAGTCTGATTAAATTAGATTTGTCGCTCTTAAAAGTAATTTTAAAAAGACATATTTCTCACAGGCGTGTGCAGGAATGTTCTTTCTGATGTTTTATGAAAGAAAGGTTAACCCAGTTCTAGATTCTTGTTAATTAAAGCTACCTTGTGGTTTGCATTCGGACTGAATTGTATTATAACAGAATTGTACCATTAGTTTAACTTGCCTCTGCAGGTTTTGATTTAATTTTTGGGGCGGAAGTGTAGCTGATAATGGTGTAGCGAGGGAAAGTGAGCATCTGGGATCTGAGTGACGAGTGCAAGCAAAAGTCTTTACATCAAGGACTGAAATGGAATTGTGCATTAGAATGGGTGAATTCAATATTAATCAGATAGAGAAAGGGAACTAGAGAGACGGATGCGAAGAAAGAGAAAAGTTGAGAGAGGTAACAAAAAATACCGAAAAGGAAAACAAATTGGCATTTAAAAAAAATCTTGGACAATAATAAAAATGATGAAGGATTGAGACTCCAGTTATTACCAGAGGGACTGTTATTTGGGAATTAACATTTGAAAGGGTACTTTGCAGAATCCCTACAGTGCATCAAGTCTGCACCGACCCTTCGAATGAGCACTCCAGCCATTTACACTCCCTTGTCCAGCCTGCCTTATCCCTGTAACCCCATCCCTGGACATTAAGGGACAGGTCAGCATGGTAAATCCACCTAACCACCCTGGCAAGCTCTGCTCCCTCACAGCGTTCAATTCTGGCCTTGGGTGAGTTTCTATGTTACCCCCCATTTCGGTGTGGGTTTCCTCCGGGTGCTCCGGTTTTCTCCCACAGTCCAAAGAAGTACAGGTTAGGTGGATTGGCCATGCTAGATTCCCCCTTAGTGTCCAAAAGGTTAGGTGGGATTACTGGGTTATGGTGGGGAAGTGGGCCGAATTAGGGTGCTCTTTCAGAGGGTCGGTGCAGACTCTCTTTTAAAAATATAAAATTAAAGTACGCAAACACGGGGAGAATGTGCAAACTCCACACGGACAGTGACCCAGAGCCAGGATCGAACCTGAGACCTCGGCGCCGTGAGGCAGCAGTGCGATCCACTACGCCACCGTGCTTCCCAGGGTCAGTGCAGACTTGATGGGTCAAATGGCCTGCTTCTGCACTGTGGGGATTCTATAATTCTATGAACCCGCACATATTGGGACTGTGCGAGGAAACCAGAGGAAACCCACGCAGACACGGGGAGAAGGTGAAAACTCCACACAGACAGTCACCTGAGGCTGGAATTGAACCCAGGTCCCTGGCGTTGTGAGGCACCACTGTGTCGCCTGCTACCCCTAAATTACTTTGAGGGTAAGTAGTTTGAATTAGAACATAGAACATAGAACAGTACAGCACAGAACAGGCCCTTCGGCCCTCGATGTTGTGCCGAGCAATGATCACCCTACTCAAGCCCACGTATCCACCCTATACCAGTAACCCAACAACCCCCATTAACCTTATTTTTTAGGACACTAAGGGCAATTTAGCCTGGCCAATCCACCTAACCCGCACATCTTTGGACTGTGGGAGGAAACCGGAGCACCCGGAGGAAACCCACGCACACACGGGGTGGACGTGCAGACTCCGCACAGACAGTGACCCAGCCGGGAATCGAACCTGGGACCCTGGAGCTGTGAAGCATTTATGCTAACCACCATGCTACCGTGCTGCCCACTTTACTTTGTGGTGACTTCAGCTTCAATTTGTTGTGCAAATGCAGCAACTTCAATGCTGTTCGATGCATTTCAAATGTAATGCAGAAAATGGATTTTGTTTTTGTGACGCTAACCGGGGGACTGGCACAGCTCCGGCATCATTTTTGGGTTTCTGCCTTTAATTGCACCATTGCCCTGGGCTTAATTTGCTGTAGCATTTACGAATACATCAAGCCAAGCACAATTAGGGTCGTGGTTACTTCAGCAGGATATTATGCGCCCATTACATCTTTTAGGATGGTGCATTGTTGTTCTGTATTGATGTATTCTGCCACCTAGTGACATTTCATTAGCACTGCAGCAATCTTGATTCTGGTGGAAGGCACCATGTTTTGAGAGAAATTATGTACAGGACTGGGTACAATCCCACTGTTAAGCGCCAGGACCACAGAACTCCGAATACTTAGAAAGAGACAGTCACCATTTTTGACATCAGCTGAATTTACAGTGTAGTGCCAAAATTAATTGTGTAGCCCACAAAGGGACGTGAAGAGGAAGAGGTTAACATTTCAATGCTCACATTAAAAAATAAATAGAGTGCTTGGGCTCTCTGAGCCAAAATTGTGTTTGGCGCGGGGGCGGAGAATCCCAGTCCATGTTCGGTGCGGGGGCGGAGAATGGCCGTTTACCCGGAAATCGCTCAGGAGTCACTCGTGCGTGATCTTGACAGAGACCACCCTGCGATTCTCTGCGCAACACTGGCCGAGTTCTCGACGCCATGGTTCTAACCATGGGCGGCATTCTCCCCTACCCGGCGTGACGGAGGGTCCCGGAGTAGGGGAGTGGCGCCAGCCACTCAGGGGTCACGCCTCCCCAAAGGTGGGGAATTCTCCCCACCTTTGGGGGCCAGCCCCGCGCCGGAGCGGTTGCCACCAGAAGACCGGCGCAAAAAACCAGCGCCCAGGGCAGCGGGGCTGGCCGAAAGGCTTTCGCTGGTCCGCGCATGCGCCGGCAGTGATGTCAGTGGCAGCTGGCCGCTGACGTCACTGTCGCAGCATGCGCAATGTGGGGTTCTCTTCCGCGTCCGCCATGGCGGAGGCCGCGGCGGACGCGGAAGAAAATAGAGCAGCCAGGGCATTGGCCCGGACTCTGAGGGGGGGGGCCCGATCGCGTGCCAGGCCGCCGTGGGGGCACCCCCCGGGGTTCGACCGCCCCCCATCCCCCCAGGACCCCGGGGGCCTGCTCGCGCCGCTGAGCCCGCCGTTCCAGAGGTGGTTTAAACCTCGGCGGCAGGAGAGGCCTCCCAGCGGCGGGACTTCGGCCCATCCGGGCCGGAGTATCACCGCAGGGGCGTCTCCGATCGGAGTGGCGAGATTCCGCCGCCGCCACTTCCCGGGTGGCGGAGAATCTCTGCCACGGCGGGGGCGGGATTTTAGGCGCCCCCAGGCGATTCTCAGACCCTGCTGGGGGTCGGAGAATTTCGCCCCATGTATCGGCCATCAGGAACTCAGTCTGCGGACGCCCTGGTTTTGGGGGGGGGGGGGATTGATCACTGGGGGGGGGGCATCATGGACAGCCAGGGGAGCAATCGGGCAGCACGGACCCACAAGCGTGCACAATCTCGGGGGGGGGGGGCCTACATTTTTGATGACGGTCCAGGGTGCGAGTCCATCATGTCACACGGTGGGGCCATTGCAGGCCGCCGCTGTGCGCATGCGCGGACTCCTGACCAGAAGTGTGGGGCCCCGTATCCGCACCCAGAGCTGCGTGAAGCACTCCGGGACCCTACCAGCCCCCCACAGGTAGGAGAATCGCTCAGGACTTTCTTAAGGAAAGTCCAGAGTGAAACGCCAGCATTTGTACGCTGCCGTGGGGACATAGCCCCATTTTTGGAGAATCCAGCCCCTCATATAGCATTTCACAGATAAAATACTACAAAACAACACAACACTGAGCTGTTATTAATCTGAATTTTCTTTCTCCTCTTCTAATTTATTCCTCCCCCCCGCCCAAAAATGTTAATTCCCTCCTGCACCCACCAATGTCTTCTAACATTGGTGACGGTGACCGGCACTGGAAAATAGTTGTGTGTCATTGGCTGCTCTTCCAGTTGTGAGCTTATTCAAACATTATTCCGCTGAAATGTATATAGATTGTGGATATCATGCAAGACTCCCCCACCCTGCTCACTTATCCTTCTGCTTTTATAAGCATCATATTTGCCTGTACCATGTAGACCAAATAACACAAAAAGACACCTTTATTCTAGGTCCCACTGACTTCTCATCCGGGAGACAATAACCAGGGCCGGGATTCTCCCCGACCCGGCGGGGCGGGAGGTCCCGGCGTAGCGGAGTGGCGCCAACCACTCCGGCGTCAGACCTCCCCAAAGGTGCAGAATTCTCCGCACCTTTGGGGCTAGGCCCGCGCTGGAGTGGTTGGCGCCACGCTGACTGGCGGCAAAACCGGCGCCAACGGCCTTTGACGCCCGGCGTCGGGGCTGGCCGAAAGGCCTTCACCGGTTCGCGCATGGCCGGTGCGTCAGCTGCCGCTGACGTCACCACTGGCGCATGCGCGTTGGGGGGAGTTCTCTTCCGCCTCTGCCATGGTGGAGGCCGTGGCGGCGGCGGAAGAAAAAGAGTGCCCCCGCGGCCCACCGATTGGTGGGCCCCGATCGCGGGCCTGGCTAATGTGGGGGCACCCCCCGGGGTTCGATCGCCCCGCGCCCCCCCCCCCCAGGATCCCGGGCGCCCGCTTGCGCCGCCAATCCCGCCGCCGCCAGAGGTGGTTGAAACCACGGCGGCGGGATTGGCCTCTCAGCGGCGGGACTTCGGCCCATCACGGGCCGGAGAATCGTTGCAGGGGGCTCGCCGATCGGAGGGGCGTGATTCCCGCTCCCGCCAATTCCCGGGTGGCGGAGAATTCCGGCCACGGCGGGGGCGGGATTTTCGCTGGCCCCGGGCAATTCTCCGACCCTGCCTTTGACGCCCAGCGTCGGGGCTGGCCGAAAGGCCTTCGCCGGTTCGCGCATGGCCGGTGCGTCAATTCCCCTTGCTGACGAGGGGGTCAGAGAATTTTGCCCCAGGATACAATTTTCTGCGAGGATTCAAAAATTCAAAATCGAGAAAATGCAAAAAAAGAAGGCATGACCCTCAGTATTTGGAGGATTTCTCAACTGGAGGGGACATTCCCTCGTCTGTCCGAGTTGTACCCAGGAACATAAAAGTAAGAGAAACAGGAGACCGAATAGAGCAGGGAGTCCCATGAGCCCATTCCAACATCCCACATGGCCACGCTGATCGTTTATCCCACTTTCACTTGTCCAGCCATTCTCCATATCCCTCAATTCCCAAAGTGATCAAAAATCTGTCAGTCGCAGCCTTGGATATACGCAACAATGGTTCACCCACAACCTTCTGGAGTTGAGAATTCAAAAGATTTGCATAATTAATTGAAGAAATTTCTGCTCATCGCAGTCCTAAATGATCAGCCCCTCGTTCTGACTCCTGTGTTCTAGGTTCCCCATCCAGGATAAACACTGATAGAGGTCATGTTTCAGAGGAAACTACTTCTCCCCTGTCTACCCGGTCAAGTTCCTTCAGAATCTTATATGTTACCTCTTATTCTTCTGAACCCCCAGACAATATAGGTCTAATTTACTCAATCGCTCATCATAGGACAACCCGCTCATCATCGCAGAAATCAATCAAGTGAACCTTCGCCATTGTTAAGAAAATAATGATAGTTTTAAAGGGTATATATTTGTATTGGTAAAACTATACCTTATTTCTATTGTCTTGAGCATTGTTTAATTTAATCTGTGCCTGAAAGGGTAAACCCTATAGTTATATTCATGCTGGTTTGTATGTGTGAGGTTTGGTTTCAACCCCAATTGTGATTTGATTGTGCCCAGATGTGATTGCTTAGGAACAAGGCCCTTGTAAGATGGAGAAGCTTTTAAGTTTTAGTTTAGCTAATGTGATTGTAGTTGGAGATCAGCAGTGAGAGAGAAGGCAGCTCTCACAGCTCTGCTGGAAGCAGTTGGTTTTAGAAGGAGTTGTAAACTGCACAGATCCTATTGGGTAGGGAACAATTCATTACCTCATGGATCTTGGGGAATATGAGCTCCTTCAATAAGATGGATGGGGCAATCGCTAACCTTTTCTCCTGTATAAATAGAGCCAGCCAGTTAGGTACTATCTAGAGAGAAGACCAGTCGCGAGGAACTGGTGCTGTATAAATATTAGTGTAAATAAAGGAAAGTTGCGTTGACTGAAGAACTTATTTTGGACTATTTGTGACCCTCACAAAAGAAGGCTACAGAGGGAATATCTCTCTCAACCTTGCGAGAGGGAAAGCCATACTACAGAGTAATGGTTATGCTGGAAATCTAAAGCCTAGCTAGTTAAGGAGAGCAAAGAACAAAGAACAATACAGCACAGGAATAGGCCCTTCGGCCGTCCAAGCTTGCACCGATCATGTGTCCTATCTAGACCAACCGCCTGCATCCTCCTACACCCCATCTGTTCATGTGCCTATCCAGATAAGTCTTAAAGATTGCTAACGTATCTGCCTCAACCATCTCACTTGGCCAGGCCAACACCACCCTCTGTGTAAAAAAAATTCTCCTGCACATCTCCACTGAACCATTCCCTGCCTCACCTTGACCTTTTGCCCCATTGTAATTGTAATTTCTGCCCTGGGAAAAAGCCTTCAACTGTTCACCCTATCTATACACTTGATAATAATTTTATACACTACTATCATGTGGCCCCTCAGCCTCCGTCTCTCTGGGGAGAACAATCCCAGTTTATTCAATCTCTCCACATAGCTAATACCCTCCATACCAGGCAACAGCCTGGTAAACCTTTTCTGCACTCTCTCCAAAGCCGCCACGTCCTTCTGGTAGACTAGAGAAATGAAGAGAAGTTTCCAAGAAGTCTGGTATTAATGGAAGAGATGAAACTGGGAACCAGAACTAATTACTGTTCAGTAAAGTCACAGAGTTGAAAAGGCATTGGATCGTGAGAGGCCAGATAGATATTTACAGTAGTGCTAATGTTTGAGATAAATTACTACAGTTTAGGAGACATTTTACTTGAAATAATTGTGGAAATAGGTGGCTGGACCTTGGAGTTTAAGACAAAGGAAACCTAAAGGGAGAGGTGTAAAACCGGAAAGCAAAATCCTGTCAGAAATAACAGAGATAAAGCATAGTTTAAAAGAAGATTTGGTAGTGGAATTTCAAACCATTCATGAGGAAGCTGCCGTTCAGTGAGACAAGGTGGCTCTCAGTATAAGTCACCTGGGGGGTATTTAGAGGAGAAATCCACAGGCATTCACTTAGGTTCAGAGAGTTGAGTGTCTTACCACAGTCATCTTTTATGCTTAAAAGGGACTTTTTGTGTGTTACTGAGACCATCGCAGCTTAAGATGTACTTTGTAATCAGTATTAATCATAAAATCTGTGTGTAATTGTTAAGATAAGGACGAAGTCAAGGAGTATTGCATCATAATCCAATTTTTTCATGTTTAACAAATATTTTATTTTCTTGCTTTTAAAACTAATTAGCAGTCTAATAACTCTTCTTCCATATTTTGTTTTAAAAAAGTAAAAATCATGGGCGGGATTCTCCGTTTGCTGATGTCGATTTCGTAAACGGCAATCAGGCGGAGAATCTCTTTTTATGACCGAATCAGAGTCCATAAGACCATAAGACATAGGAGTGGAAGTAAGGCCATTCGGCCCATCGAGTCCACTCCGCCATTCAATCATGGCTGATGGGCATTTCAACTCCACCTACCAGCATTCTCCCCGTAGCCCTTAATTCCTCGCGACATCAAGAATTTATCTATCTCTGCCTTGAAGCCATTTAGCGTCCCGGCCTCCACTGCACTCCGCGGCAATGAATTCCACAGGCCCACCACTCTCTGGCTGAAGAAATGTCTCCGCATTTCTGTTCTGAATTTACCCCCTCTAATTCTAAGGCTGTGCCCACAGGTCCTCGTCTCCTCGCCTAACGGAAACAGTTTCTTTGTGTCCACCCTTTCTAAGCCATGTATTATCTTGTAAGTTTCTATTAGATCTCCCCTTAACCTTCTAAACTCCAATTAATACAATCCCAGGATCCTCAGCCGTTCATCATATGTTAGACCCGCCATTCCAGGGATCATCCGTGTGAATCTCCGCTGGACACGCTCCAGTGCCAGTATGTCCTTCCTGAGATGTGGGGCCCAAAACTGGACACAGTACTCCAAATGGGGCCTAACCAGAGCCTTATAAAGGCTCAGTAGCACATCGCTGCTTTTATATTCCAACCCTCTTGAGATAAATGACAACATTGCATTCGCTTTCTTAATCACAGATTCAACCTGCATGTTTACCTTTAGGGAATCCTCGACTAGCACTCCCAGATCCCTTTGTACTTTGGCTTTATGAATTTTCTCACCGTTTAGAAAGTAGTCTATGCTTGGATTCTTTTTTCCAAAGTGCAAGACCTCACATTTTCTCACGTTGAATTGCATCAGCCATTTCCTGCACCACTCTCCCAAACTGTCTAGATCCTTCTGCAGCCTCCCCACTTCCTCAGCACTACCTGCCTGACCACCTAACTTCGTATCATCGGCAAACTTCGCTAGAATGCCCCCAGTCCCTTCATCCAGATCATTAATATATATGGTGAACAGCTGCGGCCCCAATACTGAACCCTGTGGGACACCGCTGGTCACCGGCTGCCATTCCGAAAAAGTCAACATCTGTTTTCGGATGCTGTGCTCCTCCAAAATGGCGTCATCGAGGTGTATGGGGTATATCATTGGGGCGGCCTCAGGGCGTTACCTGAAGGCCCTCCCCTGATTCTCCGCCCCCGATATCCCTGACCGTTGTTGACTCATGGTCTCAACGGTTGGGAACTCGACGTGGTGGCTGAGGGCTGTGTCCAGGCGCCGTCACAGTCCAGGGGGAGCCGTGCTACTGGCCGGAGAGGGGGGGGCTTCAGCGAGGGCTGGGAGGACTGGTGGGGGGGGGTGGCCCAGGGGTGTCCAGGAGGGCACTATCTGGCAGCTCGGGTCCACGCGCGGCTGGTGCCATATTGTATGGCGCGACTGCTGCAGGTCATCACCGTGCGCATGCGCGGCCATGGACCCGGCAATTCTCTGGCCGTTTATTTTTTGATGGCCGTGTCGTTTTACGTGGCGCGGCTGCTAACCCCTTACCGGTTAGAGGGTTGGAGTTGGGGCCTCGCCAATTTTTACATCATAAAGCGAGGCACATCCTCCGGACATAGCCTCAAAATTGGAGAGTTCAGCCCACGGTCTTTTGGGCTAGCGTTCCATTTTGGGATGTTCCTGTCCAGTTAAAACTCTAACTCGGATTGTAATACTGCACTGCCTCCAAGGTCTGTCCTTCCTCAAATATGGAGACCAAAGCTGGGCACTGTACTCCAGGTCTGCCCAGGGTAGAACTTTACAGACTGGAACTTTTACACCAACAATATAGGATGGAGATAATAATAAAAGGATGGTTGAAGCTTGGCGCTAAATGGGACTTAATACAACAAAACATTATAACTTAACCTTTATGATTGTTCAACATGTCCTGACCAATGGCAGAATCACACCACACAGTAGACGTCTTGCTTTGGGGTTTTGCAAGGCCGGTTGAGTACAGCCTGTTTCGAAGGACTGAAGGAACATGGTGTTTGATTTGACCAGCCAATCACTGTGATGCCTCGCATCGCACCAGCACTGCAAATCATACATGTCTTTGCCGAATTGTGTGGTTGGCAGATGTCTTTGTGGATTGATAGCAGGACGCTATTTGTGGAGAATAGCACTCGTGTAACAGCTTTCTCCATGGCAATGCCTCAGCTAACTAATTAGCACTCTTTAAATCTGTCGTAAATGTTGCGCAATTTGGCACTCCTGCGTTTGTCCAGTCCTAATGAGTGCAGGACAAAAACGTCATTGAGCAACATTAAAGTCAAGTACTTAGCAAGTGAGCATTTTTAGAGCGCAATTAATGTGGCAAACCATCCCAAGATGATTCACAGGGCAACGTTCAACACAGAAAGAGAAGGGGAATAGTCGGTGTCATGATATTGGGGTGATTGTGGTCGTAGACTCCAGTATTACATATAATACGGTACATTCTGTACTTTATGGGGGTCACCTGATATGGCAGTCACCTGACCTGGGGGTTCAAGGTCAGAGAGCACATGGAAGTGAAGGCTGTAACAAGGCTGCAGATGCCTTGCAATTGTGGATTCATGCTCTGTAAAGTTAGTTTACATAGAACATACAGTGCAGAAGGAGGGTATTCGGCCCATCGAGTCTACACCGACTCACTTAAGCCCACACTTCCACCCTATCCCCATAACCCAATAACCCCTCCTAACCTTTTTTGGTCACTAAGGGAAATTTATCATGGCCAATCCACCTAACCTGCACATCTTTGGACTGTGGGAGGAAACCGGAGCACCCAGAGGAAACCCTCACAGACACGGGGAGCACGTGCAGACTCCGCACAGACAGTGACCCAGGAGGGAATCGAACCTGGGACCCTGCCGCTGTGAAGCCACAGTGCTAATCACTTGTGCTACCATGCTGCCTACAGTAATAAGAACATAACATAAGAACTAGGAGCAGGAGTAGGCCATCTGGCCCCTCGAGCCTTCTCCGCCATTCAATGAGATCATGGCTGATCTTTTGTGGACTAAGCTCCACTTTCCGACCCGAACACCATAACCCTTAATCCCTTTATTCTTCAAAAAACTATCTATCTTTACCTTAAAAACATGTAATGAAGGAGCCTCAACTGCTTCACTGGGCAAAGAATTCCATAGATTCACAAGCCTTTGGTTGAAGAAGTTCCTCCTAAACTCAGTCCTAAATCTACTTCCCTTATTTTGAGGCTATGTCCCCTAGTTCTGTTTTCACCCGCCAGTGGAAACAACCTGCCCGCATCTATCCTATCTATTCCCTTCATAATTTTAAATGTTTCTATAAGATTCCCCCTCATCCTTCTAAATTCCAACGAGTACAGTCCCAGTCTACTCAACCTCTCCTCATAATCCAACCCCTTCAGCTCTGGGATTAACCTAGTGAATCTCCTCGGCACACCTTCCAGTGCCAGTATGTCCTTTCTCAAGTAAGGAGACCAAAACTGAACACAATACTCCAGGTGTGGCCTCACTAACACCTTATACAATTGCAACATAACCTCCCTAGTCTTAAACTCCATCCCTCTAGCAATGAAGGACAAAATTCCATTTGCCTTCTTAATCACCTGTTGCACCTGTAAACCAACTTTCTGATATTGGTCATCCTGTAACATAAAAAGACAACAGGGTGGATGACAAAAAGCCTGCTCAGGGAGGGTGGGTTTGAAGGGTCATCCTAAAGGAGGGAAATTAGGTAGTGAGACTGGGAGATACAGGGAGGAAGTTCCAGAGCATCAGGCAAAGGCAGCTGAAGGCACAGACACCAATGGTGCAATGTTGAAAATCAAGGATGGTCAAGAGGTCAAGTTTAGAGGAGCGCATAACTTAAGAAGGTTGTGGGGCTGCAGGAGATCAGAGAGATAGGGAGGGGCAAGGCCATGAAGGGATTTGACAACAAGAATTTAAATTTAAAAATCGAGGCGTTGTATAACCAGTAACCAATTTAGATGAAAAGCAGAGGGTGGAATGTGAATTTGTGTAAGTAGAGAGAATGGACAGCAGAGTTTGGTTGGCTTCAAGCTTACAGAAGCAGAACTTAGAACTTACAGTGCAATGTTGAAACTTTTGAAGTAAATATACATGAGGGGGTAATACACAAAGCGCATACTAAACATCATAAAAATGTAGCTTGAACCAAAATTATAAGCAGGAACTTTACACTGAAAGTATGTGGGTTAACACCAGGATGCCCAGCTGACGTCACACATCTCCTAACAAGTATTACCTGAAAAATGAACTTCAACAGTAAAAACATCTATTTGTATTTTGAGACTATACTGCCACCTACTGGATTTTAGATTGTTTACTTGCAGCTTAAGCCGTAGAGTTTTTTTTTAATGGTCAGATTCTTGGGACATCCAAATGATCGTTGTTCAAAGAAGCATACCTGCTAGGTCCTTTTTGGTCTCAGAAACGTTTGGACAATTCAAAACTTACACAATTCACTTTTGTATCAGCAATAACCAAATCTGAAAAAGTCAATCAATCATTCAGCATTCAATATCGGAGTCTATAGAACGAAATCAGTGTGGCAACACAGATGATCCAAGTTTAGCAGACAGATCTGAAAGGTGTCAGGCCAAGGCACATCTGCCATCACCTTTGCTGATTGAGGTAGCTTCAAACAGAAATATAAAAGTTAGAAAGAAAAAGGTGCTTGGAAAATGGACAATCTTTGCAATGGCTAAAAACATAACATACTCAAACCATTTAATTCACAAAAATGGTGACCATCCACTCCTTTTTATACTCAATGTTGAAGGTGACCCCCGTTTTTTTGGGTGGATTTTTTAAAGCTGTCAAGGTCTATTTATGCACCAACGTCTACAGTCTGGTGCTAAAGCTGTTCTTGACTTTTTATTTATTTTATCACAGTCAGACTAATCTCAACATTTGGGTGAGAGATGGAGACAGAAAGCAGGCAGTCTAGAAAGATAGAATTACTGCTGCTGAGGGTTAACTGAGGATTAGGGTCGCAACTTAATCACTGTTCAAAATTATTCAACATTTTGTATTCACCGTTGGCGCCATTTGTAGAGCTGCCTGGTTTGGGTTGGGTTACAAATTTGGATACACAACACTCATCCTACAGGTCTACTGTGTGATATTCATTATAAATATTATGGGTTCTTTAAAAAAGATGAGCATTATTTTTCAGTCGTAATTTTTCTATCAGATATTCGGTGAGATATCACAATCCTGTAAGCGCCCTTTCGGAGCAAGTGTTCTCTTCGTCATAGAAACAGCTCATTCTCATCCTGCCAGAATGTCACTGGAACAGTCACAAACCATATCAGTAAATGTAAAGTTTCAAAGACAAAAAGTCAATTGAATCACATATCATGACGAAGGTAGAACTTTTCCAAATCACCTCGAGCGGGAGCATTGTGGGCAATTCTGGGCACCACACCTCAGAGAAGGTTCACCTGGGATGAGGGACTTCAGTTCTAGGGAGAGGTTGGAAAAGTTCACCCTGGAACATGAAAGGTTGAAGGGTGACCTTGTCGAGATTTTCAACATGGAGAGGTTTTGATAGAATCAACAAAATGTTATCTTTCCACTGAATAGGTCAATAACTAGAGATCAACATCAATGGCATCAGATCTAGAAAGGGAGGAGGAGAACTTTTTTGTTGCCCAACTCAAATTGTTGGAATCTGGAATGTTCGACCGAAAATGGTGGATGCGGATTTCTTAAATTAGTTTAAAGAGAAGTCAGACAAGGCACTTCAACCATTCTTTCAAAAAAGCCAGTTCAGGCATGACTGAGGGGATAAAAGCACATTACGGCGGATGCTGGAATCTGAAACAGAAAATACTGGACAATCTCAGCAGTCTGATGCTATGTTACAAGATTGTCCAAAAGTGTTCTTGTTGCAGTTTATGCCACTTTAAATAATTTATCTTGATAAAGCTCTGTGGATACGACGCATCTGCTATTTTCTAAGATATTCACGCAACGCCAAGGCGGGGAATATCATCAGTAATGGCTGCTTCTGTGCAAATGTTTTTTTTGTTCATGGGATATGGGCATTGTAGGCTGGGCAACCATTTATTGTCCATCCCTAATTGCCCTTGAAGGGGCAGTTAAGAGTCAACCACGTTGCTGTGGATCTGGAGTCACATGAAAATGAAAATCGCTTATTGTCACGAGTAGGCTTCAATGAAGTTACTGTGAAAAGCCCCTAGTCGCCACATTCCGGTGCCTGTTCGGGGAGGCTGGTACGGGAATTGAATGGTGCTGCTTGCCTGGTCTGCTTTAAAAGCCAGCGATTTAGCCCGGTGTGCTAAACCAGCCCCTGTAGTCCAGACATGTAGGCCAGACCAGGTAAGGATGGCAGATGTCCTTCCCTAAAAGACATTAGTGAACTAGATGTCTTTTTTCACACAATCGACAATGGTTTTGTGATTGTCCTTTAGGCTTTTAATTCCAGATTTTTTTATTGAATTCAAATTTCACCACCTGCAGAGTTGAGATTTGAACCTGGATCCCCAGAGCTTTGACAAAGAGTCATCCAGACTCAAAACGTTAGCTCCCTTCTCTCTCCACGGATGCTGTCAGACCTGCTGAGATTGTCCAGTATTTTCTGTTTCAGATTCCAGCATCCGCCGTAATGTGCTTTTATCCCCTGAGCATTACTCTGGGTCTCTGGTCCCGTGACAATATCGCTATGCCACCAGCCTCAAATGTCTTGGGTGGGATTCTCTGTTTCTGAGACTAAGTGTTGACGCCAGCACAGAATTTGTGGACTTTCACGACAGGAAAACTAGCACCACACCTCCACCGATTCCACTACTATTAAAGGGCCAGCACTGGTGCCGCGTGCAACACAATTGATTCCAATGAAAAACAGTGCGGGATTCGCCGGGTCCATGATTGACACTTGGGAAGCTGACCAGCTGCAGCATTATACTCCCCACACACACTTATCCCAGCCACAAGGATGGCACTGGTTGTGCTGGGGCGCGCCCATACTGCTAATGGGTCGGCTGGAGCCAGGGGGTGCCCTGGTGGGGTGAAAATGAAAATGAAGTGAAAATCGCTTATTGTCACGAGTAGGCTTCAATGAAGTTACTGTGAAAAGCCCCGAGTCGCCACATTCCAGCGCCTGTTCGGGGAGGCTGGTACGGGAATTGAACTGTGCTGCTGGCCTGCTTTAAAAGCCAGCTATTTAGCCCAGTGTGCTAAACCAGCCCTGGGGGACACCAGTACGACTCGTGGCACTAAGTTCAAAGTGGACTGTTAGCGGTGTGCGCAGCTGCATGGCTGCCTTGCCGGCTGCGGCAATGGTGTTCCAGGCCTGTCCACCCCGACCCCACATCCCACGGCCACCCACCGTTACTCCCCCCCGGCCCTGGCAGAAGTCCCCCAGCCAGTGGCACAACTGTCAGCAAACTATGGCGATGTCTGTACTCCCCCTCTCTCCCTCAGCAGCCACCACACCAGTTTCATGGTTTTTAAAAGCACACGTGAACCACGCCATCGGGAACTCGGCCCATCGGAGGGGGAGAATCGAGGAGGCCCTGGTCGCTAATGATCTGCAAATGGTGTCTACAGTACGTGTGTTCCGGAACGCATTGACACCACTGTGATTTGGCGTCAAATCAGTGCCTGCCAAGGTTTTGGTGCCGGAATCGATTCTCTGCTCAATCGCCGTTCCCGATTTTGGCGTCGGCTGATGGAGAATCCCTCCCCTTGTTCTTTATGGTGAGGGATGTTTGTACGCCGGCATTTCCAATCAGATTGTAGGCAGTAAAAATCCGTCTGCTCTAATAAAACAATTATGGTAAGAATACTCCACTAAATGTGAGTCCATAGGTGTAAGTGTGTTCTTCAAAAATGGCACATGGACCTCGCAGCCGGTGTCCATAACCTCGTGGTCCCATTTAAAAGGGCCTTACGCTTCCCACTTCTGACACGGGGACGTGAACCAGCTTCTGGGGCATGGTGTTTATCTTTGTTATTATTTTTTTATTCAGCTTTTTAACATTCCTCATTTATTTTTGTGACGTTTTAATTTTGTTCACAACAACCTTGCTGGGGTACCACGTTCGAACTCTCTTACCAAATTGGGAATCATCCAGATTCTGTTGTTTCTTTACTTACATCAAATTGACCCTCAAAATGCCGAGTTGCGACTGCATCATGCTGGCTTGAGAAATAGGATTGAAGCTGAAAACAGCTTCAGAACCGCAGACTGGTGACTTAATAATAGAGCCTCTTCATAATCCCACACAATTCTTTTTTGTCAGCTCTGTATGTACTGTGTACGTTCCCTTGGCCGCATAAAAATACTTTTCACTGTACTTTGGTACATGTGACAATAAAGCAAATCAAATCAGAGCTACATGATCTCTGCATAAGTGCACGTTGGAGTTCTCCCAGTTGCTGTTATTATTATCGTCCCTGTATTCTGTTAATCAATCAGAAGTGGTGATGATCTTTCAGGAATTGTTGGAGGCAGGGAGGGTCCCAGAGGACTGGAAAATGGCTAATGTAACACCCCTGTTTAAGAAGGGAGGGAGGCAGAATTATAGGCTGGTTAGCCTGACTTCTGTCATTGGTAAGATTTTAGATTCCATTATTAAAGATGAGATTCCGGAGTACTTGGAAGTGCATGATAAAATAGGATTCGTCAAGGGGAGGTTAAGTCTGACAAATCTGTTGGAGTTCATTAACGAGGTAACAAGGAAGTTAGACGAAGGAGAGTCAGTGGACGTGGTTTATTTAGATTTCCAGAAGGCCTTTGACAAGGTGCCGATAGGAGGCCATTAAATAGGTTAAGAGCCCATGGTGTTAAATATAAGATACTGACATGGATAGAAGATTAGCTGACTGGCAGAAGGCAGAGAATGGGGATAAAGGAGACTTTTCAGGATGGTAGCTGGTGACGAGTGGTGCACCTCAGGGGGTCGATGTTGGAACCACAACTTTTCACAATATACATTAACGACCTGGAGGAAGGAACTGAAAGCACTGTTGCTCAGTTTGCAGATGATACAAAGATATACAGAGGGACAGATAGTATTGAGGAAGCAGGAGACTGCAGAAATACTTGGACAGGCTAGGAGGGAAAAGAAGTGACAGATGGAATACAATGTGGAAGAGTGTGAGGTTATGCACTTTGGTAGGATGAATGGAGGCATAGACTATTTTCTTATTAGGAAAAGGCTGAGGAAATCAGAAGCAAAAAGGGACTTCGGAGAGCTAATTCAGGATCCTCTTAAGTTTAATGTGCAGGTTCAGTAGGCAGTTAGGAAGGCAATGCAACATTAGCATTCATGTTGAGAGGGCTGGAATATAAGAGCAGGGATGTACTTCCCAGGATGTATAAGGCTCTGGTCCGACCTCATTTGGAGTATTGTGAGTTTTGCGCCCCGTATCTAAGGAAGCATGTGCTAGCCTTGGAAAGGGTCCTGAGGAGGTTCACAAGAATGTTCCCTGGAAGAGCTTGTCACATGAGGAGCAGTTGTGTACTCTGGGCCTGCACTCATTGAAGGATGAGGGGGGGGGGGGGGGGGGGGGGGGGGGTCTTATTGAAACCTATAGGATACTGAGAGTCCTAGATGGAGTGGACGTGAAGAGGATGTTTCCACTAGTAGGAAAAACTGGAACCCAAGGCTACAGCCTCAGACTGAAGATTTGATCCTTTAAAACAGAGATGAGGAGGAGTTTCTTCAGCCAGAGGGTGGTGAATCTGTGGAACTATTTGCTGCAGGCCAAATCACTGAGTGTCTTTAAGACAGAGAGAGATAGGTTCTTGACTAATAAGGGGATCAGGGATTATGGGGAGAAACCTGGAGAATGGAGGTGAGAAGCAGACCAGCTATGTTTGAATGGTGGAGCAGACTCAATGAGCTGAATGGCCTAATTCTGCTCCTTTGTCTTATGGCCTAAGTTAATTAGAACATAGAACATAGAGTGCAGAAGGAGGCCATTCGGCCCATTGAGTCTGCACCGACCCGTCTGAGCCCTCACTTACACCTTATCCCCATAACCCAATAACCCCTCCTAACCTTTTTTGGTCACTAAGGGCAATTTATCATGGCCAATCCACCTAACCTGGATGTCTTTGGACTGTGGGAGGAAACCGGAGCACCCGGAGGAAACATGCAGACTCCGCACAGACAGTCACCCAGCAGATAATCGAACTTGGGACTCTGGCGCTGTGAAGCCACAGTGCTAATCACTTGTGCTACCATGCTGCCCACAACGGTGCTGACTCTAAATTTAGCTGTAAGATGACTACCTTCGCAGTTCCGCATTTCTGTATCTTTATTTATTCATGGAATGAATAACATGTCAGACCAGCATTTATTGCCCATCCTCAATTTCCCTGGAGGTGGTGAAAATATGTGTGTGATTTAAACAATCAAATGCAATGGACTTGTAATTAAATTCACTACCCTTCCGTTCTCATGGGGAAGTAACCCAGTTATTTTCTATTCTTTAAATTTCGAGAACAAATTATTTTTTTCCAAATTAAGGGGCAATTTAGTGTGGCCAATCCACCTACCCTGCACATCTTTTGGGTGTTGGCGTGAGACCCACGCAGACATGGGGAGAATGTGCAAACTCCACGTGGACAGTGACCCGGGGTCGGTATCGAACCTGGGCCCTCATCACCATGAGGCAGCAGTGCTAACCACTGCACCACCGTGTTATTTTCACCACCGACCCAGTTATTTTCAAGCCATTAGGACAGCAAGGAGTTTTCAGATGAACATGTTAAATATTTATGCATTAGAAGCAATCCACGTGATTTCACTGCCGATTCAGTTCTCCCAGGTATTCAGTTCCTCCAGCTTATCTTCCAAAGCGAGAGGTTTAAAGATACCCCTGTCCACCACCCTCTATTCTATACCAAGGCTTCTCTAGATCAGTTCCTGCAAGGTTTAAAATCTGAGGTCAAATTTGTCCCGCCCACATTCTTCTCCCACTCTATTTGGTTATTCTGCACACAGCCAAACAAAATAAAGATTTGCACTTTTGTCAGTGCCTTTCATGGTCACGGGACACCCCCAAAGCACTTTACAGCCAAGGTGGTGCTGTCAATTGTTATGATACAGGAAACACAGCAACAAATTTGTTTTCACAGCAACCTACCGTAGACAGCAATGTGACCATCCTTTTGTGATGTTGATTGAGGGATAAGGATTGGCCAGGACACTAAGGATAACTCCCCTGCCCTTTTTCGCTCACGTGGCATGGGATCTTATGGCCACCAGCAGTGGCAGATGTGGGGCGGGGGAAGGTATTTAATATCTTGCCACCACAGGCCTGCCTCAATTTTTATTTTCAAGTCCTGGAATTGGACTTGAACCCACAACCGTTTTGACTCTGAGCACAGAACTCTCCACCAGCTGATTCACGGCAGACAAAATGCTTTGTCAATACTAAAGCTACAGCATATTCAATTTTAAAATCCATATATACCTACAAAGAATGCACTTTCATTCCTAGAAAGCTTTCTCTCCCTTGCGCAGAGCTGACACAAAAGGAGGTGACATTTATAAAACACTGCTTGGTTGTCAGTTGCTGCGAATAGTCAGAGGTCACATTGAAAGGCAGTTACAACATACAGATCACACCTGTACCAATGATAATGGGACTCCTGGGGCCAACATGACCAGTAACCTATATAAAGAAGATAGGTTCTATTTATAAACCACTCGTGGCACAGTCCATAATTCACTCTGACTCTGTGGCTCATGATTTATAGGCATAGGAAAATAAACCATATTTACTGTGCCTCAATAACTTATTCTGTTAGACATCATTTAGTGAATATTTCAACAACATTAATTGAATTAGTAAGCAAAAAAAAGAGCTTTAATAGTTTACTGTATTCATTTGAATACAATGTTCCATTATAACTCGAGGCATTATACCAAATTACAGTGGTTACACTGCAGAAGGAGGCCATTCAGCCCATTGTGTCTGCACCAGCTCTCCGAATGAGCAATTCATTTAGTGCCATTCTCCCTGTAACCCTGCATATTCTTCCTCTTCAAATAACAGCCTAATTTCCCTTCTCCAGCGCACACACTGTGCATTCTGGATCTCAACAGCTTGCTGCATGAAATAGGTTTCTCGTAGTGCTTTTGCTTTTTTGGTGTCAATTATATATCTGTGCCCCCTCGTCCTCAATCGTCTCAAATGGGATCAGTTTTTCCTCATATACTCTGTCCAGACCCCTCATGATTTTGAGTCCTCTATCAAATCTTTCTCACCCAAGGAAAACAGTTCTAACTTGTCCAATCAACCCTCGTTTCTGTAGTTCCTTAGCCCTGGAACCATTCTTGTGAATCTTTTCTGCACTCACGCCTTCCCTAAAATGTGGCACCCAGTAAAAAACTGAATACTCCAGGTTGAAGCTGAATTAGTGCCTTGTATAATTTCAACATAACCTCCTTGCTCTTGCAATCTATGGCTCTTGGATGTTTATTAACCACTCTCAACTGGTCTTGCCACCTTCAATGACTTATAGATTTGTACAGCCAGGTTCCTCTGCTCCTGCATCCCCTTCACAATTGTACCCTTTACAGGATTTTGTATTCACTCCATGGTCTTCATATCTAAATGAATCATTTCACATTTCTCCTCAATGAGCTTCAACTGCCATCTATTTGTCTATGTCCTTTTGAAGTTCATAGAATCATCGGCCCATCGAGTCTGCATCGGCCCTTGGAAAGAGCACCCTACTTAAGCCCACATATCCTCCCTATCCCCGTAACCCAGCAACTCAACCTAGCCTTTTTGGACACTAAAGGCAATTTGGATTTTTTGGGGGGATTTGTTTATCGTCACGTGTACTGAGGTACAGTGAAAAGTATTTTTCTGTGAGCAGCTCAACAGATCATTAAGTACATAGGAAGAAAAGGGAATAAAAGAAAATACATAACAGGGCAACACAAGATATTCAATGTAACTACGTAAACACTGGCATCGGATGAGGCATACAGGGTATCGTTTTAATGAGGTCAGTCCATAAGAGGGTCATTTAGGTGTCTGGTGACAGTGGGGAAGAAGCTGTTTTTGAGTCTGTTTGTGCGTGTTCTCAGACTTCTGTATCTCCTGCCCGATGGAAGAAGTTGGAAGAGTGAGTAAGCCGGGTGGGAGGGATCTTTGATTATGCTGCCCGCTTTCCCCAGGCAGCGGGAGGTGTAGATGGAGTCAATGGATGGGAGGTAGGTTCGTATGATGGACTGGGCAGTATTCACGACTCTTAGCATGGCCCATCCACCTAACCTGCACATCTTTGGACTGTGGGAAGAAACTAGAGCACCCGGAGGAAACCCACGCAGACACGGGGAGACTCCGCACAGACAGTGACCCAAGCCGGGAATTGAACCTGGGACCCTGGAGCTATGATGTAACAGTGCTAACCACTGTGATACCGTGCCACCCATAGTTCTTCACTATTGCCTGCACAGCTCACAATGCTTCCAAGTTTCGTAACATCTGCAAATTTTGAAATTGTGCTCTGTACACCAAGGGATGGTCCCTACTATATAACAGGAAAAGCAAGAGTTCCAACACTGATCCCTGGGGAACGCACTATAAATCCTCTGCCAGACCATAAAACATCCATTAGACGCTACTCTGTTTGCTGTCACACAGACAATTTTGGATCCATGGTGCTTCTTACTTATATTAAATTCTTCGGGGATGCATCAGAGTGGATCTATAACAGCAACAATATGCATTTATGGAGAGCCTTGTCCCTTAACAGGAGAATTATAAAGTAGAATTTGACAGAGAGCCACACAAGGAGATATTAGGTCATATGATCAAAACCTAGGTTGAAGTATGTTTTAAATAGGGTTGTGAAGGAGGAAAGTGAGGTTGAGAGGTGTAGGGAGGGAATGCAAGAGTTTGGGGCCTGAGCAGCGGAGGTATAGTCGTTAATTGCAGAGCAACTAAATTTGGGGATTCTCAAGCAGACAGTATTCAAGGCGCACAGCTATCGGAGGGTTGTAGGGCTGGAAGAGATTACAGACATAAGGAGGGGTGAGGACATGGAGGAATTTGAAAACAAAAATTTTGTTTATCCGGGTCTCAATGTAGGTTAATCAACATAGAGATGGAGGTTGATGGTTAATTACCTCTGAACATAGCCAGGTTCTCAATCATACCATAATGCAAGACCCCAAAGCCTGAGTTCACTCTCTCCTTTCATCTTTACCTAGCACAGCACTGCGGTTTCTGTTGATCACCTCATTTATTGGCCAATTCAACAGATAAATTGGCTCTGCGTTTGAATTTTTCACCCCTACCAAGTAACTCACTATCTTCCATCTTCACCGCTTGCCCAAGTGTAATTCTTGCTTCAGTTTGAGGGCTGGAGATTTGAATTTACCTGATGCCGGATTGACTTGGAATGAGGACTTTCGGATTGACCAGCTTGAGTATTATTCACCTCCCTTTCAAGACCCAGATGTCTTAAGCATCATCTTGAGGGTAACCATGATCCCAAACAAACAATAATACTTTCCACTACTTCCAGCCCTTTTGACTTGATTCCATATTTGTATGTAGCTTCTTGTTCGCTGTAATAAAGCTTATTTCCTCCATAATCTACCTTTTATTGCCCTTATCTACTCATCGGCCAATTCCTGATCACTCAACTACCTTGCTTGGCTTATGCTTTCTAACATAGTTCATTGTATAACGACCATTGTTTGCCCCATTCTAAACTTCTGGTATCACCCTTTCTGTTGAATGATCCCACCCTCTAGCAATTCTAACTAACGTCTCATACCTAATGTAACTCATCTTCTGACCAGAGAGACATCTAAAAGCCTACCTTGGTGAAGAAAGAGAGTCCGTTGTCATCAGCGAATGATCTCATGCCAATAGGGAATATGACAAAGGGGTGTGGTGCATGTGAAGAAAATATATGAAGGGTGGAACGTCAACAATATTTTGGAAGTTAATGGGTATGGATGGGAAAAAATGTTTTCTTTGGAACCATTTACCATTGAAAGACTGCCTTTCATAATCTTGGATGAGCCCAAACATTCTTAAATTGTAGACAAGATTTAAAGCATCTCCTATGCTTCTTCCAAATATCTATCCCTACACTCCAACCCGACTACATATTCATCTCCCTGATCTTTACTGTCCTATTTGATCCTGGGCTGGGAGTCAAAAGCTAAATGGTCTCCATCACCAAGATTACTTTCTTCCATATCCATGGTATCACACACCCAGACACTCAGCTTATTCAGATCTCTGTTAAAATACATGGCTCTTCTTTCATTTTCTCCAAATGCATCCTGCATTTCCTCTTCCTCTTTCTGGGCTTCACTCCATCTGCCCAAACCTTTGGCACCCACATCATGTCCCACTCATCCATTAAGCCCATCTTCACTTCCCAGTGTGTTCCTATTCCCCCAGTATCAGATTCAAAATCCTCATTCTAATGTACAAATCCCTCTTCCCGACATGTCCCCAAAACCTCCTCCGTCCCTTTTTTCCAACCTTATACCCTTCAATCCAAAAACCCCGACACCCTTTCAAGCTACAATGGCACAGACTTTAGCTCTGGTGTCCTAACCCTTTGGAGCTCCCTCCGCAAAACCCTCGACCTTCTTCACAGTTTGCAAGCTGAAGAGTGTTTTTTTTAACAGTTTGAGATACTTGGAGAAAGCTCCTTCTTTGACCATTAGATTCACATCCAGGTTATATAAACAAGACAATTCAAACGGTCAGTGAAAACCAAGCTACTGATCGAAGTGTATTGAATGAGACTAGTTTTTATTTAAGAAAGGAAGGCTTGTATTTATATAACGTTTATCACAAGATGTCTCAAACAACGTTACAACCAATAAAGTACATTCTGAGGAAGTGTAGTCCCTGTTATACTGCAGGAAATGCAGCTAATTTGCAAACAGTAAGCTCCACAAACAGCCTGCGATAATGACCAGATAACCTGTTTTTATGATGTTGATTGATGGTTAAAGATTGGACAGGACCCCAGAGAGAATCCCCCAGTTCTTCTTCTGCTACATCCACCTTTGAGAAGGGGCCTCAGTTTAACACCTCATCTGGAAGATACTACAACACTCTCAGTGTCACGATGAACACAAACTAAGGATATTTTTTCTGTGAAGCAAGGCTGACAATTATTTGTGTTGATAAATTCCTTTGTTACACGTTTAAGGATGTTTGTCAGGTGGAACTTGAAACATCCTCAATGGAAGGAAACATCTATATTAAAAAAAGGTGCAAGACAGACATCTGGTGGTGCCTAATAGGTATGGCACCTGTTTGTTCAGGGACAAAGAAAATCTGTGGATAATCCCTGGATAGACAAACATCTCCACCTTTGTATTGACAAAGCAAATGTTCACATTATTTTATTAATTCCAGTTCTATGGAAGCATTTAAGATTTAATTTGCAGTATTGGATATTATCTTAAATCATCATTATTTTATGGAAACACTAGTTGCAAACACCTGAGCTAATTATTAAAGGAAGGCAAGGGCTAAATTGGATTTTATTTCACAATTAATCATGGTTATCCCAGTTAATAATGCAGTAATTGAAAATAGATCTAAACATGAAAAATATATTGAAGCTCATTTTAAGTTATTTTCTCCACATGCGCACACAATATTTATATACACACCAACACAGAGACACACAATGTATAATATATTCCAATTATCGTCCCGCACCTAGTGGTGCAATAGGGCAGATGTTTGTCTGTTTCCATAGCCAGTAATTCTTCAAACAGATTGCTAGTCTTTCGCCAGGGGGGTTTACAGCTTGAGGCGTGCCACTCGGCATCAAGCATGGTGGACTAGGGCAGCACAGTGGCGTAGTCTCATGGCGCCGAGGTCCCAGGTTCGATCCCGGCTCTGGGTCACTGTCCGTGTGGAGTTTGCACATTCTCCCCGTGTTTGCGTGGGTTTCACCTCCACAACTCAAAGATGTGCAAGGTAGGCAGATTAAACATGCCACATTGCCCCTTAATTGGAAAAAAATGAATTGGGCACTCTAAATTTATATTTTAAAAAAGCATGGTGGACTAGGAGTCTCTACTACTCCTTACCACCAGCCATCAGAGTGTTTGGAAGGATTTGCAGGTTGGCACATTCAAATTGAATGTACCTTCCTTGGCCACCAAGTCCTGGGGTGGGACTGGAACCCAGAGGTTCCAGCACAGAGACAGGGACGCTATTGATTGTGCTGCAAGATTTTAACAGAATATGTATACACTACATATATATTTATATATACCCCCATATAGAAATAATGAACAGAATCTAAGAGCAATCCTAACCAGATTAAATCATCTTGAAATTCATTACTTTTATGCTATGTAATATTCTTAAATGCATGTAAGGTTATTTGCACTAGCGTAGTCTATCGTAATACATTCATTTTAAACAGCGTTCTGAAAAAATCATATGTTTTCACCTTTGATGATTGCTTATAGTGTGACCCCCCCCCCCCCCCCCCCCGCCCAAATATTGAGATTAGGCAATATCTCACCAGTCCCTTGAACACACTGGAAAACATGGGAGTAATTATTACCTCATGGTGTAAAGCAGAGTTCCATCGTCCACCAGCCGCAGGAGCTTGTTCGGTGTGGTCATGTTGTGAGCTATCGATTTCTTGCCATTGTGAAAGAAAGTGTCTGGAGTCCAGATCTTACTCGCCAGCATGTTGTTCAGAGACAGGAGCTGCATCGGCCCTTTAAACTTCAGGCGTTCGTCCTTCCAACTCTGGCGGAAGAATACATCGATTGTGTACTCCTGTCAGGGAACAGGCAGTGATTGGCGTGGTGTCTCTTTGGAAAATGTGCAATCCATCCTCGTAAAAGCAACTTTAACTTACCATTTCAGTGTCCGAGACCGGGCCAAAGCTTGTCACGTAGATATCTGTCTTAACCTCAGTGATTCTTTCTGTAAAAGATCAAACCACAAATCAACATGTTACCCACCCATCAAACACCATCTTTAGCTGTTTACCTTGTAGTCCCATAAATATTTTTAGGATTTTTCTTTAAAGCACACTGCTTGCTCTCTTCCTTTTTAATGGAAGAAAGTTATGGACTCATCGTGAAGGTTGAGCCTTTGAGAAGAGGCCATTCAACCCATCGTTCCTGTGCCAGCTCTCGGAAAGAGAAATTCAATTTGTCCCGCACCTCTTTCCCCAGAGTCTTGGAAATGTCTCATTTTCCAAGTAATTATCCAGTTCACTTGGAAATTTCCTATCACCCCCCCCATTCCCCCAAACTCGGCTCCCCATCCCGTTATTTTGTTCAATTATCTTCAAGGAGGCTCAAACTTGTTTTTTTTTAAAACTAACCGTTACATTAAATAAAACCGTTTCTGATATGCCCGGCCACTGTCCCACTCCCGTGCATTGGTTGGGGACAGTCACATCATCAGACTTGAGAGAAAATGAGCTTGGGACACCAAGGCCAGTTTAATGAACTCACCTCCCAGTCCCGGCCGAAGTCTGTTATCGTAACCGTCCAGAAGCCCGTCCAAAATGCGAGTGAAGATGGTAATGTTGTCATTGGTGTGTTGTTTCAGCGCTGGAGAAACGCTCTGTGACAAACTGAGAAAGAGGTTTTGCATGCAAGCGGTTAAAAAGAAGAAATCGCTGATTTATATTCTCCATTAACGTGATAAAGTCTTGGCGTTTTAATTGTGTACGAGGTTGATAGATCAATACTAAACTATGACTCATTCTCAACCCCCCTGCTAATCCAGAAATGCATTTGAACTAACTTTTTTTTTTCTGGGACTGTGTTTCCGCATTCAGAGCTGAACGATAGAGGGGTGAAGTCACACGACACATAGACAACCCCCACCCTTCCCCGGGTTGACCACCCCAATTTAGAGCAGAATGTTTAAACCTGCCGTATTCCTTCAATTCCGGTTTGAACTAAAGGGTAACGCGAGCGTGGTGTCTCGTAAATGATACAGATGAGTAACATACTAATTATCTGTAAGTGTTTTAGAGGGGGAGAAAATCAGAAAGGCATTAAGCACTAACTGTTGAGTAAGCAACGCATAGTGCTGAATATCCGCCCTTGGCTAGCATGACAGATGACAGGTTGTACATAATGGATTATTACAGTAATTGGAAAGAAAATGAAATGAAAATGAAAATCACTTATTGTCACAAGTAGGTTTCAAATGAAGTTACTGTGAAAACCTCCTGGTCACCACATTCCGGCGCCTGTTCAGGGAGGCTGGTATCGGAATTGAACCTTGCTGCTGGCTTGCCTTGGTCTGCTTTAAAAGCCTGCGATTTAGCCCTGTGCTAAACCAGCCCTTAAAAATCGGTTCTAATTGAAAGAATCTAAACAGCAGCTGAGTTAAGGTGTTCCAGAGACGATCACCTTGGACAGGAACGACCTCACCCTGCATTATCCATTCCAATATAGACCCAGGACATTAAACCATCCTGAACTAGCTTCAACCATGTCTACCCGACGCTGCTTCGTGTCAAACTCGAGTCCCACTCCCATCAAACTTCACAGCTGCCAGGAACTTCTGGAAACTTACCTCGGGCGCCAGGTTAGACTTGACACAAGGAGCAACCACAGCGTGCTCAATTTGTCCAACTTCCCACCGTCCATTTCCACAGCACGCTGGTTTGAAAATCCCAATCCCCGACCGAGGCTGGTCCGACAGAGAGGCAGGGCTCAAGAAACCTGAGATTATTAATAAACGCAGTGAATAATATGAACAATATTAGGCGGCCCAAGCGGTGACCCAGCAGAGCATATTACCTCGGTTTACTTCTTTCGCTCTAAGGGGCGGGGAAATATAAATTAAAGTCACCGATGTAGCGCCTGGTACAGAAATCCCTCGAGTCAGATTACTGCCGAGGTTAGAGCATTATTTTTTTTTTGCGATAGTTTTCAATTGAACAACTACCTTCTGGGTCATTGTTGGGTGTGTGGCAGGATTTGCATCAAGACAGAGGCTGGGAATGTCATCAGTCCAGGCAAGTAGCGCTGTTCCTTCAGCACCAGTATTCACACAGACAATCGATTGTACAGAATGAATTTAATTATTTTAAATCTTTGCAACGAGCGTATAATTGAGGTCATTAATATTTTAAAAATGCTTTGGCTATTCTCCCCGACGCACAGTATTATATTTTAAATATATCCTATCGTACCTTATTGCACATGACAAACAAAAGAGTCGAGCGGACCAAACATTGATGCCATCCAACTTTAAATACCTTCAGACCAGAGAACAATCACTTGGCGCTGTCCGTTCAGCACTTGGGGCTGTCCATTAAGCACTTGGCGCTGTCCGTTCAGCACCAGTAAGGAAGCGGCCAGGCTGCAGTGAAAGAGAGCGAGCTTTGCTTCCCGGCACTCTGCACCCTTTTCTGGCCAGTCAGCGGGTTGAGTTTACCACCAGTCTGTTCATCGCCGCTCGCCAGGAGAAGGCTGTCGGAGTCAGGTTGTGTGGCTCGCAGGGGGTAGGGAGCGGGGGTGCAGCGGTGAAGCTACATGCGATCTGCTGCTGCCGGCACCACTCTAATCCTGGGGCTGGGGCCGGGGCGGGAGGGAGGGGGGGGGGGGGGCAGAAAGAGGAGGAGGAACGCCTGCGCTCCAGGAGCTGCACCCTCTCCAGGCATCTCTGCCAGTCAGCCAATCATCTGTTCGGTCCTTATGTGGGTGTTCACAGGGAGGGGATAAAGCAATTCAGTTGCCACATTGGAAGACGAAGGGGGAGTAGGGATGTGGTCGAGGCTTTGGGGGGGGGGGGGGGGCATCTGAACAGTCTTTCTTTGTAATGCAGAGTGTACAAAATAGGGATCAGACCTCGTTCTTGCACAGCCCGTAAAGTCCACGAATGTTACCGGGGTTAGGGTGAGTGGAGCACCACTGACTCATTGTGATCCTGTGATCTGTAATGCACAGGTCAGGAATACAAGATATAGGAATTATATCAGAAGTGGGTGGTTTAGCCTTTGGAGCCTGCTCCACCATTCAATCAGATCATGACTGATCTCTTCCTGGTCTCAAATCCACCACTTTTCCTGTTCCCACAGTCCACTTTTCCAGTATGGGAATTGAACCCGTGCTGCTGGCCTTGTTCTGTATTACAAGCCAGCTGATTAGCCCACTGTGCTAAACCAACCCCATGGTGTCACTCTCCCGCCTTTCTCCCGTGGCCCTGCACATTTTTTCTTTTCAGATAATAATCCAGGAACTGCACAAAGTGTGACTTTACTCACGGGGTAAACCTGGAAGCAGGTCCAGTGCAGTGAATTCAGTCAACTGAAGTTTAGGGTGATTCAAGTCCGGGTATGAGTACTGAGGGCTTGGCAGGGGCATGGAAGGATAATGAACACAGTTAAACTTAGTTGATTGTATGCACATTTACCTTGATAGAGTGATGTATTCGGTAGGGTTCTGAAAGAGCTATCATGAAGAAATCAGACATTGGGAGAGATTAGACTCTGGAACTGTATATGGACAATGCTTGTAGGATATCAATATGCGGACTTTACAAGAAACCTGATTCAGTGATAATAGTTTAATATGCAGAGATTTAAATAGTATGGCTGGAGTCCACAGATGTACAATATTTCAACAAACAGTTAGCGACAGAACCAAATTCTTGAGTGTAACCCTGTACGCTGCGGTGGGACGGCTGATCAAACAATATCAGGATCTTTAGAATTGTAAGATAGTGAGACTTAACTCTTCAAGATTGCACATGCCCAGAGTATATGGGTCAGCATTTCCAGATCATTTAGGTTTGTGAGAGGCGACCGCAGTAACTACAGTATCGTGAACACGAAGGACCACTCTATAAAACAAAGTCATGCTCTGGTACCTATTTCGGACTTGAAGACAATCGGTGTGGGGAACCCGGTGGCCACTTCCAGGGCAGCACGGTAGCATAGTGGTTAGCACAATTGCTTCACAGCTCCAGGGTCCCAGGTTCAATACCCAGCTTGGGCCACTGTCTGTGCGGAGTCTGCACGTTCTCCCCATGTGTGCGTGGGTTTCCTATGGGTGCTCCGGTTTCCTCCCACAGTCCAAAGATGTGCAGTTTAGGTGGATTGGCCATGCTAAATTGCCCTTAGTGTCCAAAATAGCCCTTAGTGTTGGGTGGGGTTGCTGGGTGGTGGGGGTGGGGTGGAGGTATGGGCTTGGGTGGAGTGCTCTTTCCAAGAGTCGGTGCAGACTCGATGAGCCAAATGGCCTCCTTCTGCACTGTAAATTCTATGATTCTAGTAGTGCAAATCCTTAAAGAGGGGGAAATTAACAGGAATCGATTGGATATTTCAACTATTGGTTTTGGAAGAAAGCTGATCAATGTAAAGTGGAATTACCAGAGAGGGTCGACAGTTACAGAATGGACACTGTAGGAACGAATAGAATTATGTAGAAGTGGATTATTTTAAGACTGGACTCTATGATCAGAAAACCTCAAACCTAGGCGGTCCTCATTCTGCAATTTACCGGTTTTGCATAATGATCTTTATCCAGGCCAATGACCTCTTTCCTCTTCTTCCTTGGACTTCGGCCAAAATCATTTTCATGACTATCCAGCCTCCTCTCAAATCCTATGTTTATTATTGCTATGGTTGCTAGTTGGGCTCTGTAATTAGTTTACTATCACCTCAAAGGTTTTGTGGGTTTGGCTCACTAAATTCTAATTGGTTTTCAATTTTAGTCTTCTCCCGTTACTTGCTATCCCCCGGTTACCTGATGACTCATCTTACATTTATCAGATAACATGGAAGGCCCCACTCTATCCACTCAAACTGAATTTCTGTTTTTTTAACTGCTAATATTGCCTGTGGCAATACAGTTCTATGAGTGTTGCTTTGGGATCCTTTTTAATGTAGCATTCTGACCAATCTCTACATGCCAATCTAAAGCAGGTGACTTTTGGCAAAGCTTGTGAGGCACAGCCTCTGAGCCCAATCACGCCCATATCCCCAAGAGGTTGAATAAACTTGCTTTGTTCTCACTGGAATGAAGGAGGTTCAGGGGCGACCTGATGGAGGTCTACAAAATTATGAGGGGCATAGACAGAGTGGATAATCAGAGACTTTTTCCCAGGGTAGAGGGGTCATTTACTAGGGGGCATAAGTTTAAGGTGCGAGGAGCAAGGGTTAGTGGAGATGTACGAGGCAAGTTTTTTTACACAGAGGGTAGTGGGTGCCTGGAACTCACTGACGGAGGAGGTTGTGGAAGGGCCTGTTCCTGTGCTGTACTTTTCTTTGTTCTTTGTTTGCTTTGTCCATAGACACTTGCAGTTTGCAGTGTGAGTTATTGCATAGTGATCATAATTGGGCCAATTTCACCTTTCCTAACCTAATAATACCCTAATGCTACTTTGCCTCAGATCAGACAAGGGACCCCAGGAATCAATCCTGAGAGTTGTCATCTACAAATCTTTTTTTAAAAAAAATATCTAAGACCCAAAAATAAATAGCTATAAATCTGAAACAGAAAGAAAAAGTGCGGAGAACACTTAGGCTCATCAACACTGGAGAGAGAGAAAAATATATAATCTTTGTGAAGAAAAGGGCAGCACGGTAGCATGGTGGTTAGCATAAATGTTTCACAGCTCCAGGGTCCCAGGTTCGATTCCCGGCTGGGTCACTGTCTGTGCAGAGTCTGCACGTCCTCCCCGTGTGTGCGTGGGTTTCCTCCGGGTGCTCCGGTTTCCTCCCACAGCCCAAAGATGTGCGGGTTAGGTGGATTGGCCATGCTAAATTGCCTGTAGTGTCCTAAAAAGTAAGGATAAGGGGGGGGGGGGGGGGTTGTTGGGTTACGAGTATAGGGTGGATACGTCGGTTTGAGTAGGGTGATCATTGCTCGGCACAACATCGAGGGCCGAAGGGCCTGTTCTGTGCTGTACTGTTCTATGTTCTATGTTCTAAAACATTCTGAAATGTTAATTTATCTGTTCTCTCCATGAACGTCCAGTGACTCACTGAGTGACTTGTCCCTGCTAAAGGCTGCGTTTAAGCACCCAGTCTTTATGAAATATTTTATATTGCCTTATAGCTAAAGTAATAGAGTGTACAAGTAGAAAGTGTTGCTGCATCTGTACAAGGCATTTGTGATGCCACAACTGGAGGACTAAGTACAGTTTTGGTCGCCCTATATAAGGATGGATATAGTTGCATTCGAGGTAGTTCAGAGGACATTCACTAGATTAATTCCTGAGATGAGAGCTTGAGCAGTTTAGACCTATACCCTCTTGAGTTTAAAAAATGAGAAGCGACCTAATGAGGTATATAAGATGATAAAATGTACTGACAAAATAGATGTAGAGTGGGTACTTCCTCTTGTGGGGAAATCTAGAATGAGAGGTCATAGTTTTACAATAAAAGGTAGCAGAGTTAAAACCGAGATGAGAAGAAATTACTTCTCTCAAAGGGTCGTGAATCTGTGGAATTCACTGCCCCAGAGTTCAGTAGATGCCAGGATATTGAGTAAATTTAAGGAGGAGATTGACAAGATTTTTGATTAGCATTGGGATTAAAGGCTATGGAGAATGGGAGGGAAAGTAATTGAGGCCGAGATGAGATCAGCCATAATTGTATTGAATGATGGAGTGGGCTTGAGGGGCTGAATTGCCTACTGCTTGTTCTTATGTTCTTATTAACTATTCAATCTTTAACCTCCATGTCTTTAGGCTGGTAATGAAAAAACACACCCACAGAGTTAAGATTGGGCCTTACTTTTATCTGAGGTTTTCATTTATGTAAATTCATGGCAACAATTGAAGCATCTCTTGCCCTCTTCTTGTTCCATTGCTCGCCATTCTCCAGCTAATATTTTTGCTCATTATCTCCTCTGTATAAAACTCACCCACTGCCTCCTACAAGTTTAGCTCCTCTTTGATGTCAACATTTATTTCCCTTCAACAAATTTCTTTGCAAAGTTCAGCTCCACCAAATGCTTTTATATTTGGGGACAGTCGTGATACATGTCTCACATTCCCAGACCTGATGCAAGCAGCAACAATTATTTTTTTCTCTCAAGAGAACCCTCTTACTTTCCGCCTCCAGTGCCTCCGTCTCCACTGTGACCTTTATTTTCTTTTGCTGACTTATGCGTCGCACAACACACACTTACTTTGCTCTCTCAGGCGCCAAATGGGTGGACCAATACAAACCTATTGTGTCGACGCCATATTAAAATCAAAATTCACATAATTTCTTTTACTCCTTTTCATTGTTCCCCAGGAACTCAAAGATCTCACTGCCTCTTTTAGTCTTATCTCTGAATGGCTAGCTACATGCTATTCTACTGACACGGGGGCGAAATTCTCCCAAAGGGAGAAAAAGTGCCGACACCAGAGTGAAAACCGGAGTGTTTCACTCCGGCGTCGGAGGCCGCTCCTCGCCCCCTATTCCTCCCCCCCCCCCCCCCCCCCCCCCCCCCCCCCCCGGGGGACTAGGAGCTGTGGAGAGTCAATCTCGCGCGCTGGGCCTTGACGCTTGCGTCAATGCGGCGCCACCTGAATGACGCGGCCGGCGGCGCCTGAATGACCTCACCCGCGCATGCACGTTTGCCATCTTCCCCTCCGCTGCCGCGCAAGACATGGAGGATTGATCTTGCGGGGCGGCGGAGAGAAAAGAGTGCATTTTTCAAAGACGCCGGCCCGACGATCGGTGGGCACCGATCACAGGCCAGACCCCTCCTGAGCACACCCCCGGCGCTCGATTCTCCCTCTGCTTCCCACAGGCCCCACACTTACCTGTCACGCGCTGTTCATGCCGGCAGCGACCAGGTGTGGTTGGCGCCGGCGTGAACCGGTCGGGTTCGGCAGACCGCTCGGCCCATGCGGGCCGGGGAATCGCCGCTCGACCGGAACGGCGATTAAAACATGACACGCCGTTTTGGGGGGGTGGGAGAATCGTGTGCGGGTGCCAGGGCGGCGTGGCGTGATTCGCCCGGCACTCCCGCGATTCACCCACCTGGCGTGGGGTCGGAGAATCGCGCCCCGTCTTGCCTTCACCTGCTATTACTCCTTTTTTACAAATCCCCTCCTGTTTATTCTGTTGACCTGTTGATGCTGTACTGCACCTTGGAGCTTGGCATTTCACTAGTTCTGTACCTGTGTACAATAGGATGTGTTTCGACTTTGCCTGGCACTTTCCTGGCATCATAGAAAGGTTACAGAAGGAGTACATTTGGGTCATCGTGTCTGTGCTGGCTCTTTGAAGGAACAATTCATCTAGTGCTACCCCCACACACACACAAACACACAGACAGCCCTACAATTCTTTCAATTTCAGAAATTGATCCATTCCTATTTGATACCCTGCTTCCACCACACTGTCAGGCAGTGCATTTCAGATCCTTACCACTTGCTGCATCAAAAAGCTTTTTCTCGTATCATCATTGTTTCGTTTACCAATTACCTGTGTCCACTGAGTTCTCGATCCTTCCACCAATGGGGATTGTTTCTTCCAATTTCTCTGCCCGGATCCCTCATGATTTTGAATGCCTCATCTCCACGCAACCTTGTCTTGTCCAAAGAAAACAGTCCCAGCTCCTCTGATCTTTCCATAGAACTATAGTTCCTCATCCCTGGAACCATTCTCCCTGAACCCATCCTGTACCTTCTTGAATGCAGTCACGCCCTTCATGCAGTGTGGTTTCCAGGACTGGACGCAATAATAGTCCTGTTGAAGCCAAACCAGAGTTTTCTACTGGTTTAACATAGCCTCCTTGCTTTTGTATTCTGTGCCCCTATTGATGAAGGCTGGGATGCCTTTTGCTTTATTATCTGTTTTGTCAATCTTCCTGTCACTTTTAATGATTTATGCACATATGCACCCAGACCCCTCTGCTCCTGCATTCCCTTTAGAATTGCACCCGATATTTTATATTGTCACTCTTCATAGCAAAATTAATCACTTCATACCTCGTTAGACTAAATTTCATGTGGCACTTAATTGCCCATTCCAACAAACTCCCTATAATATGTCCTTTTAAAATTCTACACTATGTGTGCTGACCCAGATCCCAGGTGAACACCACCATAAGTTTTCCTCCAGTACAACTATTCACCGCTACTCTTTGTTTCCTGTCACTCAGCCAGTGTTGTGTTTGTGTTGTTCCTGTCCATTTATTCTGAAGGTTCTAACTTTGCTCTCCAGTCTGTTGTGCGGCACCTTATCAAATGCCTGGATTTGTTGGAGTGGAATTTGTCAATGGTCCATTTAGATTCCATCTTTACTCTATGCTGGTTAATAATTTTACAGGTTGAGGTACAAGTGACTTGGATTCTATTGGACTCGGTTTAATGACACGTTAGATTGTGGGATTGAAGCCTCTCAGCCTGGTTGGATTGGCCAGGATTAATGGACACATGTTAGGAACATTGGAGGCATCCAGAATAAGATTAGGCTCCAGGAATTCCTATTGCAGGACTATTGGCTTTTTAAAAATTAATAATGATCTTTATTTGTGTCACAAGTAGGCTTACATTAACACTGCAATTAAGATACTGTGAAAATCCCCCAGTCGCTTCACTCTGGTGGCTGTTTGAGTACAATTGAGGGAGAATTCAGAATGTCCAATTCACCTAATAAGCACGTCTTTCGGGGCTTATGGGAGGAAACCGGAGCACCCGGAAGAAACCCATGCAGACACAGGGAGAACGTGCAGACTCCGCACAGACAGTGACCAATGCTGGGAATCGAACCCGGGTCCCGGTGAAGCAACAGTGCTAACCACTGTGCTACCCAGCTTCATGTGTGAGGTAGGGTCTGGAGCTCTGATGCTGCATTATAGCTCAAAGAACTGACAACGGATTGGAAAATAGAAGAATCTCTTCAGTAGATTTTCGTTTCCTTAGACAGCATTTACAAGATGCACTGATAGGATTCACCGACACTCCCTCAGTAGCACCTTCCAAACCCACAACCTCCAGCACCTAGAGGGACAAGGGCAGCAGATTCATGTGAACACCATCACTTGCAAATTACCCACCAAGTGAATCACCATCCTAACTTGAAAATATATTGATGTTCCTCCCTGTCACTGGGTCAAAATCCTGGAACTCCCTCCCTAACAGCACTGTGGGTGCACCGACATCACAGGGAATGCAGTGGTTCAAGAAGTCAGCTCACCACCACCACCATGAGGGCATTTAAGAATGGGTAATAAATGCTAGCCAATAGGCGATGCCCACATTCTAGGAATGAATAAAGTAAAGTAAAGCGATTAGTGTAAAAACATATTGGACATTCTTTCTGAATAGAATTCATGGCAAGGATGTTAATTTGTCAGAATGAATCCTCAAGCTCAACCAAACATATAATAATAATATTTATTATTGTCACAAGTAGGCTTACATTAACACTGCAATGAAGTTACTATGAAAATCCCCTCGCCGTCACATTCCGGCGCCTGTTCGGGTACACTGAGGAAGAATTCAGAATGTCCAAATCACCTAACAAGCACTTCTTTCGGGACTTGTGGGAGGAAACTGGAGCACCCAATGGAAATCCATGCAGACACGGGGAGAATGTCAACACTTAGCCGCCGTTTTGAAGAATTCCGGCCCAGGTGCCTTTCATGAAGTGGTGTAGACTCAATGGGTCGAAGGGTCTTTTCTGCACTGTTTTTTTGTGATTCTGTGAAACTCAGAAATCAGTTATGACTGCGGTATAACTTTTTGAAAACACTTTCTGCCCAATCACAAATCACAACAACATAACAATCTGGTCGATTGTTATTTTTTCTGCATTTCAACCACTGACATGAATGGTTTAGTCTTGCGCTCGGTTCCACGTCGACATCTGCGTAACATGATGACTGGAGCTGTTTACACTGTAGGCAGGATTTTTGACTTGCTTCGTGATGCACTATCAATTACGACGAGATGAGAGTAGAGAGCAATCGAGGCTTTATTACGCAGAGATGTGTAGCCTCCCACAGCTGCTGCCAAAATGGCTGCAGCTTGGCGAGCCCACACATTTATACTCCGCCTAATGGGCGGAGCCAGAATGCAGGGATCTATCCCCGTACCTGTAGTACAGGGGCCTTACCGTAATACCCTCGTATGCAGTATATACAATACAACAGTGGTGACTACCACATTTCGAAATTCCCACACACGGTTCAGCAAAAAGATAAGCTTTGGCTGTAATGGTTTAGCCAATTCAAATTCTGGTGTGGGTCTCATGTAGACCGAGCAAAGGATTACTTTCCTGTTACAATCGCAGACTCCATTCCCCACCATGGCACATTATATTTAAGAGATCGGTTTTACAATGGTGTGTGCTCTCACTATCTCCATTAGAGGGAGTGCTAAGTCTCTATATGCGAATTATAAGAAAGCTTGGCCCCGGACATGAAGAACATTTTAACAGTTTCAGGCTTGACTTGAAATAAGTGGTGTTTAGCAGTAAAATGCTGGGACAGCAACGACACTATTTAATTCTGCATTAACGCTAGCTGATGGCAATGGCCCTCACTTTGAACAATTACAACCATTGACATTAACGCAGGCGGCCCCAGGTACTTATTTGTAGCGTAATTTTGAAGATTTTTCTCCCTGCGTTCTGCTGTTGCACACACCAAAAACAGTTAATGGAAATACGTTCCCCTCAACATCCGGCTGAAAAAGATTGTTAACGACCGTTCTGCTTTGAGCAACAACTTTTTAATGAGGCCAACTTCGCAACATCATTCCTTGCAGATGGAATTCGTTGAACGTTAATGTGCGACTGTGCACACTGACCTACAAAATGGAAATGTGCGATTTATACATCAGTCGAATCCATAATCAGATATCTGTATTACATTACAGATATGAGAGTGGGTGCCCCTGCAGAATGGTATTTTTGGCTGTCCATTTTTTGGGGTTATGTGTCAGAGGGGCCTGGAGGTCCAGAGAGTGCTTTGATCTAGGTTTCTGTTCATCTCCGAGCGTGGAGTGCATTTTGTGGCACCAATTAATTCTGTACTTGTGCACAGGCCAGCATGCCCGTCTCTTTTCTCCAGCTGTCACTCTTGACTGGCCTTGTGAACATTTCAGCCCATTGGTGATTGTCCCGAGCAAGCTGCTGATTTGGCCACAATTACCGGTGCTGTAAGCGGGGCATGACCGCTGTTTTGGAGTAGCTGATGGACTTTGTGCGATTGTGCCAAACTGCTGAACTGCAGTAAGGATTTTTGCTGACTTGATCCATTTTTTTTCTGGTGTTTTTTTTTAAAAGCAGGCGACGTTCCTCAGCACCCCATGAAATTTTCCAATTAAGGGGCAATTTAGCATGGCCAATACACCTACTTTGCACATCTTTGTGTTGTGGGAGTGAGACCCACCCAGACACGGGGAGAAAGTGCGAGCTCCACATGGACAGTGACCTGGGGCTGGGATTGAACCCAGATCCCCAGCGCAGAGAGGCAACAGTGCTAACCGCTACGCCATCATGCCGTCCAAGAGGGACAGAGTAAACGGGCGCGATTTAACGTCCTCGCCGCGATCAACTTGGTGTTGGGATGATGCCGTTTATTTGCGACGCTTGCCTTGCCAGATTTAATGAAGTCGCGCGAGACATCATGATCTGGATCTCGTCCTCATTGGGCGTATTCCAGATCAGCATATTTAAATGTGCAATTAGGCTCATTTAAATAGGCATTTGTATGATTCTCCTCCTGCCCTGGACCCATCAGCCGAGTCTGAGAGACCTCGCCAGGGTACCGTTTAATACTGGTCTCCACAAGCGCGGAGCAGTCGTAATGCATAGCTATTAGAGATGGGGGACTCCAGGTGATTAGAGACCCCAGGATGGTCAGGAACAGGGAAGGGTGGCACCCTAGCACTCCCTCTGGCAGCCAGGTACCTTGGCACTGCCATCCTGGCACCCTAGAAGCGGCATTCCCAGGTGCCACGGTGGCATTGCCAGGGTGCTCAGGTGCCAGTTTGGCACTGCCAGGGATCATACATGGGGTGCCTTACCAGGTGGAGGGAGGTGAGGGGGTGCTCCCGGGTGCCCCTCCAAGGTTGGAGGGGAAGGAGAGGGTCGAAAACGGGGGCGAGGGCTGAAAGAGGGGGAAGATCGGGGCAGCCAGACAAAATGGCACCCTGATCTGTGAGAAGCTTCAGCTTTCCAGCAGGAAATCCTCCAAAGTGTGGTTTCGGGGAGAGTAACTTCTCGAGGCTAAACAAAATAACAAAGTGGTGTTAAATAGCAAGGATGTGTGCTCAGTCCTCTACTGTACTCCCTATACACACATGACTGTGTGGCAAGATTTAACTCCAACTCTATAAGTTTTCAGATGATACTACTGTGGTGGGCTGTATCTCAAACAACAACGAATCAGACTACAGGAGGGATATAAATCACTTGGTTACATGGTGTACCAAAAACAACCCCTCTCTAAATGTTGGAAAGACCAAGGAACTCATCATTGACTTCAAGAAACATAGCACGACACACACTCCCGCCTGCATCAATGGCTCCGAAGTGGAGATGGTCGATAGCTTTATGTTCCTGGGGGTCACCATCACCAACAGTCTGTCCTGGTCTACTCATGTTAATGCAACAGTCAAGAAAGCCCAACAACGTCTCTACTTCCTACGGAAGCTAAAGAAATTTGGCATGTCTGCAACAACTCTCACAAACCTCCACAGATGTGCGATAGAGAGCATCCTATCCGGCTGCATCACAACCTGGTATGGCAGCTGCTCAGTCCAAGATCAGAAGAAACTGCAGAGTGTGGCGGACTAAGTCCAACGCATCACACAAGCTGGCCACCCACAGGAAGGCAGACAGCATTATCAGAGACCCTTCCCACCCAGGCAATGCCTTCTTCCACACCCTTCCATCAGGCAGAAGGTACAGAAATCTGAAGACCCGCACATCCAGACATAGGGACAGTTTCTTCCCCACAGCTACAAGACTCCTCAACGACTCGCCCTCGGACTGATCTGTTCCCTGTAGGAACACTATTCACGACGCCCTATGCTGCACTTGCTTATGTATTTGCTTTGTTTGGCCCCTTGTTCCGCACTGTCACCAATGACTATGTACGTACCGTTTACGTTCCCTCGGCCGCAGAAAAATACTTTTCACTGCACTTCGGTACATGTGGCAATAAATTAAATCAGGTCAAATCAAATCTGAGCTGCAGCTGCCCAGATAAACCCCACTCAATGAGCCCAAAACAGGACATAGATTTTTTTCCGGTTGAATTGCGCCCAAAATTTCGAGTCCAAATGACCCCTCTACGGAATGACAGAGGATGGGATGAGCTGCCTTCAATCCATTGTAATAATAATTTTTACTGTCACAAGTAGGCTTACATTAACACTGCAATGATGTTACTGTGAAAAGCCCCTAGTCGCCACATTCCGGCGCCTGTCCGGGTACACAGAGAGAGAATTCCGAATGTCCAATTCATTTAACAGCACGTCTTTTAGGACTTGTGGGAGGAAACCGGAGCTGCCGGAGGAAACCCACGCAGACAAGGGGAGAACGTGCAGACTCCACACAGACAGTGACCCAAGCCGGGAATTGAATCTGGGACCCTGGCGCTGTGAGGCAACAGTGCTACCTACCCACTGTGCTCCCGTCTGCCCATTGTATTACTCAGGGCACATGACCTGCAACTCCACTACATCCTTTCACTGATGTTCGGAGTCAAAACAACAGTATTCTGCTTAAAAACACAAAAGTACTTCAACTGTGCTGAGACTGGTGAAGTCCTGAGCCAGGCCATTGTGGCTGCTTCTACGAAAATAAACCACATCATATGAACGTGCCAAGAAGAGAGCAGGAGGCCATTCAGCCCCTTGAGCCTGTTCCGTCAATCAATAAGATTGTCGCTAATCTGATAGTTCTGGAACCCACCTACCCCCGATAACTTATCACTCACTTACCAAGAATCTATCCACCTCTGCCTTAAAAATATTCAAAGACTCTGCTTTGACAACCTTTATAGAAAGTTCCAAAGATGCACGAACCCCTGAGTGAAAACAATTCACCTCTTCTCCAGTTTAAATGAATGGCCCCTTATTTTTAAACAGTGTTGACCGCCTAGTTCGAGATTCTCCCACTAGAGGAAACATCCTTTCCACCTCCACCTTGTCGAGACCCCTCAGGATTTTATCGAGGCAATGGTTCTAACATGCCTGTGATTCCTCCCAAAATAATTGACGTTTGCTCGATTGCTAGAGTATTTTGAACTTCTAATCTGACAATGAAAATGATAGATCAAATGGAATTGCACCATGGAATCATTTACTAAGCATCATTTACATTTACTAAGCATCCATTCGGCCCTTCAAGCCTGAACAAAGAACAAAGAAAACTACAGCACAGGAACAGGCCCTTCGGTCCTCCAAGTCTGCGCCAACCATGCTGCTCATCTAAACTAAAATCTTCTACACTTCCGGGGTCCGTATCCCTCTATTCCCATCCTATTCATGTATTTATCAAGATGCCCCTTAAATGTCACTGTCGTCCCTGCTTCCACCACCTCCTCCAGGCACCCACTACCCTCTGTGTAAAAAACTTGTCTCGTACATAGAACATAGAACATACAGTGCAGAAGGAGGCCATTCGGCCCATGGAGTTTGCACCGACCCACTTAAGCCCTCACTTCCACCCTACCTCCGTAACCCAACAATCTCTCCTAACCTTTTACTCAGGGCAATTTATCATGGCCAATCGACCTAGCCTGCACGTCTTTGGACTGTAGGAGGAAACCGGAGCACCCGGAGGAAACACACGCAGACACTGGAAGAATGTGCAGAATCCGCACAGACAGTGGGGAATCGAATCTGAGACCCTAGCGCTGTGAAGCTACAGTCCTATCCACTTGTGCTACCATGCTGCCTGTGTACATCTCCGCTAAACCTTGCTCCTCGCACCTTAAACCTATGCACCCTAGTCATTGACCCCTCTACCCTGGGAAAAAGCCTCTGCCACTAAATATGATCATGGCTGATCATCCAACTCAATAGCCTGTTCCTGCTTCCCCCCCCCCCCCCCCCCCCCCCCGTATTCTTTGATCCTCTTTGCCCTAAGTGCTACCTCTTGCTCCTTCTTGAAAATATACAATGTATTGGGCTCAATTACTTTCTGTGGTAGTGAAATCCACAGGCTTTCTATTCTCGAAGTTCTCTTCATCTCAGTCCTAAATGGTTTACCCCATATCCTTCGTCTGTGACCCCTGGTCATGGACACCCCATGGCATCGGGAACATTTTTCCTGCATCAACCCTGTCTAGAACTGTTCGAATTTTATCGGTTTCTATGAAGTCCTCTCTCATTCTTCTGAACTCCAGCAAGTGAAGTTAATTTTCATCATTCTTTTGAAATTCATAATTTCGTGAACATTTCCATGCAATGAACTTTATCCAGATATGAAATCTTGGAAATAGAGCCACAGAAACACTTCTATTAATCCAACGTGATTGGAACACGCAACCTTCTGATCGAGCGTCAGGCGTGCTATCGTTATGCCACAAGCCCAATTGACATATCACTGATAATCAGATACGTTCTCCCTGTTTAACCACAGGTTCCAAGTATTTTCCAGTTCTAACATAACTCTCATACAGAAATTCCCTAGCTTCATAAATTTTTGCCTGTCTATTTCGAGCTTTAAGCCACTAGTAGCAAGAAAAATACGCTTTATAGATTGATAGTTTGAGCTGTTCATTACATCCACACATGGAAGCACCATTTGGGCTTTACTACAAAATAGTGTACCGGTTATTCTATTCAATTCCTTTGTTCCACTGGGTAGGAATTCTTTAGCCCACAAAAATCTATCTGTGTCATTTCACAGACTAAAACTTGGTACCAGATTGGTCAAACAGGATTACTTGTAAAAAGTTACAAGTTCAATCAACTATGGGTTCACTTACCTGGCTCACTGACAACATGCCTTTTTTTTATCATTTCAGAAGGTCTAGTACTCCTTTTGAACCCATTCTTTCCCTTTTTCTTTCTTCCTAAGATTTATAGAGAGCTTCCATGTGTTGTTACTGTGTCTCGTATCCCTCTGCTTTGAATTCTCTCTGGTAGTTCTTCCCGCAGCCTCAAGTTTGCAACACTTCCTTTATCAATCTGTGGTTTTAACAGATTGAATTAGCATATGTTTGATTTTCCTTCTCTGCAGCCAAATGCACTCATCCTCTGTCTTCAGTTTTCAGAGGCCCTGTACCATTTAAAAAATACTACACCTTGTTGCCATTCGATTTCTCTTAAATTTTCCGATTGGCAGGCAGTGACTTGTGGGGTACCGCAGGGATCTTTGCGAGAACCCCAACTGTTCACGTTATATATTAATGACTTGGACGAGGTAATTAAATGTATTATCTCTAAATTTGTTGATGACACAAAGTTGGGTGTGAGGGTGAGCTGTGAGGAGGATGCAGCGATGCTTCAGTGTGATTTGGACAGCTTAATCCCATTTGCCAGCACCTGACCCATAGCCTTGAATATTATAGAACATAGAACATACAGTGCAGAAGGAGGCCATTCGGCCCATCGAATCTGCACCGACCCACATAAGCCCTCACTTCCACCCTATCCCTGTAATCCAACAACCCCTCCTAACCTTTTTGGTCACTAAGGGCAATTTATTATGGCCAATCGACCTAACCTGCACATCTTTGGACTGTGGGAGGAAACTGGAGCACCTGGAGGAAACCCACGCAGACACGGGGAGAAGGTGCAAACTCTGCACAGACAGTGACCCAGCCGGGAATCGAACCTGGGACTCTGGTGCTGTGAAGCCACAGTGCTATCCAATTGTGCTACCGTGCTGCCCTAGTTATGATGTGCCAAGTGCTCATCCGGGTACTTTTTAAAGAATGTGAGGCAACAAGCCTCTACCACCCTCCCAGGCAGTGCGTTCCAGACCGTCATCACCCTCTGGGTAAAATGTTTTTCCTCAAATCCCCCTGAAACCTCCTGCCCCCTCACCTTGAACTTGTGTCCCCTCATAACTGGTCCTTCAACTAAGGTGAACAGCTGCTCCCTATCCATCCTGTTCATAACCCTCTTAATCATGTACACCTCGATCAGGTCGCCCCTCAGTCTTCTCTGCTCCAGAGAAAACAACCCAAGTCTATCCAACCTCTCTTCATAACTTAAAAGTTCCAACCCAGGCAACATCCTGGTGAATTGCCTCTGCATCCCCTTCAGTGCAATCACATCCTTCCTATAATATGGTGCCCAGAATTCCACCCAGTACTCCAGCTGTGTCCTCCCCAAAGTTCTACACAACTCCAACATGACCTCCCTGCATTTGTAATTCTGATCTGAGGAAGGAAATTCTTGCTATGGCGGGAGTGCAACAAAGATTTACCAGACTGATTCCTGGGATGGTGGAACTGTCATATGAGGAGAAACTAAGTCGGTTACGATTGGAGTTTAAAAGTGTGAGAGGGGATCTCATAGAAATGTATGAAATTCTAACAGGATTAGATTAGTAAATTTACGGATGGCACAAAGATTGGCGGAGTTGATAATGTGCTGAGAATTGTCAGAGGATACAATAGGATCTAGATAGATTGGAGACTTGGGCACAGAAATGACAGATGGTGTTTAATCCGGACAAATGTGAGCTGATGCGTTTTGGAGGATCAAATATAGTTATGAATTATACTGTATTGGCAGAACTCTTAGGAACGTTAACATGCAGAGGGATCTGGGCATGAAGGCCCACAGTTCCCTAAAAGTGGCAACGCAGTTGGCCAAGGTGATTAAGAAGGTATATGGCATGCTTACATTCATCAGCTGGGGCCTTGAGTACACGAGATGGGAAATCAGGTTGCAGCTATATAAAGCCTTGGTTAGGCCGCATTTGGAGTATTGCGTGCAATTCTGGTCACCACATTATCAGAAGGACGTGGAAGCTTCGGAGGGATTGCAACAAAGGTTCACCAGGATGCTGCATGGTCACAGGGGGGTTGGCTATGAGGAGAGGTTGAATAAACTAGGATTGTTTTCACTGGAACTATGGAGGTTGAGGAGAGACCTGATAGAGGCCAACAAAATTATGAGAGGTTTATACAGGGTGGAAAGTCAGAGGCTTTTTCCAACTGTGAAAGTGCCAATTACAAGGGGACACAGGTTCAAGGTGGGTTAGGTTGATCTTAGATTCAGATAAATGTTCGGCACAACATCGTGGGCTGAAGGGCCTGCACTGTGCTGTAATGTTCTATGCTCTATGTTCTCTGTTCTATATGCAGGGTACATTTTTCACGCCGAAAGTGGTGGGTGCCTGGAACGCGCGACCAGAGGATGTGGTGGAAGCAGGCACATTAGCAAAATTCAAGAGGCATCTGGTTGAGTACTTGAATCGGGAAGGAACAGAAGGCAATGGATCGAATAAGGGCAAAAGGTTTTGTTTTAAATCAGGGCATTATCATCAACGCAGGCTTGGAGGGCCGAAGGACCTGTTTTGTGCTGTACTTTCCTTTGTTCTTTGTTCTTGTTCTTTGATTCAGAAAGAATGTTACCCTTGATGGAGGGATTACAAATCTAGGGGTCAGGTTTGAGGTTAAAGGGTGAACCTTTTAGGACAGAGGTGAGGAGAAATTTATTCAGCCAGAGAGTGTTGAATCTATGGAATTTGTGACCACAGAAAGCAGTTCAGGCCAAAATCTTGTGGAATTTCAAGAAGGAAATACATCTATTTCAATGTGTACTGAGCCCACCCCAGGGCAGTGGTGTTCGACCCAATCGCTAAGATGCCCTGGGTCCAGGGGGTGATCAACGGGATGCATCTCACCCTATGAGCACCTGCAAATGACAAACCACTGTACACAAATTGAAAGGAGTTCGACTCGATGAATGTGCAGCTGATATGTGATCCATCAAATGTGCATCAAGCTCACTTGCGCCCAATACCCGGGCAGTGTGCACAACGTCCTCAACCTGGCACACTTGACAGTTCCCTGCCTCTTCGAGATGCCTCCCCGGCTGGCGGGTTGGCTCCTGGGTGATAGGGGTCATTCACTGTGGTTGTGGCTGATGACACCTAACCGAAGTTCACATAATGACGTTGAGACCCACTAAAACGACACCCAAGCAGCTGCCAGGGGCGTGATCGAGCGGCGCTTCGGCATCCTGAAGATGTGGTTCCGGTGCCTGGACTGCCCTGGAGGGGCCCTCCGGTAAGACACTGAGGGGTTGCCCGCATCGTGACATCCTGCTGCATCCTCCTCAACATCGTGCGGCAGAGGGGCGACGTGCTGGAGTAGGAGGATGAACGCAGTCCTTGTCCGACATGGAGAATGGGGAGGGGGGGGGGGGGGGCTGCTGTGGGCAGTACATGGGGCTCAGGCAGGCACGGGAGACTGCACAATGTGTGGACCAGGGTCAACGCGCATGGGATGCTCTGATCGCCTCCTGGATTACATTGTGGATAGCACAATCGCTTCACAGCTCCAGGGTCCCAGGTTCGATTCCGGCTTGGGTCACTGTCTGTGCGGAGTCTGCACATCCTCCCCGTGTGTGCGTGGGTTTCCTCCGGGTGCTCCGGTTTCCTCCCACAGTCCAAAGATGTGCAGGTTAGGTGGATTGGCCATGATAAATTGCCCTTAGTGTCCAAAATTGCCCATAGTGTTGGGTGAGGTTACTGGGTTATGGGGATAGGATGGAGGTGTTAACCTTGGGTAGGGTGCTCTTTCCAGGAGCCGGTGCAGACTCGATGGGCCGAATGGCCTCCTTCTGCACTGTAAATTCTATGTAATTACCGATTAGGGGCCGGGGCACGGACACTGCATTCCACCCCCATACCATCTCCCCCCCCCCCTCCCCCCGCCCCCTCCCCCAACGCCTGCAACTCCCTTCGTGATACATACCTGCCACACTATGGGGGTGTGGGCCCTGGGTTGGCAGTAACAGCAGGACTGGCCCATGTGTTAAAGTCTGATTCCTGCCCACGGTAACACTTCCTACTGTCCACCTCGGTGATCCCTGCATGCGAGCTGGCCATTCCATCACACGGTCCCATTGTATCCCTGGGTGGTGGAGGTGGGGACGGGGCTGGGGGGGGCGGGGGGGGGGGGGGGGGGGGGAGTTCAGCCCAGACCACCCAAACACACTTCTGACAGAGGCAGGTTGTAACAGTGTGAAAAGGTGTTTAATATGAATAAATATATACAGAGTCGTGCACTAGCACTTATCGCCACACTGTGCCATGCTCCCATGCCAACCTAACTGGTGTCCAGGCTTCTGGCCTTACAGACCCTAATGTTACATCTAGGTGGGTCCCAAACAGTATATCAGGAGTGGAGGCGGCCTACTGCGATTCCCACAGTGTGACCTGGCCCCTGTTAGCGACCGCCGTCTGGGGCGACCAGGCTGGATGGGCCCGGCTGCTGCTTGGGTGTCCCAGGTGGTGTGGTGCCACCCTGTTTTGCTCGCTGCCCATCAGATGCGCCACGGACAGAAGGGGTGGGGGGGGGGTGGAGGGGGTTGTCCGTGGTGCTGCCATGTTTCGGCACTTCCCCTGCGGGGGTCACCGGCAAATGCCCCAGCACCTCCTCCTCCTTCGAGGTGCCCAATGGCCCCTGGGACATGGGTGCGAGTGGAGCTGTCCACTGACGCTAAGCCGCCACTTGCCGCTGTCAGTCCTGGAGACCTGCTCTCATCGCAGCCAGGGGCTGCATGCTTGCGGCCATGGAACACTGGGACTGTGCCACGCCTCGCTGCGACTGTGCCACCACCTTCTGGGTCTGTGCCACATCAGCCAGTGACTGCACCATATACCTCTGGGATTGGATCCCCTCTCTCTGTCTGCGCCATGCTGGCAGCACATGGGCGATGCTGCTGACATTCCCAGCCATGGCCTGCTATGACTGGGCCATGCTCAGGAGCGCCACTGCCATGTCCAGATGGCTCTGGCACATGGCTGCCTGTGATAGGGCACAGATTGCCGCAGGACTTGGACTTGCTGATCCATAGCCCAAACCCTCACCCCTAAGGCCTCCACCATGGGAGCCACCCATGCGGTGTTGGCCTGGGTGTCATACATGGTCAGCATCACCTCCTGCTCCTGCACACGGTTGATGCCTCCACCTGCGCCTGCAGGTGCTAGATGCTTACCAACAGCCCCTCATGCAGCCCCTGGCTCTGCGACTGCATCTCCACGATAATTGGGACTGTCCACTCCAGAAGCCCCAAACCCTCATGGACAGCAGCTAGTCCCTGGGTTTGGCCCACCCTCCAACCGTCCACCCGCCCTGTAGTTGCTACCTCTACCTGAACCTGATGGAGCATCTGTGTGGTGCGCACCAGAGAGTGTCCCAAGAGCCTCTTCAGTAAAGTGCCCAACCGAGGTGAGTATCTCAGGGCTGGTGGAGGATGTTGGAGATAGCTGTGACAGGAAATCTGTGCAGGCAGGGGACACCAATCGGACCCACCCCATCACCAGCAGCTCCTGCAAGACACAAGACAAGAAGCATGATTAGACCGCGGGCCGGGATTGCTGGGGAGCGTGAGGGTGGTGGGAGTGGTGTGGGGGGTGAGGGTGGTGTGAGGATAGTGGGGGTGATGGGGGGTAGTGTTGGGGGGCAGACGGCATGTAACACAGGGAACCACAACTCAGCAGGGTCTCACTCACTCACCCCTGGCTGATCTCACCCCAGCAACTTCCCTCTCCTCAAACCCCCCAACCACGTCCAGTCCCGCTGCTCTGCCACAGGGGCCACAGATCCGGCAGTTCCCTCCAGTCTTCTCCCGCTCCCTGCGTGTATGGACTCCCTTCTCCTATAATGCGCAATGTTAGACCATCCAATGCATGCAACCCAGTGGTGGGTAGCTGGTGGCTTTAGCGGCCAGTGCACCGGGCCATGTCGGACTGTATGGGTGCCGGGAAGTGGTTCAGGGTGGAGGTTCTGTCACCCTCCTGGTGGGGCGGGCGGAGGGTGGGGGGGTGGTAGTGTTAAGGGTGTGTGGGACAGGGATTGGTGCCAGGATGTTGGCGGGAATGGTGTGTGTTGGGAGTTAAGTGCGTTAATGCAGCTGCAGCTTGTCATCCTTCTGAGTGTCAATCGCGAACCCAACAAATCCCGCACCATTTCTGATTGGAATCAATTGTGTTCCATGTGGCGCTGGTGCTCGCCCCTTAATCGGTCCAGGTGCTGTCATGGAAGTCCAGGAATCCTGCCCCGGCGCCAACACTTAGTCTCAGGAAAGGAGAATCCGGCTGAGAAAGTTTCAGCTGTTCAGTTCCAAGTGTCAAAACTCCTCGTCAGAAACATTAAACAGATCCGTAAAATATGATAGTACCACACAAGGCACAACTCCAAGTTCCTTTGAATGTTATCCCAGAATAAAGAGACTAAAACCATGTTTCACATGAGGACATTTAGATGGCCAGCGCACGCTCCAAAGCACTGTCACCCACACAAGGACAGCCGCCAAATAAACGTGCACTGGAAATGGCCCCACGAAAGGTTATAGTTGAATGGAATCGCTTGACTCATTGATCAGCTTGAAATGCGCTGCACGATCCATTGTATGAATCTTGCTCCAAGGAAAATTACACTCATCAGTCCACACAGGTGGATGCCCTCAGTGTACCAGGCAAATGTACCTCCTCTGTGTACTCAAACAAGCGTTCAACAGGAACCAATTTGCCAGCAAGAAAGAATCCAACAAAGCATCCATCAGAGAGTGAAATGCATTTTTTTGTCACATTGAACACAAAGCATTGGGTCCTAGTCTGTGTGACTACTAATAGACTCAATAAGAGATGAGGCAGCTATTGATTTCCTGGCCTCTGTGGCTGAAGTCACAAAGAAATTGAAGCTGGAACCTATTAGCCACTCATCCACTAAGCTGGGCCCCATTAAGGTTGGCGAAAAGAGAAAGAGAGCTGTGAAGCGAAAGCAGTGGGTCTTTAATGCAGTGCTTGAAGTTTCTTACGAGCAGTTGATAATTTACTTCTGCAGCAACTATGTCATAAGTCTGACGGGCTCAGAGTCATGGATTCAAGCGTGGAGCACCAATCTAAACCCTAAAATACGATTAGTCTTGAAACAATTGCAGGACATCTATTAATTTTAGTATTTACTGAGTGTTTTATTGATTGATAATCAGCTGTGTATGATTACTCAATAAACATTTAACACTTACATTATGATCATTAATCAAACTGTGTGGACATTTCCATGCACCTATCGTCAAGGGGCTTTTCACAGTAACTTCATACTTGTGATAATAAAAGATGATTATTATTATTATTATTAAATGGGATTCTTGATCACTGAAGTGACATGTTTCACCAGCGGGAATAATGAACCCAAAAAGCAATAAAAAGAGAGTTTTTCCTCATCTGACACATTAAGGGGGTACATTTCAGGGAATTGCATATCTCTAGCCTGTGATTTTCCATCTTCTTAATTGACTGGCAATAGAAATGGGTTGGGTTTGCACAATCTCCTTGTATGAGACCCTGGCGTGTGACAACACAACAGTGGAAAATATCCTGTTTAAGTCTCCTGTATAATTGCCTCACATACTTACTGTCTTGCTAATAAAAAACACAGTACCTGTAAAGGTGGTGGTGGGGGGGGGGGGGGGGGGGGGGGGGTTGGTGGTTTAGCTCAGTTGGCTAGACAGCTGGTTTGTGGTGCAGAACCAGGCCAACAGCTTGAGTTCAATTCCCGTACCAGTTCAGGTTGTTCATGAAGGCCCACCCCTGCCCTTTCAGATTAAATCAGCTCTCTCCAGGGGGAAAGCAGCCTATGGTTATCTGGGACTATGGCGACTTTACTGTGCCTGCCGGAATTATTGTCAAAAACTTCACAAGCTAACCCAAACCTTGAGCCTGACCCTTGCCTCACAATGGTAATTAAATAGGAAATCCACTTTTCATACTCTCTGGAAGTATCAAAAGTGATGGGAGGATCTTTTACAATGGGAAACCCCAATTTAAGTTCAAAAAATTAGCACTAAAGCATTGAAAGTCAGGTATAGATCTCACAAATTTGTGCATAGAATGTTTCATCAGCATTTTGAATGGAGATTTCTTTTCGGTGTCTAGCCCACTTGCCTGAATTTGGCAGATACCCACCAATCCATATTTATTATGTTAAGCTAATTTAAGGCCCCAAAATTATTTTTCAACTGTTCAGTGACCTATTCACCAATTTTCAGTCAGGAGTACAAATCATGGACAGAAGCAAACTGCAGGTTGCCCTATCTAGAGATACTGAATGGGAGAATTGTAACTTTCAAATAAATGGCGGGTTAATTTATTTTGGACTGTTCGATTGCTACATTTGAGCTGTGTTGGAGTTATGGTTGCTGGAAGTTAGGAAAGTAACTTTGTGAGTGAAAGGGAAGTTTTGATCCAAAAGCTTTTTTAAAAGGTTATAATTGATTGCACCTTTTTTACCTGCTATAAATAGGGCAATCAATAAGGTTGCCCTTCTTTCTTTAGATCTCGGTATTATATTTGCTCAGAGTCGCCACGTATCAAATGTACCACCACAAGGTTCAACCGGATATCGATCAAAGAGCCAAACACCAGTTAGTCAGTTCAAAATCAATGGTACTTTATTTACACACACAATTAATCATGCAACATAGACACTACTAGTTAAACTACACCTATCAACTATGACAACCTGTACTTAACTTAAGGCACCAGGCTTAGGTCAGAGGAACAGTGGCCTTTGTTCAAATCTGGATCTACTGAGTCTGGAGAAGTAACTGCTGCTCAGCTGGGCTCATCCGTCTGGTAGCGGGCGTTGAACTTGAACCTGCTTCTGGTGGTGCTGCCATTGGAGGTGGACATTGCCGGAGTGCCAGTTCCAAGCGAGATCGAGCGCATGGCGGTCTCTCTTTATTCTAGGAAAGTTTTGCGCTCTTTTGGGCGGTCCTTCGGTTCAGACCCCATTAATTGGGTAGTTCTTGATCACTGTATTCGATTTGAACCAATAAAGGGGCGGGTGCCTTGATGGCTGGGCGTGTCCTAAGCGGTCATTGACTCTTTGCTGATGCTTCCTTAGTACAGGGAGTGAGGGGCAGCATGGTGGCCTAGTGGTTAGCACAACCGCCTCACGGCACTGAGGTCCCAGGTTCGATTCTGGGTCACTGTCCGTGTGGAGTTTGCACATTCTCCCCGTGTCTGCGTGGGTTTCGCCCCCACAACCCAAAAATGTGCAGAGTAGGTGGATTGGCCATGCTAAATTGCCCCTTAATTGGAAAAAATAATTGGGTAATCTAAATTTATTTTAAAAAAGTACAGGGAGTGGCGCCGAAATGTCTGGGATTGTATCGGTTACTCAAGTATCAGTCTTTTGTCTTACGGAGATGGGCCATCAAAATGTTAATCGGTTGGGGGTTTCGATGCTGTCTGGATTCTTTGCTCACAAATCTACATTCAGGCTCTGTGCCTGCCTGAACCTTACATTGTCCATATTTCCCGTTATGCTTTGCAACCGTCCATGTTTCTTATTGTAAGTGACCATCCCAGATGGCTATACACCCTAGCCCAGAAAGAGTACGTCGGTGCCTAAGCCCCAGGCATAAGTGCAACGGATGAGACAAAAGAGGAATCCTATTCCAGACTCGAACAAACGCTGTCCGCATCCCAAAGGATGAGAAGATGTGGAGAGATCAATTTGTTCCAGAAGAGGGTCATTCAGGAATTTGGTAACAGCAGGGAAGAAGCTGTTTTTGAATCTTTTAGTGCGTGTTCTCAGACTGTTGTATCTCCTGCCCGATGGAAGAAGTTGGAAGAGAGAATAACCTGAGTGGTCGGGGTCTTTGATTATGCTGCCTGCTTTCCCAAGGCAGCGGGACGTGTAGATGGAGCCAATGGATGGGAGGCGGGTTTGCGTGATGGACTGAGCGGTGTTCACGACTCTGTAGGGGGCTTGACAGGGTAGATGCTGAGAAACTGTTTCTCCTTCTGCGGAATCTAAAAATCGGGGGCACAGTATAAGGTTGGATTGAGGAGGAATTGGTTCCCTCAAAGTGTCATTAGACTTTGGAATTCTCTTTCACAGAGAGCAGTGGACGCTGGGTCATTGTATATGTTCAAGGCTGGGTTAGACAGATTTTTGGTTGCCAAGAGGGTCAAGGATTATGGGGGACAGGCAAGAAAGTAGAGTTAAGGCCACAATTAGATTATCCATGATCTTCTTGAGTGATGGAGCACGCTCGAGAGGCCAAATGGACTACTCCTGCTCCCATTTCTTCTGATCTTACATGGTCTTATGATTTGATGAATCATACATGGTGCAAACTTCCCCCCTCCTTACCTCTGACTGGTTGGATCAACCAGGCACTGCCCCCTGGCACCATGACAATTCCAACCTGGTAATGCCAACCTATGCTTCTATAGCAGAAAACTACTTCCAGTGAAGGCATGCTAATCAGGTATAAGAGATAAAAAAATCACTGTGAAAATATGGAGCCAGACAGAGCACATTCTCTTTGTAGGAAGCACGTCAAGTTAATGGACCCTGGACTTCTGGTGGAGAATATGAGGTGAGGAGACGCACACACGCGGTGGCTCCTGCCTAGAGATTTGTTTGGGCCCTTTCTGTCCGGTTAATGGGTGATTTTGGGGAAGAAAGGGGTGCAGTATGATAGAATAAGATACCCTCTTGCAAGTCATGTCTGTTGGATACAACACAAGGCAGAAGGATCTTCGTTGGATTCAGAAGGTCCTCGAGCCTCAAAAGGGGAGAAAATGCAGAGGCCTCTGTTGCGTCATTGCCCCCTCAGTGGACAACTGAAATTGGTGGACTTTTTAACAAGTGAATTTAAGAATCAGCAACAAGCGATCGCTGAGGGTCTGGTGAAGGCGATTGAGGGGGCACCTATTGTGCTGTCCTTGGACAGGATGCTCAGCGGATAAAGGTAGAGGCGCGATGATCAAGAAGGTGGAGGAGACACTCACAGACCATAGCGATCAGAGATGGTGTTGCTGGCAGAGGAGCGGAGGCGTTAAAAGCCAATGCCGATAATCTGGTGAGCCCCGATCGCGAGCCAGACCCATCGGAGGCCCCCCCCCCCCCCCCCCCCGGGAACGGAGACACCCTCCCCCTCCCCCACAGGCTGCCCCCCCGGAAGCCTTCGCGACGAGTACCCACCGGCAGCGACCAGGTGTGGATGGTGCCGATGGGACTCGGCCGTTTACGCGTGGCCATTCAGCCCATCTGGGCCAGAGAATCACCGCCCACCGTTTGCGGCGATTCTCCGAGTAGCCTGGCGCGATTCGCGCGGTGCTGGTTTCAGGGGGGGGGGGGTGGGAGAATCGCGTGCCAGTATCGGGGCGGCGTGGCGCGATTCGTGCGGTGACCCAGCATTGGGATTTTGCGAGCTTGTATCCTCCACTATTGATGAGTATGTGAGGTTCAACAAGAACTCTTTGGGAAGCGCTGAAGGCAGTTATTGGGAAGAGATAATTTCTTGTGAGGAGCATAGAAGCAGGGAGGTTGTTTCCACTGGCAGGTGAAACTAGAACTAGGGGGCATAGCCTCAATATAAGAGGGAGCAGATTTTGGACTGAGCTGAGGAGGAACGTCTTTACCCAAAGGGTTGGAAATCTGTGTAATTCCGTGCCCAGTGAAGCAGCTGAGACTATCTCGTTAAATGTTTTCAACACAATATATATTTTTAAACAGTAAAGGAAGAAAAGGTTCTGGTTATCAGTTGGGAAAGTAGAGTTGAGTCCACATAAAGGTCAGCCATGATCCTATTGAATGACGGAGAAAGCCCGAGGGGCCAGATGGCCTACTCCTGCTCTTAGTTCTTAGGTTCTTACAGGGACAAATCTGGGAAGGTGGAGGTGTAGAGACTGGGGGATTCCATCCTTGAGGTGGGCCGCCAGTACTCGATCGCCCCAACACCGGAGCTTTTGGCAAAGGAAAGACATTTCAGATGGACTTTGAGTTGTTGTCAACGGGGAAGGCGGTGAGCCAGCTGGGTTGCTTGAGGAGGACGTTCTATGAGTAATGGGGAGAAGGCCATTCATCTGTTAGCTGACCAGCTGAAGTGATAGACTGCCTCCTGGGAGATAGTTCAGGTTAGGGACCAAGGTGTCAGGTTGGTTTCTGCCCCAGAGAAGATAAATGAAGTGCTTGAGACCTTTTACCGTTGGTTATATAAGTCTGAGCCTCCGGAGGAGGATTCAATAATGTTACAATTTTGGGTAGATTGCCCTTCCTGGAGGTGAAACAGGAGAGAGAGCAGGAGCTAGAGGTGCTAATATGACAGGAGGAGATCAGGAATTGTATTTGTTTAATACAGATAGGTATGGCACCGAGTCCGGATGGATACCCTATCGAATTTTATGAACAATTTGTTTGTCTGTTGGCTCAATTTCTGGGGGATATGTTCAGTGATTCTCTGTCTCATCCCTTGGGGATGAGCGACCATAATCTGATAGAATTTTCTTGGGGATGAGTGACCATAATCTAATGGAATTTTTCATCAAAATGGAGAGTGAAGTGGTTTATTCTGAGACTTGGGTCCTGAAGCCTAACAAAGAAAACTACAATAAAATGATGCGTGAGTTGGCTATGATCGATGGGGGGATTTTACTTAAAGGGATGACAGTGGATAGGCAATGACAAACATTGAAAGAGCCCATAGAGGATCGGCAGCAAGTGTTTATTTTGTGCCACAAGTGGCACAAAAGTAAAATGGGAAAGGTGGTCGATCCATGGCTTACAAGGGAAATTAGGGATAGTATTCGATCCAAGGAAGAAGCATATAAATTGGCCCAGAAAAACAACAACAGGTTTGAGGATTGGGAGCTGTTTAGAATTCAGCAAAGAGGGACCAAGGGATTGAATAATAAGGGGAAAATAGAGTACGAAAGTAAGCTTGAAGGGAACATAAAAACTGACTAAAAGGTTCTATAGATTTGTGAATAGAAAAAGATTGGTGAAGACAAATGAAGGTCCTTTACAGGCAGAAACAGAGGAATGTATTATAGGGGTCAAAGAAATGGCCAAGCAACGAAATATATACTTTGGTTCTGTCTTCACAAATGAGGACCCAAATGAGATACCAGGAATGTTGGGGAACACAGAGTCAAGTGAGAGAGAGGAACTGAAGGAGTTCAATATTAGTAGAGAAATGGTGCTGAGGAAATTGATGGGATTGAAGCTGTCCAATCCCCAGGGCCTGATAATCTACATCCCAGGGTTCTGAAGGAGGTGGCAAGAAGTAGTGGATGGATTGGTGGTCACCTTCCAGGATTCTATACACTGTGGAACAGTTCCTGAAGATTGGAGGGTAGCTAATATAACTCCACGATTTAAAAAGGGAGGTCGAGAGAAAGCAGGGAATTATAGACCAGTGAGCCTGACGTCAGTAGTGGGGAAAATTCTAGAATCCATTGTCAAGATTTTATCGCAGAGCACTTAGAAAATGTGGCAGGACCGGAAAGAATCAGCATGGATTTATGAAGTGGAAATCATGCTTTACAAATCTACTGGAATTCTTCAAGGCTATAACTAGCAGAATTGATGAAGGGGAGCCAGTGGATGTGGTGTATTTGGAATTTCAGAAGGCTTTTGGCAAAGTCCCGCATAAAAGATTAGCATGTAAAGTTAAAGCTAATGGGATTGGTGATTGTGTATTGAGATGGATAGAAGACTGGTTGGTAGACAGGAAATAGAGAGCATGAATTCACAGTTCTTTTTCTGATTGGCAGGCAGTGACTAGTGGGGTACCGCAGGGATCTGTGCTGGGACCCCAGATATTCACAATATTTATTGATGATTTAGATGATGGAACAAAATGTTATATCTCCAAATTTACAGATGACACCAAGTTGGGTGGGAGGGTGAGCTGTAAGGAAATTGCAGAGATCCTTCAGTGTGATTTGGACAAGATGGGCTGTATTCTCCGATTTTGAGGCTATGTCCTCATGCCAGCATGGGAACGGTGGAGTTTTATGCCCACAATGGCCACCAATCCTCCATTTTGTTGGGGGCTAGCAGCCAAGCAGCGTAGAGCACCCGGCTCTAATTGCCGATACGGCCATGAGAATTGCCGTGTCCTTGGCCCGCATGTGCATGGTTGCGGCTGCAGGCTGCGCCGTGCAACATGGTGGCACGCGGACCCGGCCTGCAAAGCAATGCCCCCCCCCCCCCTTTGGCCAGCTCATGAGCCCCAGGCCACCCCCCCCCCCCCAGTACCCCCAGCCCTTGATAAAGTTCCCCCTGCCCGTGGATCGGCCTTCCCCCCCAACATGGCGGTGCTGAACTGAGACCGCAGCCGCCATACCGGGTTCCCAACAGGTGAGACCATCAGAGACCCACACCGTTGAGAATTCAGCCAGGCGGGGGCAGAGCATCATGGGATGGGCCTCAGGAAACGTTCTGAGGCTGTCGATATGACGCACAGCGTACTCTGCTGGTACAATGCTTTGGAGGGAGCGGAACATCGCAAAAGTGGCACCGGCCCCGATTTGGTCAGAAATGGGTATTCTCCGGCCGATCGCCGAACACAATTTCAGCGTCAGTGAAAGGAGAATCCCACCCATTGAGTGAGTGGGCAAATTAATGACAGATGCAGTGTAATTTGGATAAATGCGAGGTTATCCACTTTGGTAGCAAAAACAAGAAGGCAGACTATTATCTGAATGGCCATAAATTAGGAGAGGGGAACATGCAATGAGACCTGGGTGTCCTCGTACACTAGTCACTGAAGGTAAGCATGTAGGCACAACAGGTGGTAAAGAAGGCAAATGGTATTTTGGTCTTTATAGCGAGAGGATTCGAGTACAGGAGCAGGGATGTCTTGTTGCAAATACAGGGCCTTGGTGAGGCCATACCTGGAGTATTGTGTGCAGTTTTGGTCTCCTTTCTGGAGGAAGGATGTTCTAGCAATAAAGGGAGCGCAGAAAAGGTTTACTAGACTGATTCCTGGGATGGAAGGACTGACGTACGAGAAGAGATTGAATCGGTTAGGATTGTATTCGCTGGAGTTCAGAAAAATGAGGGGGGATCTCATAGAAACCTATGAACTTTTAACAGGACTGGACAGGGTAGATGCAGGAAGGATGTTCCCGATGGTGAGGGTGTCCAGAACCAGGGGGCACAGTCTGAGGATACTGAGTAGACCACTTAGGACAGAAATGAGGAGAAATGTTTTCACCGAGAGAGTGGTGAGCCTGTGGAATTTGTTACCACAAGAAGTAGTTGAGTCCAAAACATTGTATGGTTTCAAGAAGCAGTTAGATATCGCACTTAGGGTGAAGGGGGTCAAAGGATATGGGGAAAAGCGGGATTAGGATATTGATGATTAGCCATGATCATAATGAATGGCGGAGTGGGCTTGAAGGGCCCGAATGGCCACCTGCTGCTCCTATTTTTTCTATGTTTCTATTCTAGGGCTGTGGCTGACCAGCTGGTATAGACATCAAATTCCTTGATTCTGAAAAAGGGCAAGGGTCCCACGGAATGTGGGTCATAGCGACCTATTTCCCTGCTCAATGCTGATGCTAATTTGTTGGCTAAGGTATTTGCAACTCGTTTGGAGCCCGATCTGCCGGGGGTGTTTTTGGAGGAACAGACAGGATTTGTTAAGGGCCGACAATTGTTGACCAACATTAGGAGATGAATGTGGTATTGTCGTTCTCCTCAGTGAACTAGCCAGAGGTGATTATTTCCATTGATGCGGAAAAAGCGTTCAACAGTGTTGAGTGAGGTACCAATTTGAGATTCTACGGTGGTTTGACTTTGGGCCAAAATTTATGTCTTGCATTAGACTTTTGCAAAGGGCAGCCATAGAGAGTGGCTGCAGTAATGCACTGAGCTTGGAGTACTTTCAACTGAACAGGGAACCAAGGCAGGGATGTCCATTGTCTCCATTGTTGTGCTGTCAATATAGAGTGTGGAGGGAGGGAACATAAGGGGCGGGATTCTCTGATCCCCCGCCGGGCGGGAGCATCGCCAGGGGGCGGCGTGAATCCCGCCCCGCCACCCCGACGTCGGCTGTCGGATTCTCCGGTGCCGGATTTTTGGCGGGGGTGGGAATCACGGCGCGCCGTTCGGGGACCGTTAGCAGCGGGGTCCCACCCGGTGATTCTCCGGCCCTTGATGGGCCGAGTGGCCACCCATTTTCGGTGGGTCCTGCGGGCGTATATTACACCAGGTCCGTACCGGTGGGATCTGACCCCGGGGGGAGGGGGGGGCGGGCACGGTGGTCTGCCCCGCAATCGGGACCCACCGATCCACGGGAAGGCCTGTGCATGGGGGCACTCTTTCGGTCCGCCATGGCCGGCGCGGAGAAGAACCCCCTGCGCATGCGCTGGGATGACGCCAGCACACGCTGGCACTCCCGCGCATACGCCAACTTGCGTCTGCCAGCGGATGCCCTTCGGCGCCGGTTGCGCAGCGCCAAGCACGCCAGCGCCGGCCTAGCCCTTGAAAGTGGGGACGATTCCGCACCTTCCCGGCGGCCCAATGCAGAGCGGTTCACGCCACTCCTCGGCGCCGGTAAGGCCCGTCCCTCTGGTTAGGGGAGAATCCCACCAAAGGTTTTCCCTATATGCAGATGGTTTGCAGTTAAACATCACGGACCCACTTTCCAATGTGGGGCAGATAATGGAGGTGCTCAAGGAGTTTGGCTCCTTTTCAGGATATAAGCTAAATTGGGGCAAGAGTGAATTTTTCCAGTGAACCCCCCCCAGGGCGGAGAGTGGATCTGGGGAGGCTACCGTTTCGTCCGTCCATGACTAGCTTCCGGTATCTGGGAATTCGGATGGCCCATGATTGGGCCTCGCTCCATAAACATAACTTGGCCAGTCTGGTGGGTGGGATGAAAGCTGATTTGAAGAGGTGAGGCGCTCTTCCTCTGACCTTGGTGGGAAGAGGAAGAGGACAGTGAAGATGAATATTCTCGCAAGGGTTTTGTTTTTGTTCCAGTGTCTCCCAGACTTTCTTTCTAAGGCTTTCTTTGGTAGGTTCAATGAGTTAGCATCTACTTTTGATAAGACCCCTCAGATTCGTAGGGTTTTTCTGAAAATGGACAGGCAATTCGGGAGGATGGGTTGGCACTGCCTTATCTACTGTGTTATTACTGGGCAGCAAACATTGGTACGGCGCGGAGTTGGTTTAAGGATCCGGAATTTATGTGGGGACGATGGAGGAGGTTTTGTGTATGGGATTGAGTGTGAGGGCCCTGCTCCTGCTCCACTCCCTTTCCCTCCGGTATGAACTCCGTGGCAACAGCTTCTTTGAGGATTTGGTATCAGTTTAGGCAGCATTTAAAATTCGGCTGTTTGTCGCTGTTGATGCCGATTTGCTGGAACCATAGGTTTGTGCCGTTTGGCTTAGATTCGCTGTTCAGGGCATGGGAGAGGAAGGGGTTGGAGAGGTTTTGGGATGTTTCTGGAGGGTAGGTTTGCTGGTCTTGACGAGATTGTGCAGAGGTTCCAACTCCCGAGAGGGAATGTATTCAGATACTTTTAGGTGCGTGATTTTGTACGTAAGGAGCTTCCTTTGTTTCCCCTGCTACTGCCACCCTCATTTGTGAATCGGATCCTGTCCGTGGATGAGCTAGGGGCTGGAAGGATCTCAGATATTTCTGGGCAGATGTTGGCAATGGAGCAGGCATCACTGGAAGAAGTAAAGAGAAAGTAGGAGGACGAGCTGTGTTTGATCTTCAGTGGGGGGGGGGAGGGGGGGCGTGTGGGGGGGGGGGGGATGGGGGGCGTGTGGAGTGAGGGTCTTAATAGGTTTAACTTCACCTCCTCATGTGCAAGAATAAGTCTTTTTCTTAATCATTTGCGGGATGTGGGTGTTACTAGTTAGGGCAGCAATTATTGCCTATCCCTAGTTGCCCCTCAGAAGGTGATGGTGAGCTCCTTTCCTGGACCCCTGCTGTCCCTGAGCAGTAGGAACACCCATAGTGCTGTTAGGGAGGGAGTTCCAGGATTTTGACCCAGCGACAGTGAAGGAACGGTGACATATTTCCAAGTTGGGTGGTGAGTGACTTGGAGGGGAACCTCCAGGTGGTGGGGTTCCCAGGTATCTGCTGCTCTTGTCCTTCTAGATGGTAACGGTTGTGGGTTTGGAAGGTGCTGTCTAATGAACCTTAGTGAGTTACTGCAGCTCATCTTGTAGATGGTCCACACAGCTGCCACTGTTCGTCAGTGGTGGAGGGACTGAATGTTTGTGAAAGGGGTGCCAATCAAGTGGGATGCTTTGTCCTGGATGGTGTTGAGCTTCTTGAGTGTTGTTGGAGCTGTACTCATCCAGGCAAGAGAAGAGTATTACATTACACTCCAGACTTGTGTCTTGTAGATGATGGACAGGCTTTTGAGGGAGTCAGGGGGCAAGTTACTCGCCATAGGATTCCCAGAATTTGACCTTCTCTGGTAGCTGCAGTATTAATATGGTTAGTCCAATTTAGTTTCTGATCAATGGTAACCCTCAGGATGTTGATTGTAGGGGATTCAGCAATGGTATTGCCATTGAATGTCAAGGGGCACTGTGTAATAACCTGCACAGAAAACACGGGGATAGGTTGATTATTTTCCCCACTAACTACAGGTCTATTACCATAAAGCTTAGATCTGATGCCTTTGTTGTGGAATTGCTTAGCTCTATTACTTGCTGCTTATGCTGTTTGGCTCACAAGTAGTCCTGTGTTGGTTTCACCAGGTCAACACCTCATTTTTCGGTATTCCTGATGTTACTCCTGGAATGCCCTCCTGCACACTTCATTGAACCAGGGCGATCCTCTGGTTTGGTGGTAATGGCAGAGTGGGGAGTATGCAGGGCCATGAAGATGCAGATTGGGTTGAGTACAGTTCTGCTGCTGCTGATGGCCCACAGCGCCTCATGGATGCCCAATCTTGAGTTGCTAGATCTGTTCAAAGTTTATCCCATTTAGCACGGTGGAAGTGCCACACAACACGATGGAGGGTATCCTCAATGTGAAGAAGGGCCTTGGTCTCCACAAGGAGTGTGTGGTGGTCACTTCTACTGATACTGTACTGGACAGATGCAGCTGCAGCAGACAGGTTGGTAAGGATGATGTCAAGTATGTTTTCCCTCTTGTTGGCTCCCTTGCCACCTGCTGTAACTTTAGGACCCGACCAGCTCGGTCTGTGATGGTATTACCGAACCATTCTTGGTGATGGACATTGAAGTAAATTCTGCACCCTTGCCTACCTCAGTTCTTCCTCCAAATGGTGTTCAACATGGAGGAGTAATAATTTATCAGCTGATGATGGATGGGACGTGGTAATCAGCAGGAGGTTTCCTTGTCCATGTTTCACCTGAAGCCATGAGACTTCATGGGCTTCAGAGTCAACGTTGAGGGCTCCCATGGCAACTTCCTTCCGATTGTACACCACTGTGCCACCGCCACCTCTGCTGGATTGTCTCGCTGGTGAGACAGGGCATGCCCAAAAATGGTTGTAGCGGTGTCTGGGTCATTGTCAGTAAGGGATGATTCTGTGAGTATGACTATGTCAGGCTGATGCTTGACTAGTCTGTGAGACAGATCTCCCAACTTTGGCAGAAGCCATCAGATGTTTGTAAGAAGGATTTTGCAAGGATAACAGGGCTGGGTTTGCCGTTGTCTCTTCTGGTGACAGGGTGGAATTTTTCTGGAACTGTTGGAATTTCTGTACCTTGAGAGGTATGCCATGAAGGAGTCAATGGATGGGTGGCTGCCATTCATTGTCCTTTTCAAGGAACTGGTTACCATCAACTATTAGGGGCGGGAATGGGGCGGGGGGAGGGGGTTGCTGGTGGGGGGGGGGGGGCGGGGGAGCTCGGTTAGTATTTCAGGGTCTTCTTTGTGGGGGGGGGGGACTTGTGCGAGGTAGGTGGTAGCCTTGGTATTAAAATGGGTTGGGATAGCATTTTCTTGTATTGGAATTATTGTTGTAAGAATGGAAAATTTTGTTTGAATTAAAACATTTTTTAAAAGAACAGTTAAAGTAGCCTGAAGTGGTAAGAACTCATACAAACTAATCGGTCCTTTGAAAGAAACTTCTGCTGTCAATCAAGAAGACCAAGATTTTTATGAAAAAGTAAATGGATATTAAATGGAATATAAACATGCAAGTACAAAGGGATAAAAACGTTCATACTGCAACAGTGAAACTGCAGAGGTTTGTAAAAGTCAATGGAGTGTAAAATAGAATATGTGCAATACAGTTAAAAGCTTTTAGTCATTTCAGCAAGCCCAGAGGCTTGTAAAAGTAATGGTACATGGAATGGAATGTGAGCAAGCCACTCCAAAGCTCTTCAAGGCAACAGAAAGAATATTTTCACCTTCAACCTAAAAGCTCTTTGAAATAGACATGCTTGGAGAGACTAGCCATGTGATCCCTATCCCAGAGAAGATCCCTGACTTGAACCTCTCCAGCCCAGTCAGAGCCCTCCCAAACCCCACCTCCCTTGATGGACCCCTATCTGCACCCTCGTAGTGGCTACTTTGCCCATGGCCACCATGGAGGTAAGCCTGCAGATGGTACTCACCTCCTTGCTCCTCTTCAGGTTCCATGGTACCTGCTCCGTGCTTTTAAGGACCTGTAGAAATTTGCGCCCAGGCCCTGCTTGGAAGGTTACTATATTCAACTTCAATCTTGCTAACGAAACAAAATGAAATCAAATGAGCTCTGATCATGTTTTCGCCTTTCTGGGCGAGGTCCAGATCATGCCAGCTAGAGCAGGTGAGAGTATCGGAATCTGTTTAACGCCCGCCTCAAATCCTGTTTTGACATAGGGGGATTTGCGTTGGGTGCAAGATAGTCAGAGAATCACCTCAATGATTTGATGAGAGGAAAGTGTAACTGGACTGGTCATGATTTTCATTGACGTGGTACAGTAAAGTGGTGCTGTGCAGTTCTGACAATAACAAGACTATAAATGGGCATCTTGCCTGAACAGTCCAGGTCAGATCATTGAAGTGTTAGTCACAGTTCAGTTGTTAGCCACATTCAGCAGTGAATCAGGAGGTTGTGGGTTTAAGTACCACTCCAGAGATGAGGCTAACACGCAAATTCAGTGCAGTACTGAAGGAGTGATGGTGTGTTTCAGATGATACATTCAACCCTAGATGGTCTACTCTCTCAGGTGGATATGGAATTTCCCATCATAATATTTGAAAAAAGAGCAGGAACGCTATCCCTGTTGTCCTGGCCAATATTTATTCCTCACCCAACATCCGCTAAAAAAATCTAGTAATCATCACATTGCTGTTTGTGGGAGCTTGCTGTGTTAATTTAATGGCTGTCTTTCTCACATTACATCAGTGACTACACTTCAAAAGTACTTCATCTGTCGTAAGCATATGGAAATGTCCCGCAGTTGTGAAAGGCTTTATTGAAGTGCAGGTCTTCCCTTTTCTTCCAGTATTGCTTCTCGGTCCAGAAGGTGAAATTCTGGACATTGATGTGCATGGTCACTTTGAGCCTTGAATTTGCCTGATGTACATTAGGCATTCTTCTCTCCATTACTGGAAATGGGACATCTCTTCACCCACTTTTTCCACTAAAGTTTACCTGGCCCTGTCTAATGAATCTGGGCGATGTCCGAGCGGATGCTTACTGCATTCCTTTGCATGGAGACTGACCTCCTTTCGGCTCGGCAATGAACATTGCCCCTCCTGCTTAAGAGGTTACCAGGCCCAAATCTGTCCACCATCATAGCTGAGCTGGCCAATCGCTAACTCATTTCATGCTGGCAGCTTGTCCATTAAACCTACTCTGTCATGTTCATGCCTCACAATGACATAATGCCTGTTTGGGGAGCAAGTTGAAAGACCCTGCCCAATAGGTTGGAAGAACAGTCATTTTTATTTTCATGATGTGGAGATGCCAGCGTTGGTCTGGGGTGAGCACAGTAAGAAGTCTTACAACACCAGGTTAAAGTCCAACATGTTTGTTTCAAACACTAGCTTTCGGAGCACTGCTCCTTCCTCAGGTGAATTCATCCGAAAGCTAATGTTTGAAACAAACATGTTGGACTTTAACCTGGTGTTGTAAGACTTCTTACTAATTTTTATTTTCATATGTCATAAGTAGGCTTACATTGCAATGAAGTTACTGTGAAAATTCCCTAGTTGCTACACTCCGGCGCCTGTTCGGGTACACAGAGGGAGAATTCAGAATGTTCATATTACCGAGCAGCACGTCTTTTGGGGCTAGTGGAAGTAAACCAGAGCATCCGGAGGAAACCCACGCAAACACAGGGAGAACGTGCGGACTCCTCAGAGAAAGTGATCCAGCCGGGAATCGAACCTGGGATCCTGGCGCTGTGAATGTTTTCATAGAAACTACAAAGTGTATTTCTGAACCCTGACAAGATAATACTAAGGACCAGAGGTGCAGCTGAACGATTGGACAGCATTGTGTAACAATACGTCCCTCTTGATGGTGGAGCGTTATAATTATTTTTAATAGAGGATATATTTGTGATTGTCAAGGAGGATGTTGTTCAGCAGGAGGGAAGTACAACAAAATCAAGGGTTTTGTTCAAGTTTGATCCTTGACACGTGTCATATGTCTTTAGGACAATAAAACTGGAGAAAATGTTGTCAGCAAATTTAAGGTGCAGCAGAACAGTGTTGCTTTGACATCTTGGGGGATTTGAACTGTCCCTTCCATTAAGTCACCTGAGATGGAAGAGACAAATACGGAGTAATAAGGCAAAGTTCTTAGTCGATGATCAGTTCCGAATTCAACATGTTCAGAGTGTATCAGAAAGGAGACCTTATTGGATTTGTTACTTCAGTCGTGGTCTAGAGATAATGGGTGGGATTCTCCAGTCTCCTGGCCGCGTGTTTCTCGGCAACAGGAGGCGACGTGCCGTTGCTGACAGCGGGATTCTCTGCATCTGCCACTGTCAATGGGATTTTCCATTAAGGCAACCCCACGCCGCCTGGAAACCCACGGGCATGCTGTCACCAGGACTATGCTGTCACCAGGACCAGAGAATCCCGCCACCAGCCAAAGGCCAGAAAATTCCGGCCGATATCTGACCTCTGGATAGAAGAATGTCCAGGCTGTAGCGATCATTATATGGTTAGATTTAAATCACAGAATTGTTACCACACAGAAGGAGGCCATTTGGCCTATCAAGTCTGCACGAGTTCTCCAAATGAGCATCGCGGTTTAGGGCCATTGCCTTTTCTCCTTCCCCCTGCACATTGTTTCTATTCAAGGAATTATCTAATACCCTCTTGAATGCCTCGTTTTAACCTGCCTCCACCACGCCTCCAGACAGTGTGCTCCAGACCCGAAACATTCGCTGTGTGAAAGAGCTTTTTCTCATGTTGTTGGGCTGATGTAAGGTTGCTCATACTCAGGGGCAGCACGGTAGCGCAGTGGTTAGCACTGCTGCCTCACGGCATTGAGTACCCGGGTACGTTCCCAGCCCCGGGTCCCTGTTCATGTGGAGTTTGCACATTCTCCCTGTCCCTGTGTGGGTCTCACCCCCACAATCCAAAGATGTGCAGGATAGGTGGTATGGCCACGCCAAATTGCCCCTTAATTGGAAAGAAAGAATTGGGCACTCTAAATTTAGTTAAAAATAACATTGCTCATATTAAATGCTGGAAGTTAATTTCAGCAGAGCTAAATGGGTGAATACTTAGAGAAGCTACTTTGGGGTTTGCTGTCAGGCAGAAGAAAGATAGATTAATTTTAAAATCAATGCTGAAGTATTAGAAAACCTTCTGCCTCACAAGGGAATAAAAGGAGAGGTCACAGCAAAGGGAAGCCTCCATCAGTAAATAGGGATGTTCATAGTACGTATAAAAACAAATAGGAATAACTAACCCAATATTAGGAATGCTGAGTTGGCGTTCGCAGAAAGGAGAGAGGATAATTACAATAATGATAGCAAGGCCCTTCAAGTTATATTAGAAATGAAAGATCAAGAATCACATTGGTCCTTTGAGAGATTTTTCAGGGCAGTTGATGTATGAAGCCAAAATGTGGCTTGGATGAACGAAATAGACTTTTGGCATCAGTTTTCATTTCAGAGGATTTTACGATGGTCATAATATTTCTGGATAGCTATGTAACTGAGGGAATGATTCTAGCTAATCTTGTAAACAAAGGTCACGGAAATAGTGAAGGTTTAATGTGGGACAAGGTTCATCTATTTAATTGAAGTCCACATTTGTTTTCATGGCGTGGAGTGAGATTGATACGATCCTATTTAAGAAAGGAACAAAAAGAACTTCTGGGAATTGTAGGCCTGTAAGTTTGATTTTGGTTGTAGGGAAGTTATTGAAAACATAACACAGGATGTAATATCTGGTTATTTGGAGAAGTCAATGATTATTCTGAGCACCTATCATTCTTTTCGGAAAGATAGAACCATTGGCACTAACTTGATGGAATTCTTTGAGGGGGAGACCAGAATGATAAAAGACAAGGGAACACGATGTACATATCGTGCTTTCCATGGTCACTGATGTCTCAAAGCACTTTACTGACAATTTAATATTGCACAGAAGTGACTGCACGTCAGAAAGGTAATGTCGGAATGAGGGGGGTACGGTGGCACAGTGGTTAGCACTGCTGCCTCACAGCTCCAGGAATCCGGGTTCAATTCGAGGCTAGGGAGACTGTCGGTGTGGAGTTTGCACTTTCTCCCTGTGTCTGCGTGGGTTTCCTCTGGTTGCTCCGGTTTCATCCCACAGTCCAAAGATGTGCAGGTTAGGTGGATTGGCCATGCTAAATTGCCCCTTAGTGTCCAATAGGTTAGGTGGGGTTACTAGGCTACGGGGATAGGGTGAAGGTGTGGGCTTAAGTAGGGTGCCCTTTCCAAGGGCCGGTGCAGACTCAATGGGCTGAACAGCCTCCTGAAAATGAAATGAAAATCGCTTATTGTCACGAGTAGGCTTCAATGAAGTTACTGTGAAAAGCCCCTAGTCGCCACATTCTGGCGCCTGTTCAGGAAGGCTGTTCCTTCTGCACTGTAGGGGTTCTATGTTGGAAACACAGGCACCAATTCACATACAGGGAACATCCAGATAAGTGTTTTTTGTGATCTTGATTCTGGGATAAATTTTGGCCAGGATTCTGGGGATAACTTTCCTGTTCTTCATCAAAACAGTGCCAAGGGTTGTTTCATGTTCACCTGAGTGTGAAGCATGGCCTCAGTTTCACATCTCTTCCAAAAGGCAGCACTTCTGACAGTGCAACACTCCCTCAGCAATGCACCGGGAGCATCAGCCTTGCATTGTGTGCTCAAGTCCTGGAATGGACCTTGAACCTGGAACCATGTGAGTCAGAGATAAGCGAGTTACCACCTGAGCCACCTTGGCACTCACAGATGATGTTGCTTTTTTGAAGCGCAGAAAATGTTGGACAGAGTACCATTGAGCTGGTGATCGGGAAAAATAAAAGAGGTTTCATGGGATTATAGGATAGTTGTTTGAAATTATGGAAGTATGGGATTGGCATTCAAAAGTATGGACCTGATAGGGCAGCACGGTGGCCTAGTGGTTAGCACAACCGCCTCACGGCGCTGAGGTCCCAGGTTCGATCCCGGCTCTGGGTCACTGTCCGTGTGGAGTTTGCACATTCTCCCCGTGTCTGCGTGGGTTTCGCCCCCACAACCCAAAAAATGTGCAGAGTAGGTGGATTGGCCACACTAAATTGCCCCTTAATAGAAAAAATAATTGGGTAATCTAAATTTAAAAAAAAAAAAAAGTATGGACCTGATTGGAAACGAGCTACATGTAGAATTCTGCAAAACTCCATGAATTTTTTTCTACTCTTTGATGGGATGTAGGCATCGCTGGCAAGGCCTGTATTTATTTGCCATGCATAATTTCCCATGAACAACTCAGTGGCTGACGAGAGGTCAGTTAAGGGTCAACCATATTGCTGTGGATCTGGAGTCACATGTAGGTAAGATCAGGTAAAGGTGGCAGATTTCCTTCCCTAAAATGAAGCAGAAGGGTTTCTAATGACCCTTGATGAGGGGTTCATGGTGAGCTTTAATAATATTAGCTTTCAATTTTATAGAAGTTTTTATTAATTTAATTTAATCCCCAGCTGCCGTGGGGGGATGTGAACCCATATCTCCACAGCATTAACCTGGCTCTCTGGATTATTAGCCCACTGGGGGCACTGTCACAGAGTGGTTAGCACTGCTGCCCCACAGTGCCAGTGATCCGGGTTTGATTCCGACCTTGGATGACTGTCTGTGTGGAGTTTACATATTCACCCCGCATCTGTGTGGGTTTCCTCCGGGTGCTCCGGTATCCTCCCGCAGTCCAAAGTTGTGCAGGTTAGGTTGATTGGCTATGCTAAATTGTCCGTTAGTGTCCAAAGCTATGTAGGTTAGATGGATTGGTCATGACCAATGTATGGGATTACGAGGAGAGAGCAGGTTGTGGCCCTGTGTAGAGTGCTCTTTATGCGGGTCAGTGCAGACTTGATGGGCCAAATGGCCTCCTCTCACGATAGGGATTCTATGAATCTATGATTACTGCTATGGCAACATTTTCCCTAAACAGTTTGTGTTCACTTTCTTTAATGTTCCAAAAATAGACATATCTGAAACCGTCTTAAATTACAATTTGAGTATTGCTGAAAAAACACGTTTTGTCAAAGCTTTTATTTTGCACTCATCAGGGCAATTGCAAGAATACCAATGTCAGGGGAATTAACAACATTATACTGTATGAGAAGAGGGTGTTGATTGGTTGGCAAAAGGACTCAGATTGGTAGAGGTGTTGCCAAGGAGGATGCAACAGTTGATGGTGGCTGACAATTAATTGCCAAGCATTGTTTGATATTTAAACCAGGCAGCTTGACTATGATTGGTCAAGGTATTGCCCTGTGAAATGAACCAGCAAATGGCTGTCACTTATATTGTTCAGCTAAAACAGGTGCAATATGTGTACATGTTCTTTCTGCAAAGAGCAAGGACTTGTGTATTAATACGTGTGGCTTCCAGTACACTCAAATGCACCACACTGTGAGCCTGACTGACAATCTTAAATTGCTTGTCAGCGTAATTTTTAGCACACTGAGGATTATTTAACAAATTTTGTCCAGTGGCAGAATCACATATAACGTTAGACACTGTGTTTTGCACTTATCAAGCACTGGCTTGCAAAGGCTTTTGTCGTGAAGCTTTGACAAAATGTCTTTTTCAGCAATACTCTACTTAAATTCTTAAATTAGAGTTAATGATTGAGATTGAATCAATATGTTGTAGCCCATAAGTTAACTTAATTTGCTTGTGTGCAGAGTAGAAAACTGCAAGAGTTCTATACCATGCAAATGCAACCTTATAAAGGCAACAGATCGGTAAAGAGACCTGGGGGAGTAGATGATCACTCAGTAAGTAGATTACGATAGCTATAGGGCGATCACACAGAATTTTAGGTTGCATTAATCTGACTACTGAATTATAAACTTATTTCATAAAACACATTGATATGCCTGTGTTTGTAAAAGTTTGCTAGGTTTGGCTCCATGCATGATGAAGCTATGGAGAGAGGCCGAGGAGGGTAACCGTCACCATGGTGCTGTGGTGGAAAAGACAGGTTTATGGAATTATGTTACATATCAATTATGATTTAGTTGAATGATGGAGCAGGCTTGCAGAGTTAAATGGCCTATGTTCCTATTTGCTTTAGAGTAACACAGATGGAATAGTTTGGTATTTTAAAAATGATGAAGGGATTGGATGCACTTCTGTTAGTTAGATTATTTGAGATGGATAGTGATGGTGGGACTGAAGTCCATGCCTTGGAAATCTGATTAGATTCTAGGACTAATTTATTTTCAGAGAGTCACTGTCCTCTGGAGCAAGCAGCTTCAGGCATGTGGTAATTTTTGAGTTGCTGCAGCCTTTAAAAGAGACACTTGACAAATTCCTAAGAGAAGAGGACTCTTCCAGGTCTGGCGGGTAAGATTCTAGTTAGCTTTGATTTTGATGAATTATAGCCTTCTGAAGAACTTGCTTAATAGGCTCAGGTAAACAGGAAAGAATTTCTAAAAGAGAACATATTGACAAAAAAAAATAACATTGCAGGAAGACATTTTATACAGGTAAGATAAATGGACCAGCAGCTTTGGGAAGATGAATGAATTTCAATGATGAGGCAGTTATTAAGATGCAACAAGAATTGATGCCATTTTATCTGAGCAAGATTATATTTTGTCTGGTTTGTGTGCTGCGGTCGGAGTAATCAATCAAACTTAGCACACCTCAGGTACCACGATGGGTCAGTGAATAAAGGATTGGATTGGATTTGTTTATTGTCACGTGTACCGAGGTACAGTGAAAAGTATTTTTCTGCAAGCAGCTCAACAGATCATTTAGTACATGGGAAGAAAAGGGAATTGAACAGAATTCAAGAAAATACATGAGAATACATAATAGGGCAACACAAGATATACAATGTAACTACATAAGCATTGGCATCGGATGAAGCAGACAGGGTGTAGTGTTAATGAGGACAGTCCATAAAAGGGTCATTTAGGAGTCTGGTGACAGTGGGGAAGAAGCTGTTTTTGAGTCAGTTCGTGCGTGTTCTCAGACTTCTGAATCTCCTGCCCGATGGAAGAAGTTGGAAAAGTGAGTAAGCCGGGTGGGAGGGATCCTTGATTATGCTGCCCGCTTTCCCCCGGCAGCGGGAGGTGTAGATGGAATCAATGGATGGGAGGCAGGTTCGTGTGATGGACTGGGCGGTATTCACGACACTCTGAAGTTCCTTGCGGTCCTGGGCCGAGCAGTTGCCATACCAGGCTGTGATGCAGCCCGAGAGGATGCTCTCTATAGTGCATCTGTAAAAGTTGGTAAGGGTTAAGTAAGGGTAAATGTACCAGCGGTTATATTACTGAGCTGTGCAGATCAGATCTGATCGGCAGTCTGCACTTGACTAAGTCAGCTGATTGAGATGCTTCCCTCCCCTTCACCAGTTTGAGATACGAAGAAAATATTTATCAAGAATTTCTATTCTTAAAAGTACTTATGTGCATGTGTGTATGTGCGTGCGTGGGTACATGCATTTTTGACATTATTGTGCTTGGGTACGGTTGTCCATATGGTGTGCTAATTCTCACTGTTATGTTTCACATGTGAAGAATAGCCTCTTGCGTAAGGTATCTGATGGTTACAAGTGTTGTGAAGTATGCTTCAGGGATAAAGGAGTAGTCGGAGAATGGATTGGATGTGACTATTGCTGGCGAGGACGGCATTTGTCACTCATCCCTAATTGCCCTTGGAAAGGTGTTGGTGAGCTACGCCCCTGGACCACTGCAGTCCATCTTGTGTAAGTACACCCACAGCGCTGTTCGGAAGGGATCTTCTTCCTACAATATTGCAGGAAGAGTGATATAGTCCCAAGTCAGGACGATGTGTGGTTTGGAGGGAAACTTGCAGGTGGTGGTGTTCACATGCATCTACTGCCCTTGTCCTTCCAGGTGATAGAGGTCATGGGTTTGGAAGGGCCTGGCGAAAGAGCCTTGTTGCATTGTTGCAGTGCGTCTTGTTGTTGCTGCACACTGCTGCCATTGTGGATCTGTGATGGAATGGGTAAATGTTTAATGGTCAACGGGCTTACAATTGTGCAGGCTGTTTGTCCTGGGTGATGTTGACCTTTTTGAGTATTGTCGGAACTGCACTCATCCAGACAAGTGGAGAGTATTTCATCACACTCCTGACTTGTGCCTTTTGGATGGTGAACTACTCGCTGCAGAATTTCCAACCTTTGACTTGCTCTTGTAGCCACAGTAATTGTATGACTAATGTTTCTGGTCAATGGTATTCCTCGGGATGTTGATAGTGGGGGTTCGGCGATGGTTATGTATTAGAATGGCATGGGGAGATGGTTAGTGTTTTTTGGAGATGGTCATTGCCTGGCAATTAGGTGGCACGAATGTTATTTGCCACCAACCAATTCATACCTAAATATTGTCCGCGTCATCCTGCACATAGACCTGGACTGTCTGAGTATCTGAGGAGTTATGGTTGGTGCTAAACATTGTGAAATCATCATTGAATATCCTCACACATGGGAAAAAGGTAAGGATGAAACAACTGACGATTGTTGGGCTTAGGACAGTACTCTGAGGAACTCCTGCAGTGATGTCCTGAAACTAAGGTGCCTGATCTCCAATGACCACAACCATATTCCTTTATGGTTGTTATGACTCCAACCAGTGGGTGCTGATTTGCAATGGGGAGGGGGTGGGGGCTGATTTGCGGCGTGGCGGGGGGGGGGGGGGGGGGGGGGGGATGGCCAGCTGAGGGACTTTACAATCAGGCTGCTCACTCAAAATGGCGGCTCGATAGCGGGATTCTCTCGGGAATCCCTTGTGTTCTTCGGCATGCAGAAATTTGCCTGGTATGGGATACCAAATTGCTTCGTGATTTGCGCTCCCACGTAAATCAGTACCAATTCTCCTGCGGTGGGAGAAAAAGGGCGGGATTCTCCATTGCCCGAAGCCGATATTGTAATCAGCAATCAGGCGGAGAATCCCTTCCGACGGCCAAATTGGGGGCACCACTTGTCGAGTCTCTGCCCCCTCTGAAATGGCAGCTTTGCGTCGTGCACCGAACACCATTGAAATGCCGTAGACGCGTCATCGGAAAGCCCTCCCCTGATGCTCCACACCCGATGGGCCGAGTGTCCAACCCCATGGTTGACATGTGGTCTGAGCGGTTGGGAAATCCGGCGTAGCGGCTGCGGACTGTGTCCAGCACCGCTGTACTTGGCCGGGATCTGTACAGCTGGCCGGGTGGGGTGGGGTGGGGGGGGGGGGGGGGGGGGGGGGGTGCCTCCGCTAGGGTTAGGGGAACAGGTGGGGGGGGGGTGACCATGGGGTTGCCAGGTGATGGCATGTGGGGTCGCATTTTATGGGTCGGATCCGGGCATGGCCGCGGCCTGCTGTATGGCACGACCACTGCAGGTCATCGCCGTGCGCATGCATGGCCAGGGACCCGGCCATTGTGAGACCGTTTTTGGAGCGGGAGCCGGGAATTTCACTCGGCGCCGCTGCTAGCCCTTCACCGGTCCCAGAATCGGTGAGGGTTCAGCGCCGATTTTGATGTTGTAAAACACAGGCGAATTCTTCATTTGAGCTGACACTTAGCCGCTGAAACGGAAAATCCAGTCCATAGTCTCCCAAACGGAGAATCCCGGCCAGTGTTTGCTGTGCTACACTAATCTGAATAGCACAATATATCTCTGCCTTCTGTGAAGTGTAACCTCCATTGATTGTGGCAAAAGAATGCGCGATGAATAAAAAATATATAAATTTAACCACAGCAAAAAGGTTACCAAAGATGTCGACTCCTGCCTAATGGTATATTCTGGCTTGGGCTATATTGCAAGGAACTGTCAATACCAGGTTCAAATGAAATAATAAGAGAGAATAAAACGATGCTGTCACTTAAGGTCAGGATGTTTCACAAATCGTATATAACCTCTCAGTAACTGCAAATGAGAAACTAATTTTAGCAACTGGAGCATTTTATTTTTCTATTTCAATAAGGCTTCACTCGCGTTATGAAATGTGAAATCTGCACTGCACACTTTTGGGCTATTTCTAGCTGGAAGCTGACACTGTGAGAATTGAGCCGGTCAACCATTCAAAATGAGTTCTCATCTGGAAATAGATCCTGCCCATGTTTAATTTCGGCAACAAAAGGCAGCTTTGTATTTGTTATATCCGCCAATGGGTAGGCACCACTCCAGCTGCAGTGAACAGAGTCCCAAGGAAACAGTTCAGCAAAACAAAAGAAACCCTTGTAGCGTTGAGTCTGCCGCAAGAGCCTGAGGGACCGAAGGCAAATCCCGATGCAAAGTCACTCTCTGTGCACCTTGAGTTTCAAATTGTCAGCAGGTCCTGTTAAATTTTAGCCTCACTGTGCAGACTACTTTATCTCTGGTCCTCATTGTAGCACTTGGTAATTACGAAACAAACCCCATGTTACAGCAATAAAAACAGTAATACATTTCAGACGTAAGAAGTGTCAGATGTGAATGCAATATTAGTATTACAATAACAATGCGCTGTGCAATGTGCCTTAAATGTAATAATAATCTTTATTATTGTCACAAGTCGGCTTACATTAACAATGCAATGAAATTACTGTGAAAATCCCATGGTCGCCACACTCCGGAACCTGTTCAGGTACACTGTGGGAGAATTCAGAATGTCCAATTCACCTAAGAAGCATGGGCGAGAAACCCACTTCCGGGGCCGATTCTCCCGCCTGAGCGGGGCTAGGAGCGCGGCCCCATGCGTCACGGCGGCGCGGCCTTGATGACGGCCGTCATGGCCGCACGTCAAGCGTCACGCCGGCTGATGCGGCCGATGACGTCAGCCACCCATGCGCAGGTTGGACAACGCCAACCCTCGCATCCGCAGTTGGCGTCTTTTCCCTCAGCCGCCCCGCAAGACGTGGCGGCTTGATCTTGTGGGGCGGCGGAGGGAAAAGAGTGCGCACGGTCCGCGATCGGTGAGCACCGATCGCGGGCCTATGCCCCCCTTGGCACGGCCGTGGTACTGCCATGCCAATCGGGCCCCCAGATGCCCCAAACGGGCATCTGGCGCCCATTTCACGATGGCAGTGAGCAGGTGTGTTTGCTGCCATGTTGAAACGGGCGTGAAGGCCCGGCCTCTCGGCCCATCGGCCTCGGAGAATCGCCGCTCGCCGTAAAAAATGGCGAGCGGCGATTCGTGGCGTGGGTCGGGCATGGGGTGGGTGGGAGAATAGCGGGAGGGTGTGATAAATGTCGGGAGGCCCTCCCGCTATTCTCCCACCTGGCGTGGGGGGCGGAGAAATGCGCCTCATGTCTTTGGGATTTGAGGGAGGAAACAGGAGCACCCAGAGGAAACCCTCGCAGACACGGGGAGAACGTGCAGATTCTGCACAGACAGTGACCCAAGCCGGAATCGAACTCGGGACACTGGTGCTGTGAAGCAACAGTGCTAACCACTGTACTACCGTGCCCTGATGTAGCCTTAAATGTAGAAAAGCGTCCCAAGACCCTTAGTGAGCGTGATATCAGTGCAAAGGTTTTTGACGTCAAGCCGCAGAAAAAGATGTCAAGACTGAAGACCAAAAACTTGGTCCAAGGGGTAGATTTGAAGGCAAGCTGGACAGTGCAGTGGAGGTGTTGGAGGAGATTGGTGTGCTCCACTGTACCCAGTATAAAAGGGTGAGAAGGGACAGTTTAACTCGGCCACAGTCTCAAAGTACATCATTTAGGATAGGTTGGATAAGAACTACTTTGTTCCTATGGCAGGGAGACAAACAAAAAATTGTGGGAAATATGGGCGTGAACTTTGGGAGGGGAGATCAAGTTTGCGAACTTTGGAGAGAAAAGGGAGCTTGGAGGTCAGGAAGAATGTTGCAAGGACAGAGGAGTCAGGTTTGTTGATTATTCTTTGATTACAGAGGATTTCAGTTCCAGATGAGCGCTGCAATTTTCAGTTTTTCTAAATATTCTTCTGATTGCAATAGCATATAACGTAAAGAAAGTAATTCAATGGGATTGATTACATTACCACACTGTTCAAAACTTTTAATTTCCTGTGCTGACAATGAAATACTTCCAGGGCAAGTGCTGACACCTCCTATGACTATGCGGTCTACTTTCTCTTTGGAGTGCATCTTTTCCTATTATTTCCTCTATTCACTGGTATTTAAATTTTAATGAGAAGTAGATTACAAGGAGCCGTTGTTCTGACTTTCTCAGCTGCCTAAGAATGAAGGAGGTTGCCAACCGGTAACTTTCACAGTCGACTGTACCATTAGAATTCGCTGAGCTCATTGGAATTTTGAGCGTGAATCTTAATTTTACGAGTCCGATTGAACGGAGTGAGTGTGGCTATGTGCCGATTGAAACGGAAAATTCCCGGGCAATTTACGACGCCAAAATCGGCGTTGACCCCTCACCGATTCCGGGACTGGTAACTGGCCAGCAGCGGCGCTGGGTGAAACCGTTGGCTCCCACACACAGAAAACAGCCCGAGAATGGCCGGGTTCCTGGCCGTGCATGCACTCGGCGATGACCTGCAGCGGTCGTGGCATACACATGGCGCCAGCCGTGCGCGACCTGACCCGCCAAATCTGACCACACAGGCCAGCCCCTGGCCACTCCCCACCAGTCTTCCCAGCGCTTGCGGAACTCCCCCCCCCCCCCCCCCCCCCCCCCCCCCCCCCCCCCCCCCCCCGGCAAGCGGCACAGATCCTGTCCGAGTGTGGCGGCGCTAGATACAGTCTGCAGCCGCCACGCTGGGTTCCCTCCGCTCAGACCATGCGATTGGGAACTTGGCCCATCGGGGGTACAAGCATTGCGGGAAGGCCTTCCGATGACTCGCCAATGCCATTTCAATGCCATGTGATTATGCCGTTTCGGAGGGGGCGGAGTATCAAAAATCCACCGTCAAACCGGTGCCGCCCCTGATTTGGGCATTGGAAGGGATTCTCCGCCTGATCACTGATTACGATGTCGGCGTCATGCAACGGAGAATCCCATCCACTTTGTTTTTGTGCAGGCTGATCAAATTAATAGCCTGGCACTTGAAAACATGCTGTTGATCAAAGTGGAAAAGTTGATGAGGGGAAGTCACAAAACCTGAAAGAAATACATCTCCTTATATCACTCATGATTTGTCCCAACTCCTTCATTACTGTACAAATATATTTGGCAGATTCATCACCAGCGGAGGTGGTAGAGGCGGGCACGATAGCATCATTTAAGAGGCATCTAGACAGGTATATGAACGGGCGGGAACAGAGGGAAGTAGACCTTGGAAAATAGGAGACAGGTTTAGACAAAGGATCCGGATCGGCGCAGGCTGGGAGGGCCGAAGGGCCTATTCCTGTGCTGTAATTTTCTTTGTTCTTTGTTCTTTGTTCTATTATTGCGTTTTTATTGATTTCATTGCTGATTGAATTTACACTCAGCCTAATATTACTTTCCACTCAAATCTCAGTGATAGCTTCTGGCCATTGGGATTCAGGGTGGCGTGGGGCGGCTTCAATGAGAAATTCCATTGACAAGTGGCGGGAAAAGAGAATCCACCTGTCAGTGAATGGCGTGCCTCCGGAATCACCTGGCTGAGGAACTGGAGAATTGCTTCAGTTTCCCCAATGTGCGACTTGGGTTAAAATTGCCCGCTAAAAACAGGGCGTTGATCAAACAGACTGCTTAATCCTTTTGCATCAATGCAGGTGCGTGGCGGGGTTTGTATTACGCTTTTGACTTGAGGCTTGTAAGTGGTGGGAGGAAGTGAAGCAGCGGGAGGTAAGCTTGGCAGAATACCCAGGTCCCATCCCCTATGTGTAGCCAATGTTGCAATGGATAGTGCAGTTGAGCTATGGGTCAATGTGTACCCAGAGAGAAAAATCAAGGGGGTGTTGGCTCTTTGTATTCAATGTCTCAAGATATGAATCCCAGGGTTCCGTTCATCTTTTTGTGACCTTATATACTTGAGCTGCTATATTTCAAAGCAAGAATGAGATCCAGGCATGCAGGCCTCCTCATATAGTCCAGGCGGTTTTGCCTTCACAGCGCCAGGGACCCGGGTTCGATTCCCTGCTTGGGTCACTCTGTGCGGAGTCTGCATGTAGGCTTACATTAACACTGCAATGAATTTACTGTGAAAATCCGCTAGTTACCACACTCTGGCGCCTGTTCGGGTACACTGAGGGAGAATTCAGAACGTCAAATTCACCTAACAAGCACGTCCTTCGGGACTTTTGGGAGGAAACCGGAGCTTCCGGAGGAAACCCACGCAGACACGAGGAGAATGTTCAGACTTCCCACAGACAGTGGCCCAATCAGGAATCGAACCCGGGACCCTGGCACTGTGAAGCAACAGTGCTAACCACTCTGCTACCGTGCCACCCCATTGGAAGGATGCCAGGTTTCACAGTATGGTCTTCCCAGTGCAACAGCGGGCACCCCGATATGGGCAAAATGGATGCAGATGTGCACCTTAATTGCCCACCAAAGTGGCTCAATTGTTTGCCATCTCTCTGCGAACATAGAACATAGAACGATACAGCGCAGTACAGGCCCTTCGGCCCTCGATGTTGCACCGACATGGAAAAAATCTAAAGGCCATCTAACCTACATTATGCCCTTATCATCCATATGCTTATCCAATAAATTTTTAAATGCCCTCAATGTTGGCGTGTTCACTACTGTTGCAGGTAGGGCATTCCACGGCCTCACCACTCTTTGCGTAAAAAACCTACCTCTGACCTCTGTCCTATATCTATTACCCCTCAATTTAAGGCTATGTCCCCTCGTGCTAGCCACCTCCATCCGCGGGAGAAGGCTCTCGCTGTCCACCCTATCTAACCCTCTGATCATTTTGTATGCCTCTATTAAGTCACCTCTTAACCTTCTCTCTAATGAAAACAACCTCAAGTCCATCAGCCTTTCCTCATAAGATTTTCCCTCCATACCAGGCAACATCCTGGTAAATCTCCTCTGCACCCGTTCCAAAGCTTCCACGTCCTTCCTATAATGAGGCGACCAGAACTGTACGCAGTACTCCAAATGCGGCCGTACTAGAGTTTTGTACAACTGCAACATGACCTCATGGCTCTGGAACTCAATCCCTCTACCAATAAAGGCCAACACACCATAGGCCTTCTTCACAACCCTATCAACCTGGGTGGCAACTTTCAGGGATCTATGTACATGGACACCGAGATCCCTCTGCTCATCCACACTACCAAGAATTTTACCATTAGCCAAATATTCCGCATTTCTGTTATTCTTTCCAAAGTGAATCACCTCACACTTCTCCACATTAAACTCCATTTGCCACCTTTCAGCCCAGCTCTGCAGCTTATCTATGTCCCTCTGTAACCTGCAACATCCTTCCGCACTGTCTACAAATCCACCGACTTTAGTGTCATCTGCAAATTTACTCACCCATCCTCTGCGCCCTCCTCTAGGTCATTTATAAAAATGACAAACAGCAACGGCCCCAGAACAGATCCTTGTGGTACGCCACTCGTAACTGAACTCCATTCTGAACATTTCCCATCAACTACCACTCTCTGTCTTCTTTCAACTAGCCAATTTCTGATCCACATCTGCGAAGTGACATGGCATTGGGAAAACATCAGGCACGCCCCACCACACCTCCCCGTGTAATTTTTCCAGCCTTCCCACCTCAAAGCCCGTCCCTAAAAAGGCTATTAATCTCAGTTAAATCAGCCACACAGGTGAATGAAAAATGAACAATGCTTGTCTCATGTTACATTTACATTTACTTTTTCATAAGAGTAAATATCGGATTTGTAACTAGACATATTAAGATTTATAGGAGTCCTCGCTTTTATTTTTTGTGGGCTGCATTACCGTAGCATCAGCATTGCAGGATCATTTTCACCCAATCATTCTTATTTACCACAGACAGTTTGTGAACTTTAGAATCCTGGATTTCGACACAACTCAAGTGATTAACATTGATTTCAGCAAGCTTTGTTTCTAATTGATTCAGTTCACAATTTAAATACAATTGGTGGTAGATCAGCAAAGTGAGAAATTATGTGCTGGCCTTGATAAGCTGGTTTAAAAATAAAGTTGCTGCTTAAAGCAAGGCACCTCAATGTCCAGAGGGAGTGGTACGGAGACCAGAAACATCCCAGAATGCATCTCCACAATCTATGGTTAAGTTAGCTGACCTCAAGCAAGGCAGCAGATGGCTAGTGAGAGTTAACGGTTTATACATTGTGAATGTATATTTAAGGGGAGGTGGTGGCAAAGTGGCTAGTAGTGCCGAAACTCAGGGTCCTGCTCCAGGGACCTGGGTTCGAATCCCATATTGGCAGATGGTGAAATTTGAATTCAATAGAATTCTGGAATTACACGTGACTCCAGATCCACAGCAATCTGATTGAAACGCCCTCTGAGATGGCCTAGCAAGCCACTCAGGAGAATTAGGAAAATAATGCTGGCCCAATGAATCCAAAGAATTTCTAAAAATGTTACCCCGGTGAAAAGTATTTGACAAGGCCAAGGATTAGAATAGATACAGGCCGATGGGCCACTTTCAATGCTGTAAAGTGACAACTGATCCCAGCTGGTTCTGGTGCACTAAAAGAAAAAGACTTACATTTATACAACACTTTTCACAACCACCGGGTGCCTGAAAATACTTTAATGCTAATGAAAATGTATTGTAAAGTGTGGTCGCCTGTTGTAATCTAGCAAACACAGCAGCCAGTGTGCACACAGCAAACTCCCACAATCAGACTATCCCGTGTCGCCCTGTTGGCTCATTTATTTCTTACTCTTATGTGGGCGTCGTTGGCAAGGCCAGCATTCGTTCCATGGTAAAATGTCAGCCAGGACAGTGGAATTAGTCTCCCCCTACTCTTTGAATAGTCCTACGGAATTGTCTTGTGTCAAGCTGATGGGACAGGTGAGAAGTCCGTTTCATGTCCATCCAGAAGATAGCCCCCTCCGTCAGTGCAGCCCTCCCTCAGTACTGAAGAAAACCCACGAACCCTTGCCTCTTGGAGCAAAAGTTGCTTTAGTTGCTGTTCCCTTTTTAATCATTGGGTGGCAGGCTGGTTGAAAGGGGGATTTTGGTTCGAAGGCAATGGGTTAATCCGACTGAAAACAATCAAGTCTCCTTTTATCCTACATTGCAAAAATGCAGATATCACGCATTTCATAAATTCCAAATAAATCATTTTATCGAAATACATCATAGAAGATTTATTAATTCATCCAACTCCCTTTCCGAATACAGTATGGGTTTTATTTATAAATCAATTTTCCAATCTTTAGCTGGCTTTGCAGAATACACCACCCACACACAACAAAGGATGCCACATGATCAACACATTTTATACTGCAGCCATTGATCTCACAGATTTTTACTATTAACTATTCATACTTATGTTTTCTCCCCCCCCAGGGGTGCACAGGTTATTATTAAATTAATTCTAGCTCCAAATGAGCAATTTCATTATTCCCCACTCAAGACCTCACGAACGATTTTCAGAAAATACCGCCACATTCCATGGCGTCGCATAGTCAGAACAGGCTAAAGTAACGGAATCCTCTGGAATTTTTTGCTCTCTGAGGAGAGATCTGGTTTTTTTTTTAATTCACTTCTGTTTTGAATAGTTAAGATCTGATATAACCAGCTGTCACCACCCACTGATTTCATTTTTTAAAATTTGCACCATTACTCCCTGTGTCTGCGTGGGTCTCACTCCCACATTCTAAAGATGTGAAGGGTAGGTGAATTGGCCACGCTAAATTGCCCCTTAATGGGAAAAATATCGTAGAAGAGTACAACACAGAAGGAGGCTATTTGACCCATTTGTTCTCTGCTAACCCCCTGCCAGAACAGTCCACCCAGTTCATCCCTGTGTTCTATGTGCCTGCAATATTCCCCCTCAAATATTTTTAAAAATACGTTTAGGGGACCCAATTATTTTGTTTTCCCCAATTAAGGAGCAATTTAGCATGGCCAATCTACCTAACCTACACATCTTGTGGTTGTGGGGGTGAAACCCACACAGACACGGGGCGAATGGGCAATCTCCACACAGACAGTAACCCGAGTCCGAGACCTGGGTCCTCAGCATCGTAGGCAGCAGTGCTAACCACTGCGCCACCGTGTCGTCCGCCCTCAAATATTTATCCAATTCCCTTTTGAAGGCCACTTTTGAACGTGTGTGCTTCTTGTTACCAGACAGTGCATTCCAAATCCTAACCCTCCATTGCACAAAATCTTTTTCCTCGTCTTGCCTCTACTTCTTTTTGCCAAACTGGAATGCGTGGAAGAAGTAAAGATTTAAGTATCATCGGTCTGGATTTCCCAGCCCTCCTGCCAGCCGGGGAGGGGGTCTTTCGGTCCCGCCGAAAGTGACCCCCCCTTCCACGTTGTTGTTCCCAGCCATGGGTCGCCAATGCCATGCAAAGCACCGCCATCATTGGCAGGACTAAAAGATCCTGCTGGCAGACATTGCCGAGTGGCCTCAGCGACCAGAAACATGCTACGGGAGGGATTGAAAAATAATGGCCACTGTGTTCTTTAAATTTTACTTCCTTCTCTTTTATGGTGCTGTGGGCCAGGGTTTAGAGAAGCCCAAAGTGTATCATGGAGTTCACCTGACCCACAACTTTTACTAGATTGTGGTATGAGGAGCACACGGCCCACTCTACAGGTGTGGTACAGCAGAAATGGAAAAGTATTTTTTAAAGAAAAACAATGTTTATTCTATGAACTCAAGTTAACCTTTTTAAAACATACAGTGAACATCTTTGCAACCATCAATTCAAATACAAACCCCAAAGACTACAGCACTAAGTAATCTTTTAAGCTTTCCTTTTAACATCCAAAAGACTTTAAAAAAACTTTTACCAGAAGCACAGCAGGTTAAAGTCACTACTGTTATTAGTTTTAAATCACCAGGATCGATTTGCAGTCTTTAGTTTAGAGAGAGAGATTCGAACACCTTCTGGCTGTGACTGCAGCTCCAACACTGAAAACAAAAATAAAACACACCCTGCAGCCTGCTCAAAAATGAAAGTAAAAAGCTGACAGACAGCCCAGCTCCACCCACCCTCTGACATCACTGCAGTAGAAAACACCCATTTCTTAAAGGTACTCTCACTACAGATATTTATATACACACCCATTTATGAACACTCATTTCTTAAAGATACTCTCACATGACAATGGTGACACTGGCTTCGAAATTCAAGTATCCCATTAACTGCCAGACAGGGAAGAAGTCCTTACTGTTACTCACATATGTAGTGACAGGGTTCACTTGAAATCCATGTTGACCTAATTATTATGGTTCACGTATGCAGCCAGAATATCCCACGCTGCTTATTGGCACCTATTAGATGGGGTGGTGAGGATGGGGCAGGATGGGAATGCAAGTGTGAATTAAAGGCATACTGCATCTCTTAAAGGGGATATTGTCAGAGAAGACGGAAAGCCTCTGAAGAGCGAAGTGACTGCAAAATCTCTAGAATGGGCCCCCGGGGTTGCTTGATGATATTTTTGAATCCCTATTCCAGTCAGTAGGCGGGACTCTTCCCCACCCTGGGATGGGGAGGCTTTTTAAAATTCATTCATGGGATGTGAGTATTAGTGGCTAGGCCAGGATTTATTGCCCCTCCCTATTTGTCCTTGAGAAGGTGGTGGTGTCTGAGAGTCATAGAGTCATACAGTACAGAAGAGGCCCTTCAGCCCTTCTTGAACCACTGCAGCCCATGTAGTACATCCACTTTGCTGTTAGGGAGGATGTTCCAGGATTTTGACCCAGTGACTGAAGGAACGTCAATATAGTTCCAAGTGAATGCCTTGTAGGGGAACCTCCAGGTGGTGGTGTTCCCATGTGTCTGCTGCCCTTGTCCTTCTAGACGGTAGTGGTCATGGGTTTGGAAGCTGCTGCCTGAGGGGACTTGGTGAGGTGGAGGAGCTTTAAGCTCTGTCAGCAATGGGAAGAAATTGCTGAGCATATCAATGCCTGGAGCTTAGCTCCAAGGACATGGCTGCAATGATAGTGACTTTCCAGAGTTGTCAAGGTAATAATTCTACCATTTGCATCAACCTGAATCACACCTGAATTATTTACAGCCCAACAATTTACTATCGACCCCTTCACTCTCCTACAATAACTGCAGAGAACAGAGAAGATTGTGCACACTTGAAGTGGGTGCCTGCACACTCTCCTGCTACTGGAAGTGGACATTCTGGTGAACATGGACCAGGGAAAGCCATGACCATGGTGACTGACAATGCTGAAGGAGATGCCACTTCCACCTTGCAATATACAGTCTGCATGGCACATCGAAGCTGCTTTCACAAATCCACTAACCTATGGGCATTGTTGACTGTGCCAGCATTTGTTGCCCATCCATAACTGCCCAACTGCCCTCTATTTCAGAGGACTTTTGAGAGTCAACCACATTGCTGTGGATCTGGGAGTCACATGTAGGCCAGACCAGGTAAGGAGGGCAGATTTCCTTCCCGAAAGGGCATTAGTGAACCAGATGGGCTTTTAACCCTGCATCTCTTAATCATTAGACTTTCAATTCCAGATTTGTATTGAATTTAAATTTCACCATCTACTCGATTCCGGGTCCCCAGATCTTGCCCTAGGTCTCTGGATTACTAGTCCAGTGCCAATACCACTCTGCCACCACCTACCCTGTGCCTTCACATTACAAGCGAACCCTTATCCCTTTCTTTAATTTCAGGTGCTGATGGTATTGAGGCCTCTGTGCCAGTGCAAGGAGAGAGGGCAGCCTTCCTCAAGTTGCAGGGTCACTTGCTTTGTCCATAGGCAGCACCAGCTCAGAGACTGGCACCATTCAACGGTAGGTTGGTGGAGGGCCCTTCAAACTAGTGAATCACTGGGCACAATTGCACAGCAGCCAGGGCAGGGGGTTTTGGAATGCTACAGCCCACCCAAGGGCAAGACATGCTCGCTCTTCTGAGCCTGAGGGGCCCAGGATGCTGGTGCGCATACACCAGAAAATGCCAGGGCACTGGGCCGCCTGCCAATAAGCCTGCAAACAATAGTTACGAACATGCAGGAGTCAGGATACAAATTTTGTGGAGCGTGTGGGGAGTTCAATCAACATAACTGTGGCTCCTATTGTACAATCGCACAGTCTCCATAAGAGCACACCATGGCTCTGGGGGGCTAGCGTGTCACATAATTTCTGAATTCTGTTCCATCATAGAGTCACAGGAGTCCTGAGGTTCAGTCCCAGGTTGAGGGGCATTGGCACCATGATAGAGGCAGCTGCTTTCCTCTGCCAGGGTGACAGGCTGCTTGGGTAGAACATAGAACATACCGTGCAGAAGGAGACCATTCGGCCCATCGAGTCTGCACCGACCCACTTAAGCCCTCACTTCCAGGGGCTCAGTTCAAGGGCAATTGGGGATGGGCAATAAATGTTGACCATGCCACCGGTGCCCCCAAATCCCAATAAAGAAAAACATTGACGTTTTGAGGGGGCTGCTGCAATATTGGAGTTGTCACCTTGAAGAAAAGTTATGGAACGAGGGTCCCTTCTCCGAGGTGGACTTAAAGAAAAATCCCATGGCCCTCTGGAAAGTGGATCAATAACCAAAGGCTGTAGATTTAAAATGATTGAGAAAAGCTCTTGGGGTTATGGTGGTGGCGGTAGGGGTGGTAGGGGGGAGTGAGAATTTCTTCAACTCAAGAGTTGTTGGGATTTACAATATTCTGTCTGAAAAAAATACGCCATAAATAATTTTTAAAAGGGGTTGGGCGGTCTTTCACGGCTAAGGAACATTTAAAAGATCAGCACAGGTGATGGGCTGAATGGCCTCTTTCTGTGTTATAAATTTCTATAATTTCTATGATACTATAGAAGTAAAAGCAAAGAGGGCCTCTTTTGGTGTCATGTCATTACCTGCTCATTTATCGTGTTGTTCTTTGGGGGAATCTTGCTGAGCTCAAATAAGCCACTGAGCTTTCCTTCACTTCAGTAGTGACCCTATTTCAGAGGCTGCAAAGCAGCCTGGGACATCGCGAGGGCAAGATGGTGAAAAAAGACACAACTTGCAATATGATGCCCGTGTCCATGGGCAGCATTTCTTGGATGAAGGTCACATTATTAAACACCAGGTTTAGAAGAGGAGCTCAAATTACATCAACATGTCAGCCATGTTTCCATACCAGCTACTATAAAGGCCTCTCTGAGTGCGACTGCTAAACTGGTGCCAACTAATGGGCAACGATGGTCCAATTTCATTCATTGGAGCTGAATTCAAAGTAAGTTGATTTTGTGCTATTCTCCTCCCATTCGGAGTAGGCACCCTCAGGATAGACTGATAGAAAATCATGGACTATTCACCTGCACTTTGCTCCCTGAGTGCCTCCCTCCCGCAGGGAATATAAAATCAACGCTCTACCACTGGGACATCCACCTGAGAGGAGACTTCCATTCTATGGGTTACATACTCAGTTTCTAGCAGTGAATAGACAATGTTCCAATCTACTTTTTTGATCCAATCCCACTGACATTTTCAGTGCAATGGAAGCCCTCCTGAATTAAGGCATTATTTGTCGCAAGCCCTCCTGAATTAAGGCGTTATTTGACGCATTGACAGTGGGGTTGGGAATAGCACTGAGTGAGGACAGTATGTGAGGGGCTTTCTAAAGTCTGACTTTGTAAAGTAAGTGAGTGTGGCTATGCAATATACTCTCCATCGAGATTTAGGTGGATGTTTAGATCTCTGTTAATTACACCATTTAATTGAGTGATGTAGGCCTGTATCACATTTGAGCAATTTTCTTTTCGAATAATGGACTGCATAAATAATGGTTGCTGCAAACATAGAATTGTATGTTGAGCAACACGCAGGGTGCATTTTGCGATGCCAAATTTACAGTGCAGCAACTTTTATCTCCAAGTCAAATGTCACTTTCCTCCTCACTCCACATACCCTTAATATTATCCTTCAGCAAGTAAATATCTTATTGCCTTTTCAAATGACTTAGGGACCTTGCTTAATATTAAGTTATGGCAGCAGATTCCACATTTCAGCCACCCTCTTGTACAGAATGTATTTTCCCCCAAATCTTATCCTTGAATTATTTCTTTGGTTATCTTAAATTTGTCATGTTTCATTCGTGTCCCACACAAAAGTGGGATAAATCTTTTGTCCCACTTGATTTAACGGCCTTGTTGCACCTGACTTGGTGTTAAGACGAGGCCGTTGAATCTCATGAGAGGCCTTTCGTGAGATTTTCGATGCTCGAAACGCCTTGCGAGATTTAAAAGAGTCTCACGAGACGTCGCGATCTGGATTTCGCCCTCACTGGGCATGACCCTGATCAGCATATATAAATGACCCACTAGGCTCATTTGAGCATGTGTTCACGAGAATCTCCTAGCGCCCGGGGCCTAATGGCCACACCTGGGAGACCTTGTTAGGGTGCCAATTAGTACTGGATTCCCCAATTGGCACTGCCATGGATTGGGCCATGGGGGGGCCGTACCAAGTGGAAGGGGGGTGAGGAGGTGGTCCCAGGGGCCTCTCCAAGCTTGGGGGTGGCGGGGGAGTGAGAAAACAGAGATGGGGAGAGCTTAAGTGGGGGGGGGGGGGGGGGGGGGAATAATCAGGGAAGCCAGTCAAAATGATGCCCCAGCTGGCTGGAGCCTTTCCTACTGGGCTCGCCAGAAATGACCCGTGCTGCCTCGGCAGCGAGAAACCAGAGGGGCAGCAATATCCTGGGAGGAAAATTGCTACGGCTCTTCAGGGAGGTTTAAACTAATTTGTCAGGGGGCTGGGAAAACGAGCTGTAGTCCAGAAGCCAGTGTTGAGAGTAGTGAGGTACTAAGGAGGATATCAAGGTCGCAGGAGTGTACCGGCAGACAGAAAGGTGGGTTGAAGTGTCTACTTCAATGCAAGGAGCATCCGGAATAAGGTAGGTGTACGTGGAGCATGGATTGGTACTTGGGACTACGATGTTGTGGCCATTACGGACATGGGTAGAAAAGGGACAGGAATGGTTGTTGGAAGTTCCGGGGTATAGATGTTTCAGAAAATGTAGGGAAGGTAATAAAAGGTGGAGGAGTAGCATTGTTAATCAAGGATAGTTTAACGGCTGTAGAAAGGCAGTTCAAAGGGGATCTGCCTACTGTGGTAGTATGGGCCGAAGTTAGAAATAGGAAAGTCACATTGTTAGGAGTTTTCTATAGGCCCCCAAATAGTAATAGAGATGTGGAGGAAGAAATTGCAAAACAGATTATGGATAGGTGTGGAGGTCTCAGGGTAGTTGTCATGGGTGACTTTAACTTTCCAAATATTGATTGGAACCTCTATAGGTTGAACAGTTCGGATGGGGTAGTATTTGTACAGTGTGTGCAGGAGGGTTTCCTGACACAATATGTGGATAGGCCGACAAGAGGGGGGGACCACATTGGATTTGGTACTGGGTAATGAACCGGGCCAAGTGTTAGATTTGTTTGTGGGAGAGCACTTTGGAGAGAGTGACCACAATTCGGTGTCTTTCACTATTGCAATGGAGAGGGATAGGGCCATACGGCAGGGCAAGGTTTATAATTGGGGGTGGGGTAATTATGATGTGATTAGGCAAGAATTAGGGAGCATACGATGGGAGCAGAAACTGTCAGGGAAAGGCACAAATAAAAAGTGGAGCTTGTTCAAGGAACAAATACTGCATGTCCTTGATAGGTATGGCCCTGCCAGGCAGGGAGGAAATGGCCGTGTGAGGGAACCACGGTTCACAAAAGAGGTTGAATGTCTTGTCAAGAGGAAAAAAGAAGACTATGTAAGGATGAGAAAACAAGGTTCAGTTGGGTCAACCCTTGTAACCCTCAAATGTTGAGGGTTACAAGGTAGCAAGGAATGAGCGAAAAAAAGGGCTTAGGAGATATAGGAGGGGGCATGAGAAGTCCTTGGATCAAGGAAAACCCCAAGGCGTTTTACTCTTATGTGAGAAATAAAAGAATGACCAGGGTGAAGGTAGGGCCTGTCAAGGACAGTAGTGGGAACTTGTGCATGGAGTCAGAAGAAACAGGAGAGGCGTTGAATGAATACTTTTCTTCAGTGTTCACCAAGGAGAGGGGCCATGTTTTTGAGGATGAGAGTGTGATACAGGTGGATAGGCTCGAGGAGGTAGATGTTCTGAGGAAGGATGTATTAGCAATTTTGAAACACCTGAGGGTCGGCAAGTCCCCTGGCCCAGATGGGATATATCCAAGGATTCTTTGGGAGGAAGGGATGAGATTGCAGAGCCTTTGGCTTTGATCTTTGGGTCCTCACTGTCCACTGGGATAGTGCCAGAGGACTGGAGAGTGACAAATGTTGTTCCTCTGTTCAAGAAAGGGAATAGGAATGACCCTGGTAATTATAGGCCAGTTAGTCTTACTTCGGTGGTCGGTAAGTTAATGAAAAAGGTCCTGAAAGATAGGATTTATGACCATTTGGAAAGATGCAGCTTAATCTGGGATAGTCAACACGGATTCATGAAGGGTAAGTCTTGCCTCACAACTTTGACTGAATTCTTTGAGGAGGTGACTAAGTGTGGAGATGAAGGTAGAGCAGTTGATGTCGTATACATGGAATTTAGTAAGGTGTTTGATAATGTTCCCATGGTCGGCTCATGAAGAAAGTAAGGAAGTGTGGGATAGAGGGAAATTTGGCCAATTGGATAAATAACTGGCTATCACATAGAAGACAGAGGGTGGTGGTGGATGGAACATTTTCAGACTGGAGACCAGTTACTAGCGGTGTACCAAAGGGATCAGTGCTGGGTGCTCTGCTATTTGTGATTTTTTATCAATGACTTGGAGGAGGGGGCTGAAGGGTGGATCAGTAAATTTGCTGATGACACCAAGATTGGTGGAGTAGTGTATGAGGTGGAGGGCTGTTGTAGGCTGCAAAGAGACATTGATAGGATGCAGAGCTGGGCCGCAAAATGGCAGATGGAGTTTAACCCTGATAAGTGCGAGGTGATTCATTTTGGTAGAAAAAATTTGAATGCGGATTACAGGGTCAACGGCAGGGTTCTGAGGAATGTGGAGATACAGAGAGATCTTGGGGTTCATGTCCACAGATCTCTGAAGGTTGGCACTCAAGTGGATAGAGCCGTGAAGAAGGCTTATAGTGTGTTAGCGTTCATTAACAGGGGGCTTGAGTTTAAGAGCCATGGGGTTATGCTCCAACTATACATGACCCTGGAGAGACCACATTTGGAGTATTGTGTTTAGTTCTGGTCACCTTATTATAGGAAGCACGTGGAAGCATTGGAAAGGCTGCAAAGGAGATTTACCAGGATGCTGCCTGGTTTGCAGGATACGTCTTATGAAGAAAGGTTGAGGGAGCTAGGGTTTTTCTCTTTGGAGCGGAGGAGGATGAGAGGCAAATTAATAGAGGTTTATAAGATGATGAGGGGAATAGATAGAGTGGACATTCAGAGACTATTTCCTCAGGTGGATGTAGCTGTTACAAGGGGGCATAACTATAAGATTCAGGGTGGGAGATATAGGATGGATGTCCGAAGTAGGTTCTTTACTCAGAGAGTGCTTAGGGTGTGGAATGGACTGCCTGCTGTAATAGTGGAGTCAGACACTTTAGGAACTTTCAAGCGGTTATTGGATAGGCACATGGAGCACACCAGAATTACAAGGAGTTGGATAGCTTATCTTGGTTTGGACAATGCTCGGCACAACATCGAGGGCCAAAGGGCCTGTTCTGTGCTGTACTGTTCTATGTTCTATGTTCTAAACTCCCGTGGCCAAAAAAACGGCAAAGTGCAGTCGAATAGCATGCCAAGAAACAGCCCGTTAAACATGCCCAAAACCGGACATCGAGTTTTTCCGTTGAATCGCGCCCTTTATTTACCTCGCTTTACATCTCTTCCTGCAACAAAGATGGGAGGGAAGGCAGGTTATAGGGAGGATTTCAGTAGCTTGCGAAGATTTATTGACGGGCTAAGAAAATTGGCAAGGGGAATTCAATGTGGGAAAATGTGAGACTGTTCATTTTGGAAGAAAGAACGAGACAGTGTATTGTTATTTAAATGGAGAGAGACTGCAGAAAGCTGTAGCACAAAGGGACGTGGGGGTCATTGTTCATGAAACCCAGGAAGTAGGGCAGCACGGTGGGTTCGCCCTGCAGCCCCATGGCACCGAGGTCCCAGGTTCGATCCCAGCTCTGGGTCACTGTCCGTGTGGAGTTTGCACATTCTCACCGTGTTTGTGTGGGTTTCGCCCCACAACCCAAAGGTATGCAGGGTAGGTGGATTGGCCACGCTAAATTGCCCCTTAATTGGAAAAAATGAATTGGGTACACTAAAATAAAATAAAAATTAAACCTAGGAAGTTAGCATATAGTTTCAGAAGGTAATGGGGAAGGCAAATGGAATGCTGGCTTTCGTTTCAAATGGCCTAGAGCAGGGGTGGGCAAACTACGGCCCGCGGGCCGCATGCGGCCCGCCAAAGGTATTTCTGCGGCCCACCAAGTCATTAAAAAAAAAAAAAAAAAAAAAATTTTCTAAAAAAAAAATTTTTTTTTTTTTTAATTTTTTTTTTAAAGGTTAATGGGTGGGGGGGCTGTTGGATTACTTACTGGCATAGGGTGGATACGTTGACTTGAGTAGGGTGATCATTGCTTGGCACAACGTCGAGGGCCAAAGGGCCTGTTCTGTGCTGTACTGTTCTATGTTCTATATGAGGCGCCCAGAATCATAACCGGGTGAAGTAATTATTTTACTTAATATACTATGCGGCCCTTTGTGAATTGTGAATTTCTGAATGCGGCCCTTGCATGGAAAAGTTTGCCCACCCCTGGCCTAGAGTATTAAAGTAAAGAGGAGTTGCTGAAACTGTACAAGGTACTGTGAGGCCACATTTAGAATATGTGGACAGTTTTGGTCCTCTTATTTAAAGAAAGATATGTTACCATTGGAGGCAGGAAGTTTACTCAGATGATCCCGGATATGGAGGGATTGCCATGTGAGGAAAGATTAGAAAGTCGGGTCTGTATTCCTTGGAGTTCAGAAGAATGAGAGGTGATATGATTGAAACACACAAGTTTCTTATGGGGTCAAACAGGGTAAATATTGGGAAGATGTTTCCACTCGTGGGAGAGAGTGTACGACCAGAGGGCATAGTCTCAGAGTAAGGGGTGCTCATTTAAGATGGATTTGAGGAAGAATTTCTTCTCTCAAAGAGTGGTGAATCTTTCGAACTCTTTACCCCAGGAAGCTGTGGAGGCCGTGTCCGTGCACATTTTAAAGGCTGCAATCCTAAGATCTTCTGCTATTTTGTTTGCCTGCGTAAAATAGCAGGCTGGGATCGTTAGGTTTTCAATCGGTGAGGAAATTAAGGTCACAGAGATGTGGCAGAAAAGGGAACTTAGTGAGTGTTAGATCAGCTATTCTTCTGCACTTATATTGAGTCTCAGTAGCCGAAGTAAGCACCGTGCATTAATATACGATTGCAGGCACCGGAAGTGATGTCACAGATCACTAGCGTGGGGAAACTGCCAGTGCGAAGAAGCAGTCTGTAGTGAACACACCTTGTGAATAAAGCTCCATAAGGTTTTGTCTCTCTATGCTTCCTAGTGTCAGTTCTCCACAATGCACAACACAAAAAACTGGCGACGAGGACTTCGAACGGCACTTGTTCGCCACCTTCAAAAGAAAATTAACAAAAGTTGGGAAAGAGGACTTAGAAGAAAAACGCTTGCATGTTCTCTAGACATAGCGGGCAAGTTGGACATGAGTAGCAATCCTCTGTAGAGTAATTATAGAGCAGGGGTGTTTAAGAAAGAGGCTGAAATTTGGGTTGTTGTCTTATTTGAATGGAAAAAGCAAGGTGGCTGCTGAAACATGTTGCAAAGTGTGCACACGGGAAACCTCCTTTAGGAGGAAAATGGTGGGAGCTTTCACCGCCGTGGGACCCTGCAATGAAAATGGGGAGCAATGGGGCTCCTGTACTGAGCATTTTGATTATTTTACGCAGGCAAACAAAATAGCAGAAGGTCTTAGGATTCCCACATTCCTGAGTGTGATGGGGGGAAAATGTTCAGACTCCTCAGAAATGTTGTGAAACCGAAGAAGCCAGGTACTAAAACATATGGACAAATTGTAGAGATCCTGCAAGCACACTATTCCCCAAAGCTTTTGGTAAGTACAGAGTGTTTCAGATTCCGCAATAGACATCAAGAAGAGGGGGGAGTAAATTGCGCAACTTGTGATGGTATTGAATAGATTTGCAGAGTACTGTGAGTTCAGTGATGTGCTGAATGATACAATTCGGGACAGATTGATCTCTGGTCTGCCAAGCAAGGCAATACTGAATCGATTACCAACCAAGAGTAAACTGACTCTGAAAAGTGCTGTTTCGATGGTGCTCACTGCGAAAGAAACTCAGCGACTGAGTTCAAATACTCTGATCCACAAAATGTTGATTGAATCAAAACCGAAGAGTTTCGAAACTCAGACATATCACCAATGCGCAGAGCCAGGGCATTCAGCTGCGCAATGCTGGTGTAAAGCCAAAATATGCAAAAGCTATGGGAATACAGATCGAGGACCATGCCTGCTGGAAGCAAAAGCGAGCTACGAGCAAAAGTAAGAAGAAGGAAGAGCAAATCAAAACAACATGTAAACAGAACAAAGAAGAAGTGCAAAAGGGTCGAGAGAACCGAGGCGACGCGCAATCTGAAGACAATTTGTCACTGAATGTACTTACCATTGGTGGAGTTACAGGTAGGTGCTGGGTCACTCCCCTGCTGGATCCCCAGTAAGGATGGAAGTTGACACTGGGGCAGCAATCTTGCTGGTGCCAGAGACTGTCTATGAAGAGAACCTCAGACACATTCCCTCGAAACCTTCAAGAATAGTATCGAAGATATACACTGAAGTGGTTCCGTTGAAGGGTGCTTTGAGGTAGCTGTGCAACTTCACGGGCAAACAGCTTTACATGTAGTAAAGGGCAGTTATCCAGCATTGATGGGTCAAGCACGATTAGAAAAGATTCGGCTGAAGAAAGCCGAAGTCAACCTGGTGACTAATGAAGAATCAGGCCTGACAAAAACTCTAAATAAGCAGGCTGTTGTGTTTGGTGGAGAAATAGGGAGTATGAATGACATCACAGTTAAATTAAAGATTAAAGAAGGAAGGCAAGAAAAATACTTGGAGGCAAGATCGGTACCCTATGCAATCAGGCCGAATGTGAAGGCTGGCTTGGAATGACTGGTAAAGACTTGAATCTCGGAAGCTATCAGTGTCAGTGAATGAGCTGCACCAGCAAAAAGGATGGATCCATATGTATTTTTGGAGACTTCAAAGTCACCCTTAATCCAGTGTTGTATGCGGAAAAGTAGTCACTCCCCCACCTTGATGGCTTGTTTGCAGATTTGATAGGAGGCCAACACTGTAGTAAAGTCCACCTGAGCCAGGCATACTTACCAATGAATGTAGACCAAAAGACACTGGAACCTCTGACAATTCTGACACATAAAGCTTTGTTTCGGTACCGAAGATTACCGTTTGGTATCACACGAACTCCGACATTGTTTCAAAGAGCAATTGATTAGATTCTGAGTGGACTAAGCAGAGTCCAGTGCTATCTGGATGACATCCTCATCACTGGAAATGACAAAGAGGAACACCTTTGGAATTTGGATGCCACTCTTCAAAGATTGGAAGACTATGGACTGAGAACCCGTAAGGACAAGTGCGAGTTCTTTCAGACTTCGGTTTGGGAGATGTGATCAATGACATGGTCCTTCACAAATCTCCTTCGAAGATCAAGACTATCACAGAGGCATCTGCACCTCAGAACATTACCCAGTTGCGAACCTTCCTAGGCACTGTGGCACAATGGTTGGCTCTGCTGTCTCCCAGGGTCAGCGACCCCGATTCAATTCCGACCTCGGGTGACTGTCTGTGTGGAGTTTGCACATTCTTTCTGTGTCCGCATGGGTTTCCTCCGGGTGCACCGGTTTCCTCCCAAAGTGTAAAGTCTAGGGCAGCATGGTGGCATAGGAGGGCAGCACGGTAGCATAGTGGTTAGCACAGTTGCTTCACAGCACCAGGGTCCCAGGTTCGATTCCCGGCTTGGGTCACTGTTTGTGCGGAGTCTGCATGTTCTCCCCGTGTCTGCGTGGGTTTCCTCCGGCTGCTCCGGTTTCCTCCCACAGTCCAAAGATGTGCAGATTAGGTGGATTGGCCATGCTAAATTGCCCTTAGTGTTCAAAAAGGTTGGGTGAGGTTACTGGGTTACGGGGAGGGTGGAGGTGGGGATACGGGCCTGGGTAGGGTGCTCTTTCCAAGTGCCGGTGCAGACTCGATGAGCTGAATAGCCTCCTTCTGCACTGTAAATTCTATGAAAAACAAATTATCCAAAGATGTGCAGGATAGGTGGATTTTCCATGCTAGATTGCCTTTAAATGTCCATAGGTTAGGTAGGTTACGGGGTTTCAGGGGATTGGGCATAGGTGGGGTGCTCATTCGGAGAGTCGATGTAGGCTCGATGGGCCGAATGGCTCCTTCTGACAAAGAGTCATCTAGACTCGAAACATTAGCTCCCTTTTCTGTCCATAGATGCTGTCAGACCTGCTGAGATGGTCCTGTATTTCCTGATTTGCAGTTTTAATGCACTGTCGGGATTCTATGATTCTATGATTGTTGAACTATTATGGAAAATTTGTTCCAAGTTGCCGACCATTTTAAACCATTGCATAACCTGTTGTGCCAAAACAAGAAGTCAAGTGGTCAAATCAATGCAATAATGGTTTGTGCTAGCCAAAGACGTGTTGCTCAAATCTGAAGTCAATTCGCATTTCGATCCTAATCCATTCCTACAGTTGGCTTATGACGCATCTCCTTATGGTGTTAGAGTGGTGGACTCCCACATCATGCTGTCAGGTGAAGGAAGACCCATTGGGCTGGATTCTCCAGTCGCCGACGCCGAAATCGCGCTTGGCGACAGGCCAGAGAATCCAAATTCCCAACAGAATCGGGGGTGGTGCCACCTCCACGATGCTCCGCCCCCTCTCAAGCGGCATACTCTGCGAGTACGGCGTGCCACGTATCCACGGCCTCAGACCCTTACCTGAGGCCCACCCCCCAATGCTCCGCCCCCGACCGGTTGAGTTCCCGAAGGCAAGGTACACGTTTGGTCTCATCCATTGGGAACTCGGAGTAGCGGTGACGGACTCAGTCAGGGGAGGGCCGATCCGAAGGCAGGAGTGGACATATTCAGGGATGGGGGCACTGTGGGACTGTGGGGGGGGGGGGGGTTGGTCTAGGGTGCGGGAGCCAGTCGAAGGGCGGAACAATTTTGTGGGCCGGGTTCGCGAGCGGCATCCGCCATGAGGCACGGCGCGGCCGCTGTAGGCCGCCGCCTTGCGCATGTGCGGCCATGGACCCGGCATTTCTCCAGAGCTTATCGGCAGCTAGAGCCGGGTGTTCTACGCTAGTTTACTGCTAACCCCCAGCAAAACGGGGAATCATTGGTCATATTATTGCATTAATAATCCTAAAATCTAGACTAATGATCCAGAGATTTGTATTCAAAGATGGTGCCATGGTGGTAATATCGCTAGACTAGTAATCACGAGGTCCAGGCTAATGCTCTGAGGACATGAGTTCTACCTGTCAGCAGGTAGCATTTTAAATTCAATTGATCTGAAATATAAATCTAGGTTCAGTAATGGTGACCATGAAACGATAACCAGTTTTTGTAAAAACCCATCTGATTCACTAATATCCCCCCTTAGGGATGGAAATCTTCCATCCTTACCTGGTCTGGCCTACTTGTGACTCCAGATCCACAGCAATGTGGTTGACACTTAGCTTCCTTCCGAATCAGCCTAACCAGCCACTTGGATGGGTAGCAAATGCTGGCCTTGCCAATGACACCCAAGACCCCTGAAAGTATAAAGAAAAATAACAGCAAGTCGATGTTGTATAATTAATGCAAAAACAATTTGTATTTATATAGTTCAGTTAAATGTAGTAAAATGTCCCAAGGCTTTCACAGGAGCATTATCAAACAAAATTTGACACCGAGCTATCTAATGGGAGGTTAGGAAAGATGACAAATGCTTGGTCAAAGAAATACCACAATTTATCAAAGTGTCAGGATCAGACACCATACTTGCATGTAACTCTCCAGTTACACAGACCAGTTTTCTCACGGAATCTTGAGACTCATTGACACAAAAAAGAGTGGGCATGGTCTACGTTGTCACTCTGATGGGAAACGGCCCCTGAGAGTGGGAACTGGGGCCCCCTTTGCAGCTCCGCAGCCGAACGGCCCCCAGTCCAGTTTAAGGAGGTCTCGGAGGCTCTCCCCTACCAACACCCCACCTCCCCCCTCCCCCACCCACCACGCCAACATTCATCGCCGGCAAACACCACCCTCCCCCCCCCCCCCAAACTCAATCTCCACTCTCCTTCTGCCCCCCACACCGCAACGCAAAAACCGCCCCACCCGCATGGGGTTTCCCACTTGGGTCCACCCCTGACAGTGCCCCCTTGGTGTAGGTTGGAATTACTTGGCATTGTCAACCTGGCAGTGCCAACCTGTGCCTGGGACAGTGCCAGGGCACTGCCCTGGAATGTCCCTCTCAACCCCCCCCCCCCCCCCCCCCCCCCCCGGTGGAATCCCCTTGACTGCCTCACACCTGGCCCAACCTGTTGTAAATCTCAGGTTGGCAAGGGATGAATATTTAGTGAAGGGTTTATCATTTGATGTGGGAGGTGCAATATATGAAATGATAGAAATTTATTACAAAGAGGTGAACCTTGAGCCCTTGTGAACCTGTGATGTGGCCAGCGAGTGGCGTGAAAATCGGGAAAGGTGATATATCTCTCTGGTTGGAATCCCATTTCCCAATTCTCGCAAGATTTTCACACCCGATTTAGTGGGTGGCGATTGGGGGCTCAAGATTTCAGCCACAGATTTCATGGAGTGTCTTAAAGGAGAGATTTAGAGGCATGGGGCCAGGTTTCTCCGATATTGCGGCCAAGCGTTGACGCCGGCTCCAAAGCTGGCGTGACTAGCGCCAGCGTAAATCGACCTCCACGCCCAGTAATTCTACTGTTCTTCGAGGGCTAGAATGGCGCCGGAGTGCTGTGCGCTGCTCCGGCACCGAAAGCCGGCCCTGTACTGCCGGCGCGGGTCCGCGCATGCGCGTGATTGCCGGCCCCTGCACAACATGGCGGAGACCTCAGGGGCCCAGCTCAGAGAAACATAGGCTCCCCCCCCCCCCCACCCTGGAATGAGCTCGCCCGCCGATCGGTAGCCCCCGATCGCAGGCCTGGCCCCTTCCCCTGGAGTCGGTTCCCCCCCCCCCCGCCCCCACACCATGATGACCTTGCAGCCAGAACGCCGAAGTCCTGCCGGGTGGGACCATATGTAAAGCATGCCGGTGGGACTTGGCGGAACTTGGCGGGCACCCAGCGCCACGTCATCGCACAGGCGCGATTGGGGCCGATTCTCTGGTCGCCGGAGAAACGGTGGCGCGGCATCGGGGCGGCGTGGCGGGATTTCCGCGGCCCTCCCAGTGATTCTCCGACCCAGCGCAGGCCCAGAGAATCCCGGCCATAATTTCAAAGCTTCGCAGCTTGGCAGTTGAAGGCACAGACACCAATGATGGAGTGATTAAAATCACCAGTGCTCCAGAGATCAGGATTGGAGGTGCACAGATACCTTAGTCAGATGAAGAACTTTATTGGAGAGGAAGCGATACAAAGTCAATCTGGCAAATGTTAAGGATGAAACAATAGAAGAATGATTCATAGTTTTCCAGTATAAACAGATATCAATTGCTTTATAACAGAAGTTTTATCTCTTCATTTCTGGAATTAATATTGTGATTTATTTGCAATTGTTGATTTTCTAGTAACTTGTTTCCAGTGAGTAAGGCTACACACTAATATGTAAATCATCCCTACATAGAAGTCCACTAAGTTCATGTTCACATTTAGTCTATCCTACCATAATAAGCATATTTGCAAGTGATGTAAAAGCATCAAATATATCTCACACGAGGAAGCTACTGAGTGTTGTCCAGTGTTTGCTGGTTGACAACTTCAAAAATCCAGTTCCCCTGTGTCACTGAGTTTTCTATCTCAGTACTGCTGTTGTAGAGAGGAGCCTGGGGATGATAGGCATCTTGCAAGAGGGTCCCACAGGGAGTGCCACTGAAGAGCTCTGTCAACAGCAACACAGGTTGAGGCTTGAGAGTAAGAAACACTTTGGTCGGGATTCTCCCAGCCCCACGCTGGACCGGAGAATCCCCGCGAACGGGCCACGCCGCCGCAACGGCGGCACACGATTCTCTGCAGTGAGGAGAATCAGTGCCATTGGCGTTGGCGTCGTTGGCGTGGCGCCCGTCGCCGGCCGCTCTTCGCATCCGGCCCGCCGATTCCTCAGCCCGGATGGGCCGAGCGGCCGTAGGAAAGGAGCCGAGTCTCACCGGCGCCGTTCTAACCTGCTCTGGACCAGCGGGACCTCGGCGTATAAGGGTCGGGTGGTGGCCTGTGGGGGGGAGGGGGATTCCGACCCCGGGGGGAGGGGGGGGTGGAGGGGGGGTGGGGGGGAGGGCCTCCGATGTGCCGTGGCCCGTGATTGGGACCCACCTGTTGGTGGGCCAGCCTCTCTGGCTGGGGGCCTCCTTTCCTATGCGCTGGCCCCTGTAGCCCTGTGCCATGTTGCATCGGGGCCAGGGGCGTTGAAGGAGGCCACTGCGCATGCGTGCATTGGCGCCAACCAACTGCGCATGCACAGATCCCGCGGTATGGGGCCAGAATTAGACGTCGGAGCGGCCCGTTCACGCCGTCGTAAAATGCGACGGCATTTACAACAGCGTCGACACTCTGCCGCGGGATTGGAGAATCCCGCCCTTTGTTCATTTGGCAACAAATGGTTTATGATCTTACCTATCACTCGTCAAATGAGGGAACCAAATCTCAACAGATGGGGTGGATTTAATGAAGCTGACCAGTACTGGGTTGGGCCAACGTAATCATGAGGGAAGCCACAAAGGCACGGTTGCACAGTAGCTATCACTGCTGCCTCACAGCACTAGGGACCCAGGTTCAATTGTGGCCTTTGGTCACTGTCAGTGTGGAGTTTGCACATTCTCCCCATGTCTGCGTGGGTTTCATCCGATTGCTCCGGTTTCCTCCGACAGTCCAAAGGTGAATGGGTTAGGTGGATTGACCACGCTAAATTATCCCTTAGTGTCGAGGGATGTGCATGTTAGGTTATGGGATCACAGCGGTAAGGCAGGGTGGATGGGGGTGTAGACATGGCTGGAGTGCTCACTTGAAGGGCCAGTGAAGACTCAATGGGCCGACTCTTCTGCGCTGATGGGATTCTATGATTCTATCCCATTCCCACTAGTGGGAAAACTGACTCCTGTTTTGCCAGGGCTGATGCGGGAAACCCGTCCGCTGGTTAATTAGTCTCGTTAGTGAGCCACTGGAAACAGTTTTGTGCTGCATATTCCTTTCAGAAGTGCTCAACACTATTATTTGTTTTTCCTTCAGGAATGCAGTGGATGGAAACAAGAAAATGTTTGCAATATATGACACAAGGTGAGTACATTTACTTGAATTTAACTGTGGGTGCTGCATGCAGTCTTTATATTTTCCAATAGGGTGATGCCTTCTGGTGATAGAGTGCTGCTAGCAATAGTGTTGCACTACTTTTATGTGGAAAATCACAAGAGAATGATTTTTAATTGGGCTATCCAAAAACTTGTCATCTTTTTAACGTTTTGCTGTCTGGGTTCTATTTTTTTTAACATCTTTGCTTTTAATAATGCAATAATGGATTTTCAATAATGTTTTAATAATTTTACAAATAGATTGGAAATAAAGGATACGTTTCCATGTTTAATCGCTGCTATCCATCGATTAGGAAGTAAAATGGAATGGATTTTGCTCATCAGGTGTAGCTGCTTCATGGTGCAGAACCATTTATCACCAATGTGGACAGAAGCAGCTCCTGATTTTCCATCCATTCATTCTAACAGATGGAAAACTGTGAGCAGCTTGTGCCTAAGTTTGTGATAAGTGCTATTTCTCCCCATGCTCTTCGGTCTCGGTGCTGGGGAAGAAAATCCTCATCCTAATATGTTGTGTTTTTTTAAAATAATATTACTGTACCGACAGTTCTATCATTTGGTTATTGACTCCACAGCCTGTCAAAAGAAATGAAAGCCAGGTAGATTTTGAATTTCCCAACCAAATGTACAGTCGGCATTGTAGATTCTGTTGCAGAAGCTGCTCTGTATTCATTTGCAGTGTTTTAAACGTAAATTGAAATTGGGGTTTCCACTGCAATGGGGGAATGATTCTCGGCATTGATTTTGTCCCACTTTGGGAATCCAATACGAAAGCAAAGTGTTGCGGATGTTGGAAATCTGAAATGAGATCAGAAAGTGCTTGAAGTATTCAGCGGGTCAGGCTGCAAGAGTGCAGAGACGGGAACAAAGTTGATGGGCTGGATTTTCACCCATGCCTTCAGGACCCTACCACCATGGCCAATTGGAGCTCAGAAGCCGGCACTCTTTGGCAAACGGTCACCCACCTATGCTTTGCCCTAAATGAGCCAATTAGTGGCCTGAGAGCGTACTGGGAAGTCTAATTAACTATGTCGTGTGGACTTAGGAAGCTGGGAAGGCCAACAGGATGCCCTCCAACAATGAAGAGGCAGCAGGCTCCCTTTCAGGTAAGAGAGAGAGAAGGTGCAAAAAAAGGTGGAGCAAAAATTGAGGGGTTTGTTAGATTGGGGTCTAATAGATGATCTGCTCCGTCAGATTATCATCCATAATGAGAAGGCAAAAAAATCCAGCAAAGTCCACTGCAAATGAAGGAATGCATCAATTGTTTAAGGAAGTGCATGAAATGTTGATGTACAGTGCTTCTTATGCCAAGGTAGTCTAGTCCCTTCAAACTGGACTAAGATGCAAAGATTAAAAAGTACTACAACTACATTTGTTTTGATCTTTTCATGCCCAGTTAAGGCATGTCCTCTGCTCAAACAGAAGCTCCTGGAACTGTCTTTTATTTGTTAAAATGGACACTAAAGATGGCTGCCAAGAAGTCAGGTGACCTTTGTGCTTATTGAGCACAGACTATCAAGCTTCCGAAAAGTTATAATTCAATCACAATGGTGAGGGATCTCCCCTGGAATGAACACATGACAAATGTTACCAATGGAATTCATGCCTGTCTTTGATTGAAGTTTATTCAAAATACTGAGTCAGTGGACTCCTAAAATCTATAGCTCTAGCTTTGCAATTTAACAAAAGTAAGTCAATGGACCCAGTTATGCACAAGTGTGAAAGACAACAATCCATCTCCTTTTGAGCAGTCAAGACTTTGAACTTCCAAACCAATCTGGTCGGATGATGCAAGTATTAATCATGTGATTAAAACTGGCTGGAGATGATGAGTTTTATCCAAAAAGTTCGAGAGACCAGGTCAATCTGCAGGAAAATATCGAAGAGTCGACTGCTGAAAAGGTAGTGTCATGTTTGGCTTTTTAGAACGATCAGTTATCAGCCAGTCTGAAAACCACACCCTGGAATGAGCTGCAACTCATCAAGCAACCAAAGCACTCAACTTGCTCCAATTTCAAATTTCACCTGAGAGCTAACAACCTAGATATTTGACTCCAACAAACCTTCCAACCTGCTGTGAACTAATTGCTTTGCAAGACCTTGACTTCAATCTTAAATCACCAAAACCATTCAGGAAACAACAGGCCTGCCATGTGGCATACCAGAAATAATAGTATGTCAGTTGGGTAGCAGGGTAGCATGGTGGTTAGCATAAATGCTTCACAGCTCCAGGGTCCCAGGTTCGATTCCCAGCTGGGTCACTGTCTGTGCGGAGTCTGCATGTCCTCCCCCTGTGTGCGTGGGTTTCCTCCGGGTGCTCCGGTTTCCTCCCACAGTCCAAAGATGTGCGGGTTAGGTGGATTGGCCATGCTAAATTGCCCGTAGTGTCCTAATAAAAGTAAGGTTAAGGGGGGGGTTGTTGGGCTACGGGTACATGGGTTTGAGAAGGGTGATCATGGCTCGGCACAACATTGAGGGCCGAAGGGCCTGTTCTGTGCTGTACTGTTCTATGTTTCTAGTTGAAATCTGTACAGGCAGTATCTTTATCTCATCCAATATGTATCCGTGTGTATGACTAATTATGTGTGTGTGTGACAGTGTGAGTGTTTGTGTGTGGCTGAGTAAGTGAGATTAATTTGAGGTAAGAATGTGAGAATAAAAACCTTCTTTATTTTAAACCCACAAAAGCTTGTTGCTAATTATTTAATTGGAATGCACACTCCAACAATAAGAAAAGACACACACCTTTCCAAACAAAGCTACGTAAGAGAGCACATGCATTCTGTTGTGACAAATTTCTGTCTGTAATTACTTTCAAGTAATGTTCTCCTACTGCAGTCATTGTAGATGCGCTGACATAAAAGTGAAGCCTTCAGCAAAATGACCAGTGATGTATTAAAGTTGAACTTTCCCAATAGATCGTTCCTTTCCTATCTTAAACCTCCTGTTCTCCCAACATCATGAGAGTGAAGGAAAATCACTCAATGCTGAATATATTAGAAAATAACACTTGACGCATAGGAACGTTGTATTCTCTGACAAAATATAATTAATAATACAAAGGCAATATACACCAAGGCATTTTTCATAAATATTAATTCAGACAGTGAGATAATTAAATGAATAAATTAATTCAAACTTGGCCAAACACAATGTTTCACAAGTTGTACAACAAAGAAGCTGGCAAAAGTGTTTTTCTCCTCATCTGACCATGATTATCATCATTTACATGACCTTATTGGTAATTAGGAAAAGAAGAGAAAAAAGCTTTAACAACTCTGTAATTATCGTACGAACGTTTTCTGACAGGCAGGAAAATGCCCGTGTGTATGAAAAATTATACCAATTAAATTGGACCCATGCTTTAGGCATTATGGCAGTAATCTATGAAAAGCTGATGTCACCTATTGTCATTCAGCGTATCTGTTTAATTAGATATCAGAGATTCTCAGCAAAATCGGTATAGTTCTTTCCTATTTTGACTTCTAAAAAACTGTGGGCTTCAGCACAATACTGAAGTGCGATACAAGTAGCTCATCACAAGCTTGACAGTGTCTGTTTTGAATCTACTTCATAAGGGCAGCACAGTGGCGCAGTGGTTAGCACTGCTGCCTCACAGGCTTCGATCCCGGCCCCGGGTCACTGTCCGTGTGGAGTTTGCACATTCTCGCTGTACCTGAGTGGGTCTCACCCCCACTCCCAAAACATTGTGCAGTGTAGGTGGATTGGCCACACTAAATTGCCCCTTGATTGGAAAAAAATAATTGATACTCTAAATAAATTTTTAAAAAAGAATCTACTTCATAGAATTCCACAGTGCAGAAGGAGGCCATTCGGCCCATCTACTCTGCACCGACCATTCAAAAGACCACATAACCTGGGCCCAAACTCCCGCCCTATCCCTGTAACCTCACTTCATCTTTGAACACTTAGGGGCAACTTAACACAGCCAATCCACCTAACCGGCACATCTTTGGACTGTGGGAGGAAACCGGAGCACCCGGAGGAAACCCACGCAGACATAGAGAGAAAGTGCAAACTCCACACAGTCACTCAAGGTCGAAATCGCACCCGGGTCCTTGGTGCTGTGAGGCAGCCGTGCTAACCACTGCGCCACCGTGTAGCCCCATACCTGGCTATTGCAAGTGAAGTATAAATTCATGGTATGCCCCTTCACACTATTTCTGATTTTGTCCCTAAGGGTTTCAACTGAAAAAGAATGAAAAAAGTGAAAATACAATTTCACTGTTGTTTTGCGGAAAGCCACGCCTCCCTGTGGCGTGCTTCTCGGTGTCGGGAGGAGTCCCGCCATTGGCTGGCGGTGAGATCTTCTGGCCCGGCCATTGTCAGTGGGATTTCCCAGTGAATCCACCCCATGCCACTGGAAAACACGTGGCGGAGGTGCGCCAGCGTAAATATCCAGAAGAGCTCGTCCTATGGTTATGCCCTAGCAGCGCCAACTCCTTCATTTTACCGATTTCAGAGAACACTGGTGGATGGCCACCTTTGAAGATGTCGCACACCCGTGAGATTAAAAAGATAAGATAGAGGCTAAGCTTGGACTTTAAAACTCTTGTAGATTGTAAGAAGCAAAGGAAAACTGAATGGGGTACGTTGAGGAGCAGCATGGTGGCGCAGTAGTTAGCACTGCTGCCTCACATCGCCGAGTTCCCAGGTTCGATCCCGGCTCTGGGTCACTGTCCGTGTGGAGTTTGCATATTCTCCCCGTGTTTGTGTGGGTTTCGCCCCCACAGCCCAAAGATGTGCAGAGTAGGTGGATTGGCCACGCTGAGTTGCCCCTTAATTGGAAAAAAGAATATGGTAGATTGTGACTTTGTTTTATAGTGAAAAATGGGGGATGGCAAATCTGCAGTCCGCCTGTATTTAATGGCTCCCGATTGTTGAAGTCAATAGAAATAGCTCACTTCACCCATTTTACTGATTAACGGATGAAGATTTATTGACTTGAATGTTTGGGCTGAATTTATAGGCACCGATAGAGACGGGCTGATGTAAAAATTCAAGCTGTCAGCTGACATGACAATTTCCTGGCTCCGTCCTGGGCTATTTTCCCAGAGGCAGACTACGGTGAACAGAAAAGTGGTGGCCAGATACTTGGTATTAAAATCCTCGAAGGTTCTTGGTATTAAAATCCTAGATTTATATTTTGAAGGGTTTTGTACCAAAAAAAGACATTTACATTTAGATAAAAACCTATCTGCCAGAACTGTTTCAGTGCACCTCACATAGAATGAATTATTTCCACGTTTCATCACTTGCTCTAGTTCTCTCAAATGCCTTGGCCAATATTCCACCCTCAGCTCGCACCACTAGCAACAGATTATCATTTGGAAGCTTGTGAATTTGTCTGCACAGCAGCTGTGACCACTCAAGTAAACCACTTAAGTTATCAGGCTTTGGGCACCTTGGGGATGTGATATGTTGTAATGTTGATGCAGGCTCTCGTTTTTCTTTAACTATTATTACATAGGTAAATGTAACTAGCAATTGGCATACAAGTCAGAGCCCACAGCCACCAAGGAGATCAACAATCCAATTTTGATGGTGCTTGTTGAAAGAGGAGTGTTGGCTAGGGCACCAGGAGAATGCCTTTCTTTGGAAAAGACTGATGTCTGAGGCATGACCTGATAGAGGTCTTTAAGATTACGAAAGGGTTTGATTGGGTGGACATACTGATGTTTCCGATTGCAGGCGAAAGCAGAACTAGGACCATAAATATATATGGTCATGCATAAATCCAACAGGGAATTGAGGAGAAATTCCTTTGCGAAAGAGTAGTAAGGATGTGGGAGGTCTTCCCTCCCTCTGGAATAGAAGCTCCAGGTTTGAGGCCCACTTCAGGAATTCATGACAATGGACATTGCCAAACAGGTTGACTATCAGCTTGTACATTCTTCCAATACACCTGATAGTAGGTGGTAAGTGGGAGAGTTTTCCAGTCAGCCATAGTACAGAAGGCAATGGCAAACCTATACAATATTTTACCAAGCATAATCATGAACCAATCTAATGGAAGCCCATGCTTGCCAATGCCTTATATGGTTCCCGAAGGAGGAGGAGTAGGAATGTAGAACTTACTGCCACAAATAATAGTTGAGGTGAATAGAATAAATATGTTTAAAGATGAGCTAGATAAGCATATGAGAAGGATATAGAAGGATATGTTGTTGATGCTCGATGATGAAGAGTAGTAAAACGTTATTGTGGAGCAGAAATATTGGCATGAACTTGTTGGGCCAAATAACCTATTTCTGTGTCTGTAAATCTGACACCTTTTCTAAGAATTGTGCTGGATGATATTTTAATGCTCATCTGAATTACCTGAACGGGTTAAACATTTTCTCCCGAGGCTGAAACCTCCACGCACTACTCCATGTAGTGTTGCCAAGTGCATGAGGCTCAAAACCCCGGTCTGCTGACCCAGAAATAGGGTGGCTCCTGATTGAGGCAGACTGATGCTTCTACGTGGATATATGGTCCTGATCAGATATTGGTAAATTATATTTCGATGTGAAGCTAACAAAGACTGCAGTGAATGTTAGCTACTTTCTGTTTGTTGCCATTGAAAATAACTTTGCTGCAACTTTGGGTGATGAAATCCAATTTCTTCTTACATAACTTTACCCTGCAAATAACTCTATACCTGATTACAATGCTGTTAGTAAAGAAGGAATGTGTATGAATGCCCACGCTGGGAGATTCTCTTTCAGCAGCACAAAATTCAACCAATAAAAACTGCCTTCACGTAATATCGAATGCTGTAAAATATTGAGTGAAGTGGAATCATTTTAGAATTTTGTGGCTACCCAGCGAATCAAGGATATTGCAGGAAAGTGGACTTGACGTAGCGTTCTATGATCTTGTTGAATGGTGGAACAGGCTCGAGGTGCCAAATGGCCTGTTCCTGCTCCTATTTCGTTAATAAACAAATGAAATATCCCCATCTCACCTCATTAGAGTTAAAAACAATTGGGTAGCTAACAATTCCAAGCCTGAAAGAGCTTGCCGGTACATGGCACTATGCACATACCTGGCTGTTTTTGGAACTTCCATTCTAGATAGTTGCAGCGCATGTTTAATGATTCAGAGTTTAAAATCTGTGAAACCACTTACTTTCATCAGTTTTTCTACCCTTTTATAAAAAGCATGCCAGGAAATGTGGCACTCCAGCGCAGTCCTGAGGGAGTGCTGCACTGTCAGAAGTGCTGTCTTTTGGAGCTGGTGTTCAGCTGAGGCCCCATCTTCCCTCGCTGGTAGACATAAAGGGGGCGATTCTCCGAGCCCCATGCCGGGCTGGAGAATCGGCGCAACCGCGCCATGATACCACGATGCCGGCGTGCGATTCTCCGAGGTGAGTAGAATTGGAACCAGTTGCGCTGGCGTGTTTGGCACAGTGCCGGCCGCGGCCGCTGGAATCGGTGGGGCCGCCGATTCTCCGGCCCGGATGAGCCAAGCAGCCGCGCGGTACGCAGAGTCCCGCCGCCGCCGATTACCCCTGTTCTCTGCCGGCGGGAACTGGTCGGGTGCAGCCTGTGGGGGGGGTAGGGGAGCTCCTTCACCGAGGGGGCCTCCGATGGGGTCTGGCCTGCAATCGGAGCCCACCAATCGGCGGGCTGGCCTCCCCCACCCCCCACCCCCCCGGGCCTACTTCCCTGTGCGGCCAGCCCCTGAACACCGACGCCATGTTAGGTCGGGGCCGGCACACTAAAAAAGTCCCCCGCGCATGCGCAGGTTAGCGCGGCCCAACTGCGCATGCACGGGTTGGCGCGGTGCCCATTTGGCGTCGGGGAGGGAGGCTGGAGTGGCGTTAACCGCTCCAGCGCCATGCTGGCCCCCTGTGTGGGACAGAATAGGTCATACCCAGACCCGGTTCACGCCGTCGTGAAACGCGATGGCGTTCATGATGGCGTGAACGCTTGGGCTCCATTTGGGAGAATCGCCCCCTAAAGATCCCATGACATGATTTCAAAGATGTTGCCCTCAAAAATCCCGTCCAATATTTATCCCTCAATCAATGTCACATTAAATAATTTATCAGCTCGTTACCACATTGCTATTTGTGGGAGCTTTCTGAGTGCAAATTGGCTACCGCATTTCCTGCATTGTAACAAAAATTTATTTTGGAATATTTTGTTTGCCCTGTGTCCCCCTTTTTATCCTCATCCTCTACCTGCTTAGATCTACAGTCTTCTGGTTAGCAGCTACAGTATTACTGCACCCTTTCGGAATTCTGTTAAACCACAGACTTTAGCTAGAGTTGGATCACCCCTTTCCTGATGGACCAAGCCAAGATGTCCCCTTTAGGTTCTGCCACAGAACAGTACACTTAACTATACTTCATTGGCTGTACGCACTTTGGGACAACCTAGTATAATGAAAAGTGCTGTATAAATGTAAGTATTTCTTCCTTGGGCGGGATTTTCTACTCTCCTGCGGTGGTGTGTTTGGCCTCCGGCTGGATCTTCTGGTCCAGCTGATGTCAGCAGCATTTTGCGTGGCTGGCCCGTCCCATCACCAAAGAACCCGCTGCAGAGGGTCACCTTTGGCGCGACTGGACGATCCTGCCGGTGTGAAGGGCCAGAAAATGATGCCTTTTATTTCTTACCCTCGTCAGTTATAATTCCTCAATTTACTTCATCATCTCTCCTACTCCTTTCAATCTTGATGGTGTCTTAATGTGGACCTCTCCCTATGTTTTCTCGTGTAGACAAAGCCCAAATAAGAAACAGGGGCTGGATTCTCCCAAGAATGGGACTATGTCCTCACGCCGGCTTAAAAACGCTGGCGTAATAAGCTAATTCATTCCCCTTCAGGGGGCTAGCAGGGACCCGGAGTGATTCACACAGGTTTAGCTGCGGATACAGGCCCCCGCACTTCCGGTTTCGAGACCGTGTATGCAGACGGCAGCAGCCGCACCGAGCGCCATGGCGAACGCGGACTGTGGAGGCAGCTCTGAAAAGTAGACCCCCGCGATCGGCCACACACCCTGGCATCGGACCTGCCCGATCTGTGCCCCGGCCACCCGTTAGGCCCCTCCGCGTGCCCGATCCCCCTGCTCCCCACCAAGGCGGTCACGGACTGAAGCCGCAGCCGCCATGCAAGGTTCCCGAACGGAAACAGGTGGTTAGAACCACGCCGTCGGGAACTCAGCTGGCTGGGAGAGGAGGATCGCTGGGCATGCCTCTGGCAATGCCCCCCCCAACCGCGCGGAGTACTCCCCGATCACGCCGATTCTCAGGTCCCGGAGAATGGCCGGACCGGTGCTGGGCCCGATTCCAGCGTGAAACATGATTCTCCACCCCCTTGCCAAACACGATTTCGGCGCGGGGCTGCGGAGAATCCACCCCCAGATTTGCTCCCTAAATGGTAATTGTGTTGCAAAATGTCCCAATAGACAGACATTTACATCAAACATTTAATACTTTCTTCTTTAAAGATAAAGCAGCTGAATTCCAAACAAAAGTTTTTTTAAAAAAAGAGTGTGCAAGTAAAAGTTGTGATTCATAAGACTTAGCCTCTTGGCTTCACTTAAAGTTCACATTTCACTGCAATGTTAAATGATAAAACCTTCAGAGTGAAGGATTTCCACATTTAAAACTAACAAAGCGGGTAATGACATCATGGCCTGAATTTTCACCATGGCAGAGACTTTTTGGTTATGGAACTTGCTATTTCCATGGGAGTGTGGGCGTGGCAGCACAGGACTGGAGTCAAGCCACGGTTTATGCATTTACAGGCAAAACTGGCCATTTAAACTAACAATTTCCTCCACTGAAGTAAGATTTTGGGAGCTGAAGAGTATAAAACTCCGTGTGAGCGGATTATACCAGGTAAGATCTGAACTTGGTAGTTTCGTTACAGTAACCGGTGTACCCCTTTGGAGAGATGAGGTGCCCCTTAGGGTGCGGTACCAGGACACTTTTGGGAGAAGTATGGCACTTTTTGGGCTTGATAAGACACCCTTTTGGGTAGGCAAAGCATTCTTTGAGAAAGGTAAGGCACACTTTAGGAGAGGTCAGCAACCTTTTAGGGGAGATAAGGCTCTCTTTGGGATTGTAAAAAGCAGGCATGATTGTATTGAACAAGTGCATGATATAATTTTGACTGTCAAAGCTGTCAAAAATCTGTAAGGCTGTCAAAACACATTGGAATTATCAACGCTGTCAAGGGATTTAACTCTTCTGGGGGTGTTTTTAATTGCGAAAAATATCAATGCTTGATATTTCATTCCATCTGTTAATGCAGGGTCACCATTGTACGATTTTTGCATTTTGACTGATTTTATAACCCAACATTATCACAGTGGGGTGCCTATTAAGTGAGCAATTTGAATGGCCAATCCAAGTGGTTATAGAACAAAATGTTTGTTTTCATAAGAGATTAGTTGAAGGAATTTCCATGTATTTAAAATATTTTTTTAAGTCAATTAGAATTTTTTTTAAATAGTGACATCATCAATAGGCGCATAGCTTTTATTATATGTCAGAATTGCTCCTGAGGTTTTCCAATGGTCGATATCTGGTGGATTGGCAAGGAGGGATAAGGGAGCGTGTTGGGTGGGGGACATGGGATTGCATTTCTTGGCACTAAGTGGGATAAGGGCCATGGTGGCAAATTGACATCGCGGTTATGAGGGTCCATGGGAGAGGGGCATCGGGGGTCTGTTGAGCCTTGGGACAATTGGAAGGGCCTAGGGTGTATGCAAGGCCATGGGGGGTGTTGGTGGGGCATCAGGGGCATGAAATGCCATGGGGGTTGGGTAGAGGGGAACAGATGGCATAGGGAGTATGAGGCAGCATAGGGGTGGGAGGTGGCATATGTTGGCATGGATGGGGCATGGGAGGAATGGGAGTCTGAGGAAGAAAGGTTGGTAGGCTGGTTCTTGTTTCATTCAATTTTTAAAAAAATATGTGGGAAAAGCTATGTGGGAAACCTGGCAGCTTTAGATGTGTGGGCTGGTCTCGGGCAAGGGGGAAAAGAACGTTCTTTCCTTCGCATGTCTCCTGGATGCGACTAAGGCACCCCCTGCCCACCCCATTTAATCTTCACCCGGGCTCTTAAACCTGGTCATCCCTTTCACCCCTTTCACTGAGACAACACTGGGCATATCTGGGTACCCAGTCCCAGTAGTGGTCACCACTCCTGGCTGGCGGAACTGCGTCTACAGATTTTTTAGCTTTTCAATTGTATGGCAGTTCTTTAAAATGGAACTTCCTCCCAAGGAAGTGGCGGATGTCTTTCCTTCAAGCAATTAATGGTGCTCCCATCTTGAAATCGCTTTAGTGCAGCTGTTGAGATTGTGGGTGGGCTACTTAGCTGGGCGGGGGTCTGCAGCGCTGCATGAAATGCAGCCCACTGACTCTGTTTCTGTCTCCTCATATGCCTCTTGTCTTTCCAATATTTTCCGTTGCTATAGTTTAGAACTGTCAATTTCTGCTGAAAACGGCTAACAGAGTCTATTGCAATAACGCATTACAGTGAAATCTGTTCACTCAGTGGAATCTATTTAAACAGAGTTTCTACAAACTGCAACATAACTAAAAGCTGAAATTACAGAAACATCTCTGTTCGAAGCAGTTTTCTTTCTTCAGCAAAATAAGTGAGTGGGGGATATTTACTTCATAAAATTGTATATATAAAAGTAGCCCCAGTCACCTACTGCAATGCAGTCTGCAGTGGTGATTAAAGGGTGATTTACCCGACCGCCTCCTTTATGGCTGGGACTTCTGATTTTGTCCTTTATTCTTTGATGTGATGTAGGTGTCTGCTATGGAGGGGAAGTGGTTTAATTTCAACAGCTCTGCTTTCTCCTCTCACCATTCATTAAGAAACAGAAAGTTGCTTTGATTTTGGTTTCGTCCTTTATAAGCGGTGACATACTTCCCAACCCCTCAGTTTGTGTGTGCTCCAATGTCTGTTGTGGCAAACTTGAAATGGGTAAGCTTAGAGGGTTAGTTGCATATGCTCAAATTAGGTGGGCGGGATGGGTGTCACCCATGGTGCATTCATAAAGTAACAGAGGGATAGAGAAAAAAGATTTACGGCGCAAAGACCACAGGGCAAAACATGACTCACACATTGCCATTTTGACTTTGATAAATGGTATATATTGTTTTTTTCTGGGTTCCTGAGATTGTTCACATATTAACCATTAAGAATTGCAACGGAAGGTTGCATGGCCCTTTGTCCTAACAGTCTAGATTACTCTGGTGGCCAGGCCTGGCTTATGAAATGTAGATGACCCCTGTATAATTCCCTATGAATTTGGTCTCTACTGTCCACAGTGGCCAGTTCAATCTCTTCTGGAATAACAAAGAGCAAATGTGTGCCCTGCTGCTCGATTAGCTCCTATTGTTTGACGGTCACAGCTGGAGATGGCTTCAGTCATTTTAAAAACTTATTGTCAAGTTTTAACATATTAGGAAGTAGCCACAATGATATAAATATATAAAATAAATATATAGCATGAGGTCTTAGCTCTGTTACAGTGTCACTGTCACATTCTAGCCCTTTTCTAATTGCTCTTGATCTGAGTTGGTTGAGGTGCGAGGCCATTTCAGTTAAGAGTCAGTCACATTGTTGTGGGTCTTGAGTCATATGTAAGCTATACCAGGCAAGGCCGGAGACATCCTCCCATAAAAAGGTTTACAACAACTGATGACTGTCGCATGGCCACCATTGCTGAGACTAGCTTTTATATTCCAGAGTTGTCAACTGTATTTAAATTCCACCAGTTGCCGTGGTGAACCCATGTCCTCCGAGCATTAGCCTGGGCCTCTGGATTACTCGAACAGCGATGTTACCACTTCCACCGTCTCCCCAAAAGCAGCCAGAAACTAAAAATTACTGGCTTAAAACTTTGCAGCAAATCTGCTGAAAAGATGCCCAGAAATAAATAGTGTCATGTGAGAGTACCTTTAAGAAATGGGTGTTTATAAATGGGTGTGCATATAAATATCTGTAGAGAGAGCACCTTTAAGAAATGGGTGTTTAAGAAATGTACCTTTAAGAAATGGGTGTTTATCAGTGATGTCAGAGTGTGGGTGGAGCTGGGCTCTCTGTCAGCTTTTTACTTTTGTTTTAGGCTGTTTGCTGCAGGGTGTGTTTTAGTTTTGTTTTCCGTGTTGGAGCTGAAGCCAGACAGAGCAGGTGCGCGATTGATCTCTTGATCATTTGGTGAATTCAGAATTATAAATGTTCTCAGTAGTGAATGTAAACCTAATGTGCTTCTGTTAAAAGGTGTTTCTTTTGTCTTCTGGATGTTGTTTGGAGAGTTATTAAGGATTACTTGGTGTTGTATTCTTTGGGGGTTGTATTTGAATTGATGGTTGCTAAGATGTTTACTGTATGTTTTAAAAAGGTTAACTTGAGTTCATAGAATAAACATTGTTTTTCTTTAAAAAATACTTTTCCATTTTGCTGTACCACACCTGTAGAGTGGGCCATGTGCTCCCAAAAGCATAATCTATTAAAAGTTGTGGATGGGGTGAACTCCATGATACACTTTGGCGTTCTCTAAACCCTGGCCCGTAACAATAGCAGTCACACAAAATGTTATGTGAGCAATGAAACTGTGAGGTAAGAATTCTGAATCAATGTGTTTAAAATTCCATACACTGATACAGCAGAAATACCCCAGCCGGGTGGGAGATGGGTGCTCTGTGTGGCATGTAATGTGAAGAAAATGATATAAATCCCTTCATAATATTAGGAGACACCTATGATCCCAGAATTTAATCAGAAGCCTTTTGAAGCAGAAATGGTTAGGTTACATAACATAAGAGGCATCAGGAATGATATTTCCCTCAATTAAGAGATATTGAGCTGATTCACTGAACATAATAGAGCCAGTGTTTCAAACTGAAATGATGGAATTGAATTGATGAGGGCAGATTGCAGCAAATCTTTCACGTTGGTAAGTAACCTGTAAGTAACTGACCTAAAGTTTAAGGTAGGTGTCTTTTGTATTTTGGCTGATGAAGAACAATTGGAGTTCTGGGAAGCACAGGACCTGGATTCTGGGTCCCAAAATAACACACACCCGGGCTGGGCCCGGGCACTGGGGTCATTTGCAGGTTCTAGCCCCAAACATCGATTTTCAACAGGCTGGTCCAATAGAGGCCAGAGTGCACACTTGCCATCCAGTTAAAGATGGTGGACAGGCTCCCGACAATGGAAAGCCTGTCGGAGGCCCTCCAGCACTGAAAGATGGGCAGCCCCGCTGTCACAGGTGGTGCTTCTGTTGCATGTAAGGGAGAGAGAGTGAGTTTTACTGAATCATAGAATACTCCAGCGCAGAAGAGGATCTTCGGCCCATTGAGTCTGCACCGAGTGATGAAAAACACCTGACCTGCCTACCTAATCTCATTTTATAGCACTTGGCCCACAGCCTTGAATGTTATGATGCACCAAGTACTCATCCAGGTACTTTGTAAAGGATGTGAGGCAACCCGCCTCTACCACTCTGCCAGACAGTGCATTCCAGACCGTCACCACCCTCTGGGTAAAAAGGTTTTTCCTCAAATCCCCCCTGAACCTCCTGTCCTCACTTTGAACTTGTGTCCCCTCATAATGGGACCTTCAACTAAGGAGAAGAGCTGCTCCCTACCTACCCTATCCATGCTCCTCAGAATCGTGTACACCTAGATCAGGTCTCCCCTGTCTTCTCTGCTCCAGCGAAAACAACCCAAGCCTATACAACCTCTTTCCTACAATGTAGTGACCAGAATTGCACACAGTGCTCCAGCTGTGACCTCACCAATGTTTTGCACAACTCCAACATGACCTCCCTGCTTTTGTAATCTGTGCCACCATTGATAAAGGCAAATGTCCCTTTTTCAGCACCCTAATAGAATGTGGGACCTTGTCAAAGGCTTTGCTGAAATCCCTTTGTGCCTCGGAACTTCCCAGTGTCAGGCCATTCATTGAATATTTCCTTGTCACATTACTCCTTCCAAAGTGATTCACCTCACACTTTTCAGGGTTCAATGTGCTGCCACTTTTCTGCCCATTTGTTCAACCCGTCTAAATCTTTCTGTAACCCAAAACACTCAACCTCACTGTTAACCACCTGGCAAATCTTTGTGTTTTCCGCAAACTTACCAATCCTACCCCCCACATTGTCATCAATGTTTTTCATATTAATGACAAACAATAGGGGACCCAGCACAGATCCCTATGGTACTCCACTGGACACTGGTTTCCAGTCACCAAAGCAGTCGTCTGTCATCACCTCTGCCTCCTACAGCTAAGCCAATTTTGAATCCACTTTATCAAGTTAGTCTGCATCCCATGTGCATTTGCCTTTCTTTTATAAGTCTCCCACTGCTCTACCCTCATCTACACACCTGGTCACATGCACAAAAAAATTAAAACAAATTTGTACGGCATGACCTCCCTCTGACAATCCATGCTGACTATTCCTGATCAAACCTTGCCTCGCCAAGTGGAGTTAGATTCTCTCCTTCTGAATTTTCTTCAGTAGTTTCCCTACCACTGACTTGAGACTCCCTAGTCTGTAGTCTGACTTATCTCCACAACCTTTCTTAAATAGCGAGACAACATTAGCTGTTTTCCAGTCCTCTGGCACCTCCCCCATGGTCAGAGAGGAATTAAAATGTGGGTCAGAGCCTCTGAAATCTCCTCCCTCACTTCCCACAGAAGCCTGGGACGCAATTCATCTGGACCTGGAGATTTGTCCACTTTGAAGCCTGTCATCATCTCCAATACCTTGTCACTCCCTGTGACAATTTGCTCAAGAATCTCACAGTCTCTCTCCCTGAGTGCCATATCTACCTCCTCAAGTTGGAGAAGCTCTCTCAACACCTTTCAGTAGTTCCGAAATTGAAGCTGGTCAAGATACCACTGTGGAGGGGAACCCTTGCAAAGAGGGGGCCTGTGGTTGAAGCTGTGACTATTTATCAGCCATGGAGATTAGTGGAGGAGGATAGGGGTTTAAACATGCCATTTGGTCTGCCTTTGAGAGGCTGTCGACTTTCAACTGCCACGTTCTGCAGACCCAGTAATGGGAGGTGAGCTGTAATAGGTACTTCACTAGGCCTAATTGGTTACCTGCACCTTGTGGCCAATTAACTCATCACAAAAGTTGTACGTTCTAAAATGGCAGGTGGATGCCAGCAAACCAGCTCGTGGCGGTGGCAGGAAACTGTGGGCCCGCTCACCTCTGTTGCTGCCCCCATTGGGCTTTGAGAATTAATTCCCAGGTGTCCAAATATACTGAACTGAAAGACGTGAGTAAAATTCCAGAAATCAGGAATCCACATATGTTCCTTTCTTCAGTATCTTAACCCGTGAAGTCACAGGGGATCAGAGGTGAGGTGGTAAGATGGATACAGAACTGGCTCGGTCACAGAAGGCAAAGGGTAGCAGTGGAAGGGTGTTTTTCTGAATGGAAGGTTGTGACTTGTGGTGTTCCACAGGGAGCTGTGCTGGGGCCTATGTTGTTTATCGCAAACATGAACGACTTGGAGGAAAATGTAACTGGTCTGAATAGTACGTTTGCGGATGACACCAAGGTTGGTGGAGTGGCAGATAGTGTTGAGGATTGTCAGAAGATACAGCAGGACATAGATAGGTTGGAGACTTGGGCAGAGAAATGGCAAATGGAGTTTAATTCGGACAAGTGTGAGGTAATGCATTTTGGTAGGTCTAACACAGGGGAAATATACCGTAAATGGAAAACTCTTACGAACATAGAAAGTTAGAGAGATCTGGGCGTGCAGGTCCACAGATCATTGAAGGTGACAACCCAAGTGGGTAAGGTAGTCAAGAAAGCATATAGAATGCTTGTCGTCATTGAATGGGGCATCGAGTATAAAAACTGGCAAGTCATGCCACAGTTCTATCGAACCTTGGTAAGGCCGTACTTGGAATACTGTGCACAATTCTGGTCACCACACTACCAGAAGGATTTGGAGGCTTTGTAGAGGGTGCAGAGGAGGTTTACCAGGATGTTGCAGGTCTGGAGGCTGTTAGCTATGTGGAAAAGCTGAATAGACTCGGACTGTTTTCATTAGAAAGACAGAGGTTGAGGGGTGACCTGATAAAGGTCTACAAGATTGTGAGGGGCATGGATAGAGTGGATGGGCAGGCACTATTTCCCAGGATAGATGGGTCAGTCACCAGGGGGGCACAGGGCAAAGTTTGGAGGAGATATGCAAGGCAGGTTTTTATGCAGCGGGTGGTGAGTGCCTGGTACACGTTGCCAGGGGATGTTGTGGAAGCAGATACATTAACGGCGTTCAAAAGGCATCTTGACAAACACATGGGTAGGATGGGTATAGAGGGATACGGCACAAGGAAGTGCTGAGGGTTTTAGCAAAGGTTGGTATCATGACCAGTACAGGCTTGGAGATCCGGAAGGCCTCTTCCTCTGCCGTATTGTTCTTTGTTCTTTGTTGTTCGTGAGATGTAGGTCAGGATCCACATTCTATTGAACCTGCTGCATTAAGCATTTATTGGATTGTGTAGAGTTTGATTTCAAGGTTCAAAAATTGATCACATTCGACAGCATTTCTGTGTTCTTGGGCAATATCTCAGCTTAGGTCCTCAAAGACAGTCAGGTACGATAATTAATTTAAGAATTCTAGGCTTATTAACAAAATCCTGGAGCTGCTGTTAAATTCTTGTTTAGTGGGTTGTTTAAGTTTGCCAACTGTCTGATGTTTAATGCTCTCTTCTCACATTCCATCATGCCTACTTTAATAAAAATTGTTTAAGGTACACAGTTTTGGAAAGTAATCAGAAATAATATTCACATTTCCTTTGCTTGCTTTTGCTTCAAGGCTCAATGTTGGTCTGAGATAAAGTGTTATTCTGAAGTGGCAAATTGAGGTATGCATCTTCGTGACTTTCAGCTATTCTCACTCGATCTTCCAAACACTATCTGTACATGTCCAGACATGGAGCAGTGCACATTACATTTTGCCTTTTCACTTCTGACATTTTTTTAATGTTCAGTTTCAAATTGGCCAGGTAAGCCTTAACTCCCTATGGCCCTAGTGGGTCTGCTCGCTGTGTAGACAAGACAACTTGTGGCGTGTCCAACTGCTGATTACACCACATGTGTCCACATATAATCTTCCTTGACTATAAAGGTAGTGAAATAAATATTCTATTAAATTGTGACTTTGTCAATTAACAACCAAACAAATTCCTTCGATAGTAAATAGATATTGCAAAGTGCAGTGTTACACTGTAGTATGAGTACTAGTAGATTTAACCAGTCATTCTATTAAAAGGTTTTAAAATAGTGGCCCAGATTTTGCAGTGGTAATGACAGCAAACCTGTCAGTCAATGGGCGCGATTTAGTGGACCGAATTTAAAGTCCATTGTCGGGCGCATTCAGCAGGATGTTTTTCGCTGTCTGCAGTGCCCATAAATATCCCGTTATCCAATGTCTTTTTTCCTTTTTGTTTGGCCTCGGAGAGTTTGTCTCCACCGATGCCGCACTTAGGGGGTGCCCCCTCCCCCTTCAAAGCCCCCAACCTTGGGGAGGCCCCCATAAACACCCCTCACACCCCTTGTACTTTGCAAGGTCCCCGGGACCCGATCCCTGGCAGTACCAGCCTGGCACCCAGGAACTCTGGCATTGCCAGCCTGACACCGTGGCAATACCCCCTGGCAGTGCCACACAGGCAGGTGGCAAATTGGCAATGCCAAGGTCTCAGGGGAGTGGCAGGGTGCCATCCGGCACTACTGCAAACCACCCAGAGATCTCAATGGCCTGGAAGACGTCCCCCCCCCCCCCCGTGCTATCACGCCTGGTCTATGTTTGTGTGGACCAGTACTAAATGGCGCCCTGGCGTGGTCTCCTAGGCGCAGCTGATGGGTTCCAGACGGCGGGTGAATCTGGCGTCCGGGTATGTAAATGAGCTTCATTTAAATATTCAGATCTAAGTCTCGCCTAGCGAGAGTGCGATCTGGATCGCGCCAGGTGGAACAAGTCGGATAACTCGGGATTTCCCGGTGCGGAGCCCGATTTGGGGCTGGCCCGCAATTCACCCGTTATGCCCGGATTCACGCCAGGCGCAGCGGTTTCGCTGAATCGGGTACCACGTTTGGATAGAACCTGCCTGAAATGATGTGGGACTTCATATGTGCGAAACATCATAGAAATCCAGAGGTTGCTGGATTATTCTGTCAGTTCCTCTGTGCTTTTCTGGAGTGGGCTTGATGATCTTGCACAGCTTGTCGCACTGCAAAATCCCTTGAAAAATTAAAATTGTGTTTTTAAAAATTCTTTCATGGGGTGTGGGCAGCAAGGCCAGCATTTGTTGCCCTTCCCTAATTGCCCTTGATACGGAGTGGCTTGCCAAGCCACTTCAGAGGCAGTTGAGGCAGCCACATTACTGCGGGCCTGGATTCACATGTAGGCCAAACCAAGTAACAGATTTCCTTTCCTAAAGGACATTATTGAATCAGATGGGGTTTTACGGCAAGCATCTCAGGGCACCATCTATTCCTGAGACGAGCTTCTAATTCAAGATTTGTTTCTGGAGTTTAAATTCCACCAGCTGCCATGGTAGGATTTGAGTCCATGTCCCCTGAGCATGGGTCTAGGCCTCTGAGTTGCTATTCCATTGATATTACCAACATGTCACCACCTCCGTATGAATGAGATGTAACTGGGTTTTTAGCCCTTTAACTCACTTCATAAATACTGTTAAACAGCCTCTCTTGTCCTGAAAAGCACATTTTATGTTTGTGGAATGTCAAATTTCTCCATCATGATAAAAACAAAAAATGTGGGGAACTTATAAAAGAAAAGCTACAGAGGCTTTCAAAACCAAATGAAAGAAAGAGGAAACAATTACATTTTCTTGCGGGTGAATATTGAGCTCTGCCCAGTTTGGGAACGAAGGTGGACAGAGTTCGAAAATTACCAAGCCAGCTGGTGTGCTGCTTTTCTGGTTCTGTTTCCAACATCGGCCATTTTGGCTGATGAAGATTTGGGGCCCAGCAAGATCGTCCATCTCCAAATTAGGGTAGGGCAGACAATTAGGCTTATTATTATTTTTGCTAATGAGGCATTAAGGAGCACTGGGATTTTCCAGCTGGCCTCTAGTTTGCTGATGCAAGGGGGGACAATTTAACTAGAGGTGGGCACCCAGTGACAGGCCAGGGACCCAAGAGTGTTCAAGGCAGGCCTCTAAAGCCCTCCCTGCTTGCATGAGTTTGGGTGCAGTGAAAGTCTACTACCTTGTACAGGGAATCCCACGTTCGGCCCACCATGTCGATGTTGACCATCAAGTGCCAATCCATACTAATCCCATTTACCAACACTTGTTTCATCACCTACCATGCCTTGTCCAATTAAGTGTGTGAAAATAAGCTATATTTTCTTTTGTGTGGGGGGAGTGGGGAGGGGTGGTGTTGGGGGGGGGGGGGGGGGGGGGGGGGTGGCGGGCGTTAAGATCCAAAACACCACATGTGACAAAGTCCAGACCAATGACATGCTGAGAGACAAGGAAATATAGCCACGGTGTCACCAATTGAGAGGAATGAACTTCTCAATGAGCAACAAAATGATAGCATTAAAGCAATGACAATGCAGTAAAAACGAGTCAGATGGTAAGACACTCAGGTGTGACAAAATAATAACTGAGGAAGTGAACATAATAATCTGCCCTTTACAAATAATCCATCATTATCACAAACTATTGGTCCCATTAGACCCTTTCACCACTGGCAGTATAATGTTATAGTCAACAAAGGTCATTCTTTTACCTGTTCCTTGATAATTTTTAGATGTATTTCATAATTAAAAACAATGTGTTGCATGTAAATTTAACATTCACTTTAACATCCCTTTTTATTGCATTCTCTCAGGAAGCCAACCATTACAAACAGACAGATTTGTATTGGAACAAGAAAATTATTAATGTTTAATGATTAGCAGTCAAGATGTAAATATGTTTTGAATTTACCATGATGGGGCTGGTTTAGCACAGTGGGTTAAACAGCTGGCTTGTAATGCAGAACGAGGCCAGCAGCGCGGGTTCAATTCCCGCACCGGCCTTCCCGAACAGGCGCCGGAATGTGGCGACTAGGGGCTTGTAGTAATCCACGGGAGGCAGGAGTTCCGTCACCACACCAATATTTATTTACAATAACGATATTACAGGAGCAGCTACAAACAGTGCTTCTAGCAGTCCAGTCAACTTAAGACTGGCTCACAAAGCCTACACAGGTGCTTATATGGGGCCCCTCAATGAGCTATCATTGAGGGAGCTCATACTCCAATTGGCAAACCAATAAAGCCAATTGGTGTTCATTACAGGGCTTTTTACAGTAACTTAATTGAAGCCTACTTGTGACAATAAACGATTATTTTATTTTTATTTTTTAGTGTGACCAGGGAAAATAGTCAAGTTGAGTTTGGGTGTTCCTCTGGGCCCAGATGAAAATTATTTGGTCGATTGTCGGTCTGTTCTTGCACCCCTTCCCAACACCCACCATCCCCACCACCACCATTTCGGATATGCTCACCCCGCCTCTGGGCAGCCCATGGATAATTTTCTGCCCCGCCAATCGAGTGAGTACAAAGGAACACCCGCAGAAGAAAGGTCACCATTGAATGTTTGGACTGGTTTGGCTCTTGCAGCTCATTAGTAATATGTAAATGAGGCCTGAGGCTTTTCCTCACTGTCTTCATCACCAGCCTCCACCTTTAGAGATCATTCTCCACCATTTCCGCCAACTCCAGCATGCTGTCACCACCCAGCACATCTTCCTCTCCCCTCGCCTGTCAGCATTCCAGAGTGACTGCTCCCTCAGTGACACCCTGGTCCACTCTTCTCTCGCCACGTCACCTCAGGCGCTATTCTCCAGACACATTTCCAAGTGTGATAGCGAGCGAGAACTGCCGCGAGCCTCCTGGCCCTCGGCCCAGCTAGGCCGGCAAAGTTATTCAACGTTAATTGGTCCACTTAATGAGGCTTCTCACCACAAATGAAGGCCCGCCACCTGATATGCTGGGACCGTGCTCGCCAGCCCCCCGCCAATAAGGTCAAGCAGAACAGCATGTGCTCAGTCGACCCCAGCCAGCTCGCAATAATGCCGCCCAGGAGACTGGGGATGCAGACCTGGGGAGGCTCCTAGATGAAGTGGAGGCCAGGAGAGATATCCTGTTCACCCGAGGTCCCTGAGAGTCAGCAACAGGGCAGCCAGTGCTGCCTGGGATGAGGTGGCGGTGGCTTGTCAGCTCCAGGAGGGTGCCCAGGAGGACAGGCCTCCAAGGCCGAAAAAAGGTCTACGACCTACACCAGGCAGCACGAGTGAGCGGACATCAACGCACCCCCCCCTCCACTTAGACCTTTCCGCTCCCACATGAGCCTCCACCCCCCCCCCAATTCTCCATGTGACGTGCATCCCCCCTCTCCCTTCAACACCCCCCCCCAACTCTTACTTCACACCAGCCACCGCTGAGAGCCACGCATGTGGCTAACAATGGCCTATCTGTGTCTCCCTGGAAAAAGCTCTCCCACAATCACCTGGATAGGGCCCAGATTGATGGAGGCCTGCTGGACATAAGAATCCTGACTACCTTTGAGCAGCATGCTCTGGAGGCGACTGGAGTGGCCGAGGACAGGGTGGTCACCCACGTGAAGGTTAGCAGATGCCACAGGGGTGAGGTCCTGTCAAACATTGAGTTGTTCTTGGCTTACTGACTGATCCATCCCTTCCACTGACAACATGTCCATTCTCCCACCGATCCTGCAGCTGACGGCACCGACCCATCCTGGTTGGCCCCCTCTCCAGCCTCCCAGGAGACCAACTTGGAGGGGAGCTTTGAGGAAGACACGATCGAGGCTTCACAGCTGTCATCCCCACCCTCAGATACATGCACCTCGGTGGGAAATGTTAGTGGTCAGGCTTCTGGTGAGCACCACACCGCTGATGATGCACATCTGGTGGAGGCCAGAACTCCGAGGCAACACAGCAGTAGGAGTTCTGCTGGATCCCAGGACCCAGCTGGGTCCCACCTGATGCTGAGCCTGTGGAAGAGGCTACCCCGGAGCTGATGGAGACAATAGGGAGCAGTCAGGACATTCGGAGGGAGGTGTCAGCGACATTCCATAACTGATTGGAAGAGTCCCAGAGGCTACAGATGCAGGAGATGTCACCGGCAATGCATGGCATCGACGATAACACTGCAAGGGTGACGACCACAGTTGCAAACCTGGTGCACGGCGTCGGCACCATGAGTGAAGGGTCCAAGCCTTCATGCAGTCGGTGACGGCCAAGGCTGAGGTCTTGCAGACTCAATGGGCTGAATGGTCTCCTCCTGCACCTTGGGAATTCTATGGTCTTCGTGCTAGCCATCCCTATATCACAAGTCACCCAGCCCCACCTGGTTGTGATAGGATTTTCCTCCAGTTCTGATTGGAATGAACCAAATCCTCCGGCATGCATTACTCTTGGAATCAAATAGCTTCAATGGAATATAGAACAGTACAGCACAGTACGGGCCCTCTTCCACAAGCTCAGCGTCAGTACAGGCCCTTCGGCCCACGGTGTTGAGCCGACCATTTATCCCAATTCAAGGTCAACCTAACCTACGCCCCTTCAATTTACTGCTGTCCATGTGCCTGTCCAAGAGTCGCTTAAATGTCCCTAATGACTCTGATTCCACCACCTCTGCTGGCAGTGCATTCCACGCACCCACCACTCTCTGTGTAAAGAACCTACCTCTAGGGGGTATATCTCCCCTATACCTTCCTCCAATCACCTTAAAACTATGTCCCCTCGTCACAGCCATTTCCGCCCTGGGGAAAAGTCTCTGGCTATCCACTCTATCCATGCCTCTCATCACCTTGTACACCTCTATCAAGTCACCTCTCTTCCTTCTTCGGTCCAGTGAGAAAAGCCCTAGCTCCCTCAATCTTTCTTCATAAGATATGCCCTCCATTCCAGGCAGCATCCTGGTAAATCTCCTCTGTACTCTCTACAAAGCATCCACATCCTTCCTGTAATAAGGCGACCAGAACTGGACACAATATTCCAAGTGTGGTCCAACTTTATAAAGCTGCAGCAAAACCTCACGGCTCTTAAACTCAATCCCCCTGATAATGAAAGTGGGGTTACTGGGTTATGGGGATAGGGTGGAGGTGTTGACCTTGGGTAGGGTGCTCTTTCCAAGGGCTGGTGCAGACTCGATGGGCCGAATGGCCTCCTTCTGCACTGTAAATTCTATGTAAATTCTATGATAACCTGGGTTGCAACTTTGAGGGATCTATGCATGTGGACCCCAAGATCCCTCTGTTCCTCCACACTTCCAAGAATCCTGCCTTTAACCCTGTATTCAGCCTCAAATATTGGAGGCAGTGAGGATTAAAACCAACACCACTCTTACCGATTGAAAGTTCAGTCACACAATTAATACTATTTTAGGTTGAAACAATTAAATTCAATTACACAACTGAAGGGACACATTAAAAGACCAACGCCTTCAAGGGAAATGCATCGAACAAAAGCAAACCATGAAGGAAATTTAAAACATCAATGTGATTAACTTTTGTTTACCATCCAGCAGTGCTCCGGAGGTGACAGACTGGTACCACATACGCTTGGACAGCAGTACACCACTGAGGCAGAGCTAGATAGATTCTTTATTAACAAGGGGGTGAAAGGTTATCGGGAGAAGGAGGGAATGTGGAGTTGAGGTTGCAATCAGATCAGACATGATCTTATTGAATAGCAGAGCAGGCACGAGTGGCATACGCTTGCTCCTAATTTGTAAGTTTGTACGTATGTTCATAGTTCGCAAATGCTGCAGAAAGCGAGAAAGAAGTCTTTCAGAATGAACAGTTAAAACAGAAGGTTAATCATAGAATTTTTACAGTGCAGAAGGAGACTATTCAGCCCATTGACTCGGCACTGACCCTCTGAAAGAGCACTCTACCTAGGTCCATTCCCCCACCTTATCCCGCTAACCTCACCTAACCTGTACATCTTTGGACACTTCGGGGTAATTTTATCATGACCAATCCATGTAAATTGTACATCTTTCGACTGTGGGAGGAAACCGGAGCATCCGGAGAAAACCCACACAGACACAGAGAGATAGTGCAAACTCCACACAGACAATCACCCAAGATTGGAATTGAACCCGGGTCCCTGGCGTTGTGAGGCAGCAGTGCTAACTGCCATGTCACCCAGTAATGTATGGGGAAAAGGGAGAAAGTGAAAATAAGGATGCAGATTAATAGAGGGGACTGAAGTAAGGCAGGTCAGAAATAAGAGCAGTCAGTGGAAAGAGAAGTGAGGGAAACATAGTCAGGAGAAGATAAATGAGAAAAGGAAAGTGAGGAATAATGCTAAGCTCAAAGAGAGGAACTTGCCTGCCTGTGAACAAACTTCTGAATTAATTTACTTCAGCTGGAAGGTAACCCAGAGCTTGGAGAACGGACAAGGAGGTAGAGTGAGGAATCAGTGTGGTGACAGGGAAAGAAAGAAAGATTGAAACACTGACTTGCATTAATATTGCACCTTTCATGGGCTCAGGACATCCTAAAGTGCTTTACAGCCAATGAAGTACCATTGAAATGTCATCAATCTTGTGATGTAGGACAGACAATAGTCAATTTGTGCATAATGAGCTTCCATTATTAGCAGTGTCCAGATCATCTGTTTCAGTGGTTGGTAAAGGGTTAAATATTTGTCAGGAATGAAAAGACTGGTTGGCATGGTAATGCAGTGGTGAGCACCGCTGCCTTATGGCGCCAAGGACCCGGGTTCGATCCCGGCCCTGAGTCACTGTCCGTACGGAGTTTTCACATTCTCCCCATGTCTGCGTGGGTCTCACCTCCACAACCCAAAAGATGTGCAGGGTAGGTGGGTGGATTGGCCATGCTAAATTATCCCTTAATTGGCAAAGAAAGAATTGGGTACTAAAAAGGAATGAAAAGGAAGACACCCTCATGCGGGGGTAAGGAAGGAAGAGGGATAGACAGCAAGAGAAAACTCTTGATGGAAAGTTAGATAACTCTGGCTCTCTTGGGAATGAGAACACGATCACTGTTAATGTATATGATAAGACAGTGCAATCTCTGGCTTATCATGAGCAGCCTTATAGCACACCCAAGGGCAATACATGAAACAATAGATACAGGGGAGGTTGTGATAACTGTCATCAATCTTGTATGTCGGCTAATTGTCCATAAGCTGCTTATTGTTTGTCCATTCCGACATCATTCGTGACCCTCAACTGAATTGCAACTTTAAAACAAGAATCAAAGAACAAAGAACAATAAAAAGTACAGTAAGAAGTCTTACAACACCAGGTTAAAGTCCAACAGCTTTGTTTCAAACACGAGCTTTCGGAGAGCAGCTCCTTCCTCAGGTGAATGGCGAGGTATGTTGGACAATGCTTGGAATGCGAGCATTTGCAGGTAATCAAATCATTACAGATCCAGGGAGAGGGATAATCACAGGTTAAAGAGGTGTGAATTGTCTCAAGCCAGAACAGTTGGTGGGATTTTGCAAGTCCAGGCCAGATGGTGGGGGGTGGATGTAATGCGACATGAATCCAAGATCCCTGTTGAGGCCGCACTCATGCGGCCATCCACCACCAAAATGGACCCCATCAGTCTCGCGGCAGACACGGAGGAATTCATAAGGCGAATGAGGCTCCGGAAATTCTTCCACAGACCCCAAGAGGCCGACAGCGAACCCAAGGAGACGACCAATGAACCGGAACAGCAGACTGCGAGATCTGCGGTGCAGCAAACGAAAAAGAAAGAGTCGAAATGGACCCCTCCGGAAGGCTGCTGCCCTAGACTCGACATGTATGCTGAAGCCGTCAGAAGTCGTGTCAATGCTAGATTCATCAGTCGCATTCACAAGGCAGCCCCGAACGTCACCCAAGTACAACGCAACGCCATCCGCGCTCTCAAAACCAACCGCAACATCGTCATCAAACCAGCAGACAAAGGAGGGGCCACCATCATACTGAATAGAACGACTACTGCAAAGAAGTATACCGACAACTCAGCAACCAGGAACACTACAGACAATTACCCACAGATCCGACCAAGGAACACATCCGCCAACTCAACAGACTGATCAGGACCTTGGATCCAGTCCTTCAGAGCACCCTACGTGCTCTCATCCCACGTAATCCCCGCATTGGAGATTCTACTGCCTCCCGAAAATACACAAGGCCAACACACCAGGCCGTCCTATCGTTTCAGGCAATGGGACCCTGTGTGAGAACCTCTCTGGCCACATCGAGGGCATCTTGAAACCCATCGTACAAGGTACACCCAGCTTCTGTCGCGACACGACGGACTTCCTACAGAAACTCAGCACCCATGGACCAGTTGAACCAGGAACATTCCTCGTCACAATGGATGTCTCGGCACTCTGCACCAGCATCCCCCATGACGACGAAATTGCTGCAACAGCCTCAGTCCTCAACACTGACAGCTGCCAATCTCCAGACGCAATTCTGCAACTCATCCGCTTCATTCTAGATCACAACGTCTTCACCTTCGACAACAAATTCTTCATCCAGATGCATGGAACAGCCATGGGGACCAAATATGCACCTCAATATGCCAACATCTTCATGCACAAGTTTGAACAAGACTTCCTCACCACACAGGACCTGCAACCGATGTTATACACCAGATACATCGATGACATTTTTTTCCTTTGGACCCACAGCGAAGAATCACTGAAACGACTACACGATGAGATCAATAAATTCCATCCCACCATCAGACTCACCATGGACTATTCTCCAAATTCTGTTGCATTCTTGGACACACTCATCTCCATCAAGGACAGTCACCTTAGCACTTCGCTTTACCGCAAGCCCACAGACAACCTCACGATGCTCCACTTCTCCAGCTTTCACCCGAAACACATTAAAGAAGCCATCCCCTATGGACAAGCCCTCCGTGTACACAAGATCTGCTCAGACGAGGAGGAGCGTAACAGACACCTACAGATGCTGAAAGATGCTCTCTTACGAACGGGATATGGCGCTCGACTCATCGATCGACAGTTCCAACGCGCCACAGCAAAACACCGCACCAACCTCCTCAGAAGACAAACACGGGACACCACTGACAGAGTACCCTTCGTCGTCCAGTACTTTCCTGGGGTGGAGAAACTACGACATCTTCTTCGCAGCCTTCAACACATCATCAATGAAGATGAACATCTTGCCAAGGTCATCCCCACACCCCCACTACTGGCCTTCAAACAACCGCGCAACCTCAAACAAACCATTGTTTGCAGCAAATTACCCAGCCTTCAGAACAGCGACCACAACACCACGCAACCCTACCAGGGCAATCTCTGCAAGACATGCCAGATCATCGACTTGGATACCCCCATTACACGTGGTAACACCACCCACCAGGTACGCGGCACATATTTGTGCGACTCGACCAATGTAGTCTACCTCTTACGCTGCATGAAAGGATGTCCTGAAGCATGGTACATTGGCGAGACCATGCAGACACTGCGACAACGAATGAACGAGCATCGTGTGACAATCACCAGGCAGGAATGTTCCCTTCCAGTCGGGGAACACTTCAGCAGTCAAGGGCATTCAGCCTCTGATCTCCAGGTAAGCGTTCTCCAAGGCGGTCTTCAGGACACGCGACAACGCAGAATTGCCGAGCAAAAACTTATAGCTAAGTTCCGCACGCATGAGTGCGGCCTCAACAGGGATCTTGGATTCATGTTGCATTACATCCACCCCCCACCATCAGGCCTGGACTTGCAAAATCCTACCAACTGTTCTGGCTTGAGGCAATTCACACCTCTTTAACCTGTGATTATCCCTCTCCCTGGATCTGTAATGATTTGATTACCTGCAAATGCTCGCATTCCAAGCATTGTCCAGCATCTCTGACTTTGTCTATATAAATGTTTCTGGAACATACCTCACCATTCACCTGAGAAGGAGCTGCGCTCCGAAAGCTTGTGTTTGAAACAAACCTGTTGGACTTTAACCTGGTGTTGTAAGACTTCTTACTGAGCTCACCCCAGTCCAACGCCGGCATCTCCACATGAAAGAAAAGTACAGCACAGGAACAGGCCCTTCGGCCCTCCAAGCCCGTGCCGACCATGCTGCCTGATAAAACTACAATCTTCTACATTTCCTGGGTCTGTATCCCTCTCTTCCCATCCTATTCATGTATTTGTCAAGATGCCCCTTAAATGTCACTATCATCCCTGCTTCCACCACCTCCTCTGGCAGTGAGTTCCAGGCACCCACTACCCTCTGTGTAAAAAACTTGCCTCATACATCTACTCTAAACCTTGCCCCTCGCAACTTAAATCTATGCTCCCATTAATTGACCCCTCTACTCTGGGGAAAAGCCTCTGACGATCCACTCTGCCTATGCCCCTCCTAATTTTGTAGACCTCTATCAGGTCGCCCCTCAACCTCCGTCGTTCCAGTGAGAACAAACCAGGGTTATTCAACCACTCCTCATAGCTAATGCCCTCCATACCAGGCAACATCCTGGTAAATCTCTTCTGCCTTTTCTCTAAAGCCTGCACATCCTTCTGGTAGTGTGGCGACCAGAATTGAACACTATACTCCAAGTGTGGCCTAACTAAGGTTCTATACAGCTGCAACATGACTTGCCAATTCTTATACTCAATGCCCAGGCCAATGAAGGCAAGCATGCCGTATGCCTTCTTGACTATCTTCTCCACCTATGTTGCCCCTTTCAGTGACCTGTGGACCTGTACACCTAGATCTCTGACTTTCAATATTCTTTAGGGTTCTACCATTCACTGTATATTCGCTACCCACATTAGACCTTCCAAAATGCATTACCTAATGGTGTTTAGATTGACTTGTGGTGTGGAACTCAATGCAGCAAAACTCTTCTGCTAGGTTTCACAAATGGTTCCGATCATAGCCATTTCCCTGCCTGCTCATTTGACTAATCTGATGACTACAGGCCATCAAGGGGCTGGATTCTCCTCCAGCGGGATGCTCCGTTTTGCCAGGGATTTCCCGACAGCGTGGGGCTGCACCACAGTGGGAAACTCCATTGACTGACGGCGAAACGGAGAATCCCGCCGGCGGGGTGAAACAGAAATGTGGCGCAGCGAGACAGAGAATCCAGCCCAAGGAATCTGAACCTCTCTCTGAATTTTGAGTTGCAGATATTGATTATTTAGAGCCTCGGCTCCTAAAGAATTGCTTCAAATGAAACCATTTCGCCTTTACCATGCATCATTTTGTTGTCATTTATGAGCATAACTGAACCAAAGGAATCGACAATACGATAAAGTCTGTCTAATTTGTAAGCCATCCAGCATATTTGATTTTGCCTCCACATCATTGTGTTATGAAGAATTTTGTTTAAAACTTGCTGAAGGTTTACCTGCTGTTAATATGGATATCCACCCATTTGAATGTGAATTCTGTTGTTATAAGACACTGAACATTGTGGTTCAGAAATGAAAAACCTTCGATGTAGTCATCTTTCAGTCATGTGACTTCCCACCAATTTTCTCCATTCTTTCCTGAAGGTGTGGAGTTATGCTGGCTGGGGCTGCCCCCTCATAAGTCACCTAATTGGCTGTTATTTAAGGGAAAAGGTAGACGAAGAATGTTGTTGGGTGTTGTTGCTCGTTATGCTTTCCCTTAATTTGCTCTGTTTTAATTAACTTTGCTCAAGAGTCGCCAGGTATCTTTCTGATACCACCACAAGGTTCAAAACCGAATGCTGATCAATGACTCGATACACCAGTTAGTAAGTTTGAAATCAATGCACATTTATTTACACACACAGTCAATTATTACTCATGCATAAACTCTACTCACTAAACTACAACTACTACTAAAAGCCTATGGGCGGAATTGTCCGCTCCCCACATGGCATGGGAGAATCGTGGGAGGGCCTCCCGACATTTTTATGCCCCCCTGGCGCCACCAGCGATTCTCCCCTCCCGCTTGGAAAAATCACCGCTCGCCGTTTTTCACGACGAATGGCGATTCTCCGAGCCCAATGGGCCGAGCGGTCGGCCCTTCATGCCCGTTTCACTACGGCAGCAACCACACCTGGTCGTTGCATTCGTGAAACGGGCGCCAGATGCCCGTTTGGGGCATCTAGGGCCCTAATTGGCACGGGAGCACCACGACTGTGCTCGGGAGGGGACAGGCCCGCGATCGGTGCCCACCGATCGTCGGGCCAGCGTCCAAAACGGACGCACTCTTTCCCTTTCCCCTCTGCCGCCCGGCAAGATAAAGCCGCCACATCTTGCCGGGCGGCTGAGGAGACAGACGGCCACCGCGCATGCGCGGTTTGCGCCGTCTGCGCGATGAAGTCATCCGCGCATGCGCGGGTTGGAACCGTCAACCCGCGCATGTGCGGATGACCTCACAAATGCGCCGTTTTGCACGTCATTTCCGGCGCGACGAGGTCGCGGCCGGGATAGACGGAGGAACGCTCCTAGCCCCCCAGGTGGGGGTTAATTAGGTGCGGGGAACGGGCCCCGAGGCCATCGTGAACCTCGGCCGATTTGACGACGGACATCCCGATATTTATCTGGAGCGGAGAATACTACCCGATATTTAGCTTCGGGCGCCCACTCAGTCAGAGGAACAATGGCCGTTGTCCGGTTCTGATACTGCTGGCTTCGAACTGGTATAGAATAGTAGCTAGGAGCGCCTATCTCGTAGCGTGCATTGACCTTAGACTTACTTGGCTGGTGCTTGGCGGGCCTCCTGTCGCTGAGAGCCAAAGACCAAGGTGAAGATGAAGAGTTCAAGAGTTCTTAAGAGTGCGCTCTGACCTTGGGGACTCTGTTTTATACCCCAAAGGGTTTCTCGCCTTTCTGGGCAGGACCTGGACTTGGTCCCAAGTAATTGTATCATGTCCCAATCATTTGTATCAATTCCCTCCAATAAAGGGGTCATTCCTCGATCGCTGGGCGGGCCCTAGGTAACCGTTGGTCTGCCTTTGTTTTAGTCTCCACTGGCACCGGGGAGTCTGCCCTGGTACCAATTGTTTAAATATTTCTCTTTTGTCCCTGGAGATAGCTCATTACTATGCTAATGGCTTGTAGTTTCAGTTCTGTCTGGGATCTGCAAGTTCCAATCCACAGGCAAACCTTGCACCTGCTTGTTTTTCTAGCACTGTCCATTTTTCCCTGTACTCTTTGCGAATATCCATTTTGGAATCGGGATGTGGCCATCTCAGGTGGCTACAGTGTCATAGTGTAATGAGAAAGGGAATAATTGGCAACTAGTTTTGCGAGGCCCCTTGGGGATGAGTGACCATAGTACGGTAAAATTCTTCATCAAGGTGGAGAGTGACATAGTTGATTCTGAGACCAGGGTCTTGAAACTCAATAAAGGAAACTATTATGGTGTGGGACTTGAGTGGGCTATGATGTATTGGGAAACATTACTTTGAAGGGATGACGGTGGATTGGCAATGGAAAACATTCAAAGAGCGCATGGGTAAGCTGCAACAATTGTTCATTCCTGCCTGGCGCAAAAATAAAGTGGGAAAGGTACCAAACCATGGCTCACAAGGGAAAATAGATATAGGGTTAGATCCAAGGAAGAGGCATACAAATTAGGCAGAATAAACAGCAGACATGAGGATTGAGAGCAGTTTAGAATTCAGCAAAGGAGGACAAAGGGATTGATTAAGACTAGGAAAATAGTCTGAGAGTAAACTTGTGGGGAACAGAAAAACTGACTGTAAAAGCTTCCAAAGGTATGTGAAGAAAAAAAGATTGGTGAAGGCAAATGTAGGTTCCTAACTGTTAGAAACAGGGGAATTTATAATGGGGAACAAAGAAATAGCTCACCAGTTAAATACATACTTTGATTCTGTCTTCACAAAGGAGGACACAAATAACGTATCAGAAATGCTGGGGAACACAGGGTTTAGTGAGAGGGAGGAACTGAAGGAAATCAATATTAGTAGGGTAATGGTGTTGGAGAAATTGATGGGATTGAAGACTGATAAATCCCTAAGGTCTAATAATCTGCATCCCAGAGGATTTAAGGAAGTGGCTCTCGAATAATGGATGCATTGGTGGTCACCTTCCAAGATTCTATGGACCCTGGACAAGTTCCTCTAGGTTAGAGGGTAGCTAATATAACCCCACTATTTAAAAAGGGAGGCAGAGAGAAAACAAAGATTTATAGACTAGTCAGTCTAACATCGGTAGTGGTGAAAATGTTGGAGTCCATTATAAAAGATTTAATTGCAGAGGACTTGGACAACAGTGACAGGATTGGACAGAGTCAGCATGGATTTACGAAAGGGAAATCATGCTTGGCAAATCGACTGGAATTCTTTGAGGATGTAACTAGTAGAATGGATGAGGGGGAGCCAGTCAATGTGGTTCATTTGGTCTGTCACAAGGCTTTCGACAAAGTCCATGTATGAGATGCTTATAGTCTTTGAGCTTGTAACAATGATAATTGATATGTCAAAACACTCCCGTTCTTCCCTCACCCTTCAACTTCCCCTTCCTTCTCCCCTTCCTTCCTCCACCCTCCCCCATCCCTCTTCTCTCACTTACTACCTTCCTCTTTGCCTTTTCTCTCCCTCCCTCTCCATTACAAATAGAACCATTTAAAGCACATGGGATTAGGGTTAGTGTATATTGAGATGGATAGAAAACTGATTGGCAGACAGAAAACATAAAGTAGGAATATGCAGGTGTTTTTACCACATAATTCACCTCACTTAATTTCCTTTCAATCTGATATGGTCCACAAAACCTAGCTTTTAAAGGCTCACCTACCACTGGTAACAACACTAAAACTTTATCCCGACTGACAAAACTACGAAGTTTGGAATTCTTGTCCGCTACCCGTTTCATCACATTTTGTGCAACTTTCAAATGTTGTCTCGCCAATTCACCTGCTCTATTTAATTGTTCCCTAAAATTTGACACGTAATCCAATAGTGCAATTTCCGATTTCTCACCCACCAATTTTTCCTTAATCAATTTAAGTGGTCCTCTTACTTCATGACCAAACATTAGTTCAAAAGGACTAAATTTGTTAGACTCATTAGGTGCATCCCTAATTGCAAACAATATGAATGGGATTCCTTTATCCCAATCCTCTGGATAATCTTGACAATACACCCTCAACATTGTCTTTAATGTCTGATGCCAGCTTTCTAACGCTCCCTGCGATTCTGGATGATACGCAGGTGATTTAAATTGTTTTATTCCGAAGCTATCCAACTTCTTTGAATAACTTTGAAGTAAAATTTGATCCTTGTTCCGATTGAATTTCTGTGGATAGTCCATATCTAGTAAAGAATTTAAGTAACTCCTCCACAATCCTTTTAGCTGTAATATTATGTACTGGAATGGCCTCTGGAAACCTAGTAGACACATCGATTATAGTCAAAAGATATTGATTCCCACTTTTTGTTTTAGGAAATGGTCCTATACAATCAATTAGGACTCTCGTAAAAGGTTCCTCAAATGCTGGACTGGGTATTAAGGGTGCTGATTTTATCACTGCTTGAGGTTTCCCTATCACTTGACATGTGTGACATGATTGACAAAATTTAACTACATCTTTATGTAGTCCAGGCCAATAAAAATGTTTCTGGATTTTAGCTTGAGTTTTCCTGATTCCCAAATGACCTCCCACTGGTACCTCATGTGCAACTCGCAACACCTCCTTTCTATACCCTACCGGCAATACAACTTGATGAACTTCTACCCACTTTTCATCCGCCTGCATATGTACAGGTCTCCATTTTTTCATCAAGACATCGCTTTTACGGTAATAACACTCTGGTATACTCTCAGATTCCTCTTCCGTATATTCTTTCTGATATATCCATTTTATTTCTACATCTTTCTGTTGTAACTCCGCCAATTTTCCTGATTTAAAAATATCCGCCTCATCCTCCACCTGTTCTTGTTCTTTTTCAACCATCTGATCAAAAATCGTTTCTGATAATTGCACTTCAACTTCATCTTCACTCTTCGATTTCTCCTCGTCTTAACCTGTTATTACACAATCCGGAAAAATCCCAGGATATTCATCCTTCAACACTTCAGTTGTCTGATTTTCCACTGACTTATCAACCACAGTAGGCATCACTCCCACCTGCGATCCAGCTATATCATTACCCAAGATAAACTGTATTCCTGGACAAGATAGTTTCTCTATTACTCATACTACCACTTCACCACTCTTCACTGGACTTTCCAACCTTACCTTATATAATGGAACACTAATCCTCTCACCCTGAATTCCACATATCGCCACGTTTTTGGCAACATTCTTCCCAACTACATAATTCCTCACCTCTTACCATTCAAGATTGAATAGCCCCTGTATCTCTTAAGTCATCGGACTCGAAACGTTAGCTCTTTTCTCTCCCTACAGATGCTGCCAGACTTGCTGAGATTTTCCAGCATTTTCCCTTTCACCTCTTAAAATTGTGACTTCTTTACCTGCTCCTCCTGATATACATGAGTAAACTTTACCCACACAAGTAAATTATTTAAAGACATCTGGCACCTTCTTAACAATTACTTCTTGAACAGGCTGCACAATTGTTTGCACCTCCTTCGCTTCCCTTGGGCTTTCCTTTACCACTCCAACAAATCCCACTGTTTTATCCTGTTTTACCACATCAGCCTTCCCAGTGCTTTTCTTCAACCACCAACACTGTGACTTTACTTTTTTTCTTATAAATTTAGATTACCCAATTATTTTTTACAATTAAGGGGCACTTTAGCGTGGCCAATCCACCTACTCTGCACATTTTGGGTTGTGGGGGCGAAACCCACGCAGACACGGGGAGAATGTGCAAACTCCACACGGACAGTGACCCAGAGCCGGACTGTGACTTTACTTGGCCTAGTTGATTACAGTGAAAACATTTGACACTTTTCATCTCTTTTCTACCCTCCTGGATTTCTTTTTTAATCTGAGGTACACTCTCTTTATTGTCTCTCATCAGATCATCTTTACCTTTACCACTTGAGTATTTCTCATGCCCCCAGTTTCTATCCCTCACCGGCTGAAACTGATGTCGGAAACCAATCTTTGATTTATGAACTAATTCATAATCATCAGCCATTTCTGCCGCTAATCTCGCAGTTTTAACCCTCTGTTCTTCCACATGAGTTCTCACTACATCAGGAATTGAATTTTTATACTCCCCAAAAGTATAATTTCTCTGAGAGCTTCACACGTTTGATCTATTTTCAAAGCCCTTATCCACCTATCAATATTACTCTGTTTGAGCCTTTCAAACTCCATGTATGTTTGACCAAATTCTTCCCTTAAATTTCTAAACCTTTGTAAGCTTCAGGCACTAGCTCATATGCACTTAAGATGGATTTCTTCACCTCCTCATACGTTCCAGATACCTCCTCCGGTAGTGATGCAAACACTTCACAAGCTCTACCTACCAGCTTTGTTTGAATCAGTAACATCCACATGTCCTGTGGCCATTTCATTTGTTCAGCTACCTTCTCAAATGAAATGAAAAAGACTTCCACTTCCTTCTCGTCAAACTTTGGCAATTCTTGGACATATTTAAATAGATTCCCACCAAGCCTTCGACTATGACGCTCTTTCTCACTATCCTCATCACTATCATCCAACTGTACGTTTCCCTTTATGTCTGCCAATTTTAACTGATTGTCATGTTTCATGGCCATTTTCTGATGTTCAAACTCCCTCTCTTTATCTTTTTCCCTGATCTGTATCTACCTTTCTTTTTCTTTTAGTTCTGCTTGGGCTATTCTTTCTTTTCTCATTTCTCTCTCTCCTTTTCTTTTTCCTCTCTCTCTCTTTCTTTTTCCTCTCTCTCTCTCTTTCGTATTCAAGTCGCTTTAATTCTTTCTCATGGTCCATTTGTTTAATTTGCAACTGAATTTTTGCCATTTCCAATGAGTCAGACTCTATCTCAGGCAACTTTGAATGCTTAACCACTGCCATAATTACCTCATCTTTTCGCATTTTGTCAGGTAATGTTAACTGCAATGTTTTTGCCAAAACTAACAGTCTGCTTTTCGTCTCTGTCCGTAAGGTGCTGCGTGTGATATTCTCCACCCCCAAAAACTTCTCAGCCTCTAAAAGAGATATTGTCCACAACACTCTCCCCACTTAAACTAAAATACCACACCGGAAAAGCAACAATCCTTCACTGTCTTTAAGTTCACAAAAGCCAATCCAATTGATAGATTTTTATCCCCCTCGAGCCCCCAATTGTTATGGGAGCGGCGTTTTCAGAACCCCAAAATGTATCATGGAGTTCAACCAACCTCTCCCTTCAATGTATTGTTGCTTTTGAAGCACCCGGCTTGGTCTCCAGGTGTGGTATTACAATTATGGACACGTGGGTTTTTAAACACAAAACAATGTTTATTCCATGAATTCAACTTAACCTTTTTAAATAAACATTGGATCACTTACCACCCCTTACTTCAAAGATAACCCCGAAAATAATACAACACTAAATGATCCCTCAAAATGTTCCTTCAAACCTCCAAAAGACTTAACACCTTTAAACAGAAACACATCAGGTTAAAGACATTACTATTATGAGTTTAAATCACCCAAATGATTCAGAGATAGTCTTTCATAGCAAAGATCACAGCAGATCCAGCTCACTGCAAACACAGACACACCCAAATTATTTTCCTCAAAACTGAAACTAAAACTCCCAAAAAGCAGAAGTGATCTCAGCTGAGCTCCCCCCTCTGACATCACTTCAGTAATATGAGCTGCTTCATTTCTTAAAGGTACATTGCTTAAACAACTATTTCTTAAAGGTACTCTCACATGACACTGATGCGAAGGCCATAACGGGTTTGCGCTGACATCAATGAAGAACGCAATGTTCCCTGTCCTTCCGAGCAGAGGGCATGAACCCTATTCCCATGAATTTAAATGCATCTAAATCTGCAAAATCAGCTTAATGCTGAAACCTCCAGGAACGCCATATGTTCCCACCCACCGACATGTTGTGAACCCGGCGGGAATCACTTTCGGTCTCCACAAACGGAGACCAGACATTATGACAATGCCAGGGTGGCTCGGAGGCCATTGCAGCCCCCGGGTGGTCAGGGATCTGACAGGGCAGTATCCTGGCAGTGCCAACCTGGCAGTGCTGTCATGGCACTGTGCTGCCCTCTAAAAAAGGCGACCCGGTCTCTGTGAAGCCGGGCTTGCCAGTAAATAAGCCGTAATTGTCCACAATGTGAAATGGCTGGCACTGGATTGTTTTACCTTTGACACTTACTTGGCAGTGTTCTGTCTGATTGTGAACACACCGTAAAATATAGGAGCATGACAGGGATGCAGCACGGTAGCACAAGTGGATAGCACTGTGGCTTCACAGCGCCAGGGTCCCAGGTTCAATTCCCCGCTGGGTCACTGTCTGTGCGGAGTTTGCATGTTCTCCCCGTGTCTGCGTGGGTTTCCTCCGGTTGCTCCGGTTTCCTCCCACAGTCCAAAGATGTGCAGGTGGATTGGCCATGATAAAATGACCTTAGTTACCAAAAAAGGTTAGGAGGGGTTATTGGGTTACGGGGATAGGGTGGAAGTGAGGGCTTAAATGAGTCGGTGCAGACTCGATGGGCTGAATGTCCTCCTTCTGCACTGTATGTGTGTTCTATGTGGACCTGTATTCAGGTGGTTGGGTAGGCTTGGGACAGGGAGAGTGCCTGTTTGGAGGGGAGTGGTATGTGTGTTCATGTGTGTTCGTGTGTGTGAAGTTGCAAGGTGCTGAAGTTCTTTCTTAAGGGGACTTGAAGCTCCCCGAGGCCATGCAAAGATGTTTGCTTCTCTTTTTGTTGACGAAAACGTACCTTAAATGGCCTCTCCTGCTGAGAAAGCTACAATGAACTCTGCGTCAGGGGCATCATTGGACCCCAATCTGTACATTAAGAGATGAACCCACGCCCGCTTCAGGTTGGAGCCTTGCCACCTGTCCATCATCATTGGTAAATTGGTAAAAATTGGAGGGGTAAATGCAGGACATAAGCAGGTAAGTCAATTTTAAATGCCATCCACCAGGCATTTTGCCTAAAATTGCTGTTTTATTCTGTATTTTCCATGTCGTTGCAGAACTGATAATACAATTGTGCAAGCTAATGATACTGTTTTATTGAATGCTGAAGATAGAATTTCCTTATCCCTGTCCTCAGCAGCAGATTACTTATTTCTAAACCTACCGTAACATCATCTGAAAAAACCTTTAATACCAGCCTGTGAATGTGACAATACAATACTGGCCCACTGGGGCGTTGCAAAGGCAGCTTCCATTATCCCTATTTCTTTTGCTATTCCCAGGATGAAGAAAGGGATATTTTATCAGCCTACACAAGAATCACAAAATGTAATTAACAAATAATTAGTTGACACATTATTCTGAATGACAAAGCTCGTTCGCAACTCTCCAAATGTGACTGACCCTTACTTTGAAAATTCAGAATTAGGTATTACATTTTTGGGTCCTGTCAGTCACAAAGGCCTTATAATTATGTAACTATTAGCATAAAACACTTACAAGTCATTGTTAAATTTTAACAGGTGTTAACCCTTTCATAATAAGTCTTCATTAAAAAAGCTGACAAAGGGTTTGCTCATGAATATGTTCAACATTTCAACTCGAATTTTCACGCAACAAACTTCAAGACTTTTGTTCTTATCATTGGTCAGGGAGTTTCTTGGGATATTTACCCCGAAAACCCAACAAGAATATAAAACACGTTCAAAAAAAAAAACATCGGCTGGAATTCTGCTCCCTTCGTGATTCACTTATCCAGGTTTCCCGGTGGCTTCAATAGGAAATCCCATGGGAGTAGAGAACCCACCACCAGGGAATGGCATACTGCTGACTCACAAGGGGACGGGGGACTGGAGAATCCAGCCCATTATCAGCTAGACTGTGCTCACACCCATGATGGAGTCTGCATCGGGGGCTTTAAGTCTTGGACCACTGTGACGGGGGGTTGCGGCAGGGGTGGGGGTGCGGCCGGGCCCGCTGCGAAGACTAACGTGTGACAGAAGCTTCAAATATTTCAGGTGCAAAATGTTGTAACGGTAAACATTTTAACGTGACAGATTTCCATTCCCCTAGCTACGGGCAGTGACCTTACCAATGCCCAGTGAGTGATCCACATTCTTCTTGATCTTCTATGGTCTAGTGCCATGTCTAGGTGTGTCCTCAGGATGCACATCAGAGGTGGAGGCAGCCTGCTGCTTTCCATGCCCTGTGGCCTTTGATGAAAGGGACGGAGGTGGTTTTGGAAGCTATGGAGGAAGGCACAAATGGTGGGGTAAGATTTTAGGGGCATGCCCTTGATGCACATAGGGCACCCTGAGAGGAGCTACCCCATTTATTCCTATCTTTTCACAAACTTTGGTGAAAACATGGCCTTCCCACTCTCACCCACCTTCCACCTGGTGTATTATGGTATTGGAGACAGGTTGAAGGCATTAATTGCCACTTAGTTTGCCAGTTAAGAGCCTCAATAGACCTATGGGTGGGTGGCCTGGTGTGCACAGTACCCGTGGTACACACCTCCCCGTATTAAGGGGACCAGATCGGGACATGTGGAAAGGTGGTGGGCTACCCATCCATTTGAATTTTACGTGCATTTCCCATTAAAAAACACACCCCTGAGGATGTGGGGCAGTACTGCACAGGTCTACAGGTCTATACCCATGTTTCTGGCCCACAATCCCATCAACACACCCTTCCTTTTCTTTCTCTCACAAAAAGATGATAAGAAACAAGAGCAGGAGTAGTCCATCCGGCCCCTCGAGCCTTCTCCGTCATTCAATAACATCATGGCTGATGAGCCTGTGGGTTACTATACAAGGCAGCAGAGTGATGATTACTCACTGTGATGAAAGCTCTGGTACTTCTTAGGATCTGATATTCTGTCTCCTGTCTTTCTGCTGACTGTGCTCACACCCATGATAGAGTCTGCAGCGGGGGCTTTAAATCTTGGACCAGTGTGATGGGGGGTTGCCGCACGGGTGGAGGGGTGGGGTTGTGGGGTTACAGAGGGTGGGGGTGCGGCCAGGCCCGCTGTGAAGATTAACATGAGACAGAGGCTTCAAATGTTTCAGGTGCAAAATGTTGTAATGGTAAACATTTTAACATAACAGATTTCTATTCCCCTCGCCAAGGGCAGTGACGTCACCAATGCCGAGTGAGTGATCCACATTCTTCTTGATCTTCCATGGTCTAGTGCCATGTCTAGGTGTGTCCTCAGGATGCACATCAGAGGTGGAGACAGCCAGCTGCCTTCCATGTCCTGTGGCCTTTGATGCCGTTGGCAGATGTCTGCTGCAGGGTCTGGAATCGGAGTGTCCGACTGAGCTACTGGTCTCACAGACATGCTTTGCCACCCCGTCCTGCTCCCGGCCCTTGTGATGTGCCGGTGTCAGAAGGTGGGCAATCAGAACTGGAGACCGCCGCAGTTCCTACTTGGCAGGCCTTGGGCTGGGCTCCAGCTCTTCCTCCTCCCTGAGGGTGCCTGTAGGACTCTGAGTGCCTTCCTGGGATGGAGGGGCAGCTGGAGTGAGCTCCAGAACCCTCTGAGTCATTTGGCACTGCCAGTCATGCAGGCTCTCTATTGTCTGCACCATGGTGTCAACACCCTCAGCGATGCTCCTCAGTGACGCGGGTCACGCTCAACATTGCCTCGGCAATGTCCAACTGTGTCCGGGACACATCCCCCATTGACTGGGACATGATGTTGAGGCCCTCGGCCATGGTTATTGCAGACTGAACCATGCCTTGGACACCCCCACTCAAGGCATGGGCGTCGTGCTCCAGGTTGTCCACTGTGGTCGCCACCCCAGCAGTGTTGGTCTGCATGTCACACATTGCCGGCACTATCACCTGCACCTAAAGACTTTGGGACTCCTCCAATCAGCCCTGCAGTTACTGAAATGTCACTGACCTCCCCCTACCTTCCTGAATGTCACAACTGTGTCCTATCATTTGCATCGGCTCTGGGAGAATCTTGTCCAGGGGCTCGGCATCCGACTGAGAATGTGGCCGAATCCTGGGATCCAGCAGACCTTCAACTGCTGGCTCCCTTGGATGTTACAGCCTCCACTTGGATGTGCATCAGTATCTGTGTGGTGCCTACCAGATTGTGCCCCCGAAACTTGTCCACCAGTGTCACTCACCGAGGTATGTGTCTCTGCGCTAGTGGAGGGTGCAGGTGATAGTTGTGATACCTCGAAGGTGGTCTTGTCGGAGCTCTTCTCTGAGGTATTATATTGGGGGCATAACGACTCCGGATGGCCTGGCCTCATTAAATGGTGATGCTGCGAGATAATGGATGTGTGGTCAGTGAGAGGAAAAGATACTTTTTTCGGACATCAATTACTCACTTGGGAAAGGTCATGTGGATGAAGGGGCAGTGGATCAGTCACTGTTCTCTCCTCGAGCAACTCCACGATCTCCAGCGCCTGTTAGGTGAGGACTCGGATCTCTTGGACTCTTCCCCCAGTCTTTACCCTTTCCCTCTTTTTATGGGCTGTTTTCCTCTGGCTGAGACAAAGAGAGGACATTGTGAGCACATGCTTGATGGGTCAGGGGGGTCTATAGCAGGTGGGATGTACACCGCACCTCAACATGAAGGGGTTGTGCTGGTGGGTGCCAAGAGGTTCTGAGGAACAAGCTTGAGGATCGGCTGTTGTGGGGTTGCCAGTGGATTTGGGAAATAGAGGGTGGCAGGAAGTGATGCCACGAGAGAGGTGGCAGCTGACCCTAGCAGCTACCCCACAAGAGGCAGCTTGTTGGTGGTTGTTCGTCTCCATCTGACATTGGACGGTGGTCCTCCTGGTCATGCCGCCCGGACATAGTGCAGCTGCCACTGCCTCCCAGGCAGCATTTCTGACTCCCACATCCTCGGAGAACATGGTGCCCCACCTCTCATCCACTGAATCGAGAAGCTGATCAATTCGGCAACCCCAAAGAGAGGCAGGTCTCCGTTCTGCCATCCTTGTTTGTTGAAGAGGAGTGAGTGATGAGGGAGAGTTTAAAAGCAGCTCTCCCCTTGTTAGCAGTGAGTAGCTGAAGTGTGAATCAGGCGGTGAGTGAATCAGGCATAAGATATGGGAGTAGAATTAGGCCGTTTGGACCATCGAGTTTACTCTGCCATTGTCCTGCCTTATCCACATAGCCCCTGATCTCCATATTAATCAAGAAATCTCCGCATTAATCAAGAACATAGGGCGCGATTCTCCGCTCCCCACGCCGGGTGGGAGAATCGCGGGAGGGCCCCCCGACTAATTTCACGACCCCCTGGCACCCCCTGCGATTCTCCCACCTCCCGCTCGGAAGAATCGGCGCTCACCGTTTTTCACGGCGACCGCCGATTCTCCGACCCAGATGGGCCAAGCAGCCTGCCGTTTGCGACCGTTTCACGACGGCAGCAACCACACCTGGTCACTGCCATCGTGAAATCGCCGTGAGGTGCCCGTTTTGGGGCTTGTAGGGGGCCTGGTGGGGAATGAGCACTACGACTGTGCTCGGGAGGGGACAGGCCCGCGATCGGTGCCCACCGATCGCCTGGCCGGCATCTCAATCGGACGCACTATTTCCCCTCCGTCGCCCCGCAAGATCAAGCAGGGCGGCTGAGGGGAAAGACGGCCACCGCGCATGCGCGGGTTCGAGCTGTCAGCCGTCATGACGTCAGCCGCGCATGCGCGGGTTGGAGCCGGCCAACCTGCGCATGCGTGGCTGATGTCACATAGGTGCCGCTGTCGCGTCACTCTCGGCGCGCCGCCCAGCAGCCGAGAGTTACGGAGCGCCGCTCCTAGCCCCGCCAGGAGGGGAGAATAGGGGGCGAGGAGCTGCCTCCGAGGCCGTCGTGAAACTCAGCCGAGTTCACGACGGCCCTCCTGAGTTTTCCTGGGAGCGGAGAATTCCGCCCATAAGATTTGTGCACGAGGTGCTGTTACCTACAGAGCTACATGCCAAAAGCTGGAAGGTGGAATTAGACAGCATAGTTCTTTCTTCGAACATAAGAGCTGGGAGCAGGAGTTGGCAATTTAGCTTCTTGAGTCTGCTCCAACATTTCATACATTAATGGCCGATCCCATCCTGGCCTCAACTCCACCATCCTGCCCATCTCCATAACCCTTCAACCCATTACTAATTAAAAATCTGTCCAATCCTCCTGAAATTGACTCACTGTCCCAGCATCCACCGCACTCTGGTGTAACGAATTCCACAGATTCACAACCCTTTGGGAGAAGTAGTTTCTTCTCAACACAGTTTTAAATTTTCTACCTCTTATCCTGAGACTATGACCTCTCGTTCTAGAATGTACCACAAGAGGCAGCATCTGCTCCATGTCTACCTTATCCATACCTTTTAGCATCTTGTATATCTCAATTTCATCTCCCTTCATTTTTCTAAACCCGAGAGGGTATAGACCTAAACTGCTCAATCTCTCCTCATACGACAAATCCTTCACCGCTGGAATCAATCTACTGAACCTCCTCTGAACTGCCTCCAATGCCACGGGCGAAATTCTCCGCACCCGCGGAAAGTCGGCAAACGGTCGTAAAAATCGGGACCGTTTTACGACGGTCGCGAAGGCTTCATTTCCCGACCGATTCACTTCCTGGAAATGGGTTAGCAGCGCGGCCACGTCAATTACGTGCGTGATGACGACGGAACGCGACGACGACACGAACCCGCCCATGTGACGCCGCCCGACGCCGTAAAAAGGCGCGGGCGACCACAGAATCTGTCGGGCAGGATGTCGGAGCCTAGGCGAGCTGCACCTCGCTTTATTGATGCAGACGTCGAGGCGCTGCTCGATGCCGTGGAGCAGAGGAGGGGCATCATCCGCCCGCGGAGAGGGCATCGCCAACCTGCCAGCACGGTTCGCCAGGCCTGGCGTGACGTGGCTGCTGCCGTCAGTGCTGTGGGGCAGACCCCTCGCTCAGCAGAGCAGTGCCGAAAGAAGCTACACGACCTCACCAGGTCTGCCAGGGTAAGTGCCATGAGGGTGCCCCCTAGTCACAACCATCCCTCCCCCTTAACTGCCCGGGGTGGGGGGGGGGGGGGGGGGAGAGGGATTGGGGCAGAGTTATTTGAGGGTGGTTCACAAAGTTGTCACAGACCCAGCGCTCTGGCCCCGAGGAGAGATGCAATCATCTGATGACAACTTGCCCCCCCCCCAAACTGTGCCAGTATCAGAACGGACTTCTGATACCTACCGTTTTGTAATGATCTACCTATGTTTCCTCCCCCAACAGGCCAAGGCCGGTCATAACCACCGTGAGCGGCACAAGACTGGAGGGGGTTCGCCCAACATGCACCCCCTCAGCACCTTTGAACAGAGGGCACTGGACCTTGTTGGGGGGTCTGCCACCCGCGATATCGCGCAATGCGAGATTGGCGGAACTGCAGCAAGTGAGACAACCCTCCCTGACAAACACCCTCCCCCCCCCCATCCTCTGTCCCTTCACACACCCTGCCCACTGGGACACCTCCCCATCCTCTGTCCCTTCACACACCCTGCCCACTGGGACACCTCCCCATCCTCTGTCCCTTCACACACCCTGCCTACTGGGACCGTCCAGCGGCCTGCCGAGCAAATCGAAATAACCCGTCTCATTCTCTTCCCTAGGACGTGATGCCGAACGACCAGGGCCGTCTGGCTGCAGACGGAGACAGGAATCTGCCGCCACCTCACCCGGGGCCTCACAACAGAGGGTGCCCAATCAGCGGGCAGCCCTATCTGCCCCAACCCAATCTGCGGACCAGGACGCACAGAGGGTTCGAAGTCCACCACCACCACCAGAAATGGCCAGGGACAACCCTCCTGTCGCTGAGCAGCCCCACACCCTGGACGAGGACCTAACCATTGAGAGCGTCGGGCTTGCGGCACTGCTTTCTCCCACCACTTCCATCATCCCAGAGATACACACCCCGGCGGGCCTATTTAGTGATGAGTCTCCTGGGGCACAGTCTGGTTGGCACATCACAGATGAGCAGGTACAGCAGGTGGAGGTCGGAGCAACAGAGGGCCCGGACTCGCGGAGGCCAGACCAGGCCCAGGATGCAGCTGGCTCCCAGACGTTTTCTGAGTTCCTGGAGTTTCTCAACCCACCCGCACAGCCGATGCCTCAGGAAACCCAGGGAAACAATGACGGGATGAGGGCTTCCTTCCAGACTCTGCAGACGCTGTTAGAGGAGTCGATCCGCGTCCAAGAGCAGGGAGTGGTGCCGCTCATGGCAGAGACCCAGTCCGACACCGCACGGGTGGCATCCGCGGTGGAGGCAATGGGTCAGGTTATGCAAGACGTTGGGATTAATGTGCACGCGTCATCCTCGGCCCTGGACAGGGTTGCCCTCTCACAGGCAGCAATGTGCCAGAGCCAAACCGACATTGCCGGCGCCCTGCGGGCCATGGCCGAGTCTCAGCAGGTCATTGGCCAGTCGCAGCAGTCAGTCGCCGAGAGCATCAACCGCCTGACACATGTGCTGGATGGCGTCGTGCACAATCAGGTTGAGATCGCACAGTCCCTGGCGGGAATGTCTAACTCCCTGGACTCCGTCTCTGCAAACCTTCGGATCCTGGTGGATACCGTTGCAGGCCTCCAGGACTGGCAGCGCCAGGTGTCGGTGGTGCGACGGGGAACCTCCCCGCTCGCACCTCTGTCCCAAAGTGAGGCCCGGGGGCCACCGGGCTCCCCGAGGGAGGAGGAGGTTTCGGGGCCCGTCCCATTAACTCCATCACGGGACGTCCCGGAATTCTCGGCCTCCCCCCGTCCCATCCCTGGTGCATCGGGTGGGCAGCAGGCAGAGCAGGGTGGCACAATGTCACCCGAGACGCCCGCAGAGCAGCCTGGCCCATCAAGGCCGGGTCGCCCCAGGAAACGCTTGACCAAGGAGAAACGAGTCGAGGGGGGCGATTTGCAGCAATCCTCCTCCACTCCTGCTGTATCATCTGGGGATTCACTTAGACGTAGTGGTAGGGCCCGTAAGGCAACTAAGATAGACACTGAGTAAGTTGGCACGGGTGAAGGGCACAGTTTAGTTGTAGGGGCTAGGGCACCTGTAAATAATTGTTAATATTAAACGCACTGTTCCACCTTACTTGTAATACCGTGTGATTGTTCCACAGCCACAGGAATCGTGATGGTGACCGAGTGTCGCTGGGGGTGACGGGTGGTGAAACCTCGGTGCCGGGTGTGCAGTCCCTGCCCCTACCCCCCTCCCACAGCTAGCCCACGCGGGCACGTGATGGAGTGTCAGTGACGAACTCAGCGGCCACCAAGGTGGATGGTTCAGCTATTGCCATGGGTCAGACTCTCTCTAACGATTCTGAGCTCACAGCTCTTCGCAGAGCGGGCTGTCATCATTCCACATGGCACTGATCACACCCGCTGACACAGCCATCAATGTTGTGCCATTCCGTCTGGACCCAGTGATAAGCGTCATGTCGAAGTGGAGCAGTGTAAACTGAGGGGGGGGGGGGGGGGTTGTGGTGGTGGCAGTTGTGTGGTGACCCTCTGTATGACTAGCGATGCAGGTGGTGGTTTGGTGTTCATTCGGGACGTCACATGCGATGCGTGAACCGTGCTGCCACCATGGCGTCGCGTGCCCGCCGTCCTTGCCGGGTCCGTCGTGCCGCCTCCTGGACATCACCAGCACCTGGGTCGTGTCTGCGTGCTGCGCCCGCCACTCCGCCAGCGTCCTCCTCCTCCTCCTCCTCCTCCTCCTCCTCCTCCTCTGTGCTGGCACCACTGCCACTAGCTTCTCCCTCCGCCTCCTGCAACAGGTCATCTCCGCTCTGCATCGCGATGTTGTGCAGCGCACAGCAGACCACTACAATGCGAGCGACCCTGTCGGCCTGGTACTGCAGGGCCCCTCCGGAGCGGTCCAGGCACCTGAATCTCATCTTCAGGAGGCCAAGGCAGCGCTCCAACACACCCCTGGTTGCTGCATGGGCCTCGTTGTATCGTGTTTCCGCATTGGTCTGAGGCCTCCGTATCGGCGTCATCAGCCAAGACCTCAGCGGATAACCCCTGTCACCTAGCAACGAGCCCCTCAGCCGGGGGGGACGTCCCTCAAACATCGCAGGGATGAACGACTGCGCTAGTATGTAGGAGTCATGCACACTCCCTGGGAACCTTGCACAGACGTTCATGAACCTCATGTGGGGGTCGCATACCACCTGGACATTAATGGAGTATGTCCCCCTCCTGTTTGTGAACACGTCCCTGTCCACAGCAGGCGGGCGCATGGGGATGTGAACACAGTCGATTGACCCCTGAACCCTCGGTATCCCGGCCACACTGGCAAATCCACGGGCTCGTGAGTCTTGACTTGCTCGGTCCTCGGGAAAGGTGATGTAGCGATCGGCGATGGCATAGAGGGCGTCGGTCACATCCCGGATGCACCTGTGCACCGATGACTGGGAGATCCCAGAGACGTCCCCGCTCGGAGACTGGAAGGAGCCGGTAGCATAGAAGTTCAGAGCGACCGTCACCTTGATGGCTACCGGGATCGCGTGTCCTCCCCCCGTTCCACGTGGGGCGAGGTGCGACAGGAGTTCGCAGATATGTATCACCGTCTGCCTACTCAGCCGGAGTCTTCTCCTGCAGGTGATGTCCGGCATTGTTAGGAAAGAGACCCGGACACGGTACACCCTCGGCTTTGGTCGTCGCCTCTGACGCCGTGGCTGCACCCTCACTCTCTCCTCTTCCTCTTCCTCCTCCTCCTCCTCCTCCCCCCCCCATGCTGCTCGACGACTGGCAACTCCTCGGCCCTTCCCTCTGCTGCTGCAGCTGGCCCTGCAGCCACTGCGGGTTGTGGGTGTGGATGCCGCTGCATCTCCAAATCCAGTAGAGCTGCCCCAACCACTGCGCAGAACATAGCCGTTCTGTTCCCATGCATCGTGCTAACCTACAGAAGGGTGGTGGGGGGCAGAGAAACGGGACATGTTAGACGGACGTTAGTCGACACCTCGGCAGCCGCCAGCCATGGGATACCAGTGTGTCCCGGTGGCCTGGTCGCGCTGCTGACACGCGGTCAGCCTAACCCCTGGTCACTTTCTGCATGCATCCAACGGCCAGTAAACTATGGCCTCCTCACGGGTGCGTCAGTGGCCTGTGGCCGGAAGCCACAGGGGAACCAGCGGCCGTGTCCTCGTCACCTGTACACCATGGCATGGTGGCAGACATTTTGTTACGGGGTTGGACGGCTCACTCTCTACCTAACCCCCCCCTCCGTCGCCCCCCACTGCCCCCTCCGTCTCCCCCACTGCCTCCCCTGTCTTCCCCCACTGCCCCCTCCGTCTCCCCCACTGCCCCCTCCGTCTCCCCCACTGCCCCCTCCGTCTCCCCCACTGCCTCCCCCGTCTTCCCCCACTGCCCCCTCCGTCTCCCCCACTGCCCCCTCCGTCTCCCCCACTGCCTCCCCCGTCATCCCCCACTGCCTTCTCCGTCTCCCCCACTGCCTCCCCCGTCTTCCCCCACTGCCCCCTCCGTCTCCCCCACTGCCTCCCCCGTCTTCCCCCACTGCCCCCTCCGTCTCCCCCACTGCCACCTCCGTCTCCCCCACTGCCTCCCCCGTCTTCCCCCACTGCCCCCTCCGTCTCCCCCACTGCCACCTCCGTCTCCCCCACTGCCCCCTCCGTCTCCCCCACTGCCACCTCCGTCTCCCCCACTGCCTCCCCCGTCTCCCCCCCACTGCCCCCGCTCTGGACCCCCTCCCGTTCCCAGGGATGCCTTCCCCGTTGTGGCCAGACTCGAGCGGTGCGCTGAACGGTGCGCTGAGCGGTGCGCAGAGTGGTGCCCTGACCTCCTCCAAGCAGTCGTCAGCCAGGCCGACTGGTTGACGAATTTAAAAAGCAGGTGTGTTTCACGACGTCCAAACAGGGCGCCATGACGTCGGGACTTCGGCCCATCCGGGCCGGTGAATAGCGGGGGGGCTCTCAGTGACGATTCTGGTCGTGTCAGGGGCGGGAAGGAGGCGTTTGTCGGGAAACGCGACTCCGACAATTTGCGGGGTTCGGAGAATAGCGGGAGGGCGTCGGAACAGCGTCGCCGTAAAAATTTCCGACGCCCGCTATTCTCCGACCCGTCGTGAGTCCGGAGAATCTCGCCCCACATCTTTCCTCAAGTAATGGGACCAAAACTGTGCACAATACTCCAGGTGCGGTCTCACCAATGCCTTGTACAGTTGCAAGAATACAATTGTTTTGTATACTATATATACTATTCCTTTAGCTATAAATGCCAACAATCCATTCACTTTCTTTATTACCTGCTGCAGCTGCATGCTAGTTTTCTGTGACTCATGCACAAGGACACCCAGATCCCTCTGCATTGAAGCACCCATTTAGATAATAAGTTGCCTTTCCAGTTTTCCGACCAGATTTGATGACATTACACTTATCCACATTAAACTCTTTCTGTCCCATTTTGGTTCACTCTCCTAACCTATCTATATCCATTTGTAAGGTTCTTATTTACTCATTGCAACTTACTGTCCCATCTATTTTAGTGCCATCTGCAGATTTAGCTATAGAACCTTCTATCCCTGTATCCAAGTCATTAATATAGATTGTAAATAGTTGGGGCCCAAGGACCAAGTCCTATGGCATCCCACAAGTTACATCTTGCCACCCAGAGAAAGGCCATTTATCCTGAATCTCTGCCTTCTATCCGTCAGCCAGTCTTCTATCCAAGATAATAAATTATCCCTAATCCCAAGTGGTCTAACATTGAGTATTAACCTTCTGTGTGGCACCTTATCAAACACCTTCTGGAAGTCCAGATATACTACATCTACAGGACCCTCAGAATTCACTTGGCTTGAACACAGCCCAGTCCATCAAACAAACCTCCCTCCCATCCATTGACTCTATCTATACCTCCCACTGCCTGGGGAAAGTGGGCAGCATAATCAAAGACCCTTCCCACCCAGCTTATTCGCTCTTCCAACTTCTTCCATCAGGCAGGAGATACATAAGTCTGAGAACACTCACGAACAGATTCAAAAGCAGCTTCTTCCCCGCAGTTACCAGACTTCTAAACGACCCTCTTATGGACTGACCTGATTAATCCCAAACTCCTGTATGCTTCACCCGATGCTGGTGTCTATGTTGACCTTGTGTTTCCCTTCTATGTATTTTCTTTTTATTAATTTTTTGCCTATACTAAATGATCTGTTTGAGCTGCTCGCAGAAAAATACTTTTCTCTGTACCTCGGTGCACATGACAATCAACAAATCCAATCCAATCCAATACATCTTTGAAGAACTCTAGCAAATTAGACAAACATGATTTACCCTTCACGTAACCCTGCTAACTCTGATGGATTGCGTTCTGACTTTCCGAATGTCCTGATATTACATCTTTAATAATGGATTCTAACTATTTCCCAACAACAGATGTTAAACTAACTGGTCTGTAATTTCCTACATTCTGCCCCACTCCCTTTCTAAATTAAGTCATAATATTAGCATTTTTCCAATCCACTGGAACCTTTCCCATGGCCAAGGAATTTTGGATGATAATAACCAATGGATCCACTATCTCTACTGCCACTTCCTTTAACACCCCAGGATGCAGGCCATCAGGCCGGGGGGATTTGTCTGCCTGCATTCCCAAGTACTGTTCTCCTATCAATACTGATTGTTCCACTATCCACTCTTTCTATTACCTCTGAATTACCCAAGCCTATCGGGATGGGACTAGTGTCCTCCATCGTGAAAACTGAGGCAAAGTATTGATTTAGTATCTCCACCATTTCTGTGTTCTCCACTCTTCCGTTTTATCTTTCAAGGGACCAACATTAACTTTAGTGACTGTCTTTCTCTTTATGTACTTCTAGAAGCTTTTGTTATCCTTTTAGATATTTTACGCTAGCCGCCTTTCTTATTTACCATAGCTCTTTTTGTTACTTTTTTAGTAACCGGGGTTGGGATTCTCTGTCCCGCTGCATCCGTTTTCTGCTGTGGCGCAAAATCCTCATTCCCAGCAGACAGCCAATGGGGTTTCCCTTTGTGGATGCCCACACGCCGTCGGGAAATCCCCGCACTGCTGGCGTAACGGAGGATACCGCTGATGGAGAATCTAGACCCCTTTGTTTATGTTTGAGTTTCCATATCTTCCAGCCTGCTACTGGCCTTTGCAACATGGTTTACCTTAGTTTTTGTCTTTATATTGTCCTGAACCTCCTTGATTAGCCATGGATGTTTTTTTACCCCTCTTATCGTTTTTTTTTGCTCTCTGGAATATATTTTAGTTGTGAGGACTTGAGTCTCTCCTTAAACAACTGCCACTGCTCATCAGCTGTCCGAACTTTTAGCCTTCCTGCCCATCCTACTTGGGCTAAATCTGTCCTCACACCTATGTAATTGCCTTTGTTTCATTCCAGAACGTTAGTGTGGGACTCCACTTTCTCAGCCCACACTGAATTTTGAATTCTGTCATGCTATGGTCACTATTCACTCGAGGATCATGAACTATGAGGTCATCAATTAATCCCTCCTCATTACACAATACCAAATATAGAGTAGTCTGCTTCCTGGTTGGTTCCAGAATATATTTTTCCAAGAAACAATCTGTAATACATTCAATGAACTTTACGTCGAGGCTACCCTTCCCAATTTGATTAATCCAGTCCATGTGCATGTTAAAGTCACCAATGATTAATGCCATACCTTTCTTACAAGCCCCCAGTATTTCCTGGTTTATACTGTGCCCCACTGCAGAACTACTGATTGGGGACCTATAGATTGCTCATACCGGGGACTTCGTCCCTTTGCTATTTCTTATTTCTACCCAGACTGTTTCCAGATCTTGATCTCCAGTGCTCATCTCATTTCTCATTGCAGCACTGACCCCTTCACCAGCAAAGCTACCTCCTTTTCCTTTCAGTCTATCTTTCTGAAATACTGAGTACCCTCATATATTTAATTCCCAAACCTGGAGTGGCATTCTCCCCTACCCGGCGGGGTGGGGGGTCCCGGCGTAGGGGAGTGGCGGCAAGCACTCCGGCGTCGGGCCTCCCCAAATGTGCGGAATTCTCCGCACCTTTGGGGGCTAGGCCCGCGCCGGAGCGGTTGGCACCACGTCGACTGGCGCAAAAACTGGCACCATCAGCCTTTCAGGCCCGCCGGCCGGCGCCGGGGCTGGCCGAAAGGCCTTCGCCGGTTCGCACATGCGCGCTGGGGGATTCTCTTTTGCCTGCGCCATGGCGGAGGCCGTGGTGGCAGCGGAAGAGAAAGAGTGCCCCCATGGCACTGGCCTGCCCACCGATCGGTGGGCCCCGATTGTGGGCCTGGCCACCGTGGGGGCATCCCCCGGGGTCCGATCGTCCCATGCCCCCCCCCCCAGGACCCCGGAGGCCCACTCGCGCCGCCGATCCCGCCGCCACCAGAGGTGGTTCAAACCTCGGCGGCGGGAGAGGCCTCCCAGTGGCGGGACTTCGGCCCATCGCGGGCCGGAGAATCGCCGCAGGGGGCTCGCTGCTCGACGTGGCGCGATTCCCGCCCCCGCCAATTGCTGGGTGGCGGAGAATTTCTGCCACGGCGGGGCGGGATTTTTGGCAGCCCCGGGCGATTCTCCGACCCTGCGTGGGGTCATAGAATTTTGCCCCTGGTCCTTGTAGCCATGTCACAGTAATGACCACCAGATCATATCCTTTTGTGTCTATTTGAACCGTTAACTCATTAATTTTGTTCAGAATGCTTTGTGCATTTAGATACAAATGCATTTGTCAAATTTCCCGACCCTTTTATAATTCCTGTTGCAAAAATACATTTGCCTATTTTGTCCCTCACCTTTATTTTCACATAGGGATCATTTTGGGATTAAGTGCGGTCGATATACAACCCAAGATGTCGCCAATGCGGCCGACACAAAACACCGCGCCAAACCCACCCGAAACCAAACTTTGTTTCAAGTCTGCTGAATCACGCCCAGCATTCCTGGCAACTCGTTAAGCAAAATATTCCAATTATTTGCCAACAGTAGATTTTATTGACGGCTTATCACCTTTCTTTACACATAATCCATCCTTCTTTTGTTTTCTTTACAATGAAGGTGTTTCCTGTAAATTTGTGTATCTTTTCAAAGTGCATTTCAAGAATGAGTATCGTCCTTAACAACTCTGGTCTTGCTGGGTAAAATTTAGTTGCTAGGTTCCGATCACACATTTGTGGCATTTGTGCTGTCATTATTAATGTTACAAATTTGTGATCAGAACCACCAGCTACATTTTACCCCACAGGATAATAGGTCCCAGTTGGCAGCGCCCTGTTTAAAATGCCACTGGGTTGGCAGGCATTACTTGTGTAGCTGGAGCCATCTCATTCTCCGTCCAGGGGAATTGGCTCAGAGGAGCACTGAACAGAATACTGGTTTAATTTAAATTTAACAGTGAGTTGTGGGCCTGTCGACTATCTGAGAGCATTAAACAAGATTAAAAATTAAGTTTAATAAGCTCTTGGGGGGTTCTGTGAACTGCCTCGGAAATTTGAAAAGATTGATTTGCACCATCCACAGTTAAGACTGCAACGAGTGCAAAAGTCTCACACCACCAGGCTAAGTTTGATTCAAGAGCCTTCATGCCTCCATTACACTTCACAGTTTGCATCAATACAAAGCCAAAAACCAATTTACACTGATGCAAACTGTGTGGTAGAACTGGCCTGCAAGGTATTCCATTCCAGTGAAGTAACCTGTTGAGATATCCTCTCAGTTTGATTTCAAAATAACTTCTCCAATGTAACAACAGTCTTCCTATTGATTCAAAAGCAATTTAACTACCAAAGGGATTTGATTTTCTCTGTGTACTATTTTTAGTTCTGAATAATACATCTCTATTAAATTCCTGTCTGCGCTATTCTAACACGTTGGCTTAATGACTGCATTTGCATATCACTCAAAGGCACAGAACTCAAATGTGTTAAGCGGTGTTGAAGAACGATACACAGTGGAATTTAACCCTTCAGTTGATTAATTTTCCACATCACGTTTAAATATATGCTGTATTAGATTTTTTCAAACTTCTTGCATGCAATTTAAACAGAAACAAAATATTAAACTTATATCCTCAAAATGTACGCTATTTCCAGATCATGTGTTTTGCAGCATCTCTTCTTCAGTTATTATTATTATTGTAGTGCTGTTTATTTTGTATCTCCTGTAGACTTTATATAACACATCAATGACTTTGTCACAAACTATATTTGACTTGGCAACAAAGGCACTTCTGAATATATGCTACGTTGTTGATCTTCCATCCAATTTCTCTCTTATTCTCCTGGAGATGTTGGGCTGGATTCCCAGCAGAGGTGCGCTGCCAGTGGGAAAAGTGAATCCCAACGAGCGAAGGATTCCGACGACGGACTCATGCTAAGGTGCAGTCCAAGCCCATATTTCATCCTCTGCTATCTTGCCAAGTGCTCATTCATCATGTGCAAGCCAAAGCAATCAGTGCTGATGAGTTTATCAACCTGATGGGACTTTGTCACAAAGCCTGAGCCTACCCTTGTTCATCGGCGATACGAGCACATGTTCCAGCAGTGGGAGTCACTGGGTAACAACCCGGGTGATCTTCGCCCCAGCTCAGGGGCACCATGCTCAATTGCTTACCTCTGCCACCATGCTGATGAGAAAAGATAATTGCAGAGAACGTGAATCAAATCTGGCACCTTCTTGGCCTGCATAGTTCATTTCTTTAGCAATTGAGCTTCATTCTATTCATCTTAATTATGTAGTGTTTCATTCAAATTTTTCTCCAGTTATGATTAACTGCTTCCAAGCTAGCATATTAAAATAGACACATTACAATGTTCTGGGTAGACCTAGAACAAACTCTGGTCAATTATTGTGAGCATAAAGTGCCTAATAAAAATGTACTTTTAGAAACCATTGAAATAAGTTAGTTGCAAATACTAATGTACCAGATTCTTGTTTAATGCACTTTGGAAAGAACAGAACACATTTGATACCAATTAGATGAAAGGTTTGGATGCTGTGATGCATTTTTATTAATGATTATATTGATTTGAAAAAAATAAAACTTCATTAAAACTGTGAAGTACCCCGTCTAAAGGCTATTTGCTGCTTTTGCATGCCTATAATTGTATCAATAAAAATTAAATAAATGGAAAATGCCAGACACTTTAAAGGCTTAACAATAGCAGTGATGACCAAAATTAAATTACTCTATCAAGCAAATGTACTGTAAAAAGAATTGATTGCAATATGGAAGAAGAAATAAAGTAATATTGATTAATATTATTTTACACCTCAACTGAAACTCAGTAGATGCAGTGCCCATTGTAAACATAGATCTTGAAATTGAATTTTTCTTTAGCATTTCTCTCTGCCTGGAATGGAATGGATAGACAGCAGTTGTATCTTGGCCAGGTAAACTTTCAGAATTTTCAAGACCGTCAAGTAAGCTAACTAGTTCTTGGCTAAACATCTGCACAATGACTAGGGATGAGAATTTTATTGAAACGTATAAAACTGAGGCGATTTGACAGGGCAGATACTGGGAGGCTGTTTCCACTTGTGAGGGAGACTAAATAAGGGGACGCAGTTTAAGAATTAGACGTCTCCTGTTTATGACAGAGATGAGGAGAACTTTATTCTCTCTAAGGGTCATTAGTCTGTGGAATTTTCTTCCGCAGAGAGAAGTGGAGGCTGGACCATTTAATTTATCCAAGTGTGGTGAATGTGTAACCACTATAATTCACACTGTACATTACTGTGTCCCTGTGGGCTCCATCTGTGAGCCGTTGCGCGGCTCTGCCCACAGGGGTAGATGAGGAACATGTACAGGACTCCGCCCCCTTCAGGAAGTATAAGTGCTGCGGTCCTGCGAGTCCGCCTTCAGTTCAGCACAGTCGCAGGCAGGCTCAGTTGTAAGCCGATTAAAGCCAGAGTTTAGTCCAACTCATGTCTCTGGTTGAATTGATGGTCGCATCACCAAGGCTGTGTTGGACAAGGGCATGAAGGGCAATGGGGGCTGTAGCCAGACAGCAAAGTGGAGCTGACCACAGCCAGGTCAGCCATGATCTTATCGAATGGCATTGCAGGCTCGAAGGGCTGAATGGCCTACTCTTGCTCCTAAGTCATATGGAATCCTTTCACAGATGGATCATTGGACAATTTAGGTTGTTATGTCAGTTAAGTTTAGTTTATGGCTCCATAAACACTGAGTTAAAAGATTGCAGATGCAAGATCCTTTAAAGAGCCTGAGCATATAATCTAGGCTGACACTTCAATGGAATGCTGAATGGCTGTTATATTATCCTTTGAATAAGAAGTTAAGTTAAGTGCATATGAAAGATTCTGTGGCATTATTTGAATCAGGAGAGGTTTACTCCAATGTTCTGGCCAAAGTTCTTCCCTTGAACACCACCATTAAAACAGGTTGAGCAGTTAGGAAAGCTCCATTTCCCATGATTTTACATTGGGATACGACTGAACCTGGTAAGGCACTTTAATCTTCATGGACCAAGTTTTTAATAAACTATTTTTATTGGGTTTTGTTATAAATGGTGTAAATACAAATACACACAGAATGAGGAAGATTTTTTTTTATAAGAGGAAGGGGGGCAGCTGGGTGATGCCCCGAATGCCATTTAAATTTCAGTCAGTTTCTTGTTATTTATTTGCGTGAGCTCCGACTTTGGACGTTTCCACCTTCTCGTTCTTTTGTCCTCCTTCCGTCTTGTATTCGCTGTGGCCGTTGTCGTCTCCTGTGTTTTTGTGTTTTCTACCCCATTCGTGTTCCCCCCTCTTTTCTTCCTCCTGATTCTCCTCCATTATTTTTCCTGCCCCCCCCCCCCCCCCATGCCTTCTTCCCTATTACCCACTTCACTGTCTGTCAGGAGTCTGCAAGTCCTCCCTGTGTCTGCGTGGATTTCCTCAGGGTGCTCCAGTTTCCTCCCACAAGTCCTGAAAGCCGTGCTGGTAGGTCATTTGGACATTCTGAATTCTCCCTCTGTGTACCCGAACAGGCGCCAGAATGTGGCGACTATGGGCTTTTCACAGTAACTTCATTGCAGTGTTAATCTAAGCCTACTTGTGACAATAAAGATTATTATTATTATTTTCTCTCACTGGGTTTGGCCACACTTTCTTGTTTACCCGGGTCTTCCCTCTTCCCCCCTCTCTCCTATTGCATCTTGGCTACCTTGTCCTAACTGCTGGCTACTTAGTTGCTGGCCACAAACAAGTCCTGGAATAGTCGGGTGAATGGCTCCCATGTTTTGTGGAAGCCATCTTCCCACCCACGGATGGCGAATTTGATTTTCTCCATTTGGAGAGATTCTGAGAGGCTGGACAGCCAGTCTGCAGCTTTGGGTGGTGCTGCTGACCGCCAGCCGAACAGGATTCTGTGGTGGGTGATCAAAGAGGCAAAGGCAAGGGCGTCCGCCCTCCTCCCCAGGAATAGATCTGGCTGGTCTGATACCCCGAAGACCACCACTCTTGGACATGGCTCCACCCTCATCCCCATCACTTTAGACATTGCCTTGAAGAAGGCTGCTCAGTACCCAACAAGTCTGGGGCAAGACCAGAACATGTGGGCGTGGTTGGCTGGGCCTCCTTGGCACTGTTCACATTCTCCTCCACCTCTGGGAAGAACCTACTCATTCAGTTTCTGATCAAGTGGGCTCCATGTAGCACTTTTAATTGCGTTAGGTTACGTCTTGCGCATGTGCAGGCAGGGCCGGCTCAAGGCACCGGCAACTCGGGCAGTCGCCCGGGGCGCCATGTGCTGGGGGGCGCCAGAGACTCGGGTCCCGCGCATGCGCAGTTGGGCCGGTACCAACAAGCGCATGCGCGGTGGCCGCCCTCCCCCAAGGCGCCCCCCCCCGGTCCGCCCCCTCGCTCCGCCCCCTCGCTCGGTCCGCTCCCCCCCTCGGTCCTCCCCGCCCGCCCCCCCCTCGGGTCCGCCCCCCCCCCCCCGGGTCCGCGCCCCCCCCCTCGGGTCCGCCCCCCCGCCCCCCCCCCTCGGGTCCGCCCCCCCTCGGCTTGGCCCCGCCCCCCTCCCCTCGGCCCCGCCCCCCCCCCCTCGGCCCCGCTCCCCCCCCTCGGCCCCGCTCCCCCCCCCTCGGCCCCGCTCGGCCCCGCCCCTCGGCCCCGCCCCCCTCGGCCCCGCCCTCCCCGCCCCCCTCGGCCCCCCTCGGCCACGCCCACCCTCGCCCACCCCTCGGCCCCGCCCCCCACCCCGCGGCCCCACCCCCCCAAGGGCGCCGAAGTTCAGCTTGCCCGGGGCGCCAGCAACCCTTGGGCCGGCGCTGTGTGCAGGTGAAGTTGACCCTGTGTACTGCTTTGCCCCAGAATCCCCACCCTATTTCAAACCCCAGGTCTTCCTCCCATTTCCTCCTCGTCACGTCTAGTTTAGTGTCAGCCCCCTCTATAAGTCATTCATATATGTCACTACAATTCCCTCCGCCTAAAATGTCTGCATCCAGTAGTTCTTCTGATATTGTCTGTTGTGGTGGTCATGGGCAGTGGCGGACTGGCCAGGGTGTCAGCTTGCCCGATGGCAAGTGGGCCCCTGATGAAGTGGGCCCCCTATATCAAATAAAAATGCAATAAAGAAACACAGACAGACAACTGTTTTAGTAATAAAAAGGAATAAGAAAAAAAAGAGAACAGGACACAAATAAGCAGTGCATGAAAAGGAACGAAGCAGAGGAGGTAGGGGAAGGATGTGGAATAGGGGAGCCCGGGTCGGACATAGTTAGAAATCAACGTTTTCAGCAAGAGTGTGTGAATTTAAAGATAAAGTTACAGTTCGTGATTTGAGATGGTTGGCAACTTGAAAGGAAAGCAGGAAATTATAGGCCAGTGAGTTTAAAAAGCAGGAAATTATAGGCCAGTGAGTTTAACTTCGGTAATAGGGAAGATGCTGGAATCTATCATCAAGGAAGAAATTGCGAGGCATCTGGATAGAAATTGTCCCATTGGGCAGACGCAGCATGGGTTCGTAAAAGGCAGGTCATGCCTAACTAATTTAGTGGAATTTTTTGAGGACATTACCAATGCAGTAGATAATGGGGAGCCGATGGATGTGGTATATCTGGATTTCCAGAAAGCCTTTGACAAGGTGCCACACAAGAGGTTGCTGCATAAGATAAAGATGCATGGCATTAAGGGTAAAGTAGTAGCATGGATAGAGGATTGGTTAATTAATAGAAAGCAAAGAGTTGGGATAAATGGGTGTTTCTCTGGTTGGCAATCAGTAGCTAGTGGTGTCCCTCAGGGATCCGTGTTGGGCCCACAATTGTTCACAATTTACATAGATGATTTGGAGTTGGGGACCAAGGGCAATGTGTCCAAGTTTGCAGATGACACTAAGATGAGTGGTAAAGCGAAAAGTGCAGAGGATACTGGAAGTCTGCAGAGGGATTTGGATAGGTTAAGTGAATGGGCTCGGGTCTGGCAGATGGAATACAATGTTGACAAATGTGAGGTTATCCATTTTGGTAGGAATAACAGCAAACGGGATTATTATTTAAACGATAAAATATTAAAGCATGCCGCTGTTCAGAGAGACTTGGGTGTGCTAGTGCATGAGTCACAGAAGGTTGGTTTACAAGTGCAACAGGTGATTAAGAAGGCAAATGGAATTTTGTCCTTCATTGCTAGAGGGATGGAGTTTAAGACTAGAGAGGTTATGTTGCAATTGTATAAGGTGGTAGTGCGGCCACACCTGGAGTATTGTGTTCAGTTTTGGTCTCCTTACTTGAGAAAGGACGTACTGGCGCTGGAGGGTGTGCAGAGGAGATTCACTAGGTTAATCCCAGAGCTGAAGGGGTTGGATTATGAGGAGAGGTTGAGTAGACTGGGACTGTACTCATTGGAATTTAGAAGGATGAGGGGGGATCTTATAGAAACATTTAAAATTATGAAGGCAATAGATAGGATAGATGCGGGCAGGTTGTTTCCACTGGCGGGTGACAGCAGAACTAGGGGGCATAGCCTCAAAATAAGGGGAAGTAGATTTAGGACTGAGTTTAGGAGGAACTTCTTCACCCAAAGGGTTGTAAATCTATGGAATTCCTTGCCCAGTGAAGCAGTTGAGGCTCCTTCATTGCATGTTTTTAAGGTAAAGATAGATAGTTTTTTGAAGAATAAAGGGATTAAGGGTTATGGTGTTCGGGCCGGAAAGTGGAGCTGAGTCCACAAAAGATCAGCCATGATCTAATTGAATGGCGGAGCAGGCTCGAGGGGCCAGATGGCCTACTCCTGCTCCTAGTTCTTATGTTCTTATGTTCTTATATCAAGCAGTACATTGGGTCGTGAGGTCACCGAAAAGGAGAAGCGGTACCTTTGACCGTGAATCATGACGTCAAAAATATTGAAGTGATAAGCCATGATTGGTAAACTCAAAAGGTTGCGACTTGTAACACTACACTGGTATCAAACTGGACATGTTAACTTTGGTTGTGGGACCATTCTTAATGTCTTACTATAGTCGGGCCAAACTTCTAAGTTTCAACAGTTGTCTCAGTTGCTTGCTGGTGTGAACACTGGCCAATGGATTGTCTACTCTTCTGAAGCTGCATAGGCCACAGTAGTATTGACTAATGAACATAGCCTATTGAAGTGTAAGTAAGTTATTTTATATTTTTTTATCAAGTAGGGGTTTATCTGGCGTTCCTTCAAGTTATTCTTGCAATCATCAATATTCATTTTTCCCAATGTGGGCTATTTTTAATTAAGTTTTTATTTCCGGAATATTACCCCTACCAGCATGGAAAAGAAAAAGCATAAATCTGGGTCACTAAAACGCAAAGAACAAAAAGAAGCAGAAAGGAAGGAATCAGCCAAGCGATGCAGGCCTATTACAGAGTTTATAATACCACAAGCACAATCCACATCAATATCCAGTTCTGCAACAAATAATCAAGAAGCAAGAAACAATGCTCATGATGATGCAATGACATGCGAGTTAAAAGAACAGAGAAGAGCTACTTTGAATGTAGAGACAAATACAAGTGCATCCATTACTAATCAACCCAGGCCCAATATTTCGTCTGGCTTCCTTGTTCCGGTATCTGTACTGCCTGTAGTTGCAACATCTGAACACATAGCTTCAACTAGTGACAGGGAATCAGATATTCCTTCAAGCATAAATGACTTGGTTTCTGAAGCACATCCTGTAAATGAACCTACGCAAGAAAATTAAAGATCAATTACTGGAATCTTCCAATATCCATCACGAGCAAAGCTAAAACAGTTTTTTGCTGGACATCCACTTCAGCCACTTGATGATCTGCCATTTGATGCTCGTTTGTATGAGAGGAAAATTATGAATGACTCAGTCCCAAGAAAATGGCTAACATATAACAAAGAAAATAGATGCTTATATTGTTCATACTGCTTAGCCTTTGAGTTTCCCAACACTTGTAATCCATCACCCTTTGTATGTGGCTTTAGTGACTACAGGCGTATTAGCCAGAGCTTGACTTTACATGAATCGACAACAACACATGTCAGAAATGCTCAGCAATATATCAGTGTGGTTAATGATGGCACCTTAGATAGATTTTTTGCAGCATCACTAATTAAAAGGAAAGAAGAAGTATTGAAGCAGAGAAGTATTGTCATGAGGATTATAGACATCATAAAGATGTTAGGCAAGCAAGCACTTCCTTTTCGAGGACACAGAAATGAATCGGCCTACATTCTAGATAATGAGGTTCTGAATCATGGCAATTTTCTAGCTACAGTGCAGTTGATGGCAAAATATGGCCCCATTATGGCAGCTCACGTTTCTGCAGTGCAAAACAAGTCTAAACAAAGAATCAAACGATTAGAGCAACAAGGAAAGGCTCAAAGTAAAGGCCGTGGTGGACTTGTTACATACCTGAGTAAAACAACTATAAACATGTTAATCAAAATTATGAAGAATATGATACAAGAAAGAATTAGTCATGAAGTTTCTCAAGCAAAATATTATTCTATTCAGGTTGATTTAACACAAGATAATTCATCCATCGATCAGTTTAGCATTATTATTCGGTATGTGCTTAAAGGTATTATCTGTGAGCGACTACTTTCGGTTGTGCCAAGTAATGATGGTACAGGACAGGGACTTTTTGATCTATTGATTGAAACATTACAGCATCTTAAAATTGACCCCCAAAAATGTTTATCTGATAGCACAGATGGCGCTGCAATCTACCATGGCCAGTATAATGGTTTACAAAGTAAAATTGCTAATGTGGCTGATCAACATGTTCATATATGGTGTTATGCCCATGTCTTGAATTTGGTGATAACTGAAACAACAAAATGTTGTGTGCCTGCAGTTTCTTTTTTCAATTTGCTCCAGAATATAACAACTTTTGTGAAAGCACCATACAAGAGAATGGCTGTATGGATAGAAGTTGTTGGAAAACATCTAGGACAAGAAAAAAATGAAACAATTAAAGCTAATTGGTGAGACCAGATGGTCAGGAAAATCCAATGCAGCAACAACTATATTTTGACGTTTTGATGATGCCGCTGCCAGTACTTTCGTAAATCTATTGACATGCTTATCAATGATACAAGGTTCAGAAAAGTTTGATGCAAAAACAAAACATGAAGCAAATGTTTTACTTCAAAGTCTTCTAAAGTTTGAAACCATATTGACAGCATTTACTTACTTGTATGTATTTGAAACTACAACCCCGTTATCAAGTTATCTACAGACAAGTGGTTTAGATATGTTTACTGCATGGAGTTTGGTAGATTCAGCTACAACAAAGTTGAAGGAACAGACAAGAACATTTGATAATGTTCACAGCAAGGCTTTGGAATTTGTAAATAAATGTAATGACAGGATTTCACAGATGAATATGGATGAAAATCAAACATTGGAAATTGATGCGTTGGAAACAGCATTGCCAGTTAAGAGGCAGAGGAAGAAGAAAAGAATGGCAGATGAGCTTATTGATGATGAAAGAAATTCCTCAGATTCTCTAGCTGATTTTGAGTAAATGTGTTTAACCTAATAATGGATCGCATTGTCCAGTCACTAGAATCACGCTTTGTACAACACAAACAGTTGTATAAAGATTTGTCCTGCTTGGACCCAGCAAAGTTTAAAACTATTGCAGAGAAGGGCCTTGAAGATGAAGCATTGGAAGGTATTATTAAGCTGTTTCCACAAATCAGCAAAGATCAAGTAATATTGGAATTGTTTTCTTTTGCTTCAAACTTTGATGTATTAAAGCTATTGCTTAATGATGGTGAGAATATGGATTCCAGTTGCAACAATTGTAAAATTTGCAGCACTTGCCCATCGTGTGTACTATAAATTCAGGCATCCAACAGACTTCATGACAAGGCATATGATAACCTTTATGAACTTTATAAAGTCATCTGCACACGATCAGTTACTCAAGTCCAATGTGAGAGGACATTTTCAAAGCTAAAGATCATAAAGACAAGGTTAAGAAATTCGCTGTCTGAGGAGAATTTGGAACCATACATGTTGCTATCCATTGAAAAGGAATTGTTAGATGAATTGGATGCAGAAGCAATTATTGGCAGATTCGCACAATCATCTAGCGAATACAAACAATTGCTCTTAATATAGTGGACTGCATGCAATGCTCTATTGTGCTTTTGAACTATCTGTTAATGTGTCAATTGTGCAGTAAACTATTTAAAAATATCAACCAATTACTTAAAAAAATTTTAAAAATTAAAAAATTCAATTATAACATTCTGTATTTACATTTGGTATCTACTGCCAGTAATATGTACAGTACATGTACACTGTAATTACTAAGAAATACACATTTTTTTCCACAAAAATTTTAATTGTACCCTTTTTTCCATATGTATTTTTTGAAAATTTTATTTATTCGTTATGAAAATTAAATTATAGCATTGTAGTTGTGGGTGGCCCCCCTTTGTCTCCTGGCAACCAATATTTTTAGACCCAGTCCGCCACTGGTCGTGGGTATGTCCTTATTTTCTTCCATAGGATGTTTTTAAGCTGCAGGTACCCGAGTTTGTTAGTTGAAATCTTACCGTCAGTTCGTCCACTGTTGTGACCCTACTGTTGGTGTATAGGTCTCTGGTTGTCAATGTTCCCCCTGATGCTCGATCAATGACTCCAGAAGCGAGATTGGATGACAATTGAAGGCTTTATTGGACTAGATATTTCCCCCAGCAGCACAGGTACAGAATGCAGCAGCTGGGGAGACACAGACTCTTATACTCCGCCTTACTGGGCGGAACCAGCAGGCAGGCTTCACCAATGATCTTGCTGTCTCAGGTACCTCCCACACCAATGGTCTTACAGGATTGACCTGGGTACCGTAATACCCCTAATACCGACTACCACATTCTTCCCCTGTTAAAAAAAAGAGTCCGGAGCGGGTGGTGGTCTTTGGTTATACAGTGGTAGAGGTTGAGGTTATGCTGGTACCTGGTATACATTAGTACAGTGTTTTGCCTCATTACATGTCGCAACTATTTACAGTATTTATTTACATTCATGTGTCAAAATGAAGCAATTAGTCGATCGGAGGCCCTGGTCGTCCTTTGCGCTTGTCGCAGTTTCGGCGGTAATGCAGGCACCGGCTCAGGCATCCGTGGCTCCAGGAGGGTGGCTTTTGCTTCTTCAGTAGCTTCATCACTCCTAGATGGGACCAGTGGGAGGATCGATTCACCTGGGAAGGGGGCGGCTGTGGGGTGTGCCGGTGGAAGAGAGGGTGGGGTTGGTGGTGGGGGTGTGGGCGGGGATCTAGCGGGCGCCAGGTCCCGTAGGGAGACCGTATCCTGTCGGCCGTCGGGGTACGCCATGTAGGCATACTGAGGGTTAGCGCAAAGGAGGTGGGCCCTCTCGACCAATGGGTCCGACTTGTGTGCCCGCACGTATTTGCAGAACAGGATGTGTCCAGGAGTTGCCAGCCAGGTTGGGAGCGAGGTCCCAGAGGAGGACTTCCTAGGAAATACAAGGAGACGTTCATGAGGTGTTTCATTTGTCGTGGTACACAGTAGTGATCGGATGGAGTGGAGAGCATCAGGAAGGACTTCCTGCCAGCGGGAGACTGAGAGATTCCTGGACCATAGGGCCAGTAGGACGTTCTTCCAGACCGTTCCATTCTCCCTCTCTATCTATCTGTTTCCCTGGGGGTTGTAACTGGTCATCCTGCTCGAAGCAATGCCCTTGCTGAGCAGGAATTTACACAGTTCGTCGCTCATAAAGGAGGACCCCCTATTGCTGTGTATGTAGGCGAGGAAACCGAACAGGGTAAAGATACTGTGTAGGGCTTTTATGACGGTGGCTGCGTTCATGTCGGGGCAGGGGATGGCGAATGGGAACCTGGAGTACTCGTCAATCACGTTCAGGAAATACGTGTTGCGGTCGGTGGAGGGGAGGGGCCCTTTGAAGTCCATACTGAGGCGTTCAAAGGGACGGGAAGCCTTTATCAGGTGCGCTTTCTCTGGCCTGTAGAAGTGCAGCTTGCACTCCGCGCAGATTTGGCAGTTCCTCGTGGCGGTCCTGACCTCTTCGATGGAGTAGGGCAGGTTGCGGGTCTTGATGAAATGGAAGAATCGAGTGACCCCCGGGTGGCAGAGGTCCTCGTGGAGGGTGCGGAGTCGGTCCACTTGTGTGTTGGCACATGTGCCACGGGATAGCGCATCAGGAGGCTCATTTAGCTTCCCGGGACGATACAAGATCTCATAGTTGTAGGTGGAGAGCTTAATCCTCCACCCTATCTTATCGTTCTTTATCTTGCCCCGCTGTGCATTATCGAACATGAAAGCAACCGACCGTTGGTCAGTGAGGAGAGTGAATATCCTGCCAGCCAGGTAATGCCTCCAGTGCCGCACAGCTTCTACAATGGCCTGGGCCTCCTTTTCAACGGAGGAATGGCGGATTTCTGAAGCGTGGAGGGTGCGTGAGAAGAAGGCCACGGGTCTGCCCACTTGGTTGAGGGTGGCCGCCAGAGCTACATCGGACACGTCGCTCTCGACTTGGAAGGGAAGGGATTCATCGATTGCGTGCATCGTGGCCTTTGCAATGTCTGCTTTGATGCGGCTGAAGGCCTGGCGGATCTCTGCCGACGGGAAAAACCGTGGATTGGATTAGTGGGCGGGCCTTGTCCGCATAATTGGGGACCCACTGGGCATAATATGAAAAAAAATCCCAGGCAGCTTTTCAGGGCCTTGGAGCAGTGGGGGAGGGGGAACGCCATGAGGGGGCGCATGCGTTCGGGATCTGGGCCTATAACTCCATCATGCACTACGTAGCCGAGGATGGCTAGATGGTCGGTGCTGAACACGCATTTGTCCTTGTTGTAGGTTAGATTAAGGATTTTTATGGTATGGAGGAATTTTTGGAGGTTGGTGTCGTGGTCCTGCTGGTCGTGGCCGCAGATGGTGACGTTATCGAGGTACGGAAATGTGGCCCGCACACCGTACCAGTCAACTATTCGGTCCATCTCGCATTGGAGGACCGAGACTCCATTTTTGACACCAAAGGGAACCCTTAGGAAGTGGTAGAGCCGCCCAGCTGCTTCGAATACAGTGTATTTGCGGTCGACAGGGCGGATGGAGAGCTGGTGGGAGGCGGACTTGAGATCCACCATGGGAAAGACTTTGTATTGTGCAATCTGATTGACCAAATCAGATATGCGGGGGAGAGGGTACTTGTCGAGCTGCGTATACCTGTTGATTGTCTGACTATAATCGATGACCATCGTGTGCTTCTCCCCAGTCTTTACAACCACTACTTGAGCTCTCCAGGGACTGTTGCTAGCCTCAATAATACCTTCCTTCAGTAACCGCTGGACTTCCGACATAATGAAGGTCTGGTCCTGGGCACTGCACCGTCTGCTCCTGGTGGCAACGGGTTGGCAATCCGTGGTGAGGTTCACAAAAAGGGAAGGAGGATCGACCATCAGGGTCGCGAGGCTGCGGACAGCGAGGGGGGGCATAGGGCTGCCGAATTTAAAAGTTAAACTCTGGAGGTTACATTGGAAGTCTAACCCTAGGAGCGTGGCAGCGCAGAGGTGAGGGAGGACGTAGAGCCGGAAATTTTTTAATTCCCTTCCCTGGACCGTGAGGTTCGCTATGCAGAACTCTTTGATCTCTACAGAGTGAGACCCGGAGGCCAGAGAGATTCTTTGGTTAACTGGGTGGATGGTAAGAGAACAGCACCTTACCGTTTTGGGGTGTATGAAACTCTGTGCTCCCGGAGTCGATTAGGCAGGATGTTTCGCGCCCGTTGATGAGCACAGTCGTCGTCGCGGTCGAGAGCGTTCAGGGTCGAGACTGGTCCAGGGTCACCAAGGCGAGTCGTGGTAAAAGTTGGAGATTTTCCTCGGGCGGTGTGTGGTCATCCGAATTGGGGTCCTGAGACTCCAGCCAAGATGGCAGCGCCCACTGGTCGCACATGGCTGGGGGTGTGCAAGATGACTGCGCCCATCCATCACATGTGGTCCCTGGGGAACAAGATGGAGGCGCCCGGGGCCCGCACGTGGCTCGGGAAAATGAAGATGGCGGTGCCCGCTAGCCGCACGTGACTCGTGGAGAGAGTTGTGGTGGCAGTCCCGGTTCGCCCCCAGAGACCGCCGGGGTCTGGCATACCGCCACAAAATGGCCCTTTTCGCCGCACCCTTTGCAGGTAGAGGAGCGGGCTGGGCTTTACCCAGGCGGTGAATCCTGTTCCGAGCCTGAACTGCTCCAGTACCTCTTTGAGGTACTTCCATTCAACTCTGTTGAAGGCCTTTTTTGCATCCAGGGAGACGATCACGACACGTGTTCTCTCCCCAGATGGGGTCATGATCACGTTCATCAGGCGCCTGATGTTCGATGTTAGCTGCCTACCTTTGACAAAGTCTGTTTGGTCTTCTGCGACCACCTCCGGGACACAGTTATTCAGCCTTTTGGCTAGGATTTTTGCCAATATTTTGGCATCCATGTTTAGTTGTGAGATGGGTCTGTATGAATCGCATTCTGTTGGGTCTTTGTCTTTTTTAGGTATTAGCGAGATTGAGGCTTGTGCTAGTGCAGGTGGCAATGTGCCCTTTGCCAGCGGGTCTGCGAACATCTCCCGCAGGTGCAGGGCCAGTGCTGTCGCAAATCTTTGTAGAAGTCCGCCGGGAATCTGTCTGGTCCCAGTGCCTTCCATACCTGCATGGAGCTTGTACTCTCCATGACCTCTCCTAGTTCCAGTGGTGCTTCCAGGCCCCATTTCCTGTCTTCCCCCACGACTGGCATTTCAAGTCCATCGAGGAACTGCTTGATCCCCTGCTGGGGGCTCCGAGGTGTACTGTCCCTGGTAAAAAGGCTTTGTTGACCTTGTCCGGGTCCGTTTCCAATGTGCCTCTGCTGTCTCTAATTTGCGTGATCTCTCTTGTGACATGCCTGCTTTCTCAGCTGGTGTGCCAGCAGGCGGCTGGCTTTGACTCCGTAATCGTACAGAGTCCCCTGTGCCTGGCGGAGTTGGTGCACTGCTCTCCTCATGTAGAGCAGGTCAAATTCCATATGTAGTTTTTTCCTGTCCATCAGGAGCTCTACAGTCAGGGTCACGTCTCGGAGTATTTACGGTCTACCTCCAGTATGGAGTCGACTAGCTGTTGCCTAGACGCTCTCTCCTCCCTGTCTCTTCACGCTTTAAGGGCGATAATTTCTCCTCTAATCACATACTTTAGCGCCTCCCAGAATGTGGAGGGCGAGACCTCCCCGTTCTGGTTGTCCTTTATGTTTTCAGCTATGGCCCGTGATATTTTCTCACTAAAGACCTTGTTAGCCAGTAGTGCAGTGTCCAACCTCCATGAGGGGCGTTGGGAACTGCCCGTCTCCAACCTCACATCCATATAATGTGGAGCGTGGTCGGAGATTACTATTGCAATGTATTCTGCGCTCACCAGCCCTGGAAGCACCGCTTTCCCCACCGCAAAGAAGTCGATCCTAGAATATACATTATGGATTGTGGAACAGAAGGAGAACTCCTTTTCCCTTGGGTGGGTGAATCACCATGAGTCCACTGCCCCCATCTGCTCCATAAAGAGACCGAGTTCCTTTGCCATGTTGGAGGTCTTTTCCATTTTAGGGTTCGACCTGTCCATCCCGTGGGGTCCTATACGCAGTTAAAGTCCCCTCCCATGATCAGTCGGTGTGTATCTATGTCAGGGATTTCTGCCATGGTCTTTTTTATAAATTCCGTGTCATCCCAGTTGGGAGCGTACATGTTAACCAGGACTACTGGTGCCCCGTCTACGACAACACTGACCATGATGTCCGTCCCCTGCGCCCGTAACTGTCCTTGACGTGGTAAACATCATCCTCTTATTGATTAGTATTGCCACCCCCCCAGGCCCTCGTCCCGTAGCAGGAATGGTAGGTCTGTCCCACCCACAGTCGGTCCTGCTCTCTCAGGTGTGTCTCTTGGAGGAAGACGATGTCAGCTTTTATTTTTCTCAGGTGGGAAAAGACTGGGGGCGGAATTCTCCGCTCCCGGGAAAAATCGGGAAGGCCGTCGTGAACTCGGCCGAGTTTCACGACGGCCTCGGAGGCCGCTCCTCGCCCCCTATTCTCCCCTCCCGGCGGGGCTAGGAGCGGCGCTCCGTAACTCTCCGCTGCGGGGGCGTCGCGCCAAGAATGACGCGGCCGGCGCGCCTAATGACGTCAGCCGCGCATGCGCAGGTTGGCCGGCTCCAACCCGCGCATGCGCGGCTGACGTCATGGCGCTGACGGCACGAACCCGCGCATGCGCAGTGGCCGTCTTTCCCCCTCAGCCGCCCCGCATGATGTGGCGGCTTGATCTTGCGGGGCGGCGGAGGGGAAGTAGTGCGTCTGATTTGGGCGCCGGGCCGACGATTGGTGGGCACCGATCGCGGGCCTGTCCCCTCCCGAGCACAGTCGTGGTGCTCTTTCCTTGCTAGGCCACCAACAAGCCCCAAACAGGCTTCACACTCCCGTTTCATGACGGCAGCGACCGGGTGTGTTTGCCGCCGCCGTGAAACGGCTGCGAACGGCAGGCCGCTCGGCCCATCCGGGTCGGAGAATTGCCGTTCGCCGTGAAAAACAGCGAGCGCCGATTCTTCTGAGCGGGGGGGGGGGGGGGGGGGGGGGGGGGAGAATCACGGGGGGCCCTCCCACGATTCTACCGCCCGGCGTGGGGAGCGGGGAATCGCGCCCTGGATCTTTTCACAGGGCCGTTAAGTCTCCTGATATACCTGGTGACTATCCTGATGGGAGGTTTCTATCACCCCCGCTCCTGTGGGTTTAACCCTACTTACCTGGTGAATACGCTCCTGCACTCTGGGGTATCTCTTTGTTAGGGGGCCGTCCAAGATGGCCACGGTTCGCCACATGCAGTCAGGCCCTTGAACTCTGGGGTTTCCCCTTGTCCAGCGGGCACCTAACATGGCCGCCAACTGTGCGTCCACCATGTGGATATGTCCCTGCACTCCGGGGTTTTCCTTTGCCCAGAGACCGTTATGTGGAGTTGCTTACAGTGCTTTTTAGTTCTGGGACCCTGGTTGCGGCGCTTTGTCGCCATAATGCCCCGCTGGGTCACTGTCTGTGCGGAGTCTGCGCATTCCCCCCGAGTCTGCGTGGGCTTCCTCCGGGTGCTCCGGTTTCCTGCCACAGTCCAAAGATGTGCAGGTTAGGTGGATTGCCCATGATAAATTGCCCTTAATGGCCAAAAACGTTAGGAGGGGTTATTGGGTTATGGGGATAGAGTGGAAGTGAGGGCTTAAGTGGGTTGGTGCAGACTCGATGGGCCAAATGGCCTCCTTCTGCACTGTATGTTCTAAAAAAAATGCCGTTCTTGTTTCTCTCTCTCTGTGTCCCCCTCCCATCCCCTTTTCCCTTGTCCTGTGCCCCCCCCCTTTTATCCCCCTTCCTCCTGCTCTTCTCCTCATTTGTCCCGCCCATCCCTGTTGCTTGTCTCACCCCCTTCCCATCCCAGCACCCTGTCAAGCGCTGTGCCCCCTGTTGGAAGTGCGCCGCGGCCTCTGTCTGCGGCATGCTCCTAGCGCTAGCCATCCTGCTAGTTTGGTGACCCCCCCCCGCCTCTCCCGGGAGTTACTATCCCGATTTCCCTCACCCACTCTCTGGAGTTTCTGCCCGCTCTTTCCCCATCTTACCCTGCACTTCTCCTGACGTCACACCACCTTCTTTCTGTCGCTACCTTCGTTCTCTCGAACGAGGCTACGTTCTCCCGTGTAAAACAGTCTCTCAGGTGGTGGCTTGCTGTTTTTTGCTCAGAATGTGTTTGCAGGGGGTGGGGGGGGGGGGGGGGGGGGGGGGGGGGAGAAACGGATTTTTCTCCACCCCCCCCACCCCAGTGTTGGCTCATTGCCGTGTTGCCGTTTCTTCCCGTGGGCTCCTTATCGCTTCCCTTGTTGTCGCTGTTCTAGCCCACACTCCACGACAAACTTGTCTGCCTCGGCTGGGATGGTAAAGAAATGTTCCTTGTCCTGGTATGTGTCCGAGTTTGGCTAGGGACAGCATACCAAAGCATACGCTGTTCTTTTACAGCGTGGTCTTTGCTCTGTTAAATTCAGTCCTCCGCTTGGCCAGGTCACCCCCAATGTCCTGGAAGATTCTAATTTTATGTCCTTCCCAACTGCAGATCTTGGGACTGTCTGGCCCAGCAGAAGATTCTCTCCTAGTGCTGGTACTGGTGCAGTTTCATTATTATTGCCCTTGGTTGGGCCCCCGTTTTCGGCTTCAGTCGCAGCGACGGGTGCACCCTGTCTGTTTCTGGCAGGTTGGGGAAAGTCTCCCTTCCCACCAGGTTGACTAGCATCTGGGCCACATAGTTTCTGGGGTCCCTGCCCTCGATTCCCTCCGGTAGGCCCACGATCCGCAGGTTTTGCCTTCTCGACCGGTTCTCTTGGTCCTCAACTTTTCCCCTCAGACTGCCCTGTGTCGCAACCAACTTCGCCATTGTCTCTCCAGGGCCATGATCCATTCACTCTAGTCAGTTGCGGCTCTCGCTAGGTCTTTGATCGTTGCTTCTTGGGCCTCCAGTCTCTTTTCCGCTTTGTCCAGGGCGAGCTGCATCTGTGCCAGGGCTTCAGCCGCTGCGCCCTTCACAGCTGCCTGGATGTCCATTTTCACCTCCTGCCTGTGTTCCCTCATTGCTTCCAAGAAGAATGCCATCCAGTTACCCCGCCCCGGTGAGGGAGGGCTTTGTGTGTGGCTGGTCTGTCCTTCTTGCTCCGGCGAAAACTGCGCTCCGTCACCTCATGCACTGATCAACTCGTCCGATTGTCTCTTTTCCAGGCTCCTTCCACTTCTGGTCTCTGCTCGGCCCCTGGACTGGCTTTTTCTGAGCACTTTTCTCCTTCTCCCGCTATTTTACTAAGGTTGGGGGAACGAGTTGCCAGGCTTTCTGGTGTGTTTTTGATAAAAAGTGGCTATTTTACAGGTCCGCAGGAGGACAGCCGCCTGACCTGCACTGCTCAGTACATCATCGTCATCGGAAGTCCTTTATGGACCAAGTGTTTTTTTTAAGGGGCAATTTAGCGTGACCAATCCACCGACCCTGCACATCTTTGGATTATGGGGGCAAAACCCATGGAAACACTGGGAGAATGGGACACAGACAGACAGTAACCCAGAGCCTGGATCGAACCCGAGACCTCGGCGCTGATCGGCCGCAATGCTAACCACTGCGCCACTGTGCTGCTCTATTTATGGACCAAGTCACCAATCCGTTACAACTATGTCGATGTAGATTTAAAGGCTCAATGCATATTTTTGTGTCCAAATAATCTAAATGAAAGGTAGATGAGGATAACAAGCCAGAAATGAGCAACATAATAAACAATGTTCACTCATATTTATTTACCTGTCAGAAAGCACAATTGGCCAACTACCCATGTGGACCCAAACTTCTTCAACACTCAAAACTGCAACACACTAGCTAAAATTACAAAAGTGGTAGAGCTCATTTGTAGTAACAATTAGAACTATTTGTCATGTGAGGGTACCTTTAAGAACTGGGTGTTTATCAAATAGCTGCAGTGATGTCAGAGTGGGTGGAGCTGGGCTGGCTGTCTTTCACTTTCGTTTTTGAGCAGGCAGCTACAGTGTGTTTTAGTTTCGTTTTGAGAACTGGATATGCAGGCAAAGCAAGCAGCTGTATAATGATCTCTCTCTCCAAACTACAGACTGTCTTCAGCTCATTTGAGGATTTCAAAGTAATACCGGTTTCTGTAGAGAATTTAGACCTGAAGTCTTTCTGTAAAAAGGGTCTTTAGAACTTATAGATGTTAGGAAAGTTATGAAGGGTTACTTATAGAATATTGTATCTGTGGGGATTATTGGTGTTGATATTTGTTAAGATGTTTACTGTGGGTTTATAAAGTGTTAACTGGATTCATAAATAAACATGGTTTTGTTTTAAAAGTACTTTGCATCACACCTGTAAAGTAGGTCCTTGTGCTCCTCATAACCACAATCTATTAAAAGTGGTGGGTCAGGTGAACTCCATGATACACTTGGGGTTCTCTAAGCCTGGCCTGTAATATATTCTACTCTGGATGTCGCAGCAGCGAAGTGGTTAGCACTGTTGCTTCACAGCGCCAGGGTCCCGGATTCGATTCCCGTCTGTGCAGAGTCTGCACGTTCTCCCCGTGTCTGCGTGGGTTTCCTCCGGGTGCTTTGGTTTCCTCCCACCAGTCCCGAAAGACATGCTCGTTAGGTGAATTGGACACTCTGAATTCTCCCTCTGTGTACCCGAGCAGGCGGCGGAGTATGGCGACTAGGGGATTTTCATAGTAACTTAATTGCAGTGTTAATTTAAGCCTACTTGTAACGTTAATAAAGATTATAAAAGCAAAAACTCATGTGAACCATTGTTAAAGGAGAATCTGCTAAATTCCCTGTTGCGAGGCCAACTTCTCCAATGTGATAAAAGCTTGTATGTTAAACGGGAAACAGGCCACAGATAGCCTTTGTGTTTCCTTCCATACAACCAACCTTTTTGCACTGGACTAGTTTGTAAATATACTGACAATAATTTGAAAAGAAACCAAACACCTTAAACCATGAAAGGTGCAGGAAGCATAATTGGACTCTACTGGGAAGAATGGTTACCTCAAAGGTTAATGTGGTTTACAATTACACATTAAGTTGTAGGATACCCCAGAGACTCCAAACGTTGCAAATCTTATGTTTTCAAATTATACAGTGGACTATTAAGCTCTCCAGAGATCACAATCACAGAGTAATTTTGAAAACGGCAGATGAACACTAAATAGGATTTAATATAGAGAAATGTAACATAATACTGTGCATATTCTTAATTCACAAAGTAACAAGCATGATTACCAAGTGTAGGGAATATTAATAAATAAGATAAGTCAGAGTAAATACAATAATAAGAGTTGAAAAAAGTGTGACCACAATGTCGGGCAACAGTTTCAAAGGCAAATAAAGTGTTGGGCTGTATAATATCTGCAGAATATAATTGCAAAAAATTGACACTGAAATGTTAAAAAGCATGAGTCAATAATAGTCCACAGAAAGAGTGCTTTGTACGTTTGTATGCTTACAACAATGCATCGACAACCCAGTGTTGGACAGCAAAGATTTTACAATTTAGATGGTCAAGTGATAGAGGCTAAGAAGTTAAATCTTTTCTCAGTGAAGAATCAAGTTCGTAATCTGGTTGTAGTGAATGATTTTGTGGAAGAACAGGATGGGTGAACAAAATGTGTTAAAAGTTAGAGAAGTTGAAATAAGGAATGATTTCACTGTAAGCATTCGTGTAAGCATTCTGATTGACCTAAAGAGTAGAAAGATAGATGATTTTGGACAAGAAAAAATAACCAGGCTGAGTCTTGAAACTGACACTAACCTCCGAACAAGCACCATCCATTAAATTAGTCTTCTTTAATTTAGGTGTTCTTCATTTGTCTCCAGGTGTTTTGTTAACATAATGTTGAGAGATCTGGCATATAACAGGTGACTATTCTTTGTCCATGAATCTAAACATGGTCAATAGGTTATTTCAATGCAGGGAGCATCAAGCCTGATCTGCATCCAATTATAATCTGTTATCCAAGCATGTATGCTTTGTAGCAAGTGTCACTAGAGTGTCACTGGACAGTGAACAACAATGAGAAATGTAACTTGTTAATTATTTTAATTGAAGTTAATTGAACAGAAGTGGAGGGGATAGGGGCTGGTTTAGCTCACTGGGCTAAATCGCTGGCTTTTAAAGCAGACCAAGTAGGCCAGCAGCACGGTTCGGTTCCCGTTCCAGCCTCCCCAGACAGGCGCCGGAATGTGGCGACTAGGGGCTTTTCACAGTAACTTGCAACAGTAGTGAACTCGCCAACATTGAGGGCATTTAAAATTTATTGGATAAGCATATGGATGATAAGGGCATAGTGTAGGTTAGATGGCCTTTAGATTTTTTCCATGTCGGTGCAACATCGAGGGCCGAAGGGCCTGTACTGCGCTGTATCGTTCTATGTTCTATGTTCTATGTTACTTAAGCACATATAAACGGACATTCCCTCAATTTCTTTGTTTTAGTTTCATTGGTTGTTCGCTTTCTCCAAAAAGTGGACAGAATCCTTCCAGTGGATTCGGCACTGACCTTCCAAAAGAATACCCTACCTACGCCCAGTCCCCATCCCTATTCCCATAACCCCAGCTAACCTTTGGACACCAAGTGGCAATTTAGCGCGGCCAATCCACCTAATCTGCACATCTTTGGACAGTGGGAGGAAAGAGGAGCAGCCGGAGGAAGCCCACGCAGACGTGGGAGAACATGCAGATTCCATACATGCATACAAGGCCAGAATCGAACCTTGATTGCCGGAGCTGTGAGATGGCAGTGCTAACTACTGTGCCACCGTGCTGCTGTACAAAGGGACATTTACTGACAGGAGATGAATGGAGTCAGGAGATACATGTAATGTTTCGCTCTGAATAAATCTCTCAAGTAAAGACTGATTTTGGATTAACAAAGAATCATAGAAAATGGGAGCAGGAGGAATCCATTTGGCCCTTCAAGCCTGCTCCACCATTCATTATGATCATGGCTTATCATCCAACTTGATATCCGATTCCAGATTTCCCCCCATATCCTTTGATCCCATTTGCTTCTTGAAAACATGCAATGTTTTGGCCTCAAATACTTCCTGTGGTAACAAATTCCACAGGCCACCCATTCTCCACGTGCAGAAATGTCTCCTCATCTTTATCCTCAATGGTCTACTCCATAGCATCAGACTGTGACCCCCAGTTCTGGTCACACCCACCATCGGAAACGTCCTTCTAGAATATTTCCGTTTCTTTGAGATCTCCCATCATTCTTCTGAGCTCCAGTGAATACAATCCTAACCAATTCAATATCTCTTCATACGCCAGTCCTGCCATCCCTAAACCTTAGCTGCACACCCTCGAGAGCAAGAAAATCCTTCCTCAGAAAACGAGACCAAAACTGTACACAATATTCCAGGTGTCGTCTCACCAAGGCCCTGGATAATTGCAGCAAGACATCGATGCTCCTGTACTCGAATCCTCTTGCTATGAAGGCCAACATACCATTTGGCTTCTTTACCGCCTGCTACCAAAGTAGATAAAATGATGGATATTCCCCAAGTACTGCAGGGAGGGGAACTAAATTGCCCCTGTTGCTGTGCCAGTTAATTTTAATGTGAAAAAAATGCCATTATAATTTGAGGTAGGTAAAAATGTTTAGCAATCATCTATTAGTGTAAAAGGTTTCCTTTACTCCACACAGACTGATCTTGGCTGTCACTGGTAACTGTGGGTGTCTCTCTCATGCTGGGGTTGAAAACCACAACCCGGAAGTGTCCTACTGGGTCAGCTTTGCAAGGGAGAGAGAGACAGAGAGCAAGGCTCACTGTTTATACCTGACAAGTGAACTTGCCCTTACGCCACATCAGTTATCCTGACTGCCACCTACGACTGTGCGAGTCTCTCTTGTGTAGATGGTGAAATGTCACCCAGAAGTGCCTCACTAGGGCAGCTTCACGAGAGAGAGACCACTGTTTATTCCTAACCAGTAGACCCTCTGAGTGAGCGTTTTCGGAGGCACCCAGATTCCTTTTTGGTTCTGTTCCCCGGAATTATGTTCTGGCAATGATTGTGACTCACTAGAGTGGACAATGAGATAAAGACGGACAAAACAAGGGTAATTATAAAAATAAATATTTTATTCAAGAAAATCCAGATTGCAAAAAAACCAAACTCTGATCACAGCACACAATACCCCACTACTATGATATAGGAACAAGAAACTAAGGGCGGCACAACATTAAAATCTTACTTTTACACAATTACCTTTGCACCCAAACCACCCCAATTCAACAACCGGATCTAATGGGAGTTTCTAAAGGCTGAGAGAGTATACTCGCTGCTCCTGGAGTTGGTTTAAAAGTCACAAAACGTCTTCTCTGCTCCCTTTTTAACACAGCTGGACCTTTGTAACAGTATCTTCCTGTAGTTTTCTGTTTGTCTTAATTCTGTTGCATTCTTCTTGGAGTTTCACGCAATAGTCTTTTCTGGCAAAAATCTATTCGTTTTTTGTAGTCTTTTCTTCCTTGAAGTCTGTTCTTGTAGTCTCAGAATCTCTCTACTCTGTCCGGAGTTCAATATTTTAAAGGTAAAAGCCTGAATGGAGTTGTCTGGCCCTTCCCACCGGTAAGTTTCAGGACAAAGGCTCGCTCATTGTTTACAGGATGAAACTAATATGATCAGTTTCATCAGAAAAGGTCCCAAAACGTTTTAAGACACATCTGATTTTCTGCAAATTGTTTCAAAGCAGTTGCTGGGAACTGATAAGCGTTTTCCTATTAGTGGAGGCAGAATTTGTATAGCTGGGACAAAACCTATATCCATACTCATGGGGTGGGATTCTCCGACCCCTGCCGGGTCGGAGAATCGCCGGGGGTCGGCGTGAATCCCGCCCCCGCCGTCCTCAGAATTTTCCGGCCCCACAAAAATCGGCCTGGCGTGAATAGTGTCTCCCACCTCGGAGAATGGTGGGGATCGGCGCGACTCGATGGGCCCCAGGGCCACCCGAATTCTCCAGCCCGCAATGGGCCAAAGTCCTGCCCATTTTTTGCCAATCCCGCCGGTGTAAATTGGAGTTGGGCCTTACCGGTGGGACCTGGCGGTGCAGGCGGCCACCGGGGTGCTGGGGGGGGGGGGGGGGGGTAGGGGGATCTGGCCCTGGGAGGTGCCTGGCCCGCGATCAGGGCCCACCGATCCGCGGACGGGCCTGTGCCGTGGGGGCACTCCATTCCTCCGCATCGGCCTGTGTGGTCCTCCACGATGGCCGATGCGGAGACGAACCCTCCCGCGCACGCGCTGGGATGATGCCAGCACACGCATACGCCAACTCGTGCTGGCCGGCGGAGGCCCTTCGACACCAGTTGGGCGTGGCACCAAGCTCTTTCCCCGCCGGCCGGCGGGGCGCAAACCACTGCAGGGTGGGCCTAGCCCCTGAAGGTGCGGAAGATTCCGCACCTTTTGGGTGGCCCGACACTGGAGTGGTTCACGCCACTCCATCCCGCCAGAGTTGCCCGCCCCGCCGATTACGGCAGAATCCCGCCCATTGTCTCTCCCACGGTTGATCAGGGCTATTGAAACCCTTCTGCATAAATTTCAGTTAGATTTGCCATGACTCATGGCTCCTTTGTCCGCATCCTAGATGAGTCTGAGGGAGGTGTGTATTCTGATGTCTGTCCTCTTGCAGCCATCTTCTTGAACTAATTTTTAAGAACGTTTCTGCCATTTTTAAAAAAAGGTCAGTGTGCCTTGTACAATTGTGGCCGGATGATTTTGTCCAGATAATGGATTGCTGTAGCTTCCATTAGGAATTCCTCTCTATTACTAATCAAGAAATAACAGATCCATTAGGCGGAATCTTACCATATTTTTCAAAGTGTTAGTTCCAGTGAGAAACCCAGAGAGAAGCAGGCGATGCTGATGGCTGGAAACCCCATTAAATAATTGGCCAAATGTTTTTCCCATGTGATTCACGCTGTGCCCATAGTCACTTGTCTCTGGGAACACTTAAATCCTTGTAATCATTGGGGGACTCCTTTTGAACGTCTCCCCAGTACTCCTGCACTGTTCCAAGTCCAGACAGGGTGATAGCTGCCAAAAGACAGCACTGCATTTCAGAGGGATCCTTCACCAAATTCCGAGGTGGTGTGGAGCAAAGGCATGACAGCCTCTCCCAGCGATCGTGCAAATGTCCATCAAGCATCCCGAGAGGCAGTGGCCGTGATAATGAGTGCCAGCTCACTGTCTAAGGCAAAAGTGCCAGGTGAAGATGAATGACCTTCTTCGTGCAGCATGGTTTGTCTGCCCCCAATGTCTTCCGCTGCACCCCTTCACAGACCTATCACGCCTGCACGGTGATCTCTAACCCAACCACCTCGCTGATTCTCAACACTTGTCAAGGTGTCCCTCGCTCCCACCACTCGCCATGGTCCCGCTTGTAATTACACATCCTCATGCCCATTCACATTCCACACATGCCAGAATTCATCACCATCTGCCCCGCCAGGACTCCCGCCTATTCTCTCCCCATGTGTCTCGTTGCAGGACAAACTCGAGCACAACTGGTGCGATCGGATGATGTGTCCCTGGGTAAGGTCATCCTGGAGCTGCAAAGGCAGAATCGTGAGCATCAGGAAGGGATGACAGCATCCGTCTTCCGACTGCAAGGCTGAAGGAGGAATCCTAAAGCCTACTGCCCGAGGAGATGGTGCCATCACTCCAACACAACAAGGCAACACTCCAAGGGTGGCATCCGCAGTGGAGACCTTAGTGCAGGATATTAGTGGTGGGGAACGTCCACTACATGGTTCAGCCCATCAACTCCATGGCTGAGGGCATGAGCTCCACGGTGCAGGGGTTCACCTGCTTGGTGCAGGCATGAGTGGGCTTCTGGATCTCACTCCAGCTGCTCCTCTCTCCAATGGAGGATCCTACAGGCCCCTGGGCACCTAAGGGGAAGAGGATAGGCAGGAACATAGCCTCAGACTTTCCACCGAGGGACCACAGGGTGTCCAGCCCATCTGGCGCCCCCCCCTCACTGTGAGCGGAACACCACCAGCCCCGCACATTAAGGAAGGCAGCACTGCAACACTCGTGCAGCCCGAAGGTAGCCCTGGACATTCAAGGTCTCAGCATCCCAGTGGATGACAGCCAAGGTTATCTCCGGCAACAGCAGGCCACCTCAACCTCAGCTGTGTATCCTGGGGCTACACCTAGACATCGCGGGTAGGTGAGGAATAGTATGAAGCCATAGAAACCTCATGGGTGTGGGTGAACCTAAGCAATAGTAGAGATAAGTCAACATTGTAACATAGGACTTGTCTTAAAAGTCACTTTGTTCACCCATACCGATCCTTTACGCTGTCATGTCATGGCGCCATGCTCCGCAAACTTCTGTGTACATTCGGCACGTCATCCTGTGCTGTGTGAGAATGGCAGCACAATGTCTCTCCCACCTACCACACTGATGAATTGGTAAAGATGCGCCACTGTTGGCATGGACTACCCCCAAAGCCCCCATCCATGGAAAGTTAAATCCCCCATCCCGCCCCTATCATCAATGCTTCAGCCTCTCCTATAATATAAAAGCAAATTACTGCGGATGCTGGAATCTGAAACAGAAAATGATGGAAAGTCTAATTTTCCAGCATCCGTGAACAAAGGACGGAGCTAACATTTCGAGTCTGGATGACTCTTCATCAGAGCTATAGAGAATTGGAAATAGGATGAGATTTGTACTGTTGTCGGGGAGGTGGGTGGATAGTGGAGCAGTAAGGCTGGACAGAGGGCCAGCGATAGGTGGAGGCTGGGGAGGTGGGTGGATGGTGGAGCAGTAAGGCTGGATAGAGGGCCAGCGATAGGTGGAGGCTGGGGAGGTGGGTGGATAGTGGAGCAGTAAGGCTGGATAGAGGGCCAGCGATAGGTGGAGGCTGCCTCCGTATTGCTATCACCAGCCACCTACTGAACAGATACCCTTTGTCCCCCATAGCCATCCCATCCGGCCACTGCTCCCCCTCCAAAACAGCTAGGATCTACAAGTTCCTCATGATGTAACAATCATGAATGCTCTCTGGGAAGTCGGCACACATCTGCATGATGTGTATTGCAGACAATCACAGGCAACCTGAACATTGCGGGAGTGGAATCCTTTGGATTGGATTTCATTCTGGTCACGTGGGCCAAGGTACAGTGAAAAGTATTTTTCTGCAAGCAGCTCAACAGATCATTAAGTACATGAAAAGAAAAGGAAAGCAAAGAAAATACAAAATAGGGCAACACAAGGTATACAATGTAACTAGATAACACCGGCATCGGGTGAAGCATACAGGGGTGTAGTGTTAATCAGGTCAGTCATTAAGAGGGTCATTTAGGAGTCTGGTAAAAGCCGGAAAGAAGCTTTCTTTGAGTATGTTTGTGCGTGTTCTCAGACTTTTGTATCTGCTGCTCGATGGAAGAAGTTGGAAGTGTGAGTAAGCCGGGTGGGAAGGGTCTTTGATCATGCTGCCCACTTTCCCCAGGCAGTGGGAGGTGTCGATGGAGTCAGTGGATGGGAGGCAGATTTGTGTGATGGACTGGGCTGTGTTCACGACTTTCTGAAGTTTCTTGCGGTCCTGGGCCGAGCAGTTGCCATACGAGGTTATGATGCAGCCAGATAGGAAGGATGCCTTCTATGGTGTATCTGTAAAAATGTTGAGGTTCAAAAATGCTGCTCCATGTCACCATGGAGAATGCAGAGATACGTGGGTGCAGTCAATAACCCCGTGCATCTGGGACATAACAGCTGTGTGGGAGAAGCCCCTAGCCCTGGCGTCCTGATCCTGGTCCCAAGTTGATGTAGAGATGGGCCTTCACAAATAGCGCATCTGTGACCTCACATTTGCCCTGTGTGCTTCTGACTGGGAGATAACACACAGTTTACCCGTGCAGCCTTGGAACGAGTCGCTGACACAGATGTTCAGAGGGGCAGTGACTTTCAGGGCCACAGGCAATGGGTGACCTCCCAGTCCATTTGGTGCTAGCTCTTGAATCACCTGGCAAAGTTGATCACCAACCCCCGGGGAAAACTCAGCCTTCTCCAGCACTGACCTCAGGCATCTGGAGGTAGGACGTATACCAGCGGCTGGTAGTACCACCACCGAGGCTCTGCCACTTGATGCCATGCTCCTGGGAGATCAGCGGGTCCTGCCTCCCCCTCCTCTTGGGGCGGTGTGTGCAGCGGCACGTCAATGTTGCTGCTGTTGTTCAATTGTAATCAAAAGAATTGCCAGCTCGACTGGCTCCATGATTCTCCAGAATCAAAAACTAAAAGGAAGAGAACATCAAAATGAGCGATGAGGATTCCTGACAATGCCCTGACCCACAGCCCTTTCAGGATCTGGGACATCAACTCACGCACATTCACCAATGTGAGCATCTTTCTATAGATCCATAGAATCCCATCAGTGCAGAAGGAGGCCATTTGGCCCACTGTGTCTGCTCTGACCCTCTGAAAGAGCACCATACCTAGGCCCTTTCCCCCGCCCTACCCTGTAACCCCACCTTAACCTGCATATCTTTGGACACTAAGGGAAAAATTTAGCATGGCCAATCCACCTAACCTGTAGATCTTTGGATTGTGGGGGGAAACCAGAGCACTCAGAGGAAACCCACGCAGATACAGGGAGAACATGCAAACTCTACACAAACAATCACCTAAGGTCAGTCTGAATCCGGGTCCCTGGCACTGTGAGGCAGCATTGCTAACCATCGCACCATCTTGCCGCCCAATGAATCCTACTCCCTCCCCTGTCAAACAATAGCCATTTCCCCACAGTTGTCCCTCTCAACTTACCTCAGTGAAACCCTTTGATCCATGAGAGCATCAGTGGGTCGCTTGACTCCCCCAATGGTAAGGAGCCAGGTCAGTTGCATTCAATGGTCCTGCATTCTTACCTCACAGGGGAACAAGACACTGCCCCACATCATTCCTTGAATGGAGTGACTGATGAACTACTTATAAAGCATAACATTGGGGACGAAATCTGTGGCACCTGTCTGTTATGTGGATGTGAGTGATTGGGCGCCAATCAGTGACACACACACATTGCAATGCTGACTAAATTGACACAATTCACCCATCAAGGAAAGGTCAGGGAACTGGTTAGTTAACTGGTTTCCCCTATGGCAGGCGAGGCACACCTGATACATGTGAAGACTGAAATTAGCATGTCACCTTCATCCTTGCAGGGTACCCTTATTCCCTCCACTCACATGGGCTGCAGAATAAATGAGCCTTCCAACTTGAACAGCCAACCACGCAGGCATAGATGCCTGACAGCTTGGCCTCCATAACCAGTGGCCTTACATTTTGATACAGCTCTTGCCCTCTGGCTTCACAGTGCTGCCTGTGTGTGGGTGTTCATTCCTAACTGTAGTCATCCTTCCCCAAGGTGAGGGTCTTTAGACCTCCTGAGGCTGGAAAGCAGCCTTTGTCAGAGCTCCCACTCTGCCCATTTAGCCTGGCCTCTCATTGGACCCCACCCAAGAACCTGACAGTTCCCCCTCCCTCACCCAGTGCTGAGCCTAAGGGCTCAACAGCTCCCACCCAATTTCCAGCTGCCACTTTAGAAGGGCAATCCTTCAGCAGTGATATCACCACAAGCCCAGCAAGGGGGAGTGTTGCCTGCCTACCAGCCACAAGACCCCTTCACACCTAGAGACTCACAGCCATGAAGGGCAGCTAAGGTTTATAAGCAATCCCACCTCTTGAGATGCTGATATTGAACCAGTCCCCTGAACCACGAACCCACACACGTCCCTCAGATAAACTTATCTGGGTCACGCGAGTGCACTCAACTACCACGTCAGTGACTGGCACATGGATGGTTATGGCGACCTGAGCATTCACGACCGATATCTCCTTCTGAGGTAAGGTCGTCAGGCTCTCGTTTTCATACAGCTGATGTAGTCGCACCGGTGAGACCGATGAATATTCATTGAGGAGAGATGTCCGGGAGGGCTCGCTAATGATAATATAATGTATTAAATATTAGGATGGGAATAGAGGGATATGGACCCCGGAAGTGTAGAAAATTTTAGCATGGTTGGCGCAGGCTTGGAGGGCCGAAGGGCCTGTTCCTGTGCTGTATTTTTCTTTGTTCTTTGTTCTAAAATGAGGTTCCCGGCTTCCATGGTGCTTTTCTCATCACATCAATGGTGAGGGGCCTCAAAAATTAAAAAATATTTTTTTGATTCCCGCCGAATTTTCTGCTCACGTCGCCGTCCTCACTGGCGGCTGAAGATCGCTCCTTCCGAGACAAAATAAAATCATGACTCAGCATTTAACTGAAAATTTACGTATTAGTATTGACGTTCTACAATCGTACCATTTGAGAAATAAGTTGCTTGATTGATCTTTTCTGAATTTGTGCCATAACATGTTTGCTGGTCAGCTATTTAAATAAGTTGTGAACATTGGGAACGAGATTTCTATCACATGGATCCACCAACAAATAGCAATAACCTGGAGATAGCAAAGCAATCATCATCTACTGACATTAGGAATTGAAGGTAACATGGTGTGCCTTTCAAAGTCTATGCGTTTATTATTCTAGAATTCTACCTGTTTTAAATTGAGTACATCATAACTAAGTGTTAGATGTCCTGGTGAAAATGATATAAAGTGATAAAAAAACTATGCACATTGATTTAGTGTATTTCAAAAAGGGACTGAATAACCTTAATATCCTTTAAATAAACCATATAGTTGTCATTGCATTGTTCTGTGCATGTGACCTGTAAATCTCTTGGTGGCAGCATGGGGAAGGCTTTAGAAATGAAAGCGCATCATCCATGAATATCAATGTGTTATAAAAGTAGCTCAGGAAGAATACAATGAAGCAGATGTGATAATTTGTCAAGACAGCCTAAGGCAGCAGAAACGAAGTGTGCTTTGTTTTAGCATGGTTGGCGCAGGCTTGGAGGGCCGAAGGGCCTGTTCCTGTGCTGTATTTTTCTTTGTTCTTTGTTCTAAAATGAGGTTCCCGGCTTCCATGGTGCTTTTCTCATCACATCAATGGTGAGGGGCCTCAAAAATTAAAAAATATTTTTTTGATTCCCGCCGAATTTTCTGCTCACGTCGCCGTCCTCACTGGCGGCTGAAGATCGCTCCTTCCGAGACAAAATAAAATCATGACTCAGCATTTAACTGAAAATTTACGTATTAGTATTGAGGTTCTACAATCGTACCATTTGAGAAATAAGTTGCTTGATTGATCTTTTCTGAATTTGTGCCATAACATGTTTGCTGGTCAGCTATTTAAATAAGTTGTGAACATTGGGAACGAGATTTCTATCACATGGATCCACCAACAAATAGCAATAACCTGGAGATAGCAAAGCAATCATCATCTACTGACATTAGGAATTGAAGGTAACATGGTGTGCCTTTCAAAGTCTATGCGTTTATTATTCTAGAATTCTACCTGTTTTAAATTGAGTACATCATAACTAAGTGTTAGATGTCCTGGTGAAAATGATATAAAGTGATAAAAAAACTATGCACATTGATTTAGTGTATTTCAAAAAGGGACTGAATAACCTTAATATCCTTTAAATAAACCATATAGTTGTCATTGCATTGTTCTGTGCATGTGACCTGTAAATCTCTTGGTGGCAGCATGGGGAAGGCTTTAGAAATGAAAGCGCATCATCCATGAATATCAATGTGTTATAAAAGTAGCTCAGGAAGAATACAATGAAGCAGATGTGATAATTTGTCAAGACAGCCTAAGGCAGCAGAAACGAAGTGTGCTTTGTACCATTGCTCTTCATTTCAATAATCACATGACAGGAAAACTCACAGATTAAGTAACTGGGCAGTTGAATCACAAATAGAATTTAATATAAAGAAATGTAAAGTAATATGTAGGGCACAATAATATGGACCCAGTGCAAAACTGCCAGACTATCATTTCATAGTCTCATTTCTTTGACCTATACTTGAACAAATTGATCTTCTGCAAAACCATTCCATTTTGATTTGAGTTGATTTGATTTGATTTATTGTCATGTGTACCGGGGTACAGTGAAAAGTATTGTTCTGCATGCAGTCCATACAAATCATTCCGTACATGAAAAAAAAACATAGGGCATACATACATACACAATGCAAATGCATAGACACAGGAAGCGGGTGAAGCATATGGAACGTAAATATTAGAGATAGTGTTAAAATTCAATTTTAAAAGGTTAGTACGTTTATAAGAGATATAGGGAGAGGATCTGTGGAGAGAGCTCGCAGAGAATCGCCACACTCCAGCGCCATCTTGGAATATTGCAAGATTTTAAAAATATAGTTCTTCGCAAAGGTTCTGCTGAGATTGGCATTCGCACAGGCTAAAGGCTGAGTGTTGGGCATCAGTAGCCATCGAAAGACTGCTAGCTCTCCAAAGTGTGCCACCTGTTATTGTTTGTATTCTTTTGAAGAATTAGTTATCGGGACTAAGAAATATATATTTATATATAAAAAAACATATGTTTTGAAGCAGGTCTTCTTGAAATACTATTTTGAAATAGACACTTAAGCCACGTCATGGCAATGTACCCTTTTTGATGTCTTATAAAATTGGCGTGCAAGCTCCCAGTGGTTTGAAGTTAGCTGACTGTAGGCCACAACCACCTGAATAACCCTCAATCCCATGAATAGAGAGCTCCTATAGTTTAAGCACAAATGAACATCAGCTATCAAGGATCATATTATAGGACATTTGGAGGTAATTTAGCCGAACCTAACTTGTGGGACACTGAAGGAATTAAATCCGACCAATTGCCCCTTTAACCCTTTCAAAGTGTTACTGAAAGTAAAAGTGGACATTTGACTCCATCCTCTTCTTTTTCTACTGGGGAGAAGGTGGGGGGAGATTGATTAAAATGACCTCTTATTCATGCTTATGTTAATATAAAGGGCATTAAGAAATAGGTCAAATCAGATAAAATAGGATAGTTAATCAACAGTTAAAGTAGTGGAAATAAATTCAGTTGTGGAAGATAAAACAGAATAACCATATTTTTTCATATTCTTGCCAAATACATGTGTGAGGCATCTCACTTCAAATGCTGTACTTGTAGGGTTTTTTCTGTCCGATAAGCTGAACTTACCATTCGAAAATGATGCAAGAAACTCTTCATCTAATGTCACCTTGGGTGACTATCTCTGTGGAGTTTACACCTTTTTTCCATCTCTGCGTGGGTTTCCTCCGGGGCTTCGGTTTCCTCCCACAGTCCAAAGATGTGCAAGTTAGATGGATTGGCCATGCTAAAATTGTCCCTTGCAGACCAAAGATGTGTCGGTTAGGTTACGGGGATGGGGTGGGGAGGTGGGCCGTTTCTGAAGGTTACGATGGACCAAATGGTTTCCTTCTGCACTGTAGCTATTCAGTAGATTCTATGGATAAAGGAACTGCCAAAAACAACATCAATTATTATCTAACTGATCTTATGATGTGCCTATTTAGAGCACCTCCCAGTAGGTAGTATGTGACCAGTGGCATTAAAAGCTCTGCTATCAGCTATACGAGATGTCCATTTTGCACGCTTCAGTTTACGCATGAGAAATACTATAGACTCATACACCTTAGTTTGTTAGTGAGGCAAGATTCTTCTTTAGTTCTCTATCCTAGGAGTTCCAACCGGGCAATGCCACAACCTTCAGCAAGGGAGGTAAAGAGCCACCCCAGATGGAATGGATATCAAACTCAATGCCATTAGCACCAGTGTGATGCACTCCAGTTGTCCAGCTAACTGGCTCTCCAAGGAGTCTGAGTTGCTGTGGCAACCTGCTCTTATAAAAGTATGTTGCATTCTGGAGCTATGCATCGTGATGGTTGAGGCCCTACTGCTCTTTCTATCACTTGGCTGACCAGGACTCTTTTCACTTCCACCACCTCCCATTGGAATTTGTTGGAAAGATTTACAAGTCAATACGCAACTTGTTTGGGTGCGTTATGAATGCAACTTCCTTGGCCATCAGGTCCTGGAGTGGGACATGAACCCACAGCTTCTGGCTCATAGGCAGAGATGCTACTCACTACACCACAAGACCACCTGAGCCAATATTTCACAGATAATATTTCCTACATATGCATTACCTTCCTTATGAAAATATGCCAGGGCAGAAGTCAGGCTTAAAAAGGATCTGCTGAACTCTTACATTTTTATTTCCTAAATTAATTTTACTTGAAATTGGTCTTACAGGTCTGATTTTCTCTCCATCTAGAAATATTGCAGTCTGAAATATGTCTTGCAAGATAATTGTACTACTGTTCCAACAATTTGTTGTTATCATATGCATTACTTAGGCCTAAATAAAATTAGCCAGAAATGTTTGCTCTAGAATTATCTACAGCATAGATATGAAGCACATTGCAACTTGTGAATATTTCAGTTATCTTTCCCTGTGAAAGAAAATACTGATTTTGATTTATATGTCTACTAAATTGTCTTGAGTCTGTAAAATGCTAAATGTAGCGCCGTAGTATCAACCCTTTCCTGTACTGATGTCAAGAGCTCTTCGGTAATCACTTTGTTTGAAACCTTTGGTTCAGACTTTATAAGTTAGCAATGCTTTGCGAAAGGCTACAGTTGCATGAAGCCTTCAGTCATTTATTTATAGGAAAATTTATTGGAGGAAAGACTACATTTCAGAGGTAATGCACAGCAACAAAAAAAGTTTTAAGGTTCTAGTTTCCGCCAATATCAAAAATTATTTTTAACTGCAATCCTGATTGAGTAGCGCATCTCAACATCAATGCCACTAAGTCTCAGGATTCTATGCTGTACATTGTCCAAGTTTGGACATTATGTTGTGAGACTGAAGAACTGCAATTGCATCTTCTCAATCTTCTCATTATGTGGTGGAGATCATTGGTGAGTGAATTATAAAATTAGTAGTGATGCTTAAGTGCTATGGAATCAAAGATAAACACCAATCAGAGATAATCCTGGATCCAAGACCAGGTACATTTTAAAAATGTAGCATCTCTTTTATAGGAAATGTTTGAGGCTTGTGCATGAAAGGGGAAAACATGCGAGACTTAGGAAACCTGGTCAATTTTTGTAAAGAAACAAGGCTGGTAATTTAATTTATTTCACCATTTTTGACTAAATATGTCCTTGCGTAGAAGAGTGATGGAAGGAATATATGGCTAGTGAGTGTGGAACTGGTGAAGTTTAACGGCCATATTATCAGTGCTGTGACACCCTTGTAAGCACATTAGTGATCCGATTGAATAGTTTCAATATCCATAACCAATTGTAGTGAAAATTAAACATGCCCTGTTGTCTGGTCAGACTTTCTGAATCAATGAGAATGTATGGATTTTAAGAACTCCCCATGTTAAGAAATTGAGAAAGAAATATTTTTGAGTTTCATGTTAAAAATATGGCAGTTAAGGGTGGAAGTCAAAACATTTGCTTAACCAATTTGTTATCTGTATGTCAGCGAGAAGTTCAATAAGGAAAACTAGAAATTGATATATACAGTCGGTGGATCCCTAAATGGAAGCCTATAGTTGTTCAATGATGCATCTACTTTAATGTTAAACTGTCAACAGTTGGTGTGGCGAATGAATAATGAGACTAAAGGCGGGAGATCGTTCTCCAATTGTCCGCTTTTACATAGATGGGCTATGTTTCACTTATACAGTCACAATTTTTTATGCTGTTACGGCATGTAACAACATATTTGACTCAAGAACGTTACCATGTTGATGGTAATAGAATAATTTCCATGAGATCATGAAAAGGAACCTTTTTAAATGATTAGTCTCGGATGTGCAAAGATGTGAGGGCGGTATATGCAAGTCATGGTGAACAGATAAATGCTCAGGGCAGAGTGAGAATCTGGTTCTGGGCAAACCTTCCACGGACTGATGTTGCAGCTCATGTTATGGGAAGTCTGGAGCACAATGCATGATGGGGCAGCATTATCTCTAGATGGCCAACGAGTCGTCTCTCATAATAACCTTTTTATAACATCGTCAATGTTGATCTGGCAATAAATTACAGTTGATCTGAAAGTCATTATTTGGAGAGAGAAAAACCCGTGAGTAACCTGACCCAAGAATGTGACATTTTTTGTGTGTAGGTGGGGGCATTGTCTTTCCCTTTGAACTTGTTTTTTTGTTGCTAGAACTACCTGGACTAGAGGGCGAGGAGACACCACCAAAGCATTAAATAATGATTTATATGCAAAACGATAAGTGTATACGTAAAATACATTGAAATTATCACGGGAGACAAATGATGCATGTTGACCTGGGTTAGCACAATGGCCTCTCTAGATTAAGTCGTTTATATCATGATGCTGTGCTAATGTTCAGCTTATAGTAAATCGATAGCATAATACTTCACTTCCAACATGGATAGTATTAGCAACCGATAGGAGGGCAACAGCGTAGACCAAAGCTCCTGGAATTAATCATGAGCTCACCCTGTGCAGTGTGCGGGTTAATTCATATGTGCCAGTTGGGGGGGGGGGGGGGGGGGGGGGGGGGGGAAACAGGGTATTATTTGATTCACCTTTAAAACTGGATGCCTTCTGCAAAGCCTTCGACATCCGTCGGTTTTTATTCCATCCTTTCCATCAGCAAGTTTTTTTTGAAACGGGGAAATGTGGTTGTCTCCATGGAGATCACACAGCCTTGGATTACACTGCCTGGGGCACATCATCAGCCTTTGCATGTACAGTCACTGTCATGTTGGGCCGATTCTGTGTGTCAAGGGGTGGGCACTGTTTGCCCAGGCAGCCTTGTCAAAGCTCTGGCACTGGGACCTACTCTTGAACGGCGATTCATGTCTATCTCCCTGGCCATCCGGTTGCCGCCAATTCATTCGCTTCTGACCAATGCCAGCTCAGGAATCCAGTTGGGCCACATCGGGTCTGGCTGAATGCCCCTTGTTATCCTTTAAAATGGGAATTGACATCAGTGAGAAATGACATAAGATAACCCACCGGGTCACCAGACGGGGGCTCGAAATACCCAACCTCTCAAACTTTTGAAACCTCGAAACCATGGCTGTCAGTGAGCACCAATTAAAACACAATCGGCTGGCTCCATTTAATGCTGTTCAATTTTAGTGGCAGACACAGAAACATCAGCGAGATCGCTGTCTTCGATTGACGATGGTTGTTGACATTATTCTAAAGCTGTCCTCTCGATGGTTCGAGTTGTTTGTTTGTTGTTAACCCCAACTCGATGGCTTTGGGACTCTTCGCCTCTTTTGTTTTTTTAAATACCGCTTTGTGAGTGATGGGTGCCTGAGATGGATTGGCTGCCGGTTGAAGATGGCAATGCCAAAGGTCAGTTGGAGAGAGGGTTGTTGCTGTGGGTTCCCCCTCACTGGCGCCGATTAGGCACAAACACACACACACCCACTCTGAAAAAAATCAACTTGAGCCCAAATCACTGTGTTTGAGACGGTGCGATCCCTTCTCCACACATCCCTCCCTCCCCGACAGCCACTGTTCCAACCCTCCAAGACTCAACGTCCCTCCCTCTGATCTCTGATCAGACGGATTCTATTCCTTGCTGGTGATGTTGCTCTGGGCTCGCCCCACTGCTGGATGGCTGACTCCCACGTCAATCTGGGCTCTGCTACAATCACGTCGAGGCTGACACCCAGCATTTTATCACATGGTTTCCGCACATACATTTCATTTTTTTTTGGGATCTTGGAACCAGGCATCTGAATTTCCACCAACTCGTGTCCAAATCGAGCACCCCCCTCCCCCCACTAGCCTCATCATCACCACAATCAGCAGTAGCAGAGAGAGAGAGAGAGATTGCTATGTGAAACCCCAGTGTGGAGGGGGAAAAAACAGGACTTAGCAATTCCCTTCCCCTCTCTCCCTCCTCCGCCACCCTTTCCTGCCACGATCGATGTGGGGATGGGAGCGAGCTGGATGTGTTGTTATCGTGTGGCCGCTTCTATTGCTTTAGCGCCGAGCCTGTAAGGATGAGGTCTGAAATGTGTTTTTCTTAAGCAGTGTCAACGTCTCCATCCCACCTTTCCCCTCCCTCCCTCCTGTGTGTGTGTGTGTGTGTGTGAGAGAGAGAGCCCGGAGCTGGCAAACCGTCTCTGAATATGGGAATGTGTGGAGATCTGAAATCCGACCGTCTATGGGAGTGAAGAGCCAAAAGAGGAAAACAAAGAGATAGAAGAGGAGGAGGAAGGGGGGTTGGTTGGTTGCAAGGAAGGGAGAAAAAAAAAACCTACTGCAACCGCCTGAGCCGTGTGTGTGTTTTTTTTTGGCAAAATGAATCCATTCTTGAAGGACCACTAGATTTTACTCGGAAGAATTAACTGCGTCGTGTTCAGCACACCACTGAGATACATTCTTGGTGTTTCTCTCTCTCTCTCTCTGTAATCATCTATGAGCCATGTTATTGAAGGGGTGAATGTGTGCTCTGCATTCTTCACGGATGCTTTTGGATTTGAAGGGTATTCCGCATTGTGCCATAAATTTGCCATTTTTAACCCACGAACTAGTTACTAACCAAACAACCGAGGAATGTGGACATACCAGAGAAGACGGTACTTTAATATTCTCTCAGCGCCCGTAGTACTGGTGGCAGTTGTCTGCTGCGCTCAGAGGTAAGAATCTCCAACGTGGAAGGCGGCCGCTCACGTTATTGAGTGCGATGAGAAATGGGGTCGACTTTCTCTCTTCCTCCTTGTGTTTTTGTGCTTCATTTGCAGCGTCAATGAGCCTGGGAATATGTCGTTCGTGAAAGAAACGGTGGATAACCTGCTAAAGGGATACGACATTCGGCTGAGACCCGATTTTGGAGGTAGGCTTCTTTGACAAGTCCCATCTCCGCCGGCCCTTAACCCCAACAACAGACCTCCCCACCCCCTTCCCCCCAAAAAGACATCACAGAGCTACATTCAAAATATGTGAGCAAGTCCGGCCCGTTTAACTTTTACTTGTTTACCCCTCAAGGTCCACCAGTCAGCGTTGGGATGAACATAGACGTGGCTAGTATTGACCAGGTGTCTGAAGTTAACATGGTGAGTGCACCGTTTGCCTTTATGTGTGGTTTTTTGTTTTCAAACCTGCGTTTACTAGTGTTGAAAACGTACAAGGGAGCTCGAACCCACGTTGTGGTTGGCGTTGTTGTGTGGTTGTGTAGTTCGCGCGTCGGTGCATCTGCTGAGGCTGTACTGCCATGGGATATTGAGTGTGGTGCGGACTTCAATGGTGTTCTCGGGGTCGCTGCCATTGTGCACATCTGGGAGAGTGGACCCTCTCTAACTGCGGCGGGTGATGGGTGGCTGGGAAGGCTGCCCCCTCCCTCTCCCCCTCGCCTTGTGAATAGCTCTGGTGGGCGAGAGGCAGCCATATCGCGTAGATTGGAGAGCCATGCTTGGTGCCATCTGCTGGCAACCCCTCCACCGAGAGTATGGACACGCTTAACTGTAGCAATCCCGAAGCAAAGAGATGGTATCCTCAACCCTCAGCCCTTTACTCGGTGTCTCAGTGCAGGTTAGTGAGTGTGCGGTGCAGTGAATTGAGATGAATGGCATTTCGCTGTCTCAGGTTCTGAAAGCGACAATTCATCTGCGCTCGGAGCTGGATTTGAGGAATTACAATCTAATCAATACGCCCGCCACTTAACGGAGCCCTCAAAGACTCCAGGCTATTGTTACCCTGAGTTTAATCACACCTTTGACACAAATAAATTCCGTACGCCAACAATAATGCAGAAAATGCACCCACCAATTGTGGAGAAAGGAAAGATGCTCCTTGCGTGTCCCGAATAAAGTGTTTGCACTGAGAAATGGAAATGAAATACTTTTTTTTTGCTGACAGCTAACACACGTTTATGGCCCCGTGTAAAATTGCCAGCTCAGTTTCTGCTAACCCACTTCTTTCAAGTGTGAACGTCAGCTCTTCAAAAACTTTCCTCAAACGTGCAGGAAATGAAGTTATTCCTTCGCGGGAATCAACACAATTCTGACTTGATTTCTGTGAATTATTTTTTTCTCTGAGTAACATTTTAGTTGCGATCGGTGGTAAGGACCATGTGAACGGTTCCCCAGGCCTTTGGTCAGTCCCAATATTTGGTCCAAATCCCTGATGTGTGTGTGTGTGTGTGTGCGTGCGAACCTTGACAGTTATGTTAGTGGCGACCTTGATCATCATTACAGTTCAGTCCAATCTTGTCCTCATCCAATGTGCACTCCCAACAGGAAACATTGCATGGCAATAAGAGTTGGAGTAATGGCCATTCAACTCATCAAACTTCGGGAAGCTGAGTCACTTTGTAAAAGAAAACCACCCAAACAGATTTGTATTCATACAATGCCTTTCATGATCTCAGGATACCCCAAAAGCCAATGAAGCATTTTTAAGTGTACTCACGGTTGTAATGATACATGTTTTCTTACTGTTGTTGCCTCTTACCTGCCCACCTTCTCTCTTTCCCTTAAAGTTAAGGTAAACTAGCTCACCACAGGCCAGGAATGGAGTCAATGACCTTCCTGATCCAAATGGCTCATGTCGTTACCCGATAAGCTCACTAAAGCTTCAGGGATATTCATTTATATAATTCGGAACATTTCCTTTAAATGCTATATAGAATCATAAAATCACCTGCAGTACAGAAGGAGGGCATTCGGCCCATCAAGGCTGCACCAACCCTCTGAAAGAGCACCCTACATAGGCCCATGCCCCCCACCCTATCCCCATAACCCAATAGCCCCACATAACCTTTTGGACACTAAGGGGGAATTTGGCATGGCCAAACCACCTAATCTTTGGACTGTGGGGGTAAACTGGAGCCACTGGATGAAATCCACGTAGACATGGGGAGGACATAAAAACTTCACACAGTGAAGTGGGTTCAATTCCAAGACTTGAATTGAACCCAGATCCCTGGCACTGTGAGGCAGCAGTTCAAACCACTGTGCCACTGTGCCGCCCTGATCAGCATATTTTAAAGATCAAGGGACATTAAGTTTCTGAATTGTTATTGATCCTCACTTGCTCTGCATTTTGGCCCTTTTATTGTGTTCGTAGACCAATAAATGATCTGCATTATTTGACAAAGTTGTCAGTAGCATATGTAATAGAGAAAACAGCATAAGTGGTGATATCTCAGGTCATTAAAATAATGGCTGGAACTAACCTTTAACAATAATAGGAATGGGAGTGGGTCAATCAGCTCCTCAAAGGTGTGTCTCCATTCAGTTTGATCAGGTTGACCTGTACTTCAATCCACCTCCAACATTTGCTCCAAACCCCTTCATTATCTCACTTAACAAAGATCCATCACTCTCATTGTTGAAAATTTGAATTGACCCAGAAGAAATGAGAAAGTCAGTTCCAGATTTCCTCCACCCTCTTTGAGAAAAACAACTTCCTGATTTCACTGACAACAAACTTATTGCAAAGCAAAATTGAAGTCCATGAAAATAATGGAGCAGGAGCTGTAGAGTTATGAACCTGGATACCTGACAAAAAGTGGACAATAGTAGTAAACAGTTGAACAATCTAGCCGTATGTCCGGATGGTCTTTTTCACAGTTTTGACATACAGGGCACAATTTTATCTGAAATCTTGTGTATCATTTTCTCCTGGATTTTCTCCTTCTAACTTACCCCATTACCTTCTTTAGTCCTTCAGAAAGGATAGGTGCATTTCCATTTGAGGTGCAGGCCACTCATCTTTGCAATCTTCCTTGGCCCTAAAGGTGGTCCCAATGGCCCAGGCATCTGAAGCCCCAATTCTGTATCACTTTTCTAATTACTCATTGGCTATAAAGCAATGGAACAGGTATTTTGACCTAACCTAGTTTGCATTTATGCTCCAAAAGAGTCTTCTCCCATGTTTCTTTCCCCATCTAAATCCATCATCATATGCCTCTATTCATTTCTCTCTCAAATGCTTGTCTGACTACCCTTTTTATTCCTTTATGCACTTTCAACCTTTTTCACCTTTTTTCACCTTTCAACCGCTTCCTGTGGTGGTGAGTTCCACATGCTCACAACTCTTTGCAAAATAAGTTTCTTCTGAATTTCATCTGGGGTGTCTTGGTGACCATCTAATATTAATGGTCCTTAATTAGACTTTTGCCTACATGTGGAAACATTCTCTCTGCGTCCATTATATCATATTTTTAAAGACCTACTTTAGGTCCCCCAACAGCCTTTTCTCAAGAGAAAAAATAACTAACCTGTTTAGTCTACTCTGATAGGATATCTGGCATCATCTTTCCAAATCTTCTCTGTATCCTCTACAGTGTCTCAATATAATTTTTATAATATGATAACTAGAACTACAGAACTACCCCACCACCTGGAGGTTCCCCTCCAAGTCACTCGCCATCCTGACTTGGAAATAGATAGCATTTCTTTCAGTGCTAGCAAAGCCCACATCCTGCAAATTAATATTTTAAAAGGACAAGTGTGGTCTAACAAGGTTCAATATAGATTTAGCATAACTTCCCTATTTTCCAATTCTATTCCTCTCGAAATAAAGCCTGGTGTTTGTTTTATAATGTCCTTGCTCACCTCTTGTGTAAATTTTCTTGATTTGTATATTTAGAAGCGCTCTTGCTCTTCTACCCCAGCGGGGTTCCCAACTTTAAATGACTTCCCTATTCTAACAAATAAAATGTATTGTTAATGTTAAAATTTGGGCTGGATTCTCCATTGGAATCGTTGCTAGCGAGGACGCTGGTGGCAGGATTGTCCAATCCCGCTGCCTGTCAATGGGAATTCCCATTGGAGCCACATTATACTGCCAGGAAACATGTTGGGTGGGGGAGGGGAGGTGGCGCTGCCGGTGGGAGTAAAGAATCCCGCTGCCAGCGTACGGCTGGAGAATTTCGACCTTCATTTCCCAATTACTTGCCCATTCTGTATTGATGTCCTCCTATAATTTGTTGCAGCTCTCCTCAGTATTCCCCCTGACTTGGTGTTGTACACAAACTCAGAAGTTGTGTTTTTGATTCCAAAGACTAAATTGTTCATTTAAATTGTGAATAAGAGTGGCCCCAGTACTGATTATTGTGGAACACCACTTTCCTCTGACTCTGATCAATACCCTTTAGTCCCACTGTCTGGTTTCTGTCTTGAAGTCAGCTGGCAATTCATTTTACAACTTGTCCCCGACTCCATATTCTCTCCCCCAATCCTTTCCATAGTGAGGACCCGCCAACCCCGCTCCAAACGATACTAAGCTGATCGGTCTGAAATTCACTGGGTATGTTCCCCTTCTTAAATATCAGAATTTCATCAGCTATCCAACATTCTTCTGGCACAACACCTTTTTTCTAATGAATTATTAAACATGGGTAGAAATGCCCCTTGCTATCTCTTCCCTACATTCTATGAAAATCCACAGATCCAATCATTCCAGATGAGGATCCTCTTTGAATTTCATTGATTCGTTCAAGATATTTTAAATTCATTTATGTCAGTACTCATCTTGTCATTCAATGTCATGTCTACCTGTACCAACTCCCTGATAAACACCAAAGCAAAATCACCTATTAATATTTCTGCATCTCCACGTCACTATCTGTGTATTAACCTGCCTATTAACCTCAGATGAGGGGCAAGGTTGAGAAGGCGGGGCCTTCATGAATAACCTCAGCCGGTACAGGAATTGAACACTAGCTGCTGGCCTCACTCTGCATCACAAACCAGCGGTCTAGCCAAGTGAGCTAAACCAGCTCCTATTTTATTGTTATTTCCTTTGTATTTTTAAAATTTGTATGAGTGAACAAGCAGTTATGGTTTAATATCAAGGTGAACAATTCATTTAAAAGGTTCATCTGGTGCAGTGGAATGGTTGTAATGTCACCAGAAATGGACCTGTCAGAATTTCAGTGTGTGGGCGATAGTCTGGCTTGGGTGGCTGCAGTCACAATTTGAGCTGTTCCCCATTTTCCACTTGTGGAATAAGTGACCACATCCTTGGTGGCACAGTGGTTAGCACAGCTGCCTCACAGCACCAGGGACCCAAGTTCGATTCCAGCCTTGGTGACTGTGGAATTTGTACCTTTTCCCCATATCTACATGGGTTTCCTCCGGATGCTCCGGTTTCCTCCCACAGTCCAAAGATGTACAGGTTAGGTGGATTGGCCATGCAAAATTGCCCATTAGTAGCCAATGATATGTAGGTTAGATGGGGTTATGAGGTTGCAGGGATAGGTAGGGACATAAGCCTAGGTACGCTGCCCTTTTGAAGGGTGAAACTCGATGGGCTGAATGGTCTCCTTCTGCATTGTAGGGATTCTATAAAATTCTCCCTGGCCTGCCGCAAAGGTCGTAAAGCAGTCGAGGGTTGTCCAAATTTTCTGTGGAAGGTTGAAACTTTGGATTTCATCTCTCGGGTCAGTTACTCGGTTGTGGTTGGTGGTGTTTGCAGTTGACTAGGAGATGCGTTATCAAGAGGTAGGGGTATAATTAGTTTTTAGCGTGTGGAGTATCACATAGTGGAGACTATGAGATTTCCGATGAGTGCATGGGTTTTCTTTTTGAGGTCCTGTTGTGTCAGTGGGAGTGTTTCATTAACTGTCAGCCAGTGGTGTTCTTTGAGGAGGATATTTTTGCTGCAGACATCTGGAGGTTCAACATGTGCTAGGACAGTAAGCCACTGGAGTAAGCTTTCCAAACTGAAAACCTGTGAACTAATGCTGTAAAGAAGGTGTATGGGCCCCAGCCACCAGGTTCCTGGGTCCAAGCAGTAAAAGCCCACTGTCTATGTCCTGAATGTATGTCTCATTCCTACTCGATTGTTCCCTTGTGTCTTTGTTCATCCATGAGTCTCACCATTTCTTTCCCTTTAATGCAATCTATTTTTCCCGCACTCTGTTGAAAAGTATTTTAAATGTTTCTCCTTGTTGCTCTACATTATCGTTTGCCATTATCATTGCCCATGTAATTTGCTCAAGTTCTATTCTGGGCCCCTCAAAATTATATTTTCTCGAATTTATTAATTTGTTTTGGGCCACCCTTCTGCCCTTTTTCTATTATCTTCTTAAAGGATATTATATTGTGGTCACTATTGTCCAGATGCTCTCCAACATTTACTTCTCTTATCCACTCTCGTTCAAACCGCATTATTAGATCCAAAAGTGAATCTTTAGTTGTACTTTTCACATATCCAGTTACAGGACTCCTTTTCACATTGAAATGAAATGAAAAATGAAAATTGCTTATTGTCACGAGTAGGCTTCAATGAAGTTACTGTGAAAAGTCCCTAGTCGCCACATTCCGGCGCCTGTCCGGGGAGGCTGGTACGGGAATTGAACCGTGCTGCTGGCCTGCTTGGTCTGCTTCAGAAGCCAGTGATTTATCTCAGTGAGCTAAACCAGCTGGAGTAGGAACTCTATTTAACCTAATCTTCAAGAGGAATGGTTTTTCTATTTTTATTCCAATTTTCTAATTTGTCTGCATATTTCTTCCTTCTCCTTGCTTCCGCTTGTAGATTACACTTCTATTGTGATTAATTCTTTGTGTTTTTTCACGATCCATATGAATTCTACCTTTGGTTCAAAGATAGATGTGTTCCTTCTCTTTATTCCCAATTATGTTATTCCTCAATAAGTAATATTCCACCTCCTATCTTACCATACTTCTTTCTAATTTGGCATATACAATAACGTTTAAATCACAATCCTGATTTTTCTCTATATATTACATGTCAACAGTCTCTCCCAGACAAGCCTTCTTTCCCTGTCTGGCCAAGGTTGTGGGAGCAGTCCGGTAAAAGCTATATTAAAAAAAAAACGTATTATTGCATGGGATGCAGGCATCACGGACAAAGACAGCATTTGTTTGTTATGGGCCAGCGTTTAGAGAACGCCAAAGTATATCATGGAGTTCACCTGACCCACACTTTTAATAGATTGGGGTTATGGGGAGCACACGGCCTACTCTACAGGTGTGGTACAGCAGAAATGGAAAGTATTTTTTAAAGCAAAACAATGTTTATTCTGTGAACTCAAGTTAACCTTTTTAAAACATACAGTGAACATCTTAGTGACCATCAATTCAAATACAACCCCCAAAGAATACAACACTAAGTAATGCTTAAGCTGTCCTTTTAACATCCATAAGAATGAATAAACCTTTAAAACAGAAGCACATCAGGTTAAAGTCACTACTGAGAGCAGTTATTTGTTTTAAATCACAAAAGGATGGATTTACAGTCTTTAAATTACAGAGAGAGAGAGAGAGAGAGAGACTCATACACCTACTGGCTGTGACTGCAGCTATCCAGCTCTGAAAATGAAACTAAAACACACCCTGCAGCAAACAGCCTAAAACGAAAGTAAAAAAGCTGATGGTTAGCCCAGCTCCACCCACACTCTGACATCACTGATAAATGCCCATTTCTTAAAGGTACAATTCTTAAACACTCATTTCTTAAAGGTACTCTCACATGACATGTTGAACAACCTTAATTGCCCTTGAACTGAATGGCTCACTGGGCCATTTCAGAGGGAAGTTAAGTCAACCACATTGCTGTGGTTCTGGAGTCAAATGTAGGCCAAACCAGGTAAGATTGGCAGATTTATTTACCGAAAGGCCATTAGTGAACCAGATAGGTTTTTCTGATAACCATTAATGGTTTCCTGGTCACCATAACAGAGGTATCAAATTCCACCAGCTGCAGTGGTGGGATTTGAACCTGTGTCTCAAGAGCATTGCTCTGAGTATGTGGATTACTAGTCCAGTGATATTACCAATATGCCACCCCACCCATCCCATTCTCCATCTCAACCTGAAACTTAACTGCGTAGAGCCCTTTGCAGAGCCTGAATCTGCTTCCGCCCATGTTGTTCATTTTCGCTTGCACCCTGACCTTTGGCTGCAAGCTCTCCTATTGTAGAACATTTTGTAATTTATCCATAATCTTCTGAACGTTGGCCCTTGCAGGCAATATGTCATTCAGGAGACTTCACATCGACAAGTAGCATCCTTCTAGCTATAAAAATGCCCACATTCATCACTTTACAATTGTTGTGCTGATTCACCATGAGTAGCTATTTGCAACATGATACCTTGTTGATGCTCATGGTTATTCTGTATTACCCTTTGACCAACACCTATGGGCAGCATGGTAGTACATTGGTTAGCACTGTTGCTTCACAGCGCCAGGGTCCCAGGTTGATTCCCGGCTTGGGTCACTGTCTGTGCAGAGTCTGCACGTTCATTCCGTGTCTGCGTGGGTTTCCTCTGGGTGTTCCAGTTTCCTCCCACAAGTCCCGAAAGATGTGCTGTTAGGTAATTTAGAAATTCTGAATTCTCCCTCCTTTTATCCAAACAGGTGCCGGAATGTGGCGATTAGGACTTTTCACAGTAACTTCATTGCAGTGTTAATGTAAGCCTACTTGTGACAATAAAGATTATTATTATTGTTATCACCGGTATTTTAAATAGGGATTCCTGTTAGAGGAATCTAGTTCCCCAGCTGCTTTCCAATCGACCCTCACTAGTCACTTCCTGCCCTGCCTCTGGTCACTCAGTCGCCCTGACCAGCTTTTCTACTCATAACCACCTATGAGAGTGACTGTGTTCTGGAGCATTGACTGCAGAAAACTTTCTCCACCCCAAATATTGCAGAGTGTGTTAGATTGACTTCCATTATATAAATGATGAAGTAAAGGTGTTGTTATATCTGATCAGGGCCACAAGCTGTTCCACTGTTGTGTTGCAACACGATTCAAGTGCAATTCTGTTTATGCAGTGGCAAAGTCATTTTTTGTTGTTACCATTTTGAGCTTCAAGCTGACGGAGTTGCTCCTGCGTTGGTATGTTTTCCTTGATTAAATCTTTGCTCCCGTTTTTTGGCAAAGTTTGACAGTGCAACATCTGGTCATGTGGTGCAATTTGCAGCAGCTACGACTATCCCTGTGAATGATTGGGATCACATTGGTGTTATGACACTGCTCCGGAGATCACAGTTACTGTATGGTACACTGCTAATTAGCTATTGCGCACGTTGAGTTACTGTGCAATCTCTGTTAACGTCAGGAAAGTCTACCACTGTGAAAGCATAAATAGTAACAAGGTGTGCAAATTATCACTTCAGGCCCAATGATTTCTTTTGTGGAGTGAAAGGAACCACATTGGTAATATCAATGCAAATATGACTGTCTATAATATTCTACTTGGGGGACTCGTGATATGCCAGAGCAGGACCTCATGTCATTGGGCGCTCTTGTGCCTCCTGTAAGAAATGGAAGCAGGCACGTGGCGAGATAATGGGCAACATCTTAGTCCCTGTTTGTGAAATTTTGTGCAAAGTGGAACAAGGGGTGGACAATTTTTTTAAAGCACAGATTTTATGATTGTCCTACCTTGACAAATAATGCCTTTTGCCATTATGCTGTCCAGCTGACATTTAATAACCTAGGTGTACATTCTCTATTACTTTTAAATGAGGATGGTGTTCTTCTAATGTTTTCTGGTTGCTGCCGATCGGATTTTGACATGTTCGTGTTGGTGATTTCAATTTCCCAACTTTCGGTATAAAACTGAAACAATATGGAAGTTGTTCTCTTTGACATTGATCATCCAACTGTCGGAAAGTAAGGTACAAGGTGTTGTGTTATGTACTCTGGGATAACACAGGCTGCAACTGGATGCAGCTTTAACCAAAAGATACTCCAGACCTTGAAGTTAGTTCAATCTGATTTATTGAACCAGTAGCACAGTTAGCACAGTTCTCTATGCGTTCGACTCTCTGCTAACCTCCGCTAAGTGTAGTTACTCTGTCTGACTGAACCAGACTAGCTCTTAGCCATGTGCTGATAGTGTGATACTGTACATACAACCTGACTCACTCTGTAGATTTTCACCAGTGGAAAGAGGTGGAGTTTGAGTTCCTCGTGCCTTTTATAGTGAGATACCACCCCTGAGTGTCCTGCCTGCTCATTGGTCATGTCCTGTTCTCTGTGTTCATTAGCTGCCTGTCTGTATGTCATTATCTGCATGTCTGCATATCATGACTGAAGGTAGAATTGCTAAGTCCCTGTAATTTGAGCCAAAATAAATTACAGTTTGTACCTGGAGTTTAACTGTTAGCAGTGGAATCATAATTGTTTTCCACTACACAGCTGAGTAGTAAAGGACCAGCCTCCTGAGGTAGTGCAACACCCTGTCAGAGGGGGGTGTTGGTTTAGCTAAGTTGGCTGGTCAGCTATTCCGTGGTGCAGAGCGAGGCCACCAGCGTGTGTTCAATCCCGTACCAGCAGAGGTCATTCATGAAGGCCCTGCCTTCTCAACCTTGCCCCTCACCTGAGGTGTGGTGATCCTCAGGTTAAATCACCACCAGTCAGCTCTCCCCCTCAAAGGGCGAAGCAGCCTCTGGTCATCCGGGACTATGGTGACTTTACTTACATCCTGTCAGAGATGCTGTTTTGTGGATGTGATGTTAAACTGAAACCCTAGTTACCATCTCAGGTGGGCACAAAAAGATCCCATGGCACTATTTCAAAGAAGTATTGGGGAAATCAGCTTGGCCAACATTATTAAAAGAGATTAGCTGGTCATTCTTTCATTGTAGTTTGTGGGACCTCATTGAACCTTGCTGTGCATAAATTGGTGGCAATATTTCCCAAATGGCAACAATGGCACTTTAAAATTGGCTGTTAAGTCCTTTGGGAGATCAAGGAAGGCACTGCACAAATAGGAGTCTTTCTTTTTATTTTCCTTAAAGGAAATGTATCTTGCTAAACTTTTTATGTAAACTGTGGAAAATGCAGTAATGTAATCAGTTACATGATATTATCATTACATTATTGATTGTGTCTTCTGTGACTGACTTAGCATTTTTTATTTTAATGAAGGGTCACATAAAAATAAAACAAGTACATCGAAAAATTTCACACTCTGTCAGATGCAATATTTGATGCAGAAATTGCTCCAGCAACTATGGCAGAAAGTATGTTGGATTGGGGTATCACAGGAGTATAGACTATCTCTTCAATAATACCCCCTTGATTATCCACATGACTGACCAGCTACAGAGTGTGTTCACTATTAGTCATATCTATATCATAACCCAATGTCTTTTTTTCTAGTGCTACATATTTTTTCAAAATTACAATGGGAAACTGCCAAGTAACTTCAGTCTGAATGACTTGTATTGTAACTATGAAGTTAATGCAAGAGGTAATGTTCAAGGAAGCAATAATTTGTAATCTGATTTACTGCTGAGTGGTGAAGTGGGTTAGAATATTGTAATCCCTCCTTCGGGCCCTGGCTTGGAATCTATCCCAGGCAGTCATGCAGAAAGTAGCTTGCCTCAGAACTCTGTTGGATATTCAAAGTGAAATGAGCCCGGGCTATTCCTTTGTCAGCTTCTCCACTCAGAACCCTGTGTGATGGAAGCACTGTTCCAACAAACACATTCCTTCCTAAATGTTAGAATGTGTTCAGTTCACGTCGTACAAGCAATGAAGTAGGACTGTTATATTAGGCAATAGCAAAAAGCAGTTTGAAGCATTCTAATGTGGTCCACTTACGCAGTCGGTTGATAAAATGTTGCACATCGTAACAGGAATATATCAGTAAATCACACGTATTAGCAAATGCATCTCTGTGTGTTATTGCAAGCTGGCACAATGCTATATCTAAGGAAGCTTATATAATATTTACAGAACATAAGTACACTGGTGTGCTTGTGTGCTGATATGCTATCAATGAACTTGAATACAAAGATTACTATCCCAATTAATTAAAGAAAAAACATGTGAGAAAATACAGACGAACAGTATAATGTTGTGGCATGAATTTTAACCGTTACTAAATCGTTACAATATTTTGAGAGGTCTATTTTTGTGTCCACCTAAATCTTGTCACTCCTACATAATAGTGTCTGATATCTGTGTTGAAAATTTTCCAATGATTTATGAACAATTATTTTCATGTTTATTTACTTGGTTGGTTGATTACAAGGCTCCCTCTTAAATATCTTGCCTCCTTTCCCAAAAGTAGTTGGAAAGCAGCCTTTGTATCTTGCTCAATGGGCCATATTTTATTTGTAAGTTGCAGCATGCTATTTGGTGGTAAAGAGCAATAAAGCAGAGAGCAACCTTGTATCACCTGAAATCCAGCAGCAGGGTAGCATGGTGGTTAGCATAAATGCTTCACAGCTCCAGGGTCCCAGGTTCGATTCCCGGCTGGGTCACTGTCTGTGTGGAGTCTGCACGTCCTCCCCCTGTGTGCGTGGGTTTCCTCCGGGTGCTCCGGTTTCCTCCCACAGTCCAAAGATGTGCGGGTTAGGTGGATTGGCCATGCTAAATTGCCCGTAGTGTCCTAATAAAAGTAAGGTTAAGGGGGGGGGGGGTTGTTGGTTTACGGGTATAGGGTGGATACGTGGGTTTGAGTGGGGTGATCATGGCTCGGCACAACATTGAGGGCTGAAGGGCCTGTTCTGTGCTGTACTGTTCTATGTTCTATGTTCTAAATATTCAGGAGTAGGTACCTCATTGGCCCAGGATTTCTGAGCCTTGTTACTGTGTCATCAGCAGTGGTTTGAGACCTGCCCACAATTGAAAAGGAGGAATAGGGAGCTAGCAGGTGAAGCACACAGTTTCATATTTCATATCAATCAGACCAGAAACTGAACTGGACCACCCATATAAATACTTTTGTTACAAGAGCAGGTCAGAGAGTGGGAATTCAGCAGCGAGGAACTCACGTCCTGACTCCCCAAAACCTGACCACAATCTGCAAGGCACAAGTCAGGAGTGTGGAGGAATACATTCCACTTGCCTGGATGAGAGCAGCTCCAACAGCACTCAAGAAGCTTCACATGATCCAGAGCAAAGCAGGCCGTTTGATTGACATCCCATCCACCACCTTATACATACATTTCCTCCATCACCGATGAACAGTAGCAGTGGTGAATTCCATCTGCAAGATGCACTGCAACAACTTATCAAGGCTCCTTAGGCAGTATCTTCCAAACCTATGACCTCGATCAACTAGAAGTTAAAGGGCAGAGGATACATGAGAACAGCATCACTAGCAAGTTCCCCTCTCAGGTCACTCACCATCCTGACTTGGAAATATATCACCCTCCCTTCACAGGGTCCAAATCCCCAAATTCCCATCCTAACAGTACTGTGGGCATACATACACCACATGGCCTTTAGCGGTCCAAGAAGACAGCTCACCACCACCTTCTTGAGGGCAATTAGGGATGGCCAGTAAATACCAGTGAAGCCCACATCCCATCAACGAATCAAGAAAAAAAGTGATGCAGCAATTTGGGGATGTAAGACCTCACTCATGCAGTGTACATGGTTAAATATTCGTCTGAGAACATAGTAAAAACATATAGGAGTAGGAGTAGGCCATTTGGCCCCTCAAGTCTGCTCTGTCACTCAATAAGATCATGGCTGATCCAAGCAAATCCATTTTCCTGCCTGTCCCCCATAACCCGTGACTCCCTCGTCAAACAGAAATCTGTCTAACTACTCATTGAATGATCAATCCTTATTGACCATGAAGCCCTCCTGACCAGAACACGGGCCGAGTATTTACCTTCTGACAGTAGCACAGTGAATTGCTTACATAATGGCTATTGTCAGAAGGAGAATATTTGGCCAGTCACCTTGCCAGGAGGACTTAGTGGTCAATAAGGATTGATCTGCCTGCGTCAGGCCACTTGGTAGTTGAGCTTTCAGTTCTACGTGGCTGCTAACTATTTCTGTTCCAACTGCAGTCACCGTTTTTTATACTGTTAACGTTCCATCGGCTCGGGTAGCTTGGGGGTGGTTCCTTATCCTCCACTGTTCGGCTGGACTTGTTTGTGTTGGCATTCTTCCAGATGACTTCCTGTCATTAACCCACTGGCTATTGTTAGTTGTTCATGTCTTTTCTGAAGAGGTCTCAACTCATTAATTCTCAAGGTCTGTTCCCGTATTTCAAACACAGATGTCTCCTTTCTGTGCATTATGGCCTAGTTCTGTTTGATAGAGCTGTCTGAGAAAGGACAGGATTACTACAGCTCGAACAGAAACCAATGGTTTTCCCATTGACCTGTTCTCAGCCCCTCAATGCACAATGGTAATTTCAGTCAACACTATTTGAGCTGAAAATTGTACTCTTTTACCAGAATCTGAAGTTCGATCAGATCATCAGACACACAGATTTTAATTTCGGAAGAACCAATGACTAGTAAAAGGTACACTTCAGGACCGACATTTAATTCAAATGGAATTAACTGAAATTTGTAGATGCCTTTAAAAAAAAAACAAGCAAAATTCAATTTTGTTGTCATTACATTAGACAAGCATGGGAGGAATTTTAGCTCAACATCTCCTGCCAGTGGAAACTGTATGCAGTACTTAACCGCCCCATAATTGCTTACTCTATGCCAACTACCATTCGGGCACCATATGCCAATCAGGTACTTTCGTAAATAGGATCATAAGAGCAGTGGACTAATTAGGCCCTCTAACCTATTCCATCATTCAGTTAGATCATTGTTGATCTGTATTTTAACTCCATCTACCCGCCTTGGTTCTGTAACCCCTAACAATCTTGCCTGACAAAAATGTATCTGTCTACTTTGAAATTTTCAATTGACCCTGCCTCACCAACTTCCTCAGGGAGAGTTCCCGATTTCTACCACTGTTTGGATTAAGAAATCCTTTCTGACATTAGCCCTGGACAACCGGATTCTAATTTTATTTTCTCCTTGTTCCTGACTTTCCCACAAAAGGAAATACTTTATCTCTATTTACCCTATTAAGCTCTTTAATCATCTTCAATGCCTCAACCAGATGGCAGGAAGCAGTTTCACTCCATTATCATGCGGCTTGCATTTGATCACAATGGAATAACCAGGAAGCTTGGGTAGCTATCATTCAGCACTCACCTTGCAGCAGCCAGAGATTCCTCTCTACCAGGTATGTTCAAAGATGGCTGCTTGGGAGCAAGAGCCACCTCCTTCTAATATGGCTAATCACAACTTTCGTAACCCCACTGCGCCAAAGGAGTTCAGATAACACTGGAACCAAGGCAAAACAAGAATCAGCGGAAATCACTATCCGGTTTCGGTAGAAAAGGTTCAGGTGCCGTAAAGATATGCTTTCACAGACTTCATTAGAAATACAAAAGGTATTCATTAATAAGAAAGCAGATGCCTCATGGCTGTAGCCCGCTCCCAAAATGTTCCTAAGCCTAAGAACCTTTCTCATCGGGCGAATCGCCACTCAGAGTCCTGAGGCCATGTGACCCTTACCCTGTTGTGTTGTCCTTAAAGGGACCATCACCACAGAATGCTCCAGCGCATTGTGGCCACTTGCTGGAAGGAGTCAGGCCTGCTAGAAGATTTGTCATCCAAGAAGGAACAGTTGGGCAAAGGTGAGGGAGACGCAGAGGAAGGAAAGCTATCACAATACCTTGTTGACAGAAATGCAACGGGGTGAATATCTCACTCACTCCATTCCCTTCCTCTGCAATATGATGCAAAAGCCTGCTGCATTAACAGTCCTGGTAACCTCATTCATCAGTCCCTTTACCCTGCACTGTGCAACATTGTAGCTATTCAGTCATTTCTTACCTGATGCTTTATCAATAAGGCAAACTCATAAGCTGCTCTATAGACTCAACAGTAGAGCAAAATGCCAAACTGAAAGTTTGAATGTTTACACCAACTAATTTAAAGATTCCAGGAGATGAGCAATGTTTTGAAAGCCCCTGTCCAAATGATGCACCATCCAATCAACCAGTTCACCAAGTTGGAGTGATTACTCTGGTGGTGAGGGATGTAAATTCACATTGGTGCTGATCCCACACTCCATTCACAATTTTCCCTATGTTTACAGCTGTTAAGTGCTTGTACTCAAGTTTGACACAATCCAGGACAAAGCAGCCCGTTTGACTGGCACCTCATCTACAAACATTCACTCCCTCCACCACTGTAGCACAGTAGCAGTCATGTGTACCTTCCACAAGATGCACTGCAGGAGCTCACCGTGGCTCCTTAGACAGCATCTTCTAAACCCACGACCACTACCTTCGAGAAAGACAAGGACAGTAGACCCATGGGAACACCACCGCCTGCAAGTCCCCCTCCAAGCCATTCACCATCCTGATTTGGAAACATAGCGCCGTTCCTTCACTGTCACTGGGTCAAAATCCTGAAACTCCCTCCCTGACAGCACTTTGGGTGTAGCTGCAGTACATGGACTGCAACGGTACAAGAAGGCAGCGAACCACTACCTTCTCAAGGGCAAAAATGGATGGGTAATAAATGCTGGCCCAGTCAGCCTCACCCACATCCCTTGAATGAATAAAACAAATCACAAACCAATTCAATCTAGACTTAACGGATAGTGGAAGTCTTCACATTAAACCACCAATTTTGTATCAAACTAGCTGGAAAGTGGGAGCAATGTCTATCATACTAAGTGTGATAAAATTATCCTCATTGATGGTATCATCAAGGAGCTTAATGAACATTAATCTATAGTTCACTCTTTTCTGTTCGCGAAAGCATGCTTGGTTCACCTGTTCCAGTTATTTTTCTTGCTTGCATTGAAAAAAGAAATTTCATGAACATTTCATCCAATTACTTTGCTATCTGTCCCTCACACACACATACTCTATATTTAATTTCTTACCATTATTGCACAAGGACATTATAAACTAATGTTGTTGTATTGAAGCCATGAACAAATAGCTCTCCTGATAATCCAACAAGCAATTGTGGTTGACTCATAAATACCCTCTGAGCAAGGGCAATTAGGGATGTACAATAAATACTGGCATAGACAGCTATGCCCACCTCCAATAATGAATAAATAATGAGACTGAAGCATATGTGTAAAGAAGTCTTACTTCAGTTGTGCAGGTGAGACCACACCTGGAGTACTGTGTACAGTTTTAGTCTCCTTATCTGAAGAAGGATATTGTTGCATAGATCAAGAGCACTCAACCTAGGCCTAATCCCCCTCCCCTATCCAAGCAACCCCGTGCATTGATCATGGCATTCTCCTCACCTGCTTATCTTTGGACTCTGGGAGGAAACTGGAGCACCCGGAGGAAACCCATGCAGACATGTAAGAAAGTGCAAACTCCACACAAACGGTCACCCAAGGCTGGAATCAAGTCCAGTTCCCTGTGCCACCATGGCGCCCAAATCATCCCAAAATGTTTCAGCATCAGTTTCAGGCTGAAAACCAGCGTGTAGCTCTCCAGCTGCAGAACGAGTTTGTTTTCAGTCCAGATTCCCCTGAGTATACTCCCCCACCCCACAAGTATCTGAGTGTGCACGCCCCCTACCCCACAAGGATCGGGGAATGCCTTCAAATCACACATAAGGGGAATTCCCTCCCCCTCAACGGGAATCAACAGTGGGCCCACCCCTGTGCGCCACTGACAGGTGCCACTACCAGGTTTCCACTACCAGGTTAGCACTGTCAGAGTGCCAGGAGGCAGTGTCAGGGCACTGTCTGGGCACTGTCTGGGCATGTCCCTTACCACCCAGTGACTATACATACCTGTGCACCCCCAGTGCAGTTACCCATGACGAGTTTTTGTTTTTGAAAACCAGTAGAGAATTGCACTGGTGTGATATCACGCTGGCTGGGTGGAAGTAGTTGCGCCATGCCCACTAGTGAGATTATAATGTATGGAAATCAGGCTCACAACCTTTCTGGATGCTAATCTAATTTCATCATCAGAGGGAGCGGGGAAGATCTGAATCCAAAACCTTGCCGGCGTATATCCCACTTTCGGTCTCTTGTGAAATTTAGCAGTCACCACGGGATCTGCATCTTGACTAGTGCGACAGCTAAACCGTGGCCATACAGTTTTAATGGGCTTAGTGGGGAGTTGCTGGAAGGATATCTCCCCTGGTTGAAGGGTATAAAACTAGATGTCACAGTGTCAGCATTAGGGGCCAGCCATTTGAGACAGAAATAAGGAACAATTATTTCACTCAAGGCATTGTGAATCTGTCCCCCAGAGAAATCGATTGTTCAGTCATTGAATGCAATCAAGAAAGTGATGTGATATTAAGCAAAATCAAGATTTATTGTAATAGTGCAGGAAGGTGTTGCTCCTGATTTAGAAGTTCAGCCAATGGCCAGGGGGCTCAAAAGGCCAAATTGCCAACTCCCGCTTCTGTTTCTTACATTCCTATTTCAAAGCTGGACATTGCATATGTAAACATCTGGGGCAGAGTGACCACGCCGTCGTAAACGCTGTCGCGTTTTACGACGGCGTGAACGGGCCGACCCCACGACTAATTCTGGCCCCTACAGGGGGCCAGCCGGCACTGGAGTGGTTAATGCCGCTCCAGCTGCTCTGGGCGCCGCGGGATCCGCGCTTGCGCAGTGGCACTGGCGCCAACACGCACATGCGCAGTGGCGCAGCCAACGCACGCATGCGCATTGGCTTCCTTCAATGCGCCGGCCCCAACGCAATATGGCGCAGGACTACAGGGGCCGGCGCATAGGAAAGGAGGCCCCCAGCCAGAGAGGCCGGCCCACCGATCGGTGAGCCCCGATCATGGGCCAGGCCACATCGGAGGCCCCCCCTTGAGTCGGATCCCCCCCCCCCCCTCCCACAGGCCGCCCCCCGACCCTTCCACACTGAGGTCCCGCTGGCTGAGAACAGGTGTGGCCGGCACTGGCGGGACTTGCCATTTTCATGACGGCCGCTCGGCCCATCCCGGGCCATGAATCGCATAGAGCAGCCCGCGACCGACGCCGCTCCAACCACGCCGGCCGATTCTCCATTCTGCGGAGAATCGCATGCCGGCGTTATGGCGGCGTGGCGCAATTCGCGCCGGTCGCCGGGATCCTCAAGCCTGGCCCCAGGCTGAGAGAATCCCGCCCCTGGTAAGAACAGAATGGAACTCAGCTGTTGTACTTATTAAGCTCCGGTAAACTGCTCTTTCCCGAAGTGCGAGCTCAGTCACTTGAGCAAAGAATTATAACCTGGAAAGGAGTTGAAATGAAGGAAAAAAATTTACGGAAAATGTAATAAAAGAATAGGAAATGAGCATAATATGTTTATGTGATGATTACATAGGGGTGAAACTATGCGGGCCAGTGATATATTAGGGTTTGATCTTAAGTTGGCACTTAAAGCAGTTAGCTACTATAAAATCGAGATTATCTGATTCAACAAAAAATTCATGAAAAGATCAACGTTATTTTGATGAGTTGGCCCATTTTTTAAGGGAAAACATGAAAGATTTGGGAGTCTCTAACTTCAGTTAATGTAATTTCATTTGGTCAGGGGTTTAAGATTTTCTTAAATGTTCACAAAATGATGAGATTAAGGAGAACTATCGAAGCAGGCAGTGTAAATGGGCTCGAGAGACGTGGAAGTCATCCTGGGGAAGTCATCCTGGGGAAGGAAAGGGATTGCAGGACATAGTGGGAAAGTGCTTCGAAAGGGTTGTCTGGCTCACATGGTCCTTTCCTGCTTGCAAAAACAATGTCAGAAAAAATGTCGCAAATGGCCCGTTTCCACCAGTCTCCCACTGAAAGTATGGCTGGAAGCAAGGGAAACCTTAGGATATATGTCCTTATCACTTCCAGTACAAGATGACCCTTTGGCAAGTCATGTTCCAAGTAATGACTAGAGTGCCATTTATAAAAACGCTTCACATACTTTAATGCAGCTCTGCATGCTGCCGTTAATTAAACTAAAATGAATATTTTTACAATGATTAGCAGTTAATTTGATCACACCAGTATTCACCTCTCTCGTGCTTTGATTTTTTTTTCCTCTGCCTTACTGGAACTTTCAAGACACAGGATGCATTTATTTTTAATTATGGAAAAGACTTTACTAGTTTGGTATAATTATAGACATTAGTTAATGGACAATTACATTTTGTTAATAGTACTGTATAGCAATTAGGTAAATCATGTGTTTAATTTAGCAGACAGCTGTTTTCTCATCATTTCGCGAACAATCAATAGAGTTTTATATATAGACTCAGAAAACAACAAAGAGCAGCGATAATAGTCCTACCAGGTTGGCATTCAAAGTAAAAAAAGAAAGAAGTATTGCATTTACATAGCACCTTTCACGACCTCAGGACATCCCAAAGCTCTTCAAAGCCCAAGAAGTGCTTAAGTGTCATCACTGTTACAATGTAGAGAATATATTCATTCACGTGTGCTCAGCTCGGCTCAAAGTCGGGTCCACAGCTCACTGGCGATGCTTCCTCTGAACCATTTTCCTTGGCAGATGTTTTTGTCAGTGGCGATTTGCTATTGCCTTCCACTAATATAGTTTGCACGCAGCAAGGTGCCAGAAAGAGCAACGTGATACTAACCAAATAATCTATTTTCATGTGATTGGTTGGAGGATCCATATTGCCAGGTCACTGGGGAGAACGTCCCTTGTCGTCTTCAAAATAGTGCCATGGAATTTTAACATCCACCTGGGTCTCAATCCAACATCTGATTGAAACGCTGGCATCTCCGACGTATACCAAACTTTCTGGTTTAATCTACCAAAATAAAAATGGCACAAATTAAAGTGATCAACATCGCGCAATAAGGAATTATTTTACGTTTGCACGTTCTCCCAATTTCAGCGTGGATACCCTCCGGGTTCCCTGGTTTCCTCTCACAGCCCAAAGATGTGCTGTTAGGTGGACTGGCCCTGTTAAGTTGTAAAGTTACGGCACTGACCTTATTGTCACAAGTAGGCTTCAATTAAGTTACTGTGAAAAGCCCCTAGTCGCCACATTCCAGCGCCAGTTCGGGGAGGCCAGTACGGGAATTGAACCTGCGCTGCCGGCATTGTTCTGCATTAGAAGCCAGCTGTTTAGCCCACTGTGCTAAACCAGCCCCAGTAGTCTGGTATAATTTGATCTGATGATCCGCTTTACACCAGTGCAAGTTGCATAGTATATTCTGCTGCAAAGTCAGCTGGAGTAAACTTAAGCAAGGCGAGTGAGTTCACCTCACACTGCTCGGAATTCATACATTTTTATTGTCACAAGAAGGCTTACATTAACACTGCAATATTATTATTATTACTCAAGCTCACTTGCACCTGATGCTGGAGAGCTGTGGATGCGAATAGGGTCGTGACAGAAAAAGGCAAGGCAGTGCAGCCTGAGTCTGCCAACTCCGCATCAAAATCCACAGGCATCAGCCTAACACAGTGGTTAGCACTGCTGCCTCACGGCACCAGGGACACGGATTTGATTCCGGCCTTGGGTGACTGGCTGTATGGAGTTTGCACGTTCTCTCCATTTCTGCATGGGTACCCTCCAGGTGCCTCAGTTTCCTCTCACAGCCTAAAGATGCGCTGTTAGGTGGATTGGCCATGTTAAGTTGACCCTTAGTGTCCAATGGTTAGGTGGGGTTGCAGGGATAGAGCGGGGGAATGGACATGGGTGAGGTGCTCCTCTGGAGGGTCGGTGCAGACTCGGTGGGCCGAATGGCCTCCTTCTGCACTGTAGGGATTCTATGTTAATTCCAAACTATTGTGTCAACTGAGGCTCTGCTGCTGGTGCTCTTGCCTCCGAATCAGAAGCTTATAGGCTCAAGCTCGACTTCAACGACTTGAGCATACAATTCAGTCTAACTCTCCTGTGCAATACTACTTTTACATAAATATAGAGTATCTAATTCATTTTTTCCAATTAAGGGGCAATTTAGCGTGGCCAATCTGCCTAGCATGCATACGTTTGGGTTGTTGGGGACAAAACCCACACAAACACGGGGAGAATGTGCAAGCTATACACGGACAGTGACCCAGAGCCGGGATCGAACCTGGGACCTCGGCGCCGTGAGTCAGCAGTGCTATCCACTGCGCCACCGGCTGCCCCTCCTGTGCAATACTGAGGGAGTATTGCTCTCTCTGTTGGGTGAGATGTTAATGTAATGCCCAAAGAAATCTTGAGGTTTCCGATAAAACATCCCATTTGAAGAAGAGTGTGGGGGGGGGGGTTATCCCAACCCCTAAAAATAGATTATCAGGCCATTATCACATTGCTGTATGTGGGACATTGCTGTGTATAAATTGGCTGCTGTGTTTCCAATATTACAAGAAACAAAGACTACACCATTTTTGTGAAAAAAAAATCTTTATTCACTCAGGACAGTGAAACCTCTTACCCCTCTCACACTCCCCTTCCACTCTTCAGCACTTCTACTCTGATTTCAGTACCAGTGTTTCTTTGTTAGCCGCACCTCCTCTGTAGACATTTCCAATTGGGTATTGCCCTGTGCTCTAGTCCTTTGCTTTCACTGGGCTTTCTCACTTTAAATAAAAAAGGCTACATGAAGCCATTCAACCTTCTGTTATCACAGGCTGACTCACTGCTCATCCTTCCTTTGAGGCCCGGTCTCCAGGGAAAGCAAATGCTGACAATAATCAAATTATAAATGCAAAGAGCTAGAGATATCCACAGGGACCTCTTTCACCTCCTGCCTCTCTAGGGCAGGTGCCCCAGAGAAACAATCTTTCTTTTTTATTCATTCATGAGATGTGGGTAGTGCTGGCTAGACATTCATTTGCTACCCATCCCCAATTGTTCTTGAGAAGGTGATGAGCTGCACTCTTGAACTGCTACATTTTCAGCCACCTGTGCCATTTCTCTGAGATCCTGCTATGCCCCAACAGAGAGCCGCCTGGGAAATGCCAAGTGCTTCTTAATATGGAATAACATATATATTATGGACAGAACTTCCCCCATACTCAATCACAGCCAACACCCTCCTTGATTCCTGAATGACAAGTCTCCCATGAACTGCCAGCGGCCATTTTCCCAGGCTCCTGATTCTGACCTATTGCTGTAGATATCAGTCCCAACCTGCCAGCCGATCTGCCAATCTGGGCAGGCATTGGGCAGGAGTCCATATTCTGTTATCTAAACATGTCTGTTGGCAGGAGTGCCAATTCCCTGGTCTTACCAGGTGCAATAACCCACTATCAGGCTCCTTCACCATCTTCCCACGTTCCCACGAGGTTAATGGTCACTGAGTCTAAGAACATTCAACATCATGACCCACTGGTTTTGGATGGGCCCAATGATCTCTTTGTATCTCACCATTCTGTATTTCCCATCAGATACAGGCCTGATCAAATGGACCATATTTTCCTGCATATGTAAAAGGGGAGAAGTTGTATTAAAAGGTGTAATTATATGAAACTATTTGCTGCTATTTGGGGAAACATAAAACAAATTTCCTATCCCAATGAAGACATGCCATTTTGGATTTTCACCTTCCAAACTGCCCTGATTATATTGTCACACTGAAGCAGCTACAACCTCAGGTGCTCTACGCTTCATTTCAGTGCAGGCCACAGCATCTCATTGCTTGGGTCAGGCTCCAGAATACCCTGCCTCTGAAAGAAAAGACAGTAACAATTGCACCATTGCTTACCAAAGAAGGAAGTTGAGATAAAGAGGGGAATTTTGAAATTGGCAGGCTATAATGAGTGGAGGGCCGTACGGACCAGTACTGGGACCTCAGCTATTTACAATCTATAATAATGACTTTGATGAAGAAAATAATATCTAATTTTGCTAATGATTTGAAGCGAGGTGGGAATGTAAGTTATGGAGAGGACACAGAGAGGCTGCAAGAGAGGTCTAGACAGCAGGTGAATGGGCAACAAGATAGTAGATGGAGTACAATATGGAGAAGTGTGAGGCGAATCACTTTAGCAATAATAATAGGAAAGCAGAATACTTTTTCAAGGTAAAAATATTGATGTTCAGAGAGACCTGGATGTGCTTAAAGTTAACATGGAGATACAGGAAGCAATTAGGAAGATTGCCCTTTATTGTAATGGGATTGGACAACAGGAATAAAGAAGTCTTGCTACAATTGAACAAGGTTTTGGTGAGAGGATGAATGGGGTACAGAGCATAATTGTGATCTCTATATTTAAGGCAGGATACATTTACCTTGGAAATAGCACAGCAAATGTTCCCTTATGTGGTTCTTGGGATAAGAGGGTTTCCCTATGACAAAAGTGAGCCCCTATTCTCGGGGTTTAGAAGTGATTCTGAAGGGTGTCGACAGGGTAGACACAAGAGGTTGTTTCTTCTGGCCGGGGAATCTAGAACACAAGGGTACAGTGTCATGACATTAGATCACTCATTTTAGACCAAGCTGAGGAGAAATTTCTTCACTCAAGTCTTGTGAATTGTGGGAATTTTTGCACTGTTGTCTCACAGCGCCTGGGACCCGGGTTCAAATCCAGTCTTGGGTGACTGTGTCGAGTTTTCACTCCCCCCCCGATGTCTGCGTGGGCTTCCTCCGGGTGCTCCGGTTTTTAGTTAGGTGGATTGGCCATGCTAAATTGTCCCTTAGTGTCCAAATAAGTGCAGGTTAGGTGGGGTTGCAGGGATAGGGCAGGGGAATGGGCCTGGGTAGGGTGCTCTTTCAGAGGGTCAGTGCAGACTCAATGGGCCGAATAGCCTCCTTCTGGACTGCAGGGATTCCATGACTGATTCTGTACCCCAAAGGATTGGGGGCGCTCCATCACAGACTATACTTAAGGCTGAGATTAATGGACGTTTGGTTTCTCAGGGAATCAAGGGGCATGGGAAGTGGGCAAGAAAGTGGAGATAAGGCCTTGATGAGCCGACAACATATTGAATAGCTCGAAGGTCCATGTGGCCTACTCCTGCTTCTGTTTCTTATGTTCTATGCATGTCACCTTTTTTGTTTTTGCACAGACATCAGTGTAGCTCTTCAAATCAAAATCTTATTCTGGTGCAAATGCTGAGTATGTAACTGCACTAGGAGCGTTAGTGCTGGACACTAAATGTTGTCTCAGCTTCATTTTGTCAGCTAGTTTGCAACACCGATCAATTTGTAGGATTGCAAACTAAAAATAAACTTTGATGTTACATTTTTTTTAAAAATTGAAATATCACAGTTGTGTCAAGGCAGCAGTCTTTTCTGGGAAGTTTGAAGGTTCGCTCAGTCCCCCAAACCAAGAACAGTCATCACTAATTAGAGCGAAAAGCTTGCTCTGCAGTAGGTGACACGTTGGTTGTGGAGGAAACATATTATTTTTTAAAAATCTGATGGAGAATGAAAACTGGAATTTCTTAAAGTGGGTGAGGGTGTCAGAAGATTCACAGATGCGGGTGGATATAGATTGAGGTAGGGAGGCAAGTGAAGAGAAGGGCTGATGAACCCCTGCTCCTGGCTATGCAATAGAGCCAGTGAAAAACACAAAGCAGTAGCCTCCCTCATCGTCCTGGACAATCATATAACTAGAGCTGTGGAAGGGACTTTAATCAAACAATGATAGAGGAGGGTGAGGGTGAGGGGAGATTCAGAAATCTAAACAATAAATCTAGGCACCACAAGAGTATCGGAAGTGGGTAAAGACCAGCAGAGTGGAACAAGGAGGGACAGAAAGTTTAACAAAAGTTGCGTACATCAGTGGTACATAAGGCAGCATGGTGGTGCAGTGGTTAGCACTACTACTTGCACAAGGACTCAGGTTCGATTCTAGCCTTGAGTGACTATGCGGAGTCTGCACATTCTCCCCGTGTCTTCGTGGGTTTCCTCCGGGTGCTCCAGTATCCTTCCACAGTCCAAAGATGTGCAGGTTAGGTGGGGTTACAGGGATCAGGCGGGGAAGTGAGCTTGGGTCGTGTCTTCTTTCACAGGGTTGGTGTGGACTCGATGGGACGCATAGCCTCATTTTGCACTGTAGGAGTGCTATGCATTCAGTGAACAAGGTCATTGCAGGGAATAAAAGTAAAGGGGTGATTCCCATCGGGTGGATGGGCATGATTCAGATCACAATTCACCCACCTTTAGTACGTAAAAGAATGCATTTCGGGAAGCACGCCTTGACTTTTCAAAATTCCCTAGTTCGGGAATGGTATCCTTATGTTAGAGCACTTTGTAAGAGAGGAGTGAGCGAGAAAATAGTGGACTACAGGCCAGTTAACACAGCATCAGCTGTTGGCAAAGTGCTGGAATCTTTCTTTTAAGGAAGTCTTGATGCACTTAAAAAAGCATAGATTAGAACCAGTCAACATGGTTTTACTAAAGGGAAATCCTGTTTGACAAGTTTATTGCCACACATGCATGTAGAGGACTCTTTGGGTGCACTTTCTCCTTCCAATGCCCAGGCAAAGGCATTGGAGGACAATGGGCATCTAATTCCTGAAATGTGTAACAATTGTACCTGAAAAGTAGCAAGACCAACTTGCATTTATAGAGCGCTTTCCACAGCTATATCTTAAAGCACTTACAGCCAATGAATTACCATGGAAATGTAGTCACTGTGAAAGGGGTATATTCATTTAAATCAATCGACCCAATATATCAAAATTGACAACGCCTGCAGCACTTTGTAAATCAACAGACAATTCTGAGGGAAAATATTTTTATGTGCAATGTTAGTTAGCAGCGCTCAAAGAGAAAAACAATACAATCTAAGGAGTATCTAAGAATATTTCTGCCTCGCAGCAAGTTTTCAGTCACTGGTCCCTGAAGAGAGATGCAGTGAAAGTGTTCTTATCTAATTCTGGGCAATGCAGTACCTGTCGTTGGGGATTATTTAATATCAGACCAACTACTGTATTAATTATGCCAGGATGTTTTTTCTGAAGTTGCATGACTCGATGTGTGAAGAATAATTTGTCGCAGATTTCCTCAGTTGCTTTGGCCAGTAAATTGATCAGCTGATGACGCATTGACAGACATTCATTAAAATACCCCAATAAAATCAATCTTCAGTGCTTTATTTGAGCGTGGGTTCGTGGCCTGGACTGATCTCAACATCAGCATTGGTTGAGTGTCCTCTGCGCTCGGGGTGAAGGCAGACTTGATTTAATTTATTCGTTCACGTGGGCATTGTTGGCATGGCCAGCATTCGGTGCCCATCCCTAATCACCTTTGAATTGAGTGGCTATTTCAGACGTTAGTTATGAGTCAGCCACATTGCTGTGCATCTGGAGTCACATGTTGGCCAGATCAGGTAAGGATGGCAGATTTCCCTCCCAAAAGGATATTAATGGATAGGATTAGTTTTGACAACATTTGATAATTTTATGATTACTATTACTAGTTTTCAATTCTAGATATTTTAATCCATCAGCTATCATGCTGTAATTTGAACCCATGTTACCAGACCTTTAATCCGAGCCTCTGGGTTACTCATTATTACTAAACCACTGTCACTCCCATGCCTACGCTTGGCGATGGTTCAACCCACTGTCAGAAAACAGCTTAACTGGTGCAATGGTGTAAAAATTAGTAATTCTAAAGAACAAAAAAACAAAGAAAAGTACAGCACAGGAACAGGCTTGGCCCTCCAAGCCAGTGCCGACCGTGCTGCCCGACTAAACTACAATCTTCTACATTTCCTGGGTCTGTATACCTCTATTCCCATCCTATTCATGTATTTGTCGAGATGCCCCTTAAATGTCACTATCGTCCCTGCTTCGACCACCTCCTCCGGCAGCGAGTTCCAGGCACCCACTATCCTCTGTGTAAAAAACTTGCCTCGTACATCTACTCTAAACCTTGCCCCTCGCAACTTAAACCTATGCCCCCTAGTAATTGATCCCTCTACCCTGGGGAAAAGCCTCTGATGATCCACTCTGTCTATGCCCCTCATAATTTTGTAGACCTCTATCAGGTCGCCCCTCAACCTCCGTCGTTCTAGTGAGAACAAACCGAGTTTATTCAACCGCTCCTCATAGCTAATGCCCTCCATACCAGGCAACATCCTGGTAAATCTCATCTGCACCCTCTCTAAAGCCTCCACATCCTTCTGGTAATGTGGCGACCAGAATTGAACACTATACTCCAAGTGTGGCCGAACTAAGGTTCTATACAGCTGCAACATGACTTGACAATCCTTATACTCAATGCCCTGGCCAATGAAGGCAAGCTTGCCGTATGCCTTCTTGACTACCTTCTCCACCTGTTTTGCCCCTTTCAGTGACCTGTAGACCTGTACACCTAGATCTCTCTGACTTTCAATACTCTTTAGAGTTCTACCATTCACTGTATATTCCCTACATGCATTAGACCTTCCAAAATGTATTACCTCACATTTGTCCGGATTAAACTCCACCTGCCATCTCTCCGCCCAAGCTTCCAAACTATGTAAATCCTGCTGTCTCCTCTGACAGTCCTCATCACTATCCGCAATTCCACCAAACTTTGTGTCGTCTGCAAACTTACTAATCAGACCAGTTACATTTTCCTCCAAATCATTTATATATACTACGAACAGCAAAGGTCCCAGCACTGAATTCCAGTGGAACACCACTAGTCACAGCCTTCCAATTATAAAAGCACCCTTCCAATGCTACTCTCTGCCTTCTATGACCTAGCCAGTTCTGTATCCACCTTGCCAGCTCACCCCTCATCTGGTTTAAAGTCAATGGAATTAAGAGCTGTTTCATGCTGTGGCTGGAATCTTATTAAAAGGTAGGGGGCGCGATTCTCCGCAAATGCGGAGAGTCGTAAAGGCTGCCCCCTCCCGGGACCCCATTCTCCCCCCCGGTCGGGGCTAGCAGCGCGGCCCCGTGAAGAACGGCATCGCGGGCTTAGCGACCGTCGCTAAGCCCGCGCGCCAAGCGTCACGGCGGCTGACGCGCACGATGACGTCAGCCGCGCATGCGCGGGTTGGGCGGCTCCAACCCACGCATGCGCGGATGACGTCATCACGCATATGCGTCAAACCCGCGCATGCGCGGGCCGTCATGCCCCTCAGCCATCCCGCGGACTGATCCTGCGGGGCGGCGGAGGAACAAATAGTGCGCGGGTATTGGACCCGCTGCCCGCGATCGGTGCCCACTGATCGCAGGCCCATGCCACCCTTGGCACGGTCGTGGTTCTGCCGTGCCAATCGGTGCCATGGTTGTCCGGGACGGCACTTTGTGGCCGTTTTCACGAACGGTGAGAGCAGGTGTGTTTGCGTTCGTGAAAACGGCCGTAAAGGCCTGGGAACTCGGCCCATCAGCCAGGGGAGAATCGCTGTTCCCCGTAAAAAACGGCGAGCAGCGATTCGTGTCGTGGGGCGGCCGTGGGGGGGGGGGGGGAGAATAGCGGGAGGTCGGGAAAAATGTCGGGAAGGCCCTCCCGCTATTCTCCGACCCGTCGTGGGCAGCGGAGAATCGCGCCCAGGATGTCCTGCCACTTGACCCGAAAGTGGAACCCAAGCCTGGGCAGGCATTCAGCGAGACTGTGGGTGGCATTTTCTGGTTGCTGCCAATCCTGAGACTGCCGTCTAATTGAGGATGATGGTGCACCTCCCAGAGCTGCCTCCCTCATCAGACAACCAAAAACGTGGCATCCTTGGCAGTGCCACTGCTGAGGCTGCAAGGTGAAGAAAAGAGTGCCTCCATCGCAAGGTATGTGTTTTATTTACCATGCTGGCGCCAGACAGGCACGGCTTGCCGATCGGGGGTGCAGCTGAGGGGACAACCGTCACTGCCAGCGCACCCCCCCCCCCCCCCCCCCCCTCCCCTTAGACCATGGAGCAGGCCCATCCCTCCTCCTCCCACTCCCTGGGAACCTGCTCAGGGTCCACCAGTGTTTACCTGGCAGTCTACCCATGCAGTCATGTCTCCTCCCAATAAGGCCGTGATGTGGAGATGCCGGCGTTGGACTGGGGTGAGCACAGTAAGAAGTCTTACAACACCAGGTTAAAGTCCAACAGCTTTGTTTCAAACACGAGCTTTCGGAGCACTGCTCCTTCCTCAGCTGAATGGAGAGGTATTAAGGCCGTAACATTGGAGCAGAATTAGGCCATTCAGCCCCTCCAGTCTTTTACGCCATTCAATGAGATCATGACTCATCCGATGTGATAATCCTCAACTCCACTTTCCCGTCTTATTCCCATAACCCTTGATTCCCTCACTGATGGAAAATCTGTCTATCTCGGCCTTGAATATATTTAATGACCCAGCCTCTACAGCCCTCTGTCGGAATGAATTCCACAGATTCACTGTCAGTAGAACGTTGATGTTGGCAAGAAGTGACCCTTAATTGGTTCAGTTAGTTGGTCAGCTATGTTGTTGATTGTTGATTTGATTTATTGTCACATGTACCGAAGTACAGTGAAAAGTATTTTTCTGCGGCTGAGGGAACGTACACAGTACACACATAATAGACAAAGAGAATAATCATCAGAGAACATTGACAAATGGTACATCTGCAAACAGTGATTGGTTACAGTGCGGAACAAGGGGCCAAACAAAGCAAATACATGAGCAAGAGTAGCATAGGCGTCGTGAATAGTGTTCTTACAGGGAACAGATCAGTCCGAGGGGGAGTCTTGTAGCTGTGGGGAAGAAGCTGTTCCTATGTCTGGATATGTGGGTCTTCAGATTTCTGTACCTTCTGACTGATGGAAGGTTCGGGAAGAAAGCAATGCCTCGGTGGGATTGGTCTCTGATAATGCTGTCTGCCTTCCTGAGGCAGCGAGAGGTGCAGACAGAATCAATGTGGGGGTGGCCAGCTTGTGTGATGCGCGGACCGAGTTCACCACACTGCAGTTTCTTGTGATCTTGGACCGAGCAGTTGCCATACCAGGCTGTGATGCAGCCGGATAGGATGCTCTCTATCGCACATCTGTAGCTGTTTGTGAGAGTCGATGCAGACATGCCAAATTTCTTTAGCTTCCGTAGGAAGTAGAGACATTGTTGGGCTTTTCTTGACTGTTGCATCAACATGAGTGGACCAGGACAGGCTGTTGGTGATGGTGACCCCCAGGAACTTAAAACTATCGAACATCTCCACTTCGGAGCCATTGATGCTGACGGGAGTGTGTGTCGTGCTACGCTTCCTGAAGTGTTCCTGCTCCTGGTAATGTCGCACTTTGGTGGGAGGATGTCAGACTACCCTCTGGCACCATTTTACAAGACCTCCATCATCCCAGTCCATCTGCAGAGAGCTGGTACAATTCGGCCCTATGGGACAATGTCATAGAATTTCATAGAATTTACAGTGCAGAAGGAGGCCATTCCGGTCCATCGAGTCTGCACCGGCTCTTGGAAAGAGCACCCTACCCAAGGTCAACACCTCCACCTTATCCCCATAACCCAGTAACCCCACCCAACACTAAGGGCAATTTTGGACACTAAGGGCAATTTATCATGGCCAATCCACCTAACCTGCACATCTTTGGACTGTGGGAGGAAACCGGAGCACCCGGAGGAAACCCACGCACACACGGGGAGGATGTGCAGACTCCGCACAGACAGTGACCCAAGCCGGGATTCGAACCTGGGACCCTGGAGCTGTGAAGCAATTATGCTATCCACAATGCTACCGTGCTGCTCCACTAATGTGAAGATCTTGAAGATCTACCACCTTGTCTGTTCTCGTACTTGTTAAATGGACAGTGGTTGGGTTCCAAGCAACTGAACCCCCAGGCAAGCCATTAACTTGAAGTGAAGTTGGGGGGTGAGGGGGGGCAGATTGGAAGGGTTTTATCCTCTTGCGTTCTGACCAGTTGGTGCCAAAATTGATTTACCTACTTTTAGTGATGAAGGCAGAGCAGCCTTTGATGTAATCATGAATCTATTAGCTGCAGGCATTCTTCAGCAGTGCCAGATCAAAGACATGCAGGGTTATATGGATAGCTGAGCCAGACATCTGCAGCAAAAAAGCAGCTACCCTCCTGAAGTGTAAGACCCTAGAGTGCAATCTACCCAAACAGCTATTAAACTTGCTCTGCCAGCTTTTGAACTCAAACGCACACTAATATGTTCCTAACCTAAGTCTGGGGTTGCTGCCCATTGAAAATGCTGCTGGCTCTAAAATGGACATCAAGAAAGTGTGAACTTCTTTAACCCAAGTGATTCCTTCTATTGGTGGGGGTGTGGGCTCCGAGAGGTTATTCAACTGTAAGTCGTTGCTTGATTGGGGAACTGGGCTAAATGTTTGCTGATGGAATTCAATGTCGGTAAGTGTGAAGTGATGCACTTCATTTCAACAAGAATCACCACTGTCATTATACTAATTAGAAGTAGACTCAGTACTGCAGAAGAGGGGAGGGATTGGAGGCTACAGATGCACAGGACATATGTTCATAAGTTCATAAGGTATAGGAGCAGAACTAGGCCTTTCGGCCCATCGAGTCTGCTGTGCCATTTTATCATGGCTGATTTGTTCCTCATCCACTACCTACAATGCTACAGACCAAGAGCTGGATTGCAAAATCAGCCAGTGCATCTCTTCCCTAGAATACATGACCTAAGAGCAGGAGTAGGCAATTTAGCCTACCGAGCCGAAACACCCTCAACGTGATCATGGCTGATCCCAACCTGGCCTCAACTCCACCGTCATGCCGTTCTCCGTAACTCTTCAACCCATTACCTATTAAAAATCTGTCTAACTCCTCCTTAAGTTTACTCACTGTCCCTTCATCCACCTCACTCTGGGGTAGTGAATTCCACAGATTCACAACCTTTGGGAAAAGCTTCACCTCAGCTTGATGCTCAAAAACAAATTATTGGAATTCTGGGACTCACTGCAAGGTATAGCACATAAATGCTAATAGGTGCCCTTAAGCTTATAGGAACCCTTAATAATATCTCAGTGAGAGTAACATGTGCAGTACTGGCCCCCAAGCCATAGGATGCATGTTGAGACTTTGGGCGGAATTCTCCGCTCCCCACGTGGCGTGGGAGAATCGTGGGAGGGCCTCCCGACATTTTTTACTCCCCCCTGGCGCCCCCAGCGATTCCCCCCCCCCCCCCCCCCCCGGACAAATCGCCGCTCGCCGTTTTTCACGGCGAACGGCGATTCTCCGAGCCCGATGGGCCGAGCGGCCGGCCCTTCACGTCCGTTTCACCATGGCAGCAACCACACCTGGTCACTGCATTCGTGAAACGGGCACTGGATGCCCGTTTGGGGCATCTAGGGGCCCGATTGGGATGGGAGCACCACGACTGTGCTCCGGAGGGGACAGGCCCGCGAACGGTGCCCACCGATCGTCGGGCCTGCGTCCAAAACGGACGCACTCTTTCCCCTCCGCCGCCCGGCAAGATCAAGCCGCCACGTCTTGCCGGGCGGCGGTGGAGAAAGACGGCACTGCACATGCGCGGGTTCGCGTCGTCTGCGCGCTGATGACATCCGCGAAGCGCCGTTTGGGCGTCATTTCCGGCGGCCGAGGTCGTGGCCGGGAACGACGGGGGTCCGCTCCTAGCCCCCCGGGTGGGGGAGAATTAGGTGCGGGGAGCGGGCCCCGAGGCCGTTGTGAACCTCGGCCGAGTTCACGACGGCCTTCGTGATTTTTGGAGCCGGCGGAGAATACCGCCCTTTGAGTCTTGGTACAGATTCAATAAGATGCAGCTTTACAAGACAGTACCAAACCCCCAACCTCCACTGCCGAAAAGGACAAAGGCAGCAGACACATGGGAACGCCATGAGAAAAGGTTGGGCAGGTTAGGTCTGTATTCACAGGAGTTTAGAAGAGTAAGAGGCGACTTGATTAAAATCTTTCTGATCCTATGGGGTATTGACAGGGCTATGGCTATGGAGAGGATGTCTCTTCTTGTCAGAGAATCTAGAGCTAGGGGTCACTGTTTAAAAAGAAGGGGTCACTCATTTAAGATGGAGATGAGGAGAAATATTTTCACTCAGAGGGTTGTTAGTCTCTGGAACTCTCTTCCTCAAAAGGCAATGGAAGCAGAGCCTTTGAATATTTTTAAGGCAAAGCTTGATTTGGGGGTAGGCAGGAATATGGGGTTGTAGTTACAATCAGATCAACCATAATCTTATTGAATGCCGGAGCAGGCTTGAGAGGCTGAGTGGCCTACTCCTGCTCCTATTCTTGTATTTGTTTGTAAATCACAACGAGGACTTCATGGATTAAATGATCCTGTTCCTCTGTTGTTACCAAGTTGAAAGTCATAGCTGGTTAAATTGGACTGTTCAATACATGTCTTTTTTGGCTCTATGTGGACTCCCAAGACCCAAAAATCGCTTACGGAAAATGTGCACACATCCATTTTGGTGAGGACAAGCAAAAGGCAGCCTTTGCACAGGTCTCAAGTATATGTAAATTAGGGGCCTAAGATTCATTCAGGTTCTTGCTGCAACACTGGTTTTCTCAAGAAAAAACAATTATAAACAATGCATAAGAAAAATAAGTTAAGTGCCCAGCATCGCCATCCCAATCACTGCTGCACCCAACACTGGATATGTTCAGTGAGATTGTGAAGACAGAGCAGCAGTTTGTGAGACTGAGTACAGGCGGCGATAACCACTGATCAGCATAAAGTAGTATTATATTAGATGAAGCATTTTTGTAGGTGGGCTGGCTTCTCCTGCCCATGGCCCAACCACAGTCTTACTTCTTTAGATCTTACCCTTTCAAAAGGAATATTCAGTAGCGGAGGAACAATAGACTATGTAGCTGATTCCTATGTTATCCTTGTCTGATGTCATATATCTGGACTTTACGATATGAGTTATTGGATTGGCGGCAGCAATCCTTGTAGACTTATGTCTCTCCTGTTCAAGTGACCCTGAAGTCTGTATGCTACTTAATAAGAACATAAGACAGAGGAGTAGCAGAAAGCCATTCAGCCTGTAGTATCCCACACGGGGCCTACGGGGTGGGAATGAATATCTTCTCCATAGTCCTTGCAGAGTATGAGCCTCTCCGCTAGTGGTCGAGGATCTCCATCGAACCTGCTCTGCTATTCAATAAGATCATGATTGATCTGATATGATAACCTTCAACTCGACTTTCCCACCCCAGAAACTTTGATTCCCTTACTGATTAAAAATCGGTCTATCTCAGCCTTCAACATAACTAATGACACTCTGTGGTAAAAACATTCCACAGATTCACTACCCTCTTAAGGAAGAAATTCCTCCTCGTCTCTGTCTTCAATGGACAACCCCTTCCTCTGGGATTGTGCCCTCTGGTCCTAGACCCTCCCACAAGAGGAAATAACCTCTCAGCATTGAGTGGAACACTGCACAGAAATTAAGCCTAAGGCCTTTTTGGCCTTTGCAGCTTATTTCAGAATCTTATACCACAGAAGGAGGCCGTTCAGCCCATCGTGCTAGTCCTCTGCAAGAGCTATCCTATTAATCCAGTATCCTGCTCTTTCCCCTGAGCCCTGCCAAATGTTGCTTTTCAAGTATACATCCAAATCTTTTTGAAAGCTACTGTTAAATATTCTTCCGCCACCTTTTCATAGTGTATTCCAGGCTCCAACAAGTCGGCGCATTAAAGAATATCTCCATGCACTCAGAACTTGCTCAATGTAAGACAGCAGGGCAACACCCATCCAAAATGGGACCTCCTCCTATGAGGCCTGTTGCATCGCCGGTGCTGAACCGAAGTGCCGGCTGAGGAATCCTCAACGGAAACATCAAGATGGCCCACTTCATGTATCCGGAATAGAAATAAAAACTGCTGGGAAAACTCAGCCAGAGTGTGTGGAGAGAGAAGGAAAAAGAGTTAAGGTTTGGAGCCCATATGACGCTTCGTGTTCCCAGGGCCCACTGTGCACCTGCGGTTGCTTGTTGCGAAGGAAAGTTGTTCTTGTTGCTAAGGGAACAGGACCTGGAAGGAGGATTTGGGGCTGAGGGGAGGTGAAGGCGCTATAGGTGAACATCACCCTTACAAACATTTACCAGTTCTACCAGGAAATCGAACAACTTGGTTTGTCATCCTTTATTCATTAGCGAAGGTGCAGTCTTGTATGTACAAGTGATATTTGTTATCAGTAACTTAGAAATCTCCCTTCCCAGTTTTCCTCCGAACTCTGTCACGAGGCTAAAGAGGTGCAATAATTCGAGCCCCCCCTTTACATGACTTTGCAAGGATTCTAGCTGCAGGGGCTTCAATCTGACGGAGGCGGCTGCTGTGTTCAGATGCATTTACTAACAAAAACAGATTTAAAAAATAAACGGTGGGTCAGGGAGACCGAGAAATTTTTTTTGGTGGGGGGAGTCTTTCAGGGCAGTCCATCTGATTGCGGGTTTCTGTCTGCTTGAAGTTCAGATGCTCGTCTGCAATGCTGCTCACACCCTGAATAATATGTGTTCTTTCTGGCGATGCCGTGTCAGTGAAATTAGCAGCACGGTTTTCACTTACCACGACTTCCAGCTGAATGGTGAATGTGTTCAGAATGCATGGAGATCTGGCCTTCTGTTCACATCCAACAATCTTCGGAACAGAGAGAAGATTTTTTTTCTTTCAACTCCTTTCATTGTCTAATTAGAAGCAACCCACATGGGGGATTTTCTCGCCATGTTTATGATCAGAATTATTTACAGTTATAATGATATGGCAAATGTGGGTATTTAGAGATGAACGTATTCTATAAATATTGATGAGATAACCTTCCTCATTGTCAGGTCAGCGCCGTGCTTAATGGTTTGTGTATTTATTAGGTATAATTGGTTGGAAATATGTACACAGAAAATGCAGTGGAATACTCTTGGCTTGACTTACCTCTTTTCTTGGCTGTCCGCTGTTGCTGTCGAACAGTCCTTTAAAATCCCCAAGCCTAAACTTAACTGGAAAAGCTTCTAGCCATGTGTAAGCAGTTAGCGCAGCGAAGAACCTATGGAATATTCTTCAAATTCTATGCTGGCGTTATACAAAATTAATCATTAGTACATTTGAAAACAATAAAAGAAAGCTATTTTTAAGTGAGCAATAATCAAATAAAAGACCCCGGGTCCCTGTTGTTTAATTATTGCTAAGAGTTCTGCATTCTTAGGAAATTTCTACAAAAACCCTGGGACTGGGAAGAAATATAAATTGGTTCGCTTTTTTTGGTCTATATTGCTCTGAATTGACCCTAACGGGACTGTGTACTGGTAAAGAAGGGGGCCAGTTAGCTTAGATGGCAAGTATGTGGTTCAGAATAATGCTGACAGTGCGGTTTCAATTCCCATTCTGGATGAACTAGACTTGAGACCTTCCTCCACACCCTGGCCCTGAGTGTGGAAGGCAATGACTAACCACCACTGAGAAAAGCTACCATGAAAGCTTTTCTCAGCACGGTAGTATTGTGGATGGCACAATGGCTTCACAGCTCCAGGGTCCCAGGTTCGATTCCGGCTTGGGTCACTGTCTGTGCGGAGTGAGCACATCCTCCCCGGGTGTGCGTGGGTTTCCTCCGGGTGCTCCGGTTTCCTCCCACAGTCCAAAGATGAGCAGGTTAGGTGGATTGGCCATGATAAATTGCCCTTAGTGTCCAAAATTGGCATTAGCGTTGGGTGGGGTTGCTGGGTTATGGGGATAGGGCGGAGGTGTTAACCTTGGGTAGGGTGCTCTTTCCAAGAGCCGGTGCAGACTCGATGGGCTGAATGGCCTCCTTCTGCACTGTAAATTCTATGATTCTATGAAAGGCAGCTCAGGCTGAAGCTAGCATCAACACACATTAAGCCAAGGACCCGGCACTGGAAGACCACACCATACTGTTGAGATAGAGTGAGAAGAGAGTAGGGTGAGAGCAATGGGTGGGATTCACATCAAAGAAAAGTACAGCACAGGAACAGGCCCTTCAGCCCTCCAAGCCTAACATCACAGTAGATTGTGTTAGACCTCACGAGGTGTGGCGAGCCGAGTAGATCCCGGAAGAGGGATCATCTGACATCTACTGATAATATTGTGCCGCGCTGTTTTTCGGGCGCAACCTGTTCAGTAGCTCCCACCGTTCGACTCGTCTCTGATGAATGGCTATTTGAGTGAATATAAGAACATAAGAACTAGGTGCAGGAGTAGGCTATCTTGTCCCTCGAGCCTGCTCCGCCATTCAATTAGATCATGGCTTTGGCTAATCTTTTTGTGGAGTCAGCTCCACTTAACCACCCGCTCACCATAACCCTTAATTCCTTTACTGTTCAAAAATCTCCCTATCTTTTCCTTAAAACCATTCAACAAGGTAGCCTCAACTGCTTCACTGGGCAGGGAATTCCACAGATTCACAACCCTTTGGGTGAAGACGTTCCTCCTCAACTGAGTTCTAAATCTGTTCCCCCTTAATTTCAGACTATACCCCCCTAGTTCTAGTTTCACCCACCAGGGAAATAACCTCCCTGCATCTATCTTATCTATTCCCTTCATAATTGTATCTGTTTCTGAAGATTTCCTCCTCCCCAATTCTTCTAAATTCCAAAGAGTATTGTCCCAGTCTACTCAGTCTCACCTCATAAGCCAATCATCTCAACTCTGGAATTAACCTAGTGGATCTCTTCTGCACCTCCTCCAGTAAATCCTTTCTCAAGTAAGTAGACCAAAACTATACACAGTACTTCAGGTGTAGCCTCACCAGCACCCTATACAGCTACAACATATCCACCCTGTTTTTAAACTCCATCCCTCTCGCAATGAAGGACAGCATTCCATTTGCCTTCTTAATTACCTGCTGCACCAGCAAACCAACATTTTGCAATTCATGCACAAGGACACCCAGGTCCCTCTACACAGCTGCATGCTGCAATCTTTAAAATAATAGTCAATTTTGCTGTTATTCTTACCAAAATGGATGACCTCACATTTACCAACATGGTACTCCATCTGTCAGACCCTTGCCCACTCACTTAAACTATCGATATCCTTCTGCAGACTTTCAGTGTCCTCTGCACACTCTGCTCTGCCACTCATTTTAGTGTCATCTATAAACTTTGACAGATTACAATTGGTCCCCAACTTCAAATCATTGATGTAAATTGTAAACAATTGCAGACCCAACATTAATCCCTGAGGCATACCACTAGCCACTGATCGCCAATCAGAAAAACACCAATTTATCCCCACTCTTTGCTTCCTGTCAGTTAACCAATCCTCTATCCATGCGAATACATTACCTGCAACGCCATGCACCTTTATCTTGTGCATCAGCCATTTGTGCGGCAGCTTGTCGAATGCCTTCTGGAAATCCAGATGCACCACATCCATCGTTCCCCGTTGTCCACCGCGCTCATAATGTCCTCAAAGAATTCCACTAAATTAGTTAAATATGACCTGCCTTTCATGAACCCATGTTGCGTCTGCCAATGGGACAATTTCTATCCAGATGTCTCGCTATTTCTTCCTTGATGATAGATTCAAGCATGATCCACCTTTTGTCGAACTACTTTTTTAAACAGTGGCGTCATATTTGCTCGTTACCAATCTGCCGGAACTGCCCCAGAGTTAAGCACATTTTGGTTAATTACCATCTGTGTATTTGCTATTCCCCCCCCCCCCCCCCCCCCCCCCCCCCCACACACACACACACACACATCTTTTAGTACCCTGGGGTGCATTGCATCAGAGCCAGGAGACTTGGGAGGTACTGGAGGAACCAAATCCAAGCAATAGCCATCACACCAGGGGATAAAAAGGGCAGTAAGAAATTGAAAATGTGTTTCAAATCAATATATATTGGCAGGTCTTTATGGTTTTCAACAAAAACAAATAAATTTATCTAACAGAATAGGAAGAACCAAACATTAAAGTTAATGGTGATAGGGGTGTTTTCTTTCAGGAAACAAAGAACAAAGAAAATTACAGCACAGAAACAGACCCTTCAGACCTCCAAGCCTGCACCTAAAACAAAATACTAATTTTTATTATTGTCACAAGTAGGCTTACATTAACACCACAGTGACGTTACTGTGAAAACCTCAAGTCACCACACTCCGGCACCTGTTCAGGTACACTGAGGGAGAAATCAGAATGTCCAATTCACTTAACAGTATGTCTTCTAGGACCTGTGGGACGAAACCGGAGCACCCAGAGGAAACCCACTCAGACACAGGGAGAATGTGTAGACTCTGCACAGAAAGTGACTCTGCAGGAATTGAACCCGGGACACTAGTTCTGTGAAGCAACAGTGCTAACTACTGTGCTACCGTGCTGCCATTTGAGCTCTTGGAATAATTGAGAAAGTATAGAATATAAGATAAGTGACAGATCAGCAAAGAGCACTGCAGTTCATTCCCATAAACCAGAAAAAAGGAACACTTGCATTTATATATCGGGCGGTATTCTCCGCTCCCGATAAAAATCGGGATGGTCGTCGTGAAATCGGCCAAGGTTCACGACGGCCTCGGGGCCCGCTCCCCGCACCTAATTCACCCCCACCCGGGGGGGGCTAGGAGCGGGCCTCCGTCTTTCCCGGCCGCGACCTCGTCGCGCCGGAAATGGCGTGCAAAACGGCGCATTTATGAGGTCATCCGCGCATGCGCGGGTTGCCGGTTACAACCCGCGCATGTGTGGATGACTTCATCGCGCATACGGCGTGAACCGCGCATGCGCGGTGGCCGTCTTTCTCCTCAGCCGCCCGGCAAGACGTGGTGGCTTGATCTTGCCGGGCGGCGGAGGGGAAAGAGTGCGTCTGTTTTGGACGCAGGCCTGTCCCCTCCCGAGCACAGTCGTGGTGCTCCCCTGCCAATCGGGCCCCTAGATGCCCCAAACTGGCATCTGGCGCCCGTTTCATGAATGCAGCGACCAGGTGTGGTTGCTGCCGTAGTGAAACGAGCGTGAAGGGCCGGCCGCTCGGCCCATCGGGCTCGGAGAATCACTGTTCACCGTGAAAAACGGCGAGCGGCGATACGGGGAGTGGGGCGAGCGTCGAGGGGGAGAATAGCGGTGGGTCATAAAAAATGTCGGGAGGCCCTCCCGCGATTGGGAGCAGAGAATTCCGCCCATCACCTTTCACAATCGTATTGTGTCTTAAAGCATTCGCAGCTAAAGAAGTACACTATTTCCTGAAGTGCGTGTTGCTTGCTGTTATAAATGTAGGAAACACGACAAACTGCAATGTGATCATGACCAGATAACCTATTTCTGTGACGTTGATTGTGGTTTGAAAATTGGCCAAGGTACCAGGAATAATTGCCCTGCTTTTCTTCATAATAATGCCACAGGATCGTTTATGTCTCTCCACCGTAGAAAGCTGACAGAATCTTACTTTAACGTTTCCACTGGAAGACAGAACCTCTGCAGTGCAGCACAGCCTCTGCACTGTACTGAAGCATCAGCTTAGATTTTGTGCTCGAGCCTTTGGAGTGGGGTTTACACCTGCAAACCTTCGGACTCAGAAGCAAGAGAGCTACCAACTGAGCCGCAGTGACACACTCTTTCTCTCATTTTGCTGAGGATTCAACTGTGTTTTTGAAGTCCAAATGCAACTTTTGCTATAACATGGTTGGATGAGCTCAATCTGCCTTCTCTTGAAATCTAAATACTTCAGGACATAATAGAAACATAGAAGCATTGAAGATAGGAAAAAGAGGAGACCATTTGGCCCTTCGAGCCTGCTCCACCATTCGTCACGATCATGGCTGATCGTCCAACTCAATAGGCTAATCCTGCTTTCTCCCCATAACCCTTGATCCCATTCGCCTCAAGTGCCATGTCTAGCTGTCTCTTGAGTGTATTCAATGTCTTAGCCTCACCTACTTCCTGTGGTAATGAATTCCACAGCTCACCACTCTTTGCATGAAGAAATATCTCCTCATCTCTTCTGAGGTTGTATAAGGCTCTGTTCAGACCCCATTTGGAGTATTGTGAGCAGTCTTGGGCCCCGTATCTAAGGAAGGATGTGCTGGACTTGGAAAGGGTCCAGAGGAGGTTCACAAGAATGATCCCTGGAATGAAGAGCTTGTCGTATGAGGAACGGTTGAGGACTCTGGTTCTGTACTCTTGGCGTTTAGAAGGATGAGGGGGATCTTATTGCAACTTACAGAATACTGCGAGGCCTGGATAGAGTAGATGTGGAGAGGTTGTTTCCACCAGTTGGAAAAACTAGAACCAGAACCAGAGGGCACAATCTCAGACTAAAGGGACGATCCCTTAAAACAGAGATGAGGAAGATTTTTTCAGCCAGAGGGTGGTGAATCTGTGGAATTATTTGCCGCAGAAGGCTGTGGAGGCCAGATCACTGAGTGTGTTTAAGACAGAGATAGACAGGTTCTTGATTAATAAGGTGATCAAGGGTTATGGGGAAACGGCAAGAGAATGGGGATGAGAAAAATATTAGCCCTGATTGAATGGCAGAGCAGACTCGATGGGCCAAGAGGCCTAATTCTGCTCCTTTGCCTTATGGTATTATCTCTGTCCTAAATAGTCTACCCCAAATCCTCAAACTGTGACCCCTGGTTCTGGGCACACCCACCATCTGGAACATCCTCCCTGCATCCACCCTATCTAGTTCTGTTAGAAGTTTATAAATCTGTATGAGATCCCCCCCCCCCCCATTCATCTGAACTCCAGTGAAAACAATCCTAACCTAGTCAATCTCTCCTCATATGTCAGTCCCGTCATCCATGGAATAAGCCTGGTAAACCTTCGCTGCACACCCTTGAAAGCAAGAACATCCTTCGTCAGAAAAGGAGACCAAATCTGCACACAATATTCTAGGTGTGGCCTCACCAAGGCCCTGTATAATTGTAACACCACATCCCTGCTCCTGTACTCAAAATCTTTTGCAATGAAAGCCAACATACCATTTGCCTTCTTTACCGACTGGTGCAAAACGACACCAGGTCCCGCTGCACACTCCCCTCTCCCAATTGACAGCCATTCAGGTAGCAATCTGCCTTCTTGATTTTGCTTCCAAAGTGAAGAACCTCACATTTCTCCAAATTATACTGCAGCTGCCTTTGATTTTTCCACTCACCCAACCTGTCCAGGTCACGCTGAAGGTTCTCTGCATCCTCGTCACAGTTCACCCTCCCACCCAACTTGGTATCCTTTGCAAGGTTTGAGATGTTACATTTTGTTCCCTCGCCAAATCATTAATATATATTGTGAATAGCTGGAGTCCCAGCACTGATCCCTGTGGTACCCCACTACTTACTGCCTGCCAATTTGAAAAGGACCCATTAATTCCTACTCTTTGTTACCTTTCTGCCAACCAATTTTCCATCCATCTCAATACATTTCCCCTAATCCCAATGCATTTTAATTTTACACAATAATCTCTTATGCGAGACTTTGTGAAATGCTTTCTGAAAGTCCAAATATACCACATCGACTGGCTCCCCCTTGTCAACTCTACTAGTTACATTTTCAAAGAATTCCAACAGATTTGTCAAGCATAATGTGGATGTTTTAAATTTAGAGACACAAACTTGTTGTTTTTCAATTTGAATTATGTTCTCGATGGCGTGAACCCTTAACTTCATGAAGCATCTTATCGATACAGAATGCAAAACCTGTACCTAGCAGGACATAGATTCATTGACACATCTGTTGAAAACATTGTTCAGTACAGCATTTAAAATGCAAGTTCTTTTCCTCTTCACTTTAATTCTGTTAGCCTCCGTTCTTTAATACGCTGTAATTACTTAGTTCCAGTGCCCGAATGACCTTTACATGTGTAACTCTGTTCTATTTAACTGAATTAAAATGATAAGGTAGTGCTCAGCAACATGGAAAACAGTCAGCTATGAAGAGTTCCAACTTATTTATTACAGGTAGTGTGGAGTATGCACACAGCCCTTCTACTCACTCACACTCTTACTTGGGTTTCTTGTAACTGGTGTTAAGAAGAAATTGGCACTTTAACAGGCACCAAATATTCATTGGATAAATTAAGGTTAAGTGTATACAGGTAGGGGGCACTCATTGGATAACTAGCGCACATATCAAGAGCCACTTGCGGTTATCGTGTTTGCTTCACGTGTGAAAGGATGAAGGTTTGAAACTGGGCTGCAACATTATCACGAGCCACTTATTGCCACTGGTGGGTCATAGAGTTAGGAGCTATTCATCTGCAACATTTTGCGAATAATTCTAAAACTGAGTAAAGATTTCCTGCTGGCTTTCTCCTTCACCAACTGGCTGTGAGCAAATTAACAGCCAAGAACATCTAATTTGAACTGAAATAGGTGAGCAAATAGGTGAGCAACATCTGTAGACCACTGACTTCAACCTATTATCTTGTTTTCTGAACTAATCCATAATGATAACATTGGATAGATTGTGTGATCACCTCACCAGTGTGGGCAGTGTCAACACTGATACAATTATTCTACATCTATTGCAATCAAATTTAGCCTCAAATGTCCTGAGTCTCATTGCCCACCAAAATATTGCTACGTGATCCAGGTTCTGCGATCCATTCAAGTCCAAGGCAAATCATTCGCCCGTGATGCAACTTGTTTCCTTTATTCTCCCTTCATTACATCACTGGCTACACTTCATTAGCATGGTGGCACAGTGGTTAGCCCTGCTGCCTCACAGTTCCAGGGTCCTGGGTTCAATTTCGGATTTGGGTGATTGTCAGTGTGGAGTTTGCACCTTCTCCCCGTGCAAATGTTTCCTACCACAGTGCAAAGATGTGCAGGTTAGGTGGATTGGCCATGCTAAATTGCCCCTTAGTTTCCAAAAGGTTAGATGAGGATACTGGGTTACGGGGTGGAGGTGCTCTTTCCAAGGGCCGGTGCAGACTCGATGGGCCAAATGGCCTCCTTCTGCACTGTAAATTCTATAACATCTATGAAATCTATGCGATCTCAAGTGGCAGTGAAAAGCATGGTATAAATGGTAAATAATTTTTCCTTAGGATTGTTTAGACCTGGAAAAGTAAGAAAAATTAATGTTCACCTCAACTACTCTCAGTATATGTGCTTTGCAATATGGTGGGACGGTGTTGACCTGCACTGCTCCCATACAATAGTGATTTATTGATCCACAATGTATCAGGCTGTTGTGGAGATATGCTTGATGGCAGAGAGGAGTTAGGAGTGCATTTACTTGCCACTTGCAAAGAGCTTACTTTCCCTCTTGCTCAGCAAACAATTTTTGACATCAGCCATTAGGGAGGAACGTATCAAGGATCAATATATTTTCGAATGGGAAGGCAGGGTAAGGCAACACAGTTTGCAAGCCAAGTTTGTCAGTCAAAATAATGATCTCGGCTTTTTTCAAATTTGGAACCGCAGAGTCCTGTTAATAAAACAGGTGAACTGATGTGTGAACCATCAATAATGTGTTTGCCCAGAATTTCCTGGAATGGAGCTTTGGGCTCAGAACACCATAGGTTAGCTGCCTGATCCTGCAGAAACGATTTTGTGCCAAAACCTTGCTGGCAAACTAATTAGAAAACATCTCATTGAGCATAACAACGGGTATAACCGAAATGGTGCAACGGATGTACTGGGAGCCAAAACAGAACAGTTTATGCAATGTTTCCTTAAAACTAAAAGAGTGAACCTATTCCAGCAGGCTTCCCAGTTCCATATTTTAAAAAATCGGTTCATCCAAATAGAGTTAGTTTTTCATGTCGAGTGATTAATTCTCGTCGGCCACCATCGGCACAGGTCTATTAGAACTAGAGTAGCAGCACGGTAGCACAAGTGGATAGCACTGTGGCTTCACAGCGCCAGGGTCCCAGGTTCAATTCCCCGCTGGGTCACTGTGGTGAATGTAACTCTGTAATTCACACTGTGATATATATATGAGACCGTACAATTGTAAGCGCAGTTGCATTGCCCGACAACTAGGGGGAGTAGCTCTGGGAATGCTTAGGAGTTTGTACAGGGCTCCACCCTTGGCTCCGCCCACGGCTCCTCCCCCTGGACTGCTGTATAAATATCGATGCCCAGAGCCAGCCGACCAGTTCATCGAGAGTTCAACGTTTAACAAGCTGGCTCTGTAGTAAGTAGATTAAAACCACTATTCATATCTCAAAGCACATGTCTAGTGAATTGATGGTCTCATCAGTTATTGTCTGTGCGGAGTCTGCACGTTCTCCCCGTGTCTGTGTGGGTTTCCTCCGGGTGCTCCAGTTTCCTTCCACAGTTCAAAGACGTGCAGGTTAGATGGATTGGCCATGATAAATAGCCCTGAGTGACCAGAAAGGGGAGGAGTTATTGGGTTACAGGGATAGGGTGGAAGTGAGGGCTTAAGTGGGTTGGTGCAGACTCGATGGGCCGAATGGTCCCCTTCTGCACTGTATGTTCTATTATTGCTGCAAATGCCCAATGCCTGGTTAATTTTACTTCTAACAGTGTCTTCACAGTATGCATCTAATTGCTTTATTTGAAAGAAAAGTTGCTACTTTGAAATAAGGCTTGTGTGACAGAGGAAGACCGAAGCTGATGTCACCAGGTGAACGCAATACACGCCCTCATTTAGTAACAGTCTATTTTACTACCATTCTATCACAAACAGGGTTGTCGTCTTGACCTAACGTGCAGTTATGCAGTGTGCCAGACTCTTTATTGGCCCAATGCCGGAGTTTAATTATTTACGAACTGCACTTCTAATTGAATGTACTCGATGAAACCTATGGACTGAATTTTCTGGACCTTCGCACTGGCAGGCTCTCCCAGTCCTCCGAAGGTGCCCCCCCCCCCCCCCCCCCCCCCCCGTCCCTGTCTTCCAGTCCCCCGTCCCACCCACCGTGGTGATTACTCGGCAGCGTGGCTGGTGAGCACTATAAATGGCTTTTGAGTTCAGCGGCACCCAGAAGATCACCCTGGCAGCCAACAGCCAGCCGCCTTTGGAAAATCCACCGCGGCAAGAAATCCTGGCCTCTGAATTTTTTAATTCTTTCATGGCTGTGTGCATCACTGAGACGGTCAGCATTTATAACCCATCCCAATTTACCCTCGAACTGAGTGGCTTGCTCGGCCATTTCAGAGGACAGTTTAGAGTCAGCCACATTGCTGTGGGTCTGAAGCATAGAGATCAAACCAAACAGGAAGGCAGATTTGGGTTTGCATAACAGTCACCATTCCTGAGGCTAACTTTCCATTCCATATTTATTAATTTAATTTGAATTCCACCGGTTACCATGGTGGGATTCGAATCCGTGCCCCGAGAACCTTTAGCCTTTCGCTGAGAAACATCTCCACCTTCACATATCGTCTTCTCTGATTATTCAGAGTGCCTCTCGCCATGGCAAGGTGGACTAGTATCAAAGGAGATTCCTATAACCGACACTGACCAAATATTAGAAGCCCCTTCTATTGCCAATGTTCCTAAATGAATCAGTCCAATTGCTTGCTTGGATTGGATTGGTTTATTGTCACGTGTACCGAGATACAGTGAAAAGTATTGTTCTGCGTGCAGCTCAAACTAATCATTCCGTACGTGAAAAGAAAATACATCATAGGGCTAACAAAAAATTCACAATGTAAATACATAGACACAGGCATCAGGTGAAGCATACAGGAGTCTAGTACTGCCCAGTAGAGATGATGTGTGAAGACATCAGATCAGTCCATAAGAGGGTCGTTTAGGAGTCTGGTAACAGCGGGGAAGAAGATGTTTTTGAGTCTGTTCGTGCATGTTCTCAGACTTTTGTATCTCTGCCCAATGGAAGAAGTTGGAGGAGTGGGTAAGCCGGGTGGGAGGGGTCTTTGATTATGCTGCCCACTTTCCCCAGGCAGTGGGAGGTGTAGACAGAATCAATGGATGGGAGGCGGATTTGTGTGATGGACTGGGCTGTGATGTGTAATCAGATTTTTGCCTATTAGCTGAATTTGAGAATAACTTACCTTTAATATTTTCATCCCAGAGCATTTCCATGAAAAGGGTCAGAAGGTAAAATAATTAGCAGGAAAATGGCATATTACTCGAATATTCCACAGGGTACCGCTTTTTGGTCTTGAATGGAAGCATGATTTTTTTCGATGTCAAGTGGGTTTGTAATTGGGTAAATCTGTTTCCCACCTCCAGCTTTTGTAAGTTTCGATAATCAGGATTGTGCAGTTTTAGGGTCAAATGTCTTTGAGCTGATAATGTGGAGATGGGTCGTAGTAAGTAAGTACAGACAGATTGGTTGACTCAATTTTAATTGGACTAGACTATATTAATATATAAATTGGCATTAAGGGGCACATGCACATAAGGTTGGATGCTGAGCTGCATGTGATCACTCGCTGTATTTGCATTACCTATTAAAATCCATACTTAGAGCATGAACTCCATAAATATTAATGGAAGAGTAATATCGGTCAAGGGAGGGGAAAATCAAAACATGTCTGGCTGTCAAAACACTTATTACTTAATCGAGATTTAAGATTTTGATGGAGTTCCCAGAACGAGTCAGTAAAAATGTTACCCTCCAGGAATCCTTGATGGTGGAGATGAAATTAAACTTTAAGATTTTTCAGAAAATGAAACTCTTTCCAAGTAATGACAGAACTAGCCCTGAGTGCAGGAGCATAATCTGTCTATGGCTGGTTAAGATTATGATCAAGATGTTAAACGGCTGTCTTTGATATAGGACCCTGCTGAGTGAGTGACTACTTTACTGATATTGCACCCTCCAGCATTATCCTGTAACTTACCACTGCCATTCTGTGTGACATAAGGACTGAAGCAGCATTGCAAGGAAGCTTCAATAAAGGATAAATACTGGCAGCGGCTGGATGGACCGAATGGCCTGTCTCCATGGCCCGCAACCTCCTCAGCGTGGCAATCTCCATCGGATTGCCGCTTTTGACGGACTTACCCACGGAGAAATTCCAAAGCCCTTGACTTGCCCAACCCCTCTCAATCAGGCTGGGTGAAACAGGATGGGCAAAGCTGGCTGCATCGACAAGGAGTAATTGGAACACAGAGAAGGAAAGAAGGAAGGAACGTCCCCTTTTTACAACACTAGCTGTCGTAAAGTAGGTGTCTAAGAGGACAATTTGATAGGACAAGGTGGAGTGGGGAGACCGGGAATGGTGGGGGGGAGGGGGGGGGAGGGAGAGGGAGACAGGGAAGGAGGTGGGGTGTGGTGAGGGTGGGGGCGTTGAACCGGGATGGGGGGGGGGGGGGGGGGGGGCAGTCAGACCGGGAGGGGGTGTCAGACTGGCAGGGGGTGTCCGGCCAGGAGGGGATATTCGACCAGGAGGGGGCGCGGATAGGGAGGGGGTGTCAGATAGGGAGGAGATGTCAGATAGGGAGAAGGTTTCGGACTGGGAGGGGGTGTCGGATAGGGAGGGGGGTTGTCCGACCGTAAGGGCGTGTTGATCTGGAGGGGGTGTCGGATAGGGAGGGGGTGTCAGATAGGGAGGGGATGTCAGATAGGGAGAAGGTTTCGGACTGGGAGGGGGTGTCGGATAGGGAGGGGGGTTGTCCGACCGTAAGGGGGTGTTGATCTGGAGGGGGTGTCGAATAGGGAGGGGGTGTCAGATAGGGAGAAGGTGTCGGATAGGGCGGGCCTGTCGGATCGGGAGGGGGTGTCAGATTGGGACGGTGTGTCAGATTGGGAGGGGCTGTCGGATTGGGAGCGGGTGTCGGATCGGGAGTGGGTGTCGGATCAGGAGAGGGTGTCAGATCCGGAGGGGGTGTCAGATCGGGACGGGGTGTCTGATCGGGAGGGGCTGTCGGATCAGGAGAGGGTGTCCGATCATGAGGAGCTGTTGGATCGGGAGGGGCTATCGGTTTGGGAGGGGGTGCCAAATCGGGAGGAGCTTTGGATTGGGAGGGGCTGTTGGATCGGGAGGGGCTATCGGATCAGGAGGGGGTGTCGGATCAGGAGGGGGTGTCGGATCAGGAGGGGGTGTCAGATCAGGAGGAGCTTTGGATCGGGAGGGGCTATTGGATCGGGAGGGGCTATCAGATCAGGAGGGGGTGTCGGATCAGGAGGGGGTGTCGGATCAGGAGGGGCTGTCGGATCGGGAGGGGCTATCGGATCAGGAGGGGGTGTCGGATCAGGAGGGGGTGTCGGATCAGGAGGGGCTGTCGGATCGGGAGGGGCTATCACAGGGGTGGGCAAACTTTTCCGTGCAAGGGCCACATTCAGAAATTCACAATTTTAAAGGGCCGCATAGTATATTAATTAATAGTCCCGGTTGTAACCAATTAGCGTGCGGCATATACCTCAGCGCTTCCCCCGGCGGCATCCTGCCTTTAGCCCTCTTTTTGTCTACTTTTCAAAAATGGCGCTTCACCCGGTTATGATTCTGGGCACCTCATATAGAACATAGAACATAGAACAGTACAGCACAGAACAGGCCCTTCGGCCCTCGATGTTGTGCCGAGAAATGATCACCCTACTCAAGTCAACGTATCCACCCTATACCAGTAACCCAACAGCCCCCCCCCCCCCCCCATTAACCTTATAAAAAGAATATTAAATATTAAAAAAAAAAGAAATTTTTTTTTTTAATGACTTGATCTTGGTGGGCCGCATAAAGACCTTTGGCGGGCCGCATGCGGCCCGCGGGCCGTAGTTTGCCCACCCCTGGGCTATCGGATCGGGAGGGGCTATCGGATCGGGAGGGGCTATCGGATCGGGAGCGGGTGTCAGATCCGGAGGGGGTGTCAGATCGGGATGGGGTGTCGGATCGGGAGGAGCTGTCGGATCGGGTGGGGCCATCGGATTGGGAGGGGGTGTCAGATCGGGAGGAGCTTTGGATCGGGAGGGGCTATTGGATCGGGAAGGGCTATCGGATCAGGAGGGGGTGTCGGATCGGGAGGGGCTGTCGGATCGGGAGGAGCTGTCGGATCGGGAGGGGCTATCGGATCGGGAGGGGCTATCGGATCGGGAGGGGCTGTCGGATCGGGAGGGGCTATCGGATCGGGAGGGTAGTCGGCTCGGGAGGGGCTGTCGGATCGGGAGGAGCTGTCGGATCGGGAGGGTGTGTCAGAGCGGGAGGGGGGATTAGACCAGGAAAGAGTATCAGATTGGGAGGGGGTGGCGGACCGTGAGAGGATGTGAGACCAGGATGGGGTGGGTTCAGTCCAGGATAGCAGGGGATCAGTCTGGGAGGGGCATTAGGGTTGGACAGTGGGCAGGGTAGGGCGGGGTCGGACTGGGAAGCGGGATCAGAACGGCCCTCCAAAACTGGACCGGTCATGATACCAACCTTTGCCAAAACCCTCAGCACTTCCTTGTGCCGTATCCCTCTATACCCATCCTATCCATATGACTTTTGAACACAGTTAATGTATCTGCTTCCACAACCTCCCCTGGCAACGCGTTCCAGACACTCACCACCCTCTGCGTAAAAAAACATGCCTCGCACATCGCCTCTAAACTTTGCCCCACGGACCTTAAACCTCTGCCCCTGGAGACTGACCCCTCCACCATGGGAAAGAGTGCCTGCCCATCCACTCTATCTCTGGGCTTTACAATCTTGCAGACCTCTATCAGGTCACCCCTCAACTTCCGTTTTTCTGATGAAAACAGTCCGAGTCTATTCAGCCTCTCCAGACCAGGCAATATCCTGGCAAACCTCCTCTGCACCCTCTACAAAGCCTTTAAATCCTTCTGGTAGTGTAGCAACCAGAATTGTGCGCAATATTCCAAGTGCAGCCATACCGAGGTTCTATGCAACTGTAGCGTGACTTGCCAGTTTTTATACTCAATGCCCCGTCCAATTAAGGCAAGCATTTTGTATGCTTTCTTGGCTATCTTGTCCACTTGTGTTGCCACCTTAAACAATCTGTGGACCTGCACGCCCAAATCTCTCTGACTTTCTATATTCCTAAGAATTTTACCATTTACGGTATATTTCCCCTGCATGTTAGACTTTACCAAAATGCATTACCTCACATTTGTTCGGATTAATCTCCATTTGCCATTTCTCTGCCCAAGTCTCCAACCTATCTATGTCCTGCTGTATCTTCTGCCAATCCTCAACACTATCTGTCACTCCACCAACCTTGGTGTCAATTTCGAACTTACTAATCAGACCGGCTACATTTTCCTCCAAATTGTTTATGTACATCACAAACAACAGAGGCCCAAGCACCAATCCCTGTCACAACCTTCTATTCAGAAAAATACCCTCCTTCTGCTTGCCTTTGCCTTCTGTGACCGAGCCAGTTCTGTATCCATTTTACCATCTCACCTCTGATCCCGTGTGACATCACCTTTTCATAGAATTTTTTTTCATAGAATTTACAGTGCAGAAGGAGGCCATTCAGCCCATCAAGTCTGCACCGGCTCTTGGAAAAAGCACCCTACCCAAGGTCAACAACTCCACCCTATCCCCACAACCCAGCAACCCCACCCAACACCAAGGGCAACTTTGGACACTAAGGGCAATTTATCATGGCCAATCCACCTAACCTGCACATCTTTGGACTGTGGGAGGAAACTGGAGCACCCGGAAGAAACCCACACACACACGGGAAGGATGTGCAGACTCCACACAGACAGTGACCCAAGCCGGAATCGAACCTGGGACGCTGGAGCTGTGAAGCGATTGTGCTATCCACAATGCTACCATGCTGTCCCCAGTCTTCCATGAGGCCCCTTGTCAAAGGCTTTACTGAAGTTCATGTAAACAACATCCACCGCCCTCCCCTCACCAATCATCTTTGTCACCTCCTCAAAAAACGGCATTAAGTTAGTGAGGCATGACCTCCCCTTCACAAAACCATGCTGTTTATCGCTAATGAGTCCATTTGTTTCCATATGGGTATAAATCCTGTCCCTGTGATTTCTCTCCAATAATATACCTACTTCCGACGTGAGGCTTACTGGCCTTTGGTTTCCAGGATTATCTCTGCTCCCTTTCATAAACAGCAGTACCACATTAGCTATTCTCCGTTCCTCTGGGATCTCATCTGTAGCCAATGAGGATACAAAGGTGTCAGTCAAGGCCCCAGCAATTTCCTCTCTTGCTTCCCTCAGTATTCTGGGATAAATCCCATCTGGCCCAGGAGCCTTATCGACCTTAATATTTTTTAAAAGACCCAATACCTCCTCCTTTCCAATGTTAACATGACCCAGACTGTCCACACACCCTACCCAAGAATCAACTTCCACAAAGTCCCTTTCTTCAGTGAACACTGATGCAAAGCATTCATTTAGTACCTCACCCATTTCCTCTGGCTCAACATATAGATTCCCCCCACTGTCCTTAAGTGGTCCAATCCTTTCCCTGGCCATCCTCTTGCTTTTTACATACGAATAAAAAGCTTTGGGATTCACCTTAATCCTACTTGCTAAGAACTTCTCATGACCCCTCCTAGCCCTCCTAATTTCCCACTTCAGTACCTTCCTACTTTCTTTATACTCCTCAAGGGGTTTGAATGTTCTCACGCTTCTAGACCGTACAAAAGTCTCCTTTTTCTTTTTGACGAGGTTCACAACATCCCACGTAATGCAAGGCTCCCTAAACTTCCCACACTTATCCTTCATTCTCTCAGGAACATGACTTCCTGAATCCGAACCAACTGTTGCTTGAAAGAATCACACATGTCCGATGATCCAATGGCCGCACCCAATCCAAATTCTTCAATTCCTGTTGAATATTATCGAGACAGGAGGGTTGGGCCTGCAGGGTCAAATTGGGTTGCACTGGCACTGGGTGGGGTGAGGGATCCACTGGTGGATGTTGTGTGTGTGGGGTGTGTGCCTCCTGCGAGGGCGGTCTGGATATTTAAGTAGTTACTCTGGAGTTAGAACTGATTTGTTTTTCCTTCTAACTCTTTCAGAGTTAACTATCAGGGTAAAATTGGCAGAACCATCCAAAGTTAACGATTTAAGTCTCTTCTGTGGGATGGTTCCCAGCACAGGGCAATTATCCAGCGGAAGTTTGCGCTTCTGGGCAATTGCCGGGTAAACCCTGATGTGGGAAACTCCGAGAGAATTCCCCAGCGCATCATTGGCGTACCCCTAAGTGTGATGCTGGGGAACCAGGGAGTTATGGGCCATATATGTGATTATGGGCCTCTGTGATTAATCCAATTTTAAATCCACTTAACAGGGAAAAAAAGTCATGGGTCGGGATTCTCCCCTACCCGGCGGGGCGGGGGGGTCCCGACGTGATGGAGTGGCGTGAACCACTCCGGCGCCGGGCTGCCCCAAAGGTGCGGAAGTCTCCGCACCTTTAGGGGCCAAGCCCTCACCTTGAGGGGCTAGGCCCGCGCCGAGTGGTTCCTGTCCCGCCGGCTGGCGTGGAAGGCCTTTGGCGCCACACCAGCCAGGGCCGAAGGCACTTCGCCGGCCGGCGGAAGTCCGCGCATGCGCCAGAGCATCAGCAGCTGCTGACATCATCCCTGCGCAAAAATGGGACCCTGTGGAATATTCTTCAAACAGGAATTCTGTGCAATTTTAACGTAATCCTAAATCAATTTGAAATGTCATGGTCGCTTTTGCTTTTGATGGGTGGGGGGGGGGGGGGGGGGGGGGGGTGGGTGGTGCAGAGGAATCCCAACGAATTCTGGTGTAACTAAACAATAGCTTATGCTACAATTTCCTGACAATTGCGGCATGCCCAGTAAATGTGACTTCAGTGGGGCTGCAAATATTCAATTGCTCTTGGTCAATTATGCCTGGCTCAGCTCTTCCTGCCTATCACCATTGATAAGAGTCATGTGAAAGCAAGTCTGCACAAAAACACAGAGGCGTGTCCTCTGTCATCCTGGGCTCAGTGCATTGCATCAGTTTCAGAGTACCCTGTATTAAAGTGCTTTGTGTAGAACAGCTACTAGACAGGCACTGTGATGTCGCTGGTGCGGGTGGAGTGGAGCAAATGCAGTTTAAAAGTAAGCTGTCAACCATAACTGCTTCAGTGTATGGAAGAGTGGCTTGCTCAATGATGGATGCCCCTTCCTTCCATTTATATAATTTCCCAGTGAGACACTGACTGCAGGAGTGCTGACGAACACTCCAGGATGGAAGGATGGAAGAAAACAAAATCTGTCTGCCCACCAAAGCCCAATCTGACTGTGTGGCACCTGATCTCATTTGCCACTGTGGCAGCAGGGTGAGACTGAAACTCTTCCGTAGCCTCTGCGTGGCAACATCTGACTAGTGGCTGAGCAGAACTTTCCTGCCACTAAATATGAGTACAGTAAGAAGTCTTACAACACCAGGTTAAAGTCCAACAGGTTTGTTTCAAACACGAGCTTTCGGAGCACGGCTCCTTCTTCAGGTGAATGGCTGAATATCATGACTAAATATGAGGACCAAGGCTATTGGCTGAGGTTTCCCCAGCCTGCCACAGCAGGACCTCGCTACGTGGGCATGCGACCGACCACCCAAAGGCCCAAAGGTCCCTGGTGGCGGACGGGGCAGGGAAATCCCAGCCATTGTCTTCCATTCCCACTACAAACTCTGTTCCCGAGTCATCATCTCTATCCCTCTACCTGGCCAGTGTCTGAGCAGGAACTGTTGCTGAAGCTGTTATCCACACCTTTGTTACCTCCAGGGTCAATCCAGCTTCCCATTTCACAGCCCCATTAACTTAAGATCATCCAAACCTTTGCTGCCTTATCCTAACACACATCAGGTACCTTCACCCATGATCCTTATGCCTGGTCCCTACGAAGCAATGCTTTGATCTAAAACTTTTAACCCTTGCGTTCAAATTGCTTCCCTATCTCTGTAAACATCTCCAGCCCGACTGTCCATCATTGCTGTGTTCTTCCAATTCTGCCCTCTTGTGCAATCCCAACTGGCCCTGGTGTGCAGTTCTAAGATCTGGAATTCCCTCTCTGACTTTCTGCATGTTATATTTTGTTGTTGGATTGGATTGGATTGGATATGTTTATTGTCACGTGTACCGAGGTACAGTGAAAAGTATTTTTCTGCACGCAGCTCAACAGATCATTCAGTACATGGGAAGAAAAGGGAATTAAACAGAATTCAAGAAAATACAAGAAAATACATGAGAATAAATAATAGGGCAACACAATATATACAATGTAACTACATAAGCATTGGCATCGGATGAAGCGTACATGGGTGTAGTGTTAATGAGGTCAGTCCATAAGTGGGTCATTTAGGAGTCTGGTGACAGTGGGGATGCCGCAAAATGTTGTTGCCGCAAAGAGAAAAGGTCTGGAGGGGCCCACCCTCTGGATTCTTGTAAAACCCAGGAGGGCGAAATTCTCTGAAGACCTGCGTGACGCCCATTACCAGCGGGCAAAAGCGGCGCCGATGACTCCGGCGTCGGGGCCTTTTAAGCCGTAAATCTCTGTTCCCGAAAGGGCCAGCAGCGGACTGACGCGATACGCGTCAATTTCACCCGCTGCTGAAGTGGCGCGTCGGTTGATGTCGGGCGACATCATCAACGTTGCCCGGCGTTTGGGGGGGGAGTACCGGCGTTTGTGTGGGAGGTGGGGGGTGGGGGGGAAGGAGAGTACCGGCGTTTGTGTGGGGGGTGGGGGCGGGGGGGGGGAGGAGAGTACCGGCGTCTGTGTGGGGGTGTGGGGGGCGGGGGGGAAGGAGAGTACCGGCGTTTGTGTGTGGGGGGGGAGGAGAGTACCGGCGTTTGTGTGGGGGGGTGGGGGCGGGGGGGGGAGGAGAGTACCGGCGTTTGTGTGTGGGGTGGGGGGCGGGGGGGGGAGGAGAGTACCGGCGTCTGTGTGGGGGGTGGGGGCGGGTGGGGGAGGAGAGTACCGGCGTCTGTGTGGGGGTGTGGGGGCGGGGGGGAAGGAGAGTACCGGCGTTTGTGTGGGGGGGTGGGGGCGGGGGGGGGGAGGAGAGTACCGGCGTCTGTGTGGGGGGGAGGAGAGTACCGGCGTTTGTGTGGGGGGGGGGAGGAGAGTACCGGCGTCTGTGTGGGGGGGGGGGAGGAGAGTACCGGCGTTTGTGG